>NW_017728912.1:23361259-23407983 GCF_001723895.1 Crocodylus porosus | reverse complement strand
GGGGGGGCACGGTAGATCTTGGGGTGCCAAAAAGTCATCTTCACCATAAAAAGGTTGAAGACTACTGCAATAGGTAATGCACCTGCAACAAATGCTTGCAGCTTGCTTCCAAGTCAGTGTTGTTATGTAAGCTGTACTCATTCAAGTCTTATCTATTTGGTATTATATATTGACATAAGCTAAGATATGAATTTAAACTGATACAGTTGTACCCATGTGGACACTCATTCCTGCATATGCATAGATTTTGGTTTAGCTTATATTTAAACTACACCAAAAAAAATCTGCTCTTACTCCAGAATAAAAGCTACTTTATTAATAGAGTCATACCAGTGTATTGGTTTAACTACACCAGTCAGTGGCACCTGTGTCATAATACACAAGTTGAATAATATGCTCCATTTGTAGTTATCAGAAATAGTTCTTTTTAGCTTCATCAGTGGACATTCATGGTTTTAAATCCAAAGATCCTATGTTCAGTCCCCACTACTGACATCCCAGCTGGAAGTATTGCATTTTATCCCACAAGTTATAGATAAAAAAGAAGCAGAATGACATTGGTATGGGGTTTGCATTCAGTTATCTTTGCTCTGGATAAATAGTATCAAAAAAGGAAAAGAAAGCCAACATAATAAAAAGACCTTTTGGTAAATAACATATGAAAGATTAAACATTACTGTGGAAAAAAGCTAATTCTTGTGAAATCACCACACAATGTTTACTTATAAGTTACTACTCACAGGGAGAATCTCAATGTTCATTAATGTGCCTTTGCTACTGTACATTAAGTTTAGTACCTCTAATATGAGGTACTGCATAAAGGTGCAGTAGCCCACACTAATGCATAGTAGCAAAAGTGAACTGGTTTTTTTTGTGATGCTTAATGCGCAGTAGACTAATTCTACTGTTCATTAGCGCATTAGCATGGTTTTTGCCGTGACATGCTAATGCACAGTAGAACAGGCTATCATACATTTTAGCATCTTGTGTAGACATGCCCACAATGGATGATATCTGAGCCTGGTGAAGCCAATGGGAGTTTTGCCATTCACTTCAGGGGGGCTGAGATTTCACTCAGTATCTGCAGTTATATCCCAAATCATACACACATATACCAGACAAAAAGCATAGTATATCCATGACTCCAGCTGCTATTTCAAAGGAAGAAGACTGACTTAATTCCCTATCAGCAGGTCAGCTAATTGGTTGGGGTCGTAAAAGATAAAGATTTTATTGTCCCATTTAATTTGACAGAGGCAAGAATAAAATAATTTTAATTCTCCCGTAATATGATTTATCTTGTGGATAAAGAATAAAAATTTCTTTCAGTTGAACACTGTGGCTTAAGTCATGTCTGAAAAAAAATCAGCACCCAAAGTCACTGAAATAAAACTGCATTGTGTTGCCAAATGCAAGACCCATTCTTATCCCAGAAAAGGAACACAAGCAATGTTAAGCGTATTTTTAGCTTTGTTGGTCTTTGGAACAGAGGCTGAGCTCATAGCTTTGGATTGTGAAGAAGGCTGGGAAAATTGAAAAATAGATTATGTTAATTGATAATTGTTGAAGATAGTGCTTAGTATCTGCCATTTCCATAAGATACATCAGAACTCCCTAGACTAACCTGTCACATTAGCCACAAAATATACAAAGCACAAATTACATTAGTTTTTAAAATAATTTTCTATTGGACTTATTGTCTGCTTTGTTCACAGAAGAGAGGAAGAGATGATAATAGAGCAGCTGATCCTGCCTTAGGGATGTGAAAAGGGGCCATGTGTACAGCATCTTTTTTCTCGTAAGGCCATAAAAGCCTCTTGGAAGGGGTGGGGTGGGGGGGAAAGGGGGTCCTGCAGAATTCAGGATCCAGTAGCTTAGAGGAAGAAAGGATAAGGTGATTCAGGAGCTTTCTCTTGGAAAGTTGCTGGACATTTGAAGCTAACTTCTGATTGTGTGTGTATGTATGTGTGTGAAAGGGAAAGAGATCAAAGGAAGAAAACCAGAAAAGAACAGTTTTCTCCCTTTCCCTTTGGTAAGTTTACAAAAGCAATAATTGCTTGGCTTGGGTGCAATTGTTGTCAGGCCAGCTAGCAGACACACTGAGTCTGCACATCACCACGGCAGCCTTTCCTAGGGCCTCATTAATGGAGCCTTGACTGTATTGTTAAGCTCTCTACACTTGTCAGGACTGTAGGATGACTCCACACTTCTGTACAGCTTTCTTTCCTCCTGAAGTGGGAGAACCTAGCCCGATGAGTTCCCTGAAATGTGGTTACTCAGTCATGTCCTTAAACCTTTTGGCTTTGTCAGCATACTGTGAGACATAGCCTCATATTGGAAGTTAAAGTGATATAGTTATACCAGTCTAACTATCATATGAACACTCTTATTTCTGTATAACAGAGCTGTCCAGCTGTGGCCCATGGGCTGCTTGTGGCAGGCAAGGGGTTAATTCCCTCAGGCTCTTACCTGGCCACCACTACTGCTATTGCTCTGGCTGCAGCAGCAGCTGGAGACTTGGGGATCCACCTCACTCACCTGCTTTTTGCTGCATGCCCCAACCCCAAGGGATGAAGCAGCATGGCACAGCGAGGCACAGCCCACAGTGCTGAGGACACCGGCAGCCCAGAGCACCTGTGCATCATAGTGCCAGTGGGGAGCCTGCAAGGAGCTGAAGGTGAGGCAAGATGCCAAGCCTTGTGGGGGAACGTGTGTGTGCTCATAGTGGAGCCAAGGTGGGGGGTTGGAGGTGCCCATTCACATGCATGTGCAAGGGGTATGACTCTGGGGTCGGGAGGGATCATGGCCCCTTACTGTGCATAGCCCTCCCGGTGCAACCTGTGGGGCATGTGGCCATTAGCTGCTTTGAGGCTGGACAGCCCTGCTGTATAAGAATGCCTCCTTGGGTTTATCTTGGAAAGGAATTTAAAACAACTGAATAAAAAGAGATTGTGTATCAGAATACACATCCACATTTGGGGCTATTCTTGCAGTGCTAGGCTGGTATATAACTGGTAACATTTTCCCAGGTAGACAAGATAGAATGCACAGAACATCACAGAGATCTAAGGGATGGGGCATCCTTACTGTTGTGCCACCTTTCTCCTCCAGTGTCCTGCTCTCCTCTGAGCTCCAGCTCAGTTACATCCTTTCATTCCCAACTGGCAGGCCAGTTATTCACTGTGCTTTGATGTTAGACGGTCACAGCTGTAGTTGATCAAAACATGCTGACCCAACCCTTACCCCCTCAGGACTACTACTCAACCCAGTCAAGCTGTCTCTCAGAGCCCTCCCTTTGTCTGCCTGTTTCTCATTCTTAAATATCACCCTTTAAACTGAAATCCCATAGGCCCCATGAGTCTTCTGAGTACTACACCCTCCCCCACCCCATCCTTTAGATTTGTTTCCTCTTTGTTTTTGAAATTCTGGTCCAGACTTCTTTCATCAAGGACACTTTGCTAATGCCTTTAGTATATATGCCAGATCCTTCTCTAGTGAAGCCAACAGAACCATACCAGTTTACTCCAGCTGAAGGTCTGCTCCATCTTTTTCTCATTTAATTCTTTTATCAATCAATTCTTCTCATCCTGTCTTCTTTTTTAAACCACTTTTAACAGCTTAATATTTTGAAATTTTATGCAGTCTGCTTTCATTTACTGTTAAAAATGTAGCTCTAATATCAGACCCATCATTTCCTAAGCTTCTGTCACGTCAAGAGAGTTAGTAAAACATCAGTTTTTCACTTCAGTTCCCAACCCATATGTTTTCAAGTAGCACTAGGGAAACATTTTTTAAAAGGACAGACTCTGGAGATGACTTCTAATGTCATCAGCAATGATAATGAAAAGCTGCTTCTGCAAAAGCTTGAGGGATTTTCAGTCTCTATCAAGGAAAGTTGGTGCATTTCTTATCATAAGGATTATTCTCAGACCTCCTACACCAACTTGTCCTGAGCCTCAAGTTGTGCCTGCACAATTCCACCCCCCACCTGTGGCTCTGCTTTGAGTTGTAGGGAGGATGAGCTTGGGAATCAAGGCATTGAAGCAGGAACTCTGAAAACAGGGTTAGCCTTCTGACTCTGCTACTAACTGCCCTGTGACATTGATGGGCTGTTTAAGCTTCCTGTACCACTGATCCTTCTTTATACAATGCAGGTGATAATACTTTTTTGTTTTACTATGAGGATAACAATCCTTTTATTGTCTATCTCATTTAGACTGTGAGCTCTCTAAGGCAGTATCTACCTGTTACTATGTGCTTGTACAAACCTGAGGGGACTCTGATTTTATCTGGGGTCCCAAAGGTGACAGCAATATGATATGATATGCTACGATATGATACGATGCAGTACTATACTATCATAATCATTTGCATAACAAATGGTACTTTTTTTGGTTTACAAAACATCAGTGAGCAGATAAGGCTCATGCACTTCTCCAAATAATTTCAGCAAACAGTTCTTAGTTGATTTGAAAGGAATTCATTGCAAATTTAAAAAATTTTAGGCTCTTGGTTAGGTCTGGCTAAATTCAAAAGCTGAAAGGTTTTTTCTGTTGTATAAGTGGATCAGGCTTTAGAATCTGTTCTCCATAACTATTGGTGTTTTAAAATTTTTAACTGTGTTTCTGCAGACATCTCTGCTACTGACTTCATTCATTTGAGCATTAATAGATGACAGGTACAAAGAGATGGAAGCAGAGGCAAAGCAAATTTTGTTAAAATTCAACTGCATACTCCTGGACACTTTTTCTCCCCCAGTATTTGCCAAGGTCTGCTCACTTCATTTCCTCACTGCCTTTGCTCTGCCAAAACATACCGCCTTACTTATCCTTTCATCTCCTTTTGTTTCATTGATATCACATGCCTTCTTTGCAACTTTCCCCTATATTTGGATTTCCCTCCTCGGTGCTGGGTAGTACATCTTCAGCCCATCCTTCTTCCCCTTCCTGCTCAAAATTATTTATTCCTGGAGCACACTACTGAAGATAATGTGGCTGCAGATGGGTGAATACCATGAAAGAAGTGTTACTTAGGCGATTGAAGGCCTTAAGAAACTGAATGAGCATGCAAAACTACTGTTCTTCCTGTGCAAAAGCTGGAGCAGCCCAAGACCTGTTTGCACTGTGAGCCACATGCAACAAAGAAATGGGCTGTGTGGTCCAGTGGAAAAAAGTGGAACTAATATGGTTTCTTATGCTTCAAACTCAAGAGCTGAGCCAGCAATACATCTATAGCAGGGGCAGGCAATTATTTCAGACAGAGGGCTGCTTACTGAATTTTGTCAAGCCATTGAGGGCCACATGACAGGCAGCCAGGGGCAGATAAATATTATTTTTCTAAATTTTCTAAAGCTCCCTTGGGCTGGATAGAATGGCCTGGTGGGCCCATCTGGCCTGTGGGTCACTTTTTGTCCACCCCTGATTTATAGGTTAGGCAAAGAAGAAACTGAATCTGGTGAGATCCCTTGGAGTCTGGATTTGACTGTGACTCCATGCAATGACTTGGAAAGAACCAGAGGATTAGAATATTTTCTTCCTTCCCTGAGATTCCAGCACATGCTTCTATTACTTGTCAGGTACATTTTTTTCTAAAAAGATACATTTAAGTTAAGAAAATATTCACCCCCAGCTCACTGGTTTTGGTTCCTGACTGGAAAAAGATCTGTAGGGCTGCAGATCCTGATTACTGCTTAGCTATCAAATAGCTCTGTGAGAATTTGCTTGAATTTTAAAACACTATCCTCCCACCCTTTTTAGGGTTTTGAGGAATAAGGAAGCAAATAGGATGGGTGGCTGCAGAGGTAATTGCTTTAGAAGTTGTATATTATATAAGTGGTATACAGGGGATGGGACACTACTTAAAATAGCAGAGGAACAGTATTCTTAAAACGTGTTACCTAGGCTGGCACAGAAACAGTTAAGGAGGTGATTGCACCCTGGGACTGTGCACACGTGTGACTGTGACAAGAGAAATGAAATATAAATTCTGCACCCAGGCAATACATTTCACAGCACCCTAATTTTCCTAAGAATGATGCTGTGGGCAGACCCTCTGTGGCCCAGAAAGGAACAGGTTTTAAATTTTCTAAAATTCCCTAATTCGCTTTATCTGCTGCTTCTTCCCAAACTGCTGTTGCTTCCTGAGAGATTTAAGCCACAGTGGCTTCTTCAAGACTTTTCTGCCTGATTATGTTTACACTCATCCAGTCAAAAAACAGAAATATTAGCATGTGATTTATAGAATATGACCAATCACAGATACTAACAGGGATTGCATTTCAAATATTGAATATTAGAAACTTTCAGTTATCTGACCACAATCAATCAACTAAGGAAAACAGCAGCCCTATCTTTTCAGAAGGTGATAAGGGTTCATATTAGAGGTCTTTTTCTATTAAGCATCCTTTAATTTCTGGACTCCATACTGGACATCAGCATGCAGCCCAGCCCAGTATAGCACAGCATCCATACACGCTAATATGACTGGATGTTTTTTTAACTCCCTTTTTAATTCTCCTCCCATCCTTCAAACTTTCTTTGTATGTGTCTGCAGTGTAACGGAGGCTGGAGAGACTAATAGCAAGGCATTAATTTACTGAATTGAATCATGCAAATAAACCATAGAAGAAAGCTCTGTAAATAAAAATATAAATTAAAAGAACAGGGGAAGGGTATCTCCTTGCCAAGAAAAATCCTCTTGGAGCAGACAAGTCTGTCTTTCTTGCTTGCTTTATAGGTACATGATCTTTAATTACACCCTAATTAATTAAGGAAAAAGGCCCCTGTGTGGTTTCAGGAGCATCAGGCAGAAGAAAAAAACAGCATGTGTCTGTGGAAAACCAAGGAAATTAAGTTTCTGATAATGCTTGATGTTCATGGACAGACGTTACTTTTTATAACTAAAATTTTCTCTCAAAGGCCTCCTACTTTGTATTATTAACAAAGTAATATTGAAATAGTAATGAACAACTATTAAACTATTAATGGCATTTTTTCTGGTCTGCATAATTGCTTTCATTTAAGAAGAAAAGCAACCCTTATAATTTTCCCTGAAGTTTGTAAGGACAAATAGCATCTAAGCCACAATCATCTTTTTTTTTTTTTTGCACACACCATTGAATAGATTTCAGCGTCACTGTTTTATAAATAGGTAAAATGAACAATGCTCTTGGCTGGCGACATTGTCCTGTGGATTTCAGAGCTGAGGTATTGCTTGCAGCCATGTTACCTCTAGGAAAGAGAGGCTGTAAAAGAAAATGCAAACATGCTTAGTTATGGTAAAGCCAAGCAGAACAAATAGTGCTAGGATGGTAATTGCTCTGAATGGGCCACTGTCTGACCTCAGGAACACCTGTGAAAACCAACAATAGCTTGGTTGACTTGACAGAAGTTATTGCATTTAGGCCCTGATTCAGCAAAGTACTCGGGTACATTTTTAATTAGGTGCATTGATCTCTATGAAATTGCTAATTTGGGCATATATTTAAATGCTTTAATGAATTGGTCTTTAATGAAATGCTTGAAGAGACAGAGTCTGTATCTCAGTTTCCTATAAGAGCCCAGATCCTTGTATACAGTGCTCTAAATGTTTGCCACAGGCACACTCTCCCTCTTTTTCTTTCTTTTTAACATGAATATGCTGTAATTGGAATGTCAAGATTTTCAGTGCCATCGCTAGAAAGGAGGGAGAGGATGAGGAATTCATAGAGGAAATCCATTTCTCCAATAATGAATGCACACAGTTCAGAACCAGATTGGGCTGCTCAGATGTTTTATTCCTCCTTTTCATCTCGTCATAGGGGTTGTAGCAATAGCAGAGCACAAAGAGCTCCCTTTTAGAGCTCCAGACCCATCAAAGATTCTCAAGGTCCATTTTTTATAGTTGGGGAAACTCTTTGATAAGAAAATCCCTTTTTTGTAATCTTTATGCTGCTAATCCTTTATACGTGCCATATCAGCTGTCATTGTGGCTGGATTTAGCTTAGACTTCATCAGGAGAACATAATAATGAGGTGCACAGGGACCCAGAACCCACAGTGGCACTTCTTAAAAACAGATTAAATTAAACAGTGTCAGGTATAAGAAGCAAATAAATAGATGTCAACTAAAGTTTTTTTTTCATAAGAATGCTTGGCATCCCAAATTGGGAGGTCTGAGAGTCACTTGCCAACAGCACAATGTCACCTTTGGGAGATCTAGCCACCATATATACATATTTGCTATGAGCACATTTGCTGGTTTCCATAGTCATTACTTAAGTGGAATGGTTATTATATCAGGGAGGAAGGAGTTGCCATGCACTGCACTCCATAGCATCTCTGGTATCTTTCTCTTATTCCTGAGGTACAGGAGATCTCCAATACACAAAGGCCTAGCATTTTTTTGTCAGAGTTTATGGCTGCTGCTGACACTGGTCCATCTCCACAAGGTGTAGCAATGACAGGACTTCTATTATAGAAAAAATGCACGGCTCCAGAGATTTTAGTACTTGGCCCTCTACAGGAGGATTACTGAGTAAGGGGGCATACATACCAGTGGCCAAAGCAGTTCACTGTTTAATTGCCATTACTGGTAGAACAAAACTGTTGGTAGCAACCATGAGAAATATTTGGCAAATTGCCTAGAGTTGATACAGCGTAATACTGCATCTGTGTTGCTGTTACCATATGAATATCCCTCTGATTCATCCACATCACTCTAAGGCTATTTGAAAACCTGCAGCTTTTGCTGGCTACATATAAGCAGGCCAGGGAAGTATGAATATTGTTTCTAATGCCTCAGTCTTGATTTTGGGCAACTAAACATATCCTAAACCAGGGGAAGCTCTGGTGCCTCAAATGGTGTTTTCCAGGCTGGACAACTTTTTGACAACCTGACTCCAAGACCAGCATCTGATCTTGGATAATCCTTTCTGTTATGGTGACATATTTGAACACAAGACTGTTGCAGGCTTTCCAGGATGAGTTTTGTTTACTTGCTTGGTTTGTTTGGTCTGTTTGTTTGCTGTCACAGGGGATGGAAATCAAGCCTTTTTGCCATCTTGTTCTATTCACCTTAATCTAAAAATCCACCTGTAGCTACAGCGGTTGGTGCCTTTGCCAGTCTGTATCCCTATTCTTCCCACTGTGAAGAAGGCCTACTCAGTGACTAGCAACAGGATATTTTACTATTGTTTTGTTGCCCTCTTTAAAAAGATCTGAAAGTGAATAAATCACATGTATGTCCCACTGCTAAAGCTATCGATCAGATGTGTAAAGATTGGACACTCGCAGAGATCTGGAGAGCTCTGCATCTGTTTTCTAGGATTATACCTTTTGTTCTTTACAATTCACAGCCCCTATTTGGGAACCTACTTGGGCAGCTACTATTTCTGAAATCTCAGCAGGTAACATTATTATTTGGAAATACAATGTGGTGGATACTGACCTTCTTTTTGTTGTACCTGTTCTGCTCACTCCCTTAAAAGCTGATTTATATTCTCTTGCTGTCTGGGATCTGGAATGCCCACTATTTATTTAATGAAATCAGAAATTTTAAGACATAGGCTAAATTCAAGAACAGAACTTGATGCAAAATGCAGAAAGCATGCTCAGTCAGATACAAATAAAGAACCATGCACTTGAGACAGATTTTTTAACTAGACTCCACAACCAAATAAGCTTAGAATTAAAGGAAAGCGCATCTGCGCTTAGCAATTTCAAACATAGCAGGCCAGCATAACTACCCTCCATAACTTTTTTCTTTAATAATATGTGCTATATGTAACAATCACAGAATCATAGAAAATTATAGTTGGAAGGGACCTCAGGAGGCCACCTAGTCCAACCCCCTGCTCAAAGCAGGACCATCCCCAACTAGATTATCCCAGCCAAGGGTTTAGTTGGGTCTTAAAAACCTCCAAGGATGGAGGTTCCACCACGTCTCTGGTTAACCTGCTCCAGTGCTTTACTACCCTCCTTGGCTAGGGACAGACATTCAAAAAGCCTGAGCCTGAATTGATTCAATCTTTCCAGGTTAGTCTAACCTGCCTAGGTTGAACCAGTTTCCAACCACACAGACATTCTCTCTGGACTGAGGAAATTCAGGCATATGCCTGCAGTGGCTCAGGCTAGGAGCTAGGGGACACAAGAGCAGCCCTCCCTTCCCTTCAACAATGCTGAGCTGCACCAGGGGTGAGGGCATGGCCAGGCCCTGGCAGGATGCTCTGACTAGGGAAGGGTGTAAACTCCCACCCTGCCTGCACCATCCCAAGCTTTTCCCTGCTTGCTGTTCAAAGGGTGGGAACGTTGCCAGTCCCCAGCCCTGGGCTGGCACTCTGAGACAAAGGAGGGGTGTGCAATGCATGCATCTGTTGATAATACTGAGCTTTTCAATCTCCTTCTCCCCGCTTCTTCATACTGTCTGCAAACCTGCGGTGAGGGAGTAAGCAGGGGGATGATAACACAGTGTTTATCAGCTCATCAACAAAACAAAAATCTCTCTCATTACTTCAAGCTCTTAAATAGTTTTTTTCCAAGGAAGAAAAGGAAGGACATTATCAGCTGACCTGTTGATTAGCTTCACAAAGCCCTAAGTGGACACTGTCCTGTCTGCCTGTCCTGGTGAAATTGGAGACACACATACACCGACACCTCTCAGTATTAGCTAGCGTACCACATGCTGACTAGGGTCTGTGTGGCTGGGATCCGTGCTGTGGGAGATGGGAGGGAGGGAAGGAGTGGAGATCCCTGCTTGAGCAGGGGTGGGGAGAGGCAGGGGAAAGCCAGGCAGACCCTGCGGTGCCTGCAGTCTCTGCCAGAGCTCCAGTGAGGGAGCAGAGGGGCAGGGCCAGTTCTGCTCTCTAGAGCAGACAGTACAGTCCAGGGCTGCAAAACATGTGGGATGCTGGGGGAGTCTGGTTTAACTTAAACCAGGAAGGGGTTTGGGACAGACATTGCATAAACTGGTTTGACTCAAATCAGTTAAGTCTGATACTACATTCAACCAGGTTTATTTTTAAACCAGTTTTAGCCATTTTGGAACTGGTTTACGTGCACTGAATTTATGTTCTGTTACAGGTTTAAACCAGTTTCTGATCCCTTAAATTGGTATATGTTTAATGTCTGTCTCTAGCCCTAGTGAGAATGTTTTTCCTAATATCTAACCTAAACATCTGTTGCTGAAGTTTGAGACCAGGGCTGTGGTGGAAGAAGACCTGGCTATTTATAACACTTTTAACTTTGAAGAAGGCCAAAGCATGCAGTTAAATATAACAGTATCAGATTTGATGAACACTGTATGGCAAAAAAGAATGAGACTCTTGAAAGATGCAGATTTTTTATGTGCAGACAACCAGCAGAACAAAGTATAGATCAGTATGTTACTGAACTAAAGAAACTGAGTAAGAACTGTGCTTTTGGGAACTTGACAGAATCTCTGATTAGAGATGAGATTATTTATGACATTGCAGACACTGCTTTGCAAGAAAAAATACTGCATGAGGGAGACTTGTCCCTAGAAAAAGGTCCAAATATGCAGGGCGACAAAAACAGTGATGGATCAGGCTGCACTGCTCAGTACATTAAATGGGGTTGTCTGTACAGTAGGCATGAAAGCATGTGACCAGAAAAAAAATCAACTCACAGGATGGCATTTTCCACTGGTAAGGAGCCAACTCACCAAGTAGAATTTTCCATTGGTAGGGAGTGTGCAAAGGGAAAGAGAGGTTATAGGTCATGCCACATTGGTGGAAAGCAACATGGCCCCAGACATTGGGCTGCATTTAAAGAGTTCTGTTTTAACTGTAACAAGAGGAACCATTTTGCCATGTGCTGCAGATCCCAAACAGAAAAACTTCAAGTGCACACAGTACAACATAAAGCGGAGAAGGAATTTTATATCAATATGGTAGAATCTCCATCAGAATCAATTAAAAGGACTGGATTTACAAGGAAGTACAAGGAGAAATGGTTTCATTTAAATTGGAATCTGAAGTTCACAGTAATATTTTACCAGAGCATGAATATAGAAAATTAAAATAGAGACCAAAAAGTAAGTCCAGCAAGCATCAAAATAACTGGTTGTTCAGGAATAAACATAGCAGTGAAAGGAAGATGCACTGCTGGCATCCCATAAAATAACAGAGTATACAAACTCCCATTAATTGCATTTCCCAGGGGGGTGACACCAATGTTGGGTCTGGGAGCTTGTGAGAAACTGAATCTAGTTCAGTGTGTGCCTGCAGTACAAGAAGACACAACTTTTATGCCTCCTGATGACCCTCTTGACCACCACAGCCAACATTTGGACAGTCTTCTTAAGAAGAAAACAGTTGTTCTGGAACACAAGCAACCACGTCCTTATGGGAAGAAATGTGCCTATGGACACAAAAGCAAATATAATCATGCAGGAGGAAGAAATCAACCTCAGTGATTTGTACCTAATGAACTTTGTGCACAAGCACAACTGCCAAAAGTGCAAGTCAGTCGGAGCCCAGTATAAGGACTTAAGTCTGTCAAGACTGGAGAAAAAGCTTCCCACCAAAAAACAAATCAGAAACTGGAACTGATACTTTGTTGGTCTGAGAAGAAAGTGAAACCTCACAAGGTGTTTATACTCATGCTCCAGGAGTGGGGAGTGGGTTTGGCAGGATGCTTTAATCAGAGTGGCTCCAAGAGTCACCCTAATTAAAGCGCCTGGAGTGTCTCATGTATCAGCATCCCTGTGCTTAAAATGGCATCAGGATGACTTTAGCTAAAGTTAATTTGATGAGCTTTAGTTAAAGTGCCCCCACTGCCATTTTTAAGCCAAAAATGAATTCATGAGATGCTGGAGTTTGCTGTAGCTCAGTAATTACTATGCTCCAGCAGACTCGATTAATCGAGCCTGCTCTGACATGCTGGAATTACAGTGTGTTGAAGCAGCCTTGCTGATCATGTGTAGGTGCCCACAGAGACTTGTGAAAAGAGCTGCAGATAAGGGGGAATGGGAGAGTGACTGGTAAAGACTCACTCCAGAGTTGTGTTAGTAACTTCTTCTCTGTAGATGGGTGGTACTCGATTTTTGTGTTTATTGATTTTTGCAGTTTTTGTCAGGAGGGAAGATGTAGTCATAGAAGTCATAATTTAAAGATGATCCCTATCTAAGGAGACTGAGTTGGTAATTGGGAGATGGTCCAGCAGTTTAATAACTAGTCAGTTAGTTAGTCAGAGAGGGACATTAGGTCTGTTGGGATTGTTTGCTGCTCCAGAATAAAATCAGTTTTGTAGTTTTTCTAATTTGCATATGCTTGTGTTTGTTGAGTCTGGTGATCGCTATATGGTGTACCCTACATAAAAAGCTAACTTACACATTTTTATCTGAATGTCTTTCAAGACTGGCTTCAAATAAGTTTTGAAGCACAGTACTTAGGAGGTAGAGATGACCATTAAATATCCATGACATCGTTTGCATCTCAGAGGAATGCACAAGATCTCTTGACCTCCCAAGACTGGAAAATGTTTATAGTGCTGTTTCTACCTGAGAGTGTAGGATCATGTAGGTGCATCACAGGTCCTTGTGATTATGATACACTTTGACTCTAGAGAAGCCATAGATGTTGCAAGCTTCTCAAAGGACTTTCTCCCACTAACTTTCATCACTACCATCTTAACTATGGTAGCTCTTGGATTCTGTTGTCTGTTATTACTACATTCTGGTAAAGCAGGGGCATTGTTGCTTGCAGTCCTGCTAGGAAAGAGACAAGAAATTGATTATCATCAGCATATTGCCAACATTGTAGCTTCTCACTGTCAAGAGCCCGGGTAACAAGCAGCTTAAATTACCCCTGGCTGATCCTGGTTGACAATGACCTAACTACCCCCTATTTGCTCTAGGTGCCTGCATGGGCATGGTTATCCACTTATAAGCAGCAGCTCTTTCAGATCCTAACAGGCTACTCAGTGTGGGGGTGGGGGGTGGCAGGGATCATTCTCTGGCCAGTCTTGGGCTTTTGGCTCCCAATTCCCTCCTTGTTGGCTTTTGCATTTCATCCTTGTTCCTACCTGCTGAGTCTTATTCCAAACTGCCTTGCTGGCTTCTTGTCTCTTTGTACTCCAGATCCAGGTCCAGTTCATTGTCCTATTGCAGCCAGCTCCTGGCCTCTAGCATGACTTAGCCAAGCTACATGTCCTGATCCCAAACAGCTGTAGCTGCCAGACCCCCAAGTAGTGACTCCTATGGATCCCTGACTCCTATTCCTGACAGCCCCCCCACCCCCCACCCCCACAGCCACAGCGTCTGATTCTACCCAGGGTGACAATCCGCATTATGTTCCCTCGATTCATCTGCTCCTAGTTCTGATTAGGACTCTTACTTTCCTGATCTTGTGCATTCCTGATCTCTTGGGTTGTGACCCAAGCCCCAACTGCGTACATCCCAGTTGTACTCCTCAAACTCACAGCCCTCAAAAGCCCCTTCACATTCTTTGTGAAAAAAAAGGGTGACAAAGTTAAATCCCATAGGCAAGGTCCTGTATATGGCAAACGCCTCTGCGTATTGTCACCATATTCAACTGCTTGTCCCCATTCTTTCAATTCCACACAAACATGTGTGCCATGTGGCTGATACTTAAAACACCCATTAATTTTGAGTTAATCAGAGAGTGTTTTGGGGAATAATTATTTTTAAAAATTGGAGATGTGTGTTGTCTCTTTAGATACAATACGCTCCACTCTTTGGGTTATGACTATTTTGATGTTATCCAGGTGAAACCCTAGAACTTCCTTCTTTCAAGGTAACAGGGAACATATATCTGGTATCAACAAGTTCCCTGTCTAGAACTTGGTGAGCGTGCTCTTCTCAGATAGTCCAGTTTATAGTCTCTACTTCTGGTTTCTGCCACAATGTGGAAACAAAAGGAACTAGGGATATAGCTCAGTGGTAGAGCACCTGTTTTGCATGTATGGGGATCTGGGTTTAATTCCTAGGCTCTCTAGCTGCTTTTGGCCCAGGGGACAGGACTAAGAATAATGGATTCAAATTGCAGCAGAGGAAATTTAGGTTGGAGATTATGAAATAACTTTGTGATTAAGAGAGTAGTCAAGCATTGGAATAAGCTACTAAGAGAAGTTCTGAGACCTGTGTCCCTGGATATTTTCAAGAGTAGGTTGGACAGGGACTTGGTTGGCATAATTTGTCAGGGGTGATTCTGCCATGAGCAGCGGGGTGGACTAGATTACCCTGTGAGGTCCCTTCCAGCCCTGCTTTCCTTTGATCTTAAGTCAGACTCCAGCTCTGGTTCCATATCCCTGTCTGTCTGGCTAAATGGAAAAGAGAGGAGAACACAGAATGTAATCCAATTAACTCTGCCTTTGGGGGAAAGCTGGAAATCAAGAGGCAGCTTCAGGCAAGCCTTGGCAGGCCAAGGAGACCCAGGAAACAAAATACTGGATACCCATTCAATTTCTTGGCAAAACTGCTGAATTGTGTGGCATCTTGGAAAAATGCCAAATTCCACAGAATCACAGCACCATGGCACCTAACTGAGATGAATGGGAAGTGCAGTGCTTTAGGACTGTTTTTTTCAGACTGCAAGTAAACTGAAGAGACACTGCTGCATTGATTTATGTTGAGTTTGTGTTTTCAATGGTCCCTGTTCAGCATTTATGGCTAGAGGCACTGATTATATATGTACAGGTATATACATATATAATATGTGTATGTGTGTGTGTGTATCTATCTATCTTTCTATCTATACACCTCTAAAGATAGAACTATATAGATATATATCTGTATACCTATACATGCATACATATATATATGCATGTATGCATGTACGCAGAGGCAGATCCAGGGTGGGGGTTGCAGTGTTGCACTTGTATCTTCCTTTTTATTCCTGGTACACCCAAAGTTTAAAACCAAGTGCCTGGCAGTCACAATAGCATTTCTAGTCAGGCAGTGCTGAGGGAGTCAGTTGACTTTGTGGCTTATTATAATCTACCTGATCCCCTCTAAACTCTTTATTTCACAGGTGTTAACTTCCCTTTCGTCTTTTTAATGGCCGTGATGTTCCACCAATCAAGCTAGCCTTTGTTCTGAAATTCTGCTGTCTGTTAACAGCTCCTGGTAGTGAAGCTCCTATTTCACAGCCCTGTAGATTGTTTTTAACTCATACCAGTGAATTTATATTTGTTTTTGCTTCTGCCTCTGTGTGTGTGTGTGTGTGTGTGTGTACATATTTAAAATGAAAGCTAAGACTCTGGAGCACCATTCTGCAGTTGTATTGTGAATTCCACAACAGATTTCTTGGCATACAGAATGACAGAATACAGAAAATCCTAACAAGATACCATTGCTGAAAGATTTTGGAGAAACATAGGTCAGCATGGTCCAGTACTATCTACTCTAACCTCTTTGGCAGCTAAAAATAAAGCTACATGATGCCAATTCTATTCATCCCTTCCAGGTCTCACAATTGAGTTATTAGTCCCTCACTATTAAGGAGACAAGGGCTCCTGGTACAACTAGTGGCATCATCATGAACAATTGACCTTTATCCATTGCTTCCTTGAAGAGTTTAAAGGTCTGATAACCACAGGCGTAGAGTTTTAGAAATTTACAGTTACTTCTACACTAAGCTAGAAAATGAATATGGTACTGAAATCCACATAAAAACGTTACTGTATTAGCTTATCTATCAATGTTCCACAATGCTGTTATGTAGAAGCTCATATAAAATGTCAGCACAATAGAGACTGTCAGCTTTTCACTGTTTCTATGTTGACTCTGGATCTTCATTCTATTGGCTAAGAAAAATACTAATTCATGATCATTAGGACCCTTTCAGCCCTACCACACATCAAAAAATGCCTTCAGTGGAATGGAATGAACCATTCAGGCAAGGCTCCATGGAATACCTATATCTTTTGGATCAATATGCCATGCCAGTAGGTAAAGGGCCTATTAGGAAACAGTGGGTGTATCTACACATGCATTAATGTGATTAAATAAACTCTGGCACAGTTTGCACTGGAGTCAACTGCTCCTGGGTGCAGCATTTACATGTGCACCCAGGACCACAGCACTTTGAGCCAGGGCAGCACATCTCTGGAATAATAGGGGGCCTCAGGGGACAGTACCAGCATCCAGATGGTGGCATCAGGTGATGGAGGGGCTGGCTGGGGCACAAGGGTGCTGCAGTGTGGGGCTAGGCAGTAGGCAGACCCCACATGGTAGTATCCCTTGTGCCCCAGCCAGCCCGTGTCACTGTCTACGCATGCATTTCAGCAGAGTAAATTACTCCACCATAAGATAGCACTGTGCCTGGCAGTCCTATCCTATGGAGGAGTTAATTAATTCACTGTACCATAATACTGGTGCATGTATAGATGTGATGCTTTACTGCAGAGCTAGTCAACTCCGCACACATGTAAATGCACCCAGTGAGTAGTGCCATTTATTTTTGTTTAGTTGTATGTATTAAAATAATGACCAACTGATGACTCTACCAATCTGCAAGGACTCTGTCACTGAGGGTTAGCTACAGCTTCTTCTTCATTTTGCTCCCTGCTCTTTTTATAAAACAAGGCCATTACAAAATGCTAGAGGAAAGGGTTGTAGGCAGAGAAGTTCCATGATCTGTTCCAGAAATGCTGGGTGTACAGGGTTTCCTTTCAAATAGGAGCAACCCATTTGTTCTGAAAAACTGTATCCTGGTTTTCAAAATCAAAAAGTATATATAAAAAAAGGATCAATAGCTATTTACAGTCACCTCTTAGGTGGTGTGATTATCAGGTGTGCCTTTCATTTTTAGTGGCCACTAGCAGAGATTCACCTTGGGGATTATGTTTTCCTGTTTGTCTGACTAAACTTTTATGACATTAATATTTCTCTGTAAGGGGAAATGAGATCTAGAGGGTTGTCAAGACAGAGCTCTCATTGTCCAGTAGAGTTAGTCTCATTAAAATGGGCCTCACTTCCTCTGTGCTACTGAGAATGCTGTCAGTTTATCTTAGAACATCTGACATCTGTAATATGGAAAGCTTTTTTCCTGTGCTACACAGGGTGGAGGGAAAAATCCATGAGATTAACATTTTAAAAATGACATTAACAAGAAACATAAGAAAATGGCTCTCAGGAAATATGTCTGTAGAGAAGGCTGTCAAGTACTTTGGAATGGCTATGTACCAATAGTAATTAATAATTACACTTATTTATCATGTTGTTTAATAATTGTGTAACTCATTTCATATACTTAGATCTGAAATCACTTTGCCTAAATCCAGACAGTCAAAAAGTCCAAAGTTAAATCAATTCAGTCTTCACAGGTTAGTATAAGCTGCACAGATTGAACCAATAACCAACTAAACAGACATTCACTTTTTATTTCAGAAATGCAGCTACATGCCTACAATGGTCCAGGCCAGAAGATGAGGGCTGCTAGAGCACACCTCCCTGTTCATCTGGAGCAGATGAACCCTCCTTGGGAGGTTCAAAGCATCCCGGGATGCTGGAGGACTTTGAGTTAACTTGAATCTGAAGGGATTCTGGGATGGAAGTTCAATAAACCAATTTAGCATAAATCAGTTAAGTCTGATATTATATCTATACAGGTTTATCTTAAACTGTTTTGGCCATTTTGAAAGTGGTTTATGTGCACTGAACTTCTGTTGTATTACAAATTTGAAATTATTTCTATCACTTATACCAGTTTATGTGTAATTTCTGTCCCTAGCCTTTATAACTACACAGAATTTAGAAATGATACATATGCACAAATTCCCTTACAAGGGTTATTTCTGTTCATACAGCCTCCACTTTACATGCACGTTATAAGTAACCATGCCTACATGCCTTGGTCTCAGCCTGCAAAAGTCTCCATACACACCTACCTTTATGAATACAAATGGTACAAGAGTAATTAAACTCTATTCCAGATTATCACCTACAGTCAAAGAGAGTACACAACTGCTCAGGTTACCTCACTTCTCTGCAGCTCATTGGCCAGCTGTGTGCTCAGGCAATCTCACAGCATAATTTAGAGTGCTTGGCAGACCGCTTTAAGTCATACAAGCTCTCAGCAGCCCCATGTGCCACTATGACAGCAAGCTTTTAGTAAACTGTGAGGAATCCCTGGCCATGCTCCTTTTCTCCAGCCAGACTATCAGCATAGCAGTGCAGTTAGGAGCTGCTTTGCTGGCTATATGCCACTGGGGGATTCTTCTACAATAGGATGATTATCCTTTGGCTAGCTGCTTTGCTCCAGAAGCATAGCATAAAGGAGCTGCATTACAGAAAAGAATCTGGGTCTCTAGCTCTGTATTTCAAATGTAGTAGGTGGGTCATGTTTTGATAAACTATTGCGTTTTCTGAAAATTAGTTTTGCTTACAGTAAGGATTTTCAGAGAGCTATGAGGCAGCATAAAAGCCTGAGAGCAGAAGAAAAATGCAACATCAGAGGCCGAGACCTTCCCTGGTGGTCTCTAAGCAAGCCAAAAAGTGCAAATCCCTCTCTGTGCATTTTGTCATTACACTTCAATGTGGTGCCATTTCTGAGAGAGAGAGAGAGAAGGAGGTCGAATAGAATGGCAGCTCGCCATACATGAAGAACACATATAAAATATACCAGAAAATGTAGGAAAGCAGCAGGCATATATAAAGCAGATGTGGACAGTGAAAAAAGAAAACTATTGAAAAAGATCAACTGCAATTATTGCACCAGAGAGAAAAAGGGAGTGAGGAGATATTGAAAGATGCATGGGAAATTGAACTATGTGGCTGCTGGAACAAGAATTAGTATAAAGAAAAAACATGTAAGTTTAGTGAGTTCAGAATCATTTCTTCAGATCATGTAAGGTAATAAGGGGGGATACACAGCCTCTGTTTTCCCTGGTACAGGCTAGATAATAGCTATCCACCCTGTGGGACCAATTCAGGCAAAAGAGTGGCCCCATATGGGGCTGCTGCTTTTGTGGCTGTCCATGTAAACAGGCAAGGGCAGAGAGTGAGAAATACCTTGCTTCTATATTCCCAGTGTGCAACCAGTACAGCTGAGCCAACACATTAGGGCAAATAATTTGCGCTAGGTATAGAGCTGGCATAGTTTACTTTCCCTAAAGACCAAGGGTAGAGATCTAGAAACCAGAACACAACATCTGGCCCAGTTCTGTTACTGAGACCCAGCAATTCTCTTGCCTCATATTCAGGGCTTGTGGCAAAGTCACCCTTTAGCTCTTTAGAGAGAGTTTGCCAACCAGGGAGGTTTTTGTGAACTCCCACAGCTCGCTGCACAGTTGGAGCGATTTAAAGAGCTGTGTAGTAGAATCACTATAAATCAATGAGAGGGCACGTCTTGTACCTGAGGGATTAAACTGGCCCACTGATGTATAGGGAGATTCATAGTAATTTTATTCAATACCACTCTCACCTTTGCTCAAGATGACAATTCCTTGGGAGAAAACCTTCTGTGAGAGATGTAAATTCTCTTTTCGGCTTCTGTGACAGCAGTAAATTCTTTTATTGCTCTTTAAGCTCAATTTTTCATGGTCAGTTTTCCTAGGAGATGACTTCCACATGAATTTCCTGCTTGCCTGGACAAGACCAAGACAAATTTGGAGTCAGAATGTTACAATTACTTATCCCACAGCAACAGGTTGGGGCAGTGGTGATATAAACAGTGGTGACTTGGAGAGATGTAGATGGTAAAGCAGAAAAACTGGCATCAATCTGATATTCAGCTGACTTTCAAAATGAGGCAGCAAAAGTGTGGGGGGGAGGGGGTAGAAAAAGTAATTAGCAAAAAACTGGCATACATCACAACTGGCCACTTATACCAATATTCTAAATGGCTTATACCGGATGTGTAAAACAACCCAGAATTGGATTTGCCCCTAATATTTGCACTGAAGCTACTGCTTTTTCTCCAGGTATACATTTGACCAGGGGAGTTAAAAAAAACCAAACCCAAAAACCCCACTGGCACAAAAAGAGAAAGTCTGTCCTTATATAGCTGTATTGAAAGCCCTGTAAATGAATCCATCAGGGGGCGCCTTTCCAGTGGGATTCTCCTACTCACCTACAGCAGCTCCTTAGGCTGTTAAAATATTCTTCAGACAGGGAACAGACTGAATCTGCCTATGTTGATCCTCGGTCTAATCTATCAGAAATTCTTTCAGAAGCTTGCACTGCAAGCTACGTGTTTCAACGAAGCATCTAAATGAGGAGTTAAGGTGGCTCTTAGAGGAATATAAATAGCAAGGACAAAAAGATGGAGACTGTATTAATAAAACACATTGTAAGGTAAGACCATAAAATGCCTTGCGCTTCTGTTTTGCTAAGTTACGCATCTTCCTGAATACAAATAGCATCAATTAACAAACTAAAAGCAGCTGAATAGTGTAACGAAAGACTATATTAAAGGAAAGCTAATAAAATTAGGATATTGGTCCTTTAACAATTTGAAGCATTAAACACTTGGTTTGCGAATGAGCATGATGTTGCTGCTGCTGAATACTTTACTGTGAAAATAGAGTGAAAATACAGTGACAAAATGGAATAGAATAAAACCCTGAGAGACCTTGGCTTGTCCATTAGAGGAAATCAGAAAGTCAAAATAGACACAGTGTAATTTCCCTTGTACTTGCATTAGCAATATCCATAATACGCACAGTCTGGTTCACTTTAAGATAATAAACCACTTTATTCCACGCCATCACCTCTAAGTGTCCTCATCTGATATAGCATCACAGCAGCTGGAATTCACTTCTCCATTAAGAAGACAGTGCACCTTGTGAAGAGTTGTATTCACCTACAGTTTCAGCAATATTTTGATTGTCTTTATTTTGCTGAGGTGGATGTGAAAAATCCCCTCCCATCTGGCACAGGCTCTCTAAACCCAAAATCAACTTTTAATTTTGTAAGAACATCATCCAAACTATGCTATTGGTATTTCCCTGGGTTTTATCTGAATTCAAGTCTCTAGAGTCCCATTGAGTCATATGATGGCAAAATGTTACTGCTTAGGCACAGGAATATTTTTCATTATCCATGTTTTATTGTATTTTGATTTCAGAACCATTGGAATAAACTGAGTGGGTAACCTATAGACTTGTTAGAAACCTGGTCTCCAGTTCTGTGTTTTGTTAAGATTTTGCTTGCAGTAAGAAATGGGAGAAGTGGTGAGATGGCGATGTACTTTGGCAATTTATGCTTACTATATGGATATGCATGGCCCCAACAGCAGAGAAGCATGCCCAGCTACTTTTTGACACCAAAGGGGTAATTACAGCAGTCAGACTGCTGTGGGTCTCTAACCACATTTCTACAAACCTCCTATCCTTGGGCTATGAGGAGGAATGACAATATTGATCATAGAAAATGAGGGTTGGAAGGGACCTCAGGAGGTCATCTAGTCCAACCCCCTGCTCAAAGCAGGACCATCCCCAACTAGATCATCCCAGCCAAAGCTTTTCCTAGCTGGGTCTTAAAAACCTCCAAGGATGGAGATTCCACCACCTCTCTGGGTAACCTGTTCCAGTGCTTTACTACCCTCCTGGTGAGAAAATGCTTCCTAATTTGGAAGATGGGCATGGAGGATAGGCCGTATGAGGGGAGACTCTGGGAACTGGGCCTGTTCAGTCTAAGTCAGAGAAGGCTGAGAGGTGACTTAATAGCTGCCTATAAGTATGTCAGGGATGAACGCTAAGACCTAAGGGAACAACTCTTCAGGAAGGCACCTCAAGGGAGAACAAGGACCAATGGGCATAAGCTTATAGAAGGTAAATTCAGGCTAGATATAAGAAAGAATTTTTTCTCTGTAAGGGTTGCCAGAATCTGGAACACACTCCCAGCAGAGGTGGTGCAGTCACCTTCCTTGGAGGTATTCAAGATGAGGCTGGTCATGCACCTTGTTGAGCTCATCTGAGCCCAATAACCTCCTGCCCATGGAAGAGGACCAAACCTGATGATCTTACAGGTCCCTTCCAGTCCTTCTATTTTATGATCCTATGATTCTAATATCTAACCTAAAATTCCCTTTCTACAACTTGAGACCATTGCTTCTTGTTCTGTCATCTGCCACCACTGAGAACAGTCCAGCTCCATCCTCTTTCAAACCCCTCTTCAGGTAGTTGAAGGCTGCTATTAAATCTCCCCCCTCTGTCTTCTGTTCTCTAGACTAAATGGCCAGGGACAGACATTCAGAAAGCTGGAGCCTGAATTGATTCAATCTTTGCAGGTTAGTCTAACTTGCCTAGGTTGAACCTATTTGTAACACCACAGACTTTCCCTCTGGACTGAGGAAATGCAGGTACATGCTTGCAGTTGCTCAGGCTAGGAGCTGGGTGTTGCTAAAGCATACCCTTGGCTTCAGGGAAGCTGTCCTGGGAAGGTGTGGCAAGCTTGGGCTGAACTGGCCAGAGAGGAGTTTAATTCTCTCCTCCCTGTCTCACTAAGCCTGGTCTGGCAGGTGCTCCCCACTCACTGCTGTAGCGATGGGCTGGCATGGCCCCTGTGGGAGAGGGGGCAGAGAGAGGGGCCCCTGGGGCATCACAGTTGGCTCTGCGTATCTTGGCGACCACTCGCTCTGTGCCGAGGGCAAGAGGCGGTCAGTATAAGCCCCCTCCTGCTCCCCTCCCTCTGGCATCTGGCAGAAGGGGCTTATTACATGCTTGCCCCAGGTACAGAGCTAGTGGCGGTGCTGCCCAGGGCAGGCAGACCCTGCTGCGGTGCCCCGGGGCAGAGTGGGGATAATCTGCCCCACTCTTAAGGGACCCTGCCAGCCGGTGTCTGGCCCACCCCCGCCTGGCTGCTGGAGTGATGAGGGGAAAGTAGCTATGACAGAGGCAACAGCCCCTGTCATGGTTTCCCTGAGCGTGAACCTATTCCCAGCAGGGGGCACACACAGGCGGGAAGCTGCTGCAGACCATGGTGGCACAGGGGGGCGGCACCCTTTGAGGCCCAGTGCTGCCACATGCAGTCCATTGCAGGTCTGCCTCCCCTCACAGTCCCCAACACTGGTTGGCAGAGCCCCTTAGGCAGGGGGCAGGGACAGAGGTTATTCCCCCTCCCTAGAGTGTCAAGGAGAAGAGGCTTATTCTGCTGCTTGCCCCAAGCAGGAACAGAGTGGCGGTAGCTGGGATGAGCAGACCCGGCTGCAGTCCCTCGGGGGCAGTGGGGATAGAGGGGATCAATCAGTTAAGTCTGCCGCCTCTGCCTCAGGGGCCATTACTGTCCACCACTGCAGCAGCAAGCGGGGAGGGCCTGGCAGACCCAGATGGCACAGGGAGTGGGAAAATAAACTCATTTGTGTGCACTGAACTCCCCATAAGCCCAGTTCCCTCAGCCACTCCTCATAAGTCAGGCACCCCAGCCCCCCAACCATCTTTGTTGCCCTCTACTGGACTCTCTCCATCCAATTTGTCCACTTCCTTTCTGTAGTTGGGAGCCCAAAACTGAACACAGTACTCCAGATGTGGCCTCACCAGTGCTGAATAGAGGGGAATAATCACTTCCCTTGACCTACTGGCAACACATCTACCAATGCAGCCCAGTATGCCATTAGCCATCTTGGCAACAAGGACACACTGCTGGCTCATATTCAGCTTATTGTCCACTGTAACCCCTAGGCCCTTTCTGCAGAGGTGCTGCCCAGTCAGCCAGCCCCCAGCCTGTACCCGTGCATGGGATTGTTCTGTTGCAAGTGCAGGACTTTGCACTTGCCCTTGCTGAACCTCATAGATTCCTTTTGGCCCAATCCTCCAATTTGAGTAAGTCACTCTGAATCCCAGCTCTATCCTCCAGCATATCTGCTACTCCCCACAGCTTGGTGTCATCTGCAAACTTACTGAGGGTGTGCTCTATGCCATCTTCCAGGTTGTTGATGAAGACTTTGAACAAAACCAGTCCCAAAACTAACCCCAGGGGCACTCCACTTGACACTGGTTGGCAACTAGACAGCAAGTCATTGATTAGTACTCTCTGAGTTTGATTGATGCTTCAGCCAGTTTTCTATCCAACTTACAGTCCATTCATCCAGTCCATACTTCCTTAGCTTGCCTGCGAGAATGTTGTGGGAGATCATATCAAAAGCCTTGCTAAAGCCAAGGTAAATCACATCCACTGGTCTCCCTGTACCCACAGAGCTAGTCAACTTCTCATAGAAGGCAATCATGTTGGTTAGGTGTGACTTGCCCCTGGTGAATCCATGCTGACTTGCTAATAACCTTTTTCTCCTCCAAGTGCTTAGAGATACATTCCTTGAGGATCTGCTCCATGATTTTTCCAGGGAGTGAGGAGAGGCTGACTGATCTATAGCTCCCTGGATCTTCCTTCTTCCCTTTCTTAAATATAGGCAGTATGTTTCCCTTTTCCAATCATCTGGGACCTCTCCTGATCACCATGAGTTTTCAAAGATGATGGCCAGTGGCTCTGCAATCACCTCAGCCAACTCCTTCAGCCCTGTTGGGTACATCCCATCCAGCTCCTTGGATTTGTACATGTCTAGCTTTTCTAAGTAGTCCCTAACCAGTTCTTTCACCACTGAGGGCTGCTCTTCTCCTCCCCAAACTGTGCTGCAAGGTGCAGTAGTCTGGGAGCTGACCTCCCCTGTGAAGACTGAGGTGAAAAAGGCATTGAGTACTTCAGCCTTTTCTGCATCCTCTTTTACAAGGTTGCCTCCCCCATTCAGTAAGGAACCCACACTTTCCCTGATCTTCCTCTTGCTACTGACATACTTATAGAAACCCTTCTTGTTACCCTTCACATCCCTTGCTAGCTGCAACTCCAATTGCGCTTTGGCCTTCCTGACCTCATCCCTGCATGCCTGAGCAATACTCTTATACTCCTCCCTAGTTGTTTGTCCAAGTTTCCACTTCTTATGTTTCCTTTTTGGTGATTTAGTTTACTGAAGAGTTCCCTGCTAAGCCAAGTTGGTTTCCTGCCATACTTGCTAGTCTTCCTGAACACTGGGATGGTTTGTTCCTGCACTCTCAGTAAGGCTTCTTTAAAGTCCAGCCAGCTCTCCTGGACTCGTTTCCCCCTCAGGGAATCCTGCCCATGAGTTCCCTGAGCAAGTCAAAGTCTGCTTTTCTGAAATCCAGGGTCCTTACTCTGCTGCTCTACATCTTTCCTTTCCTCGGGATTTTGAACTCAGTCATTTCATGGTCACTCCTGCCCAAGTTGCCATCCACTACTACATTCCCCACCAAGTCATCCCTGTTTATGAGCAACAGGTCAAGAAGATCATGGTCCCTAATTGGCTGTTCCAGCACTTGCACCAAGAATTTGTCCCCAGCATTTTCCAAAAACTTCCTGGGTTGCCTGCACACTGCTGTATTGCCCTCCCAGCAAATATCAGAGTGAGTAAAGTCCTCCATGAGAGCCAGAGCCTGGAATTGGGAAACTTTCATTAGCTGTTTGAAGAAAGCCCCATCCACTACTTCCTCCTGGTTTACCAGTCCTACCCCATGTGGTTAGTTCCCTTACACTTGGGAATCCCCAGGTGGCTAGACAGTGGATGGGGGGTGTCACAGTAGCTTTATGGAGCCAGTACAAGGGGGGCATATCATAGCAGAGGACAAAGACCCTTCAGGTTCTTTAGGATCTGTTGTTTCTATCCAATTTGGGGCAGTTAGCAGGATTCAAGATTAGTTTCACAGGAGCAAATTTCAGTTGGAGCATAATGCCTTTGAAATTAGACTGACCTGGGGCAGCCAACAGCCCTATCAATGTTAGTGACTTTTGCTATTCAGAAAAAATGCAGTAGTTTTAATTCCTTGTAAGCTCATTGGTTTCAAATTATATTTGTGTGCAGGTGCTTAGTAGTATGTGTAAAGAAATAGTGAAGCAATATACAGATCACATACTTTTGCTAACTAATAGAATTTCTCTGGGGAGCAATGACAAACCCAGCACTTCTGTGAGACCACTTTAAGCCCTGTTGAAACATTATGAGCAAGCTTGTTATTGTAAGATTTTTATTTTCATTTTCAGCTGCATGTTACTCTTTGGTTTCTCATTTCTAGGCATGGAAGCAATAGCTTAGTTATCGTGGAAACACTGCTGCTTTAAAATAATGATTGTTATGGGGGGAAAAAAAACTGCATAACACTGCAATGGCTTCACTGCAAGACACCAGGTTGTAATCTATGGATTACAAAGCTTCAAGAGATTTAAGAAATGGAAGTGTTAATGGCAAGTGTTAAACAGAAAATGATTAAAGGGAGAGAGATGGACACCTATGGAAACACTGCTAGGAAAAGCAAAACCTTTACTTAAGTCATTATGGCAAACATCTGAAAGCACTTCAATGGACAAGTGCCTTACAATACTGCAACCACCTGTGATACAGATTGTTGCTTCATTACTTCAGAGGCATTTGGTAAGTGGTGTGGTTGGTCTGTCTCTGTGAGGATTGTGTGGCTAAGATCCATTGGTCTTTGAATAGCCCAATGTTTGAATTCCCTAGGAAGTTAACCATGCTTGTTGGGGAAGGTTTAGAGTTGAGCAACAAGGCTTAGTATATACCAGTTGCCAGGCAAACTCCTTAGGCAAGCCAAAAGGAAACCAAAGAGCATTTGGAGTGGATGAGGTGCCTTCTGTTTACTATGACTCTTCTCTAGGTGTAGGTATGGACAACAAGGGGAAGAAACTGCTGTGACCTGTTTTGGGTGTGCTTTGTTTTCCTCTTTGCTGGAAGGTGTAAGAGATTTCTGATTTATATAGTACAAGCTGGTGCCCATCCTGGAGGAGAAGATAGAAGGCCTAGAAGGGAAAATTTCAAACAAAAACTTGTTGAACCACCACATTCAAAAACCCTTGCTGAAGATGCCAGAAGGAGAAGGATTAGTAATAATGGAAGTGAAAAGAGCGGAAACTGAAGAAGCAGATAGACAATTTGTAACCAAGGGGAGAAAGAGACCAGAAGCTCTCAACTCAGAAGTATTGGATCTCAGTAAGTTAACCCCCATGAAATGGATCTCTAAAGAAATGGAACCAAAATCTCAAGGGGACTCATATAATGGTCGTCTTTGCTGTATGAAACATGCATTAATCAAGGATGCCTCTTTAACCATCCTACAATATAAACAATCATTAGGAGCCACTCTGTATTCTGAAGGGTAGACAAGGAATTCAGTAAGGGACATGAAGACAGTAAGATGGTGCACTTTCTCCTAAGACCAAAAATACAAAATATAAGTACAAGATTGTGTGAGATTACAAAGGCTTCTGGCAAATCTCTGTGCATAAAAAATACATATTGGAACCAATGACTTAACCTTGTATGGAACCATACATTTTATAGAAGACGTTGGGAATCTTGGAAAAGTGAAAGTGTTATTTTGAGCAGTTTTTTTTTTCTGGTCTTGTTGTAGTGAATCATTTGCTAAATGACTTTTGTGGATGAGTGGGCTGCATTCTAGTTCGGGAGAATATTGTGGAAATGGGACAGTTTGCCATTCATACAGACGTGGTAGGGTAAAAGCCAATCTTGGAGGCTAGGTGTCAAATTAAACAAAGGGAGGGAGGGAGTGAAAAGAAGGCAACTGTGATCCAGTATGCTTTGAACATAATGGAACAATTTGATAAGCATGAAGCAAAGTGAATTTTCAGGCGTATATACCAATTCTAGGAGTCTGAGTAACAAGGAAGAGAAATTAGACATTCTCATTGAAGAAAATAAATTTGATATAATTGGCATTGCTAAAACCCAGTGGGCTGATTTGCATAATTGCAATAAAATCATTGGTTGCAATAAAATCTAATCTTGGAAGAAGTATAAAATGGGTAGAAGAGATCTGGCAGTCAACATTAAAAACATCATTTCCTATTTCAGAGTTACTGGTAACTCAAAATCACAAAATATTGAATGCATATAGACCAATATGCTAACTATTGGAGACAACACAGAAGTATTAATTAGAAATCTGTTAAAGAAACTAGAGAACAGGATGAGTTACTTCTTATGTACCTGCCTGTAATGTGTAAAAAGAAAAATCGTACTGTTGTGGAGGACTTCACTTTGGGAGACCATATACTGAAAATGTTATGCAGCTAGTTGTAAAACATCATTAGAGTTTCTGTAAATTATAGGTGATAAGTTGTCTGTGAAACCTTTTTTGTTAGAAAATTAAAGGTACCTCTCTTTTACTTCATTATGACAGATGAAAATTAATCACTGGACTGGAAGTTCATGGCTGTGCAGGGACCAAATGATCATGACTTGTATTCATTCTAATTGAAAGTAGGCAAGACAGTCCCAACCAGTACTATATGTACACTTGGTGTTTCAAAAGGGATAATTTCCCAAAACTAAGAACATAAAAATTGCCGTTTACTAGGTCAAACCATAGGTTTATCTTACCCAGTATCCTGTATCATGCATTGGTAGGGAGTGGGTGCTGAAAGCAAGAGTGAGCAGGGTATGACCAGGATTTTTCACAGCCTCTAGCATTTAAGGTCTGAGGAAATTATTGAGTTAAGGTGATGAGAGAGAAAAAACATGAATGAAAATTGTAAGTTCTTTAAGAAGAGATTTTGAATGAACAAGAAGCCATGATTCTCCAATCAAAGATGACAGCTTAGACTATAAGTTCATCTTAGTTCACTGACAAAGTGAAGGCAGCAATTAGAAATTAGAAAAAGCAATATGGAACAAATGGAAAAAAGAGAGGTATGGGTGGCAATCAATAGAAATTAGAAGCTTTGAAGAAAATTGAGGGAGAATGTGGAGAGAGACATCAGAGAAAAAATTATAGCTGGCAGGTCTGAGGAGGATAAAAATATTTTTAAGTGTATTAGGAATAAAAGAAATCCCAGTCATATTATAGGCATATTGTTAGATGACGTTAATAATATTGCTAATAATTCAGAAAATCCAAAATGTTTAACAAATATTCCTGTGCTATAGGATGAAAAACTTGGGAGGACGTGCATATCACACATGTGGATTAAATAATGTTGCAGTGATGTTGTAGCCACAATGGTTCAGGAAACATGCAAGAGGAAAGGATATTATGGAGGATATCTTTTATTGGACCAACTGCATGATTGGGTTAGACTTAGACAAGCTTTTGGGTATGACAATACCCTTCCTTGGGTCCCTGAAAAGCATTAAGGGTTAAGTATTTTTCAAAATATTGTTAGACAATATGGATTAGAAATAAATACTTTAAAATAGACAGACCTGGATAACATGTACTCAAGAGTCTGAAGCTAGCCAGTTGTGGGGCATGCTGTCTCACTGGTGATATTTTTGATATGTTTTGGAATAACAAGGAACTTCTAGAACACTAAAAGACAGCTAATGTTCTGTCACTTTTTAAAAAGATGCTGACATCAATCAATGTCAAGTTAACCTAACATCATAATGGGCAAAATAATAGAAAAGCTGATGTGGGATTTCATTGATCAAAAATTAAAGGACAAGAATGTAATTAATTCCAGGCGACATGTTTTTGTGAAAAATCAGTTTTTATCAAACAAATATTATTTTACTCTTTGATGAGATTATACATGTAAACAAGTAGGTAAACACAAGTCACCAGTACAGTGCTGTGGCATAAAGGTCTAATGTGATTCAGGTGTAGGGAACAGAATTGGGAAATAGATTTAACCCTTGTAAAGAGCATTGGTGAGACCAATACTGGAATACGCTCCCAAAGTGGGAGAAATGGATAGCTGTATCTTACCAAAAAGCTTACCAACTTGCCAAGAGAAGACTGGGAGTTGACTTGGTCACAACATGCTATACTTTCATTAGAAGAAGAAGCTCTTTAATTTAACAGATAAAGGGAGAACAAGAACCAGTGCCTGGAAGCTTACACAAGACAAATTTAAAATAGAAATGAGTTACATATTTCTAATTGGGATTGGTCCTTAGAACAAACTTCCAAGGGAAGTAGATTTTCCTTCTCCTTGGTTATGGACAAACATACTTTTCAGATGCTTGGAAAGGGTAGAGGGAACTGCTGCTCAGCAGCACACATCAGCTGTTACAATCAAATTGTTATGTCTGCACAATATTCTAGCAATACAGGTTAGCTAAATTGTTCTTACTTTGACCCTGAACCATTTTGTCTGGTCACACAGGACTTAAAAGCAGATCAAAGAAAAAGAGGGTGCTCATCAGTTTTGGTGGCTCTGATTGCAGGTCCTGAAGTTATATTGTGATGTGGTATTGCATCACGGTACTGAAACTGAAGTAAGGGGGCAGCAGCCTTTGTGGGGGTGGCACAAAAATAGCAGGCACCACAGCGGTGGCTGGATGTGCCACCACAATTGGTGCTCCAGCAGGAAGCACCACCCTGTGCACAGAAGCTGTCCATGGCACAGAGCTGCTCTGCTGTATCATCTTGGGCACTTGGCCAGACAGGAAAGGGGGTGGGGGAAGAAACCTATTAAAAAAGGTGGCAGACCCACAGCTAAGCAAGCAAATGTGTGTGCGTATGCCCAAAGTACACATTCATTATGTTTCTTTTCTCACTTCCATAAATGTCATAATTTAAACTTAGCCAAAACTGGTGAATCTACACTAACGTAAGACAAAGGAAAAGAAAATGTACTCTCCCAGAAAATATCCAAGAAGCAAGTTTAGCTTGGTAATATCTTTTATTAAACCCAGTATTTGAGAGTTAGATTAGACAAACTTTTAGGTACAAAATGCCCTTTCTCAGGTCTGGGGAAGAAGCAGACACAACCTATGCTATGTTCCAGCTAGAACAATTACTTTTAATTCCATTTTATAAATGGAAATGGTCACTTAAAAAAACAGAAAAAGGGCAGTAAACCTGTGAAGCAAAGCAAAGTCATCAGAAGTAAGTAGAGATCAAGTAAAGAGCAGTTGAAAAAGGTATACCTAATTTATATAAAAGAATAAAACCTTTCAAAAGGGAAAAAGTCTTTATACCTGTGAAGTATAAAGGGGTTAGCAGGGGAGCAGGTAAATCGTAATAAGTCATAAAATCATTGTCTATGCTAAGTCCATCATTTTTAGTGGGTGCATCTACATGTGCACTTTAATGCACATTAGGCTTTTTTAATGTGCATTAAAGGATTACAAAAAACCCGTGCTCTTTAGGCAATATGTATTAAAATAGGCTAATGCACATTTTTCTACTACCTCACAATGGAGGTACTAGATTTAATGTGCGTTACCTAAAATGCATTAACGAACATGTAGAGGCCCTCAAGTGTCTCATAAAATTATGATTTTTTGTTCTCAGACGCATCTTACAAAGGTATTGTGTAAGTTTCCCTTGAGTACAAGGACCGTGAGGTCAGAGACGGAGCGATCCTTTATGAAAAGTGTTCTCCCATTGGTAATTGGCTGTCTGTCCTCCATCATTTTCCTTTGAGATTTCATTCTGACACATAGTGGCTGTTTTGTTTTGCTCACATAATCTCCATGAGGTCATTTGGAGCATCAGTAAGATATATTACATTTTGTGTTATATGTGTAGGATCCATGGATTCTGATAGGTTTTTTTTGAGGTGTGTTGATTGTGGTGATGTTCAAATAAAAAATATCACCAAACAATTTTGTTTCTCATATAGACCCTGGATTACTATTACAATTTAAATTATGCAGCTGTTTGGATAAAAAATGTTCAGGGAGACACTTTACATAAAATCTTTACTGTTTTTACTCTGAGAGTGAGATTATATCTTCTTCTCCCTTCTTGTTTTTGAGTGGCTGGTAGAAGACAGAAGTCGTGTTAGCAGATCTTCTTCCTGATATTCCAGTTGGTGGTAAAGACTGGGAGATCAGAAATTCCTCAGCCTGGTGAGTACTGCCTTCAACAGCCAGTGTGAATGCGGGAGGTGGCAAAGTCCTGGGGGAACTACATAACAAATGGACTCAATATATAACACTAGCTTTTCTAACTCCCAGTCCTAGAGATTTAGCCCAGGATTTGAGAATTAATCTGTTTTTTCTCCTTGTCTTGCGCCTTCACCAGCACTTAAGGTTCCAAAGGGCAAATTTTGTCTTTATTTGCATATTCCAAATTTCCTGAGGCTGTACAGGTAACTGAGCTTAGGTATGACCCTTCAGCTGGGTCAAAAAAGTAACTTCTCTGGCACAAGGGAGGTTGGATACATAAAAGATTAAGCTCTAAATTAGTCCTCCCTCTTCACTTGATTTACTACTCTGAATAGAGCTGTAATTAAGCTGTAGGGTGAGGCAGGATGCAATGTGGATATTTAGAGCCTCTTGCATGTATCTTGAGATGTGTGAGACAGCTCTACTACCTGTTTTGTTGGGTGCAATTCTGGTGTCCCATTATCTTCCTAAGTGGAAATTCCATCAATCAACTCTGTAAATGTCTTAGTTTCCTGAAGGGGAACCACCTAGGTAAAGGATGACACTTAATTCTGTGGAAATTAAAGACTATTTTCTAATTGGTCCCTATTTACACATTAGGGTTTTAAAGAGAAAAGCCACTGCTAACATCATAGAGCTTTAGAAAGATACTTTAAGTCTGCAAAAATAAAATTATTTATGAAAGTTAAACTTCCAGTAGACCTTGTCAACAAGGAAAGTAAAAGCATAGCTTAATATGCAACAAGTCTACACCAGCTAGTTATGCTGCACTGATCAGGCACTTTTTTCGCTGAATTTATCAGGCATTTTGTAGTGTTGGGAACTAAAGATGATAGAACCTGTTCCCATATGTTGCATCAACAAGAATGGGGACTCAGTCAGGCCAGTGATACATGAGGAAGCAATGATTAAAGACTAAGACACAAATACTAAAATGAATCGGTCCCAAATAGTAACAGACACCATGAAATGCCTTTTTTCTTTGTGGTTTTTAATGCTTGTTTTTTAGCACCCATTCTTTGAAATTCTCTGTCTCTGAGATTTTAAATACAATGGATTGCCATAGACATTGGGCTCAGGTTAGAGGGAGTTATACGCATTTATCCATGACACCTTATTGTTTTTCCTTTCAACCAACATTGCCAATTCACCTACTCAATTTCTTGTGAAACATGACACTTTGATTGATTACTTATTTGTTTTCATATTTATTGTGATCATGCTCAGGTAGACGTCAGTGCACTGCCCAGTACAGGGTTTGAAAAAAATGTTGTGCAAATGCCCTGCAACACATTTTAACAAACTTAAAGTGAGATGTATTCTGAGCCAGATCTACTATCAGGGTGAAGTTACAAAATAGAAAAAAAGAGCATGGACACCAGAGTGTCCAAGGCTGGAGTAAATGCCCAAGTTTGTAGGTAAAGCCAGCTGGGTAATGTTTTGTTCCCTTTTGAGTTCCTTGTATTCTTCAATGCTGGGCCATGGGGAATTATCCACAGCCCTCTGGACTGTCTTATTTCATTACTGGAAGCCACAGCCAGTGGCCGGACTTACCTGAGTTTCAGTACCTTTATTTTGTGTTATTCTTCAGTTTGATTCCAAATCTCCAAGCCTCAACAAAACAACTCACAGGCCAGTGTAACAGCTTGTAATAGGGGACCCAGCCCTGTTACTAGAAAGTAGAGTGGCCCCATTAAGATGAGAACCTTCTGGGTACAGCCTGCAGCAGAGCAAGGGTTAAAAACCAAGCCTGGGGGCTGTCAGGTGACTGGGAGAGGGCTCAGGCCAGAATTACAAAAGCCCTGGTCTGAGCTAGCCAGAGAGCCCTGGCTGCAGAGAGGGTGAACTCCTGAGGACTCCAAGCAGAGTTACAGTAGCCCTACAAGAGTCACCTAGGTTTTTTTTATAAGAATGGGGTGAGAAACAGTGTCAAAAGCCTTTTTGAAGTGCAGGTAGATGACATCCACCTCAGTGCCTGCATCCAAGGACTTTGTGACCTGGTCATAAAAGGAGACAAGGTTAGTCAGGCAGGCTCTGCCCACAATGAACCTGTGTTGGTTGCTCCTGAGCATTACCTCCCATGCTGGGTCCCCGCAGATATGCTCCTTGATAATTTTCTCAAAGGTCTTGCCAAGGACCGAGGTAAGACTAACTGGCCTATATTACCTGGGTCCTCCTTGGTTGAATTTATAAACCACTTTTCAGAACAGGGCCTATGAACTGCACTTCATCAGCCTCCTAGGTAGTAGGTACAGAAACACACGGACTCAATATAGACAGTGGAATTCTAGCACACTGAGACCTCCTGGACATCTGACTCGCCAGGTACATCTGCACTTTTACCTGCGCTGCTACATCCCCCTTCCCTTCCCCTCTCTGTGCCTGTCCCTCACCCCCTGACATGTCCATTGCCATTTTCATTGACTGGCTTTCTTGCCTACCTTGCGTGCCAGGCCAGCCTCTGGCTTCTTTACTATTCCTTTTCTAGATATGGAAATGGTAAGTTTGCCATTGAGGGGGTGTGCCTTGGCTACTGCAGCAGTTCTGGAGCTCTGGGTTCCCCTTCTGTCCTCCAGCTTCCACTTTCCAGATGGAGGGAGACCAAGGAAAAAAAAATGTCAAATCAATTATTTGTTAAGTCTCACTTTACTCTCCACACTTCTGGTCAGTTGAATGAACAAGGGCAGGAACCAGCTCATTTGCATAACTCCCAGCATGATGTAGCAGAGCTTGGTCACATTCTCCCTGCCCTTATGTGAGCACACCTATTCCTCAGGCACGAAAGGACTGAGCAGACTACTGGTAAGCTTCTCCTCAAAGCATCATCTTCAAACCATAAATGCTGCCCTGAGGCTAATCCTTGTCTCTAAATCTTGATCTACCACTAAGTTGTGCCCAGCCTAAAGTCTCCTTCAGTCTTGCCCTTGCCCAATCTCTGTTTTTATTGTAGACTAGCAGTTCCAAACCTCAGTATTGGCTCTAGATTTAGGACCCAGAGACCTTGTCCAGGGGAAGACCCACCCTCAGACTGACCATGACCTTTCTATTTGATAAAAGGCAAAATTATTGATACAAAGTGATAACAGAAAAGAAGCAATTCAAATATAGAATCAAGCAATTCTATATATCTACCAAATCCTAGGACTATTATCAGAGTCGAAGTACATCTGGCCAGGACAGTCTTTACTCTGAGGCTCTTCCTTAGGTGTCAGATGTCAGCAGCCTGGAGGTGGGATGCTGAAGTCCACACCCCACCCCACTCCTTCCAGTGAGGTGAATAAGATGGGCTTGTTGTGTGCCCTCCATGGTGGCCTCAGGAATCCTTCCCAGGGATGGAGACAGAGATGGGGACCCCTCTTGGGGAGAAGGTGGAGGGGGGACAGGGAGGGACGAGACAAAGGGAGGGACCCTTTGTTACACTGAAGTCTCTGCTTTTGTATTCTCCTTCCCTTCTGATGACTCCTGATGACTCTTAATCCATGGCTATCTCTGGTTGGTTGTTTCTGTGTGGTCATATGTTCATGTAGCTTATTGCATGCACACATACTCATTTGGTCTTTCTGGGGCTTCTCCTAATTTGATCTGTTCCCTCAAAACCAGGAATCAGGCACCCCAGCTCTGAGGCCTTGTTAGCTGGTGCCACTTAACTCGTGTTATGGGCAGCATGGTACATACTCAGTTCCAAGCTTTGTTGGCCTTGTTGACTTAGGCGGCATGTCTGCTTTCAGGGCTGTGAGAAGCTTTGTGTGTGAGACCCAGATTTCTTAGAAATCAATTAACCCCTGCTGCCCACCTTGAACCCTTATAATGTACATGTCTATATCTATAAGCTAATTCCCTAAGCCCTCCCCCAAAACCTTTAAGTGCTATTTCTAAGCCAACACTCAACTCATTCTTTAGACTTTGGTTCTGGGTCAAAGCCCTGGCCTTCAATCTGGCTGTAACCATTACTTGAGACTGCCCCATCCCTGACAGGCAGATAAAGAAAATAGTGAATATATTACATTTGTAAAGTTTCTTGGGCCCACACAACTCTAGAACTGGAACCATTTCAGTCACTTTGGGTTAAAAACAGCAGCTGTTGAAATTCTCTTTCAAAAGGGAACTAGAAAAATTGGCTATCAAACCTACAGATTGGTGGTTCTAACCTAAAAAACTCTGCATCTGCACAGATCCATTCCACTTGGTAGAGCATCATTTTATTCACCACTGGGCTTGCCTACACATGAATTTACTCTGACCTAGATTTACTCTGGTCTAAGATCAGCCCAAGTAGGGGTTTTCAGGTAGGCATCTATACATGCGGAGATTAGAGACAAGATTTGCACCCAGTTCCCTGCAGCCCTGCAATGGGCCCATGCTGCCACCAGGGGGAGCTCCAGGCTTCCCCTGGGTGCTAGTCCAGGGGCTGGCAGGGAGCACCTGGCCAAGGGACAGCTGTCTTCTGGCCCCTGGGGAGCTGCCTGCTGCTAGGCTGGGGACAATGTCCCCCTGCCCCAGCAGCAAGGAGCTCCTGGTCCTGGCTCAGGGAAGGGCAGGTCCCAGCCTCCTGCTCCGATCTGCCAGTGGGGCAGCTAGCAGCAAGCTGCCCCACCAGCAGATCAGGGCAGAGGGCTGGGACCTACCCCACCCCTGCAGCTCTTTCCAAGCCCTGTGCCATGATCACCTGATTGGGGCATGGGGCTGGGACCTGCCCCTGACTGGGACGGTTCCTGGCCAGCCCTGGGCTGCACAGGGAAATCTGCATGTCCAGCCCAGGGCAGGCTGGGGACTACTCAACGCAATGGGCCCAGCCACCTCCAGGCTTTACATGCTTCCCTGTGCAGGCTGGGGCTGGCTGGGAACTGTCCTCATGCAGGGAGCTCCCAGCCCCTTTTCTTCTGTGATTGCAATTGCAATCACTGAGTGGGGGCTGGGGAGCTTGTTTCCAGCCCACACCCCAAGATAGCAATCAGGGATCAGGGGCTGGAAGGCCCCTGGTGCTGGGCAAGAGGGACATTGTCCCTACCTGGCATGCAGGGTGGTGGTTGGGGAGCTCATTCCTTACCCAGCTCCATGAGTGCAGCCCCTGCCTGCAAGAAGCCCCCTGTAAGATGCAATCTCCCAGCCTTTATCTCCCAGCCTGAGCTCTGTGGTCATGGAGCTTGGGCTGTGATACCCTTATTTCCTAGCGCTGGCTCCAGTACTAGGAGATAAGGGTCTCCCAGCTCGAGCAATGTGACCACAGAGCTCAGGCTGGGAGATAAGGATTTCCCAGCAGCAGCCCCACAGTCACAGAGCTGGCAATGGGAGATAAGGGTCTCCCAGCCCAAGCCCCACAATTAGAGCTCAGGCTGGGAGGAGATAAGGATCTCCCAGCACCCACTCCCCAGTTGCGATCTTGGAGCAGGGGACTTGGAGCTCCCTGCTCCTGGGCTGTTGTAGAAGAGCAGGCAGCTCTCAGGGGCAGGGGACTCTCTTCTACCCCCTGGTGGACAGCTGACTGGGAGTAGATTTTGCTCCTAGTCAGGGTTTACAACAGCACTATGGCACCATTACTAATCCTGAATAAATTTGCTACTTGCATTTGCAGGTAGCAACTTTACTCAGGATTAAGGAGTTTTATTGCAAAGTAAGCATGTGCACATGTAGATGCACATGCTTACTTTGCCATAAACTATGCTAATGCCAAGTTAAGCATCTCATGTAGACCCACCTACTGGTACTCAGGACTTTTTTCCAAGACCAGTAAGGGAAAATTCAGTTTTAGATAACAAAGAACACTTATAAAGGAACCAGTTAATTGGCTGCCTTTAGGACACACTTTGGCAAATATAAGTGGATGTTCATGCTAGTGACCTGCTGCAGAAGAATATAGATAACGTCAACCTGAAGTACACAGAAAGCCCTAACAATGTGGATGTTATTGCTGAGGATGCTTAAGCATTTAGTAGAAGGAAATCTTCCAAAGAATCTGGCACAGATCATAAAAGGCACTCTAAGCCTTTTGAATAGGGCAGGATGTAAAACTGATACATAAATACAGTAAATTAATAAATACATTCATATTTATATTCAAGAAAGCTAGATAAGCAGATGTCCAATTGAACAGGAGCGGGATGAGATGCTGCCTGTTTTCAGTGCTGCATGCTGCAGTAGTACTGATAACAAAGAGTTTAAAGGGCCCCTTGATGACTTAGTTTTTAAGGATAGTTTCTGTTCTCTTAGGTCAGGGGTCAGCAATATTTTCTGGTAGGTCAGGGGGAATGGAACCAGTCAAATCAGGTCTGAGATGGGCAGGGACTAGGATCAGGATGTCATCTCCACTTCTCCCCACAGCCAAAAGCTCCTGCTACTGTACTGCCCAAGTGCTGCCCAATTGTGTCGTGGTGGCGGAAGAGCCCAGCCACACGGCCAGAGCAGCCCCACAGGCTGGATCCAAAGGCTCTGCAGGCTGTAGGCTGTCAACTCCTGTTTTAGGTAATCCTCATCACTTCTTTGAAACTTCCAAATAATAAATATCAAAGAGCTTCCTTTTAAAATAAGCCAATGCCATTCCTTGGGTCCCAGGCAGTCCAATGTGAAAAATTCAAAGGACATGACATTTTCATACTCACGCCCATGTATTGCATGTCCAGCAGTAATATGAGCATTCATGAACTCTTCCATCTAACAGTAAACTAATTTCTTCATGCCAGGAAGATGGAACTGATGCTGAAAAAAGAAGTAAGCAGTGCAAGCATTGTGGATGGTGAAAGCAGGGGCTCAGGGGTCAGGACTGCTGAGTTTTATTCTTAATTCTGCCATTAGGCTTGATCTTGGAGAAGTGCTTAAATCTCACTATGCTTTAGTTTCCTCACTTGTAAAATAATCTTTTCTCTTACACCTAAAAATAGTCCATTAGTGTCTACAGAGGATGTATCCAAAGATCTATCTTTGGATGAGTAGTGATCAGACAAAAAAAGTGTTCTTGGAGTTCAGGTTGGCTGACTTCCTACATTGGGCTTTAAACTAATTACAACGGGGAATGGGGAGGCAGGAGATGGAGATAATCTAGAACCTACAGACTGCAAGACATGCACCAGTACACCCCAAGGGGTGTACCAAGGGGCCCTTTGGGCATCAGAACAGGGTAGGGGGGCACTAAAGGCACCATTTGGAGGGCTCAAGTGCCTCTATACTAATGCTAGGAGCACAGGGAACAAGCAGGAAGAACTCGCATTCCTGCTTGCAGATGATAACTTCGATTTAGTGGGGCTAACGAAAACCTGGTGGGACCCTACCTATGACTGGGTGGTACACATTGAGGGCTACAGGTTGTTCAGAAGGGACAGAGTAAGGAGGAAAGTGGGCAGGGTTGCTCTTTATGTAAAGGAGCGTTATACATCTACCCTAATCGAAATGGAATCGGAGGAGGAGAAAGTTGAGGCATTGTGGGTTAGGATACGTGGAGGTCAAGGGGAAAGGGTCTTGGTGGTGGGGGCCCGCTACAGATCACCAGACCAAGAGGAAAAGCTAGACTTGGAGTTTTTGAGGCAGCTTTCAGAGGCCGTATGGTCTAGGGACTTGGTTGTCATGGGGGACCTAAACTACTCTGACATCTGCTGGGAGAAGCAGTCAGCCAAATCCAATCATTCACATAGATTCTTAATGTGCATGCAGGACTGTTAAGGCACAGGGGGGTGAAGACTGCAGGGATGGTAGCCCCTGCAGAGGCCACACAGTCTGCCAAGTTTCAGTGAGAGAGGTGCCGAGTTTTGGGGGGAACCACCCCAAATTATTGAAAGCTGTGCCCAACTGGCCTCGAACATCCAGGTCACAGTTATGCTCCAGGCCAGCCACCCTGCCGTTGAACCCCTGACTCCCCTTATGTGGCAGAAGCTGTCTGTTCTTCTTACATAGGGGGCTGCTTGTGTACAATAGTCTGGACTGTGAGTCTGCCGCTTTCCCTTCCAAAAGCAAGCAACTCTTCCAGTGACTTTAATAATACTGGGGATATCTGCTTTGTTCCGCAACCCCTCCAAAAGTGGGAAACACAAAATCTTGCCCAAACAAAACTAAAAATGCTATCTGAGGGACTCCCAAATCCTCTCTCCTATGCCCCTTTCTTGGCCTGGTCCAAATGACATATGGACCCTAACTCCATTTAAGACCCGTTTGACGGTCTGTATTCACTGTAGGTTCTGCCCCGTTCCGCTCTATGGTTGTCCCGCCCAGGACTTCTTATGGCCACCGGCAATTCTCCCAAGGGTGTCTGTCCTCCTGTCCCTCAGTGTAACTACCCCGCGACACCGATGGCTGTAATTTGCAGCCTCTCCTGCTGCCCTTGCCTTCCATCTTCCACCTGACGTACCTCTTCATCTTCCCTGGTGCCCTCAACAGTCCCACCTAGTGTAAAGCTGTCAATTATGCCGTCTTCAGCAGCCCCTCGGTCATCGTGATGGGCGTCAGCATCAATCTGTGTCTTCTGGTTCTCTTTTCCGGGTTCGCAGTCCAGAGGAATTGCCCTTGGTCCTAGTCTTCCTCTGCAGTAGCTAGCAGTCTCTGGCTTGCCGCTTGCTCTACCACATTCTTCCCCTCTTTGGAAATCAGTTTCCAGCTCCCATCATCCCTGCAGGACCTCTGGGGTGATCGCTCCTGCGGGAGCTCCTACCAGCATTGATTCCCCTGCTTCCCTGCTGGCGGCTCCTTTTATCCCCGCCAGCCGGCTTCTGCGGCTGACATCATCCGCTGGCCGTAACTTTATAAAGACACGGCTGACGTGCCACGTGGGTCCCGTTTCTAGTTCTTCCATGGCTCCTGATACAGGTAAGCAGTTTTTATTGTCTTTTTTGTTTCTTTCTGCGGGTTTCTGATCCCAGGGCTCCCCCCTGGGTCTTTGGGGTTTTCCCCTCTGTTTGTCAAAAAGCAAAACTCATGTCACGTGTATGTGTTAAGCCACATCAGGGTTAAAACTGCAGGCATGCTAGCCCCAACTGAGGCCACAAAGCCTGCAAAGTTTCAAGGAGATAGGTGCAGGGGTTTGGGGGAAACTGTACCTCAAGCGGTAGAGAAGCAAAACTCATGATATGGGTTAACCTGTGTATGTTAAGGTGCAGCAGGGTGAAAGCTGCAGGCCTGCTAGCCCCTGCTGAAGCCATGAAGCCTGCCAGCTGTCAAGGAGATAGGTGCAGGTGCTTCTGGGTTCTGGGGCCCTGCACATCTAGCTGCTAACAGGAAAAACTTGTGACATGGGAGCTTGTGCAACTCTGTCTGTCTTGGGGCACAGCGCAAGGGTGGAAACTATTACAGGCCTGGCTGCTAGGCCCTGCTGTGGCTACAAAGCCTGCCAGCTGTTAAGGAGATAGGTGCAGGGGGTTTCTGGGGCCCTGCACCCCTAGCTGCTGACAGGAAAAACTTGTGACATGGGTGCTTGTGCAGCTGACTGTCTCTGTCTTGGGCAGAAGCAGTTCCTGGCTCTGGATTGATTTTTTCCTCTCCTTAGTTTGTGGTTTTGTAGGTGTTAATCCATGCCCATTAATTCATTATCCTTGCTAGCTACTGTGTATTGAGCTGGTCCCTGAATGAATCATGACTGATTGGTAACAGTAGCTTAGCAGCCAGGTCTGGAGTAGTCCCCAGTTCCCCCCACAACCCCTGTGCCCCAAAACAGACACAGTTGCACAAGCTCCCATGACACAAGTTTTGCCTGTCAGCAGCCAGAGGTGCAGGGCCCCAGAACCCAGAAGCACCTGCACCTATATCCTTGACAGCTGGCAGACTTTGTGGCATCAGCAGGGACTAGCAAGCCTGCAGTTTTCACCCCCCTGTGCCTTAACACACACAGTGTCACCTATGTCATGAGTTTTGCTTCTCAGCAGTTTGAGGTGCAGTTTTGTAGAAACCCCTGCACCTATCTCCTTGAAACTTGTCAGGCTTTGTGGCCTCAGCAAGAGCTACCACCCCTACAATTGTCACCCCGCTATGACTTAACACACACGTGACATGAGTTTTGCTTTCAGGATTTTGAGGTGCAGTTTCCCAGAAACCCCTGTACCTATCACCTAACTACTTTGCACATGGCATGCTCTCAGCAGAGGCTACCATCCATGCAAGTTTTATCTGAATCATCCAAAAGACAACAAAGTTATAGATATTTTATTGATTCCCAATTATACCCTATGGCCAAATCTCCGAATCTGAATCTTTTCCAAATCTTCTCTGAATCGATTCAGAAAGCCTAAAGCTTCCAGCAATTCAATATGGATTCATAGATTTGGCCTCCAAATCATCTGAATCATCTCCAAATCTGAATTGTGATCCAAAGCTTTGCACAGCCCTAGCATATAGGTGGTGGAAGCAGGGAGAAGCTACCAAGGAGGAGCATACCTGCTTGGCCCTCACTTGCAGGGAGGCAGTTAGAAAGGCCAAAGCAACTATGGAGCTGAGGCTGGAAACACAAATTAAAGACAACAAAAAGTCTTTTTTTAGGTACGTAGGGAGTAAAAAGTAGGTGCAGGGCAGCATAGGACCCCTACTGAACCAGAAGTAGCAATTAATGACAGACAGGGGGGACAAGGCTGAACTATTCAATGAGTTTTTTGCCTCTGTGTTCCTGAACAGGGGTTAAGATAAGTCTCCTAATGGGTTCTCAGATGGGCATCAGAGGGACACCAGCACACCAACTATCAATGCTGACTTGATGCAGAGTCATTTGGATGGACTGGATGTGTTCAAGTCAGCAGGCTTGGATGAGCTGCACCCTAGAGTACTGAAGGAATTGGCTGGTGTCATAGCAGAACCACTGGCACAGCTGTTTAAGCACTCGTGGTGCTTGGGTCAGGTCTTAGAGGACTGAAAAGGGGCCAATGTGGTCCCTATTTTCAAGATGTGGAGGAAGGAGGATCCGAGTAATTATAGGCCAGTCAGTCTCACCTCCATCCTTGGAAAGCCTTTGAAAAGATTATGAAGAATCATATTTGCGGGAGTCCAGCAGGAAAAGTAATGCAGCAGGGAAACCAGCATGGATTCATAGCAGGTAGATCATGCCTGACCAATCTGGTTTTGCTTTGTGACAGGTCATAAAATGCTTAGATGCAGGAGTAGAGGTGGATGCCAGTTTCTTGGATTTTAGAAAGAAACAGTACAGTCAATACAGTATCTCATCCCATTCTCATAAATAGATGGTTACATGGTCCAGTGTGTGGCAAATTGGCTTAATGGTCACACCCAGTGAGTGGTAGTAGATGGCTTGGCTCGGTATCGACCTAGAAGGATGTGGGTAGTGGGGTCTCACAGGGTTTGGTCCTTGGACCTGTACTCTTCAATATCTTCATCAGTGACTTGGATGTTGTTGTGAAGTGTACTCTGCCTAACTTTGCAGATGATACTAAATTGTGGGGTGAAGTGCACACTCCAGAGGATAGGGAACGATTGCAGGCAGACCTGGACAGGTTAGAAAAGTGGGCAGTATACAATAGGATGCAGTAAAACAAGGACAAGTGCAGAGTGCTACACCTAGGGCGCAAAAATATCCAGCACCCCTACTGGCTGGGAAGTGACCCTCTCAGCATCACAGAAGCAGAAAGGGATCTCGGAGTCATGGTGGACTCCAAGATGAACATGAGTTGTCAGTGTGACGAAATCATCAGCAAAGCTAATCGCATTTCATCATACATCAGCAGATGCATGATGACTAGAACCAAGGAGGTGAAACTTCCCCTCTATGAGGCATTGGTCAGACAGCAGTTGGAGTACTGCATCCAGTTTTGGGCACCATACTTCAAGAAGGATGTTGATAGACTTGAGGGGATCCAGAGGAGGGCCACTCATATGGTTAGGAACTTACAGGACAAGCCCTATGAGGAGAGACTGAGGGACCTGGACCTCTTCAGCCTCCACAAGAGAAGGCTGAGAGGTGATCTTGTGGCTGACTACAAATTCATTAGGGGGACGCAGCACGGGATCGGAGATGCTCTGTTCACCAGGGCACCTCTTGGGGTAACAAGAAACAATGGTCACAAAATGACAGCAGTTTTAGACTAGATATCAGGAAAAACTTCTTCATGGTAAGGGTGGCCAACATTTGGAATGGGTTTCCAAGGGAGGTGGTGCTCTCCCCTACCATGGGGGTCTTTAAGAGAAGGCTGGATAGGCATCTGGCTGGGGTCATCTGACCCCAGCACTCTTTCCTGCCTAGGCAGGGGTTCGGGCTCAATGATCTGTTGAGATCCCTTCCAACCCTAGCATCTATGTATTACTGATATTATCATTAATTGGTATTATGTATCATTGTTTTAGGCTGAAAGGAAATGGAATTTGAATTTGGAGGAGAAAGTTGGGTCTGGAACCAAAGCAGCACTGGACACAGGAAGGAGCACTTGGCTGAGATAAGGACTGAAAGCAAAGTGGCAACAGCTGCTGAGGAAAGGTGACTCAAGAAGGACAGCGATAGACAGGGAGGCTCAGGATCTAATCAGAGTCAACCTATGAGTTTCTATGCTGAAACCTCCAGCAGTCTCTACTGGACCAAAGCAAGATTTCTGGACAGAGGTAACATTCATGAAGACAGTTTAAGATCAGTGAGAACCACTTGAAGACTATGGCCGGTGGGTAATGAAAGCATGGTTTGGCCAGAGCCTGTTACTTCAATGAGAACGTAGTAAAAGTAGGAGAGCCACCTTTTCCTGCTTCCCCACTCCAAACATATGGACAGATGTTGGTGAGGATACTTCAGTGCATCTCTAGAGCCACTCTCAAGACTTCAGTGAGATGCCCTTGAAGATCTTCTCCAGTGGATGGAGCACACTCAGGAACATCTGTGCCAGGACACTGCCACTGCATTGTCGATGTACCCAGGGCTTTAAACTAGGTTCGTCGGGGGGAAGGGGTAGACGAGGGTGGAGGAAACATCAAACTGCCAGACCAAACAACACCCACAACTACAACCCAGCCCAGACCAATGAGCAAAGCGAATAAACAGGTGTGAGGGGGCCAGGACCCCGCGGGGCCCTGCCCGAGAGACGAACCCCGGGGTTCTGCTGCGTTTCCGGGTCAGGACCCGGAAGCCCGGCGGGGAACTTAAAGCTTCCCGGAACCTAAACCGCGCCAGCGCGGGACCGGCGCGGGAAGTTAAAAGGGAAACGCTGACCCTGAGCAGGAGAAGACGGAGACGCCAGCCGGAGCCTACTCTAGGAGCCGCGGAGCCGGAACTGGTGGAGCGGTCGCGGAGGAGCCAGGAACGGCGGAGCCAGCGGCGGAGGAGCCAGGAGCCGCAGATCCAGAGGCGGTGAGTCCGGGAGCCGCGAAGCCGGGAGCCGCAGATCCAGAGGCGGTGAGTCCGGGCGCGGCGGAGCCGGGAATCCCACAGCGGGAGCCGGCGGCGGCACAGCCGGCAAAGGCAGAGCCGGGAGCCGCGCGGCGGGAGGCAGCGGCGGCGTCCCGGAGGGCGGGGAAACCTTCCCCGGCCCCAGAGGGACCCGCGAGACCGGCCACTGCAGAACCAGGGACCGCCGGAACCAGCGACGACCGGAAGGTAACCCAGGCCCCGGCGGCCGCCGGGCAGAAGGCAGCCAGGAAGGGGGTCACTGCTGGGAGAACCCTTCTAGTGCGGCTTCGGGATACGTGGTTGCGTAAGACGACCCGCGGGCGGGGAAGGCCGGCCGTGTAAGACCCGCCCGGCAGGAGACTCAAGTATAGAGCTTTGGGTAACCCCAGGCTACCGGAGCCCGCGGCACCAGGGGAACTAGGTGCCGCAGGGACACCAGTGAGGGTCCGGCTGTGGGAGGAACATCCCCCGGACTGGGACTCTGACCAAAGAGCCCCTCACGGAGGCTCATCCCGGAGGACTGGGCGAGGGTGTAGGGGAGGAGGAGCCCTCAGGACCCCTGGACCTTGGAGGAACGGTACCCCACTTGGACCGCCTGCTCCCCGGCAAGGGTGAACCCCATTTTTCCATCAAGTCGTGGCAGGCGAGAGCGGCGAAGCGGGAC
>NW_017728912.1:23353384-23361248 GCF_001723895.1 Crocodylus porosus | reverse complement strand
GCTAGGGTCTGGAACCAGCTTCCAAGAGAAGTGGTGCAGGCTCCTACCCTGGGGGTCTTTAAGAGGAGGCTAGATGAACACCTTGCTGGGGTCGTTTGACCCCCATGGCAGGGGGTTGGACTAAATGATCTGCTCAGGTCCCTTCCGACCCTAGAAACTATGAAACTATGAAACTATGAGTCAGGACTCTTATAGCCCTGACAGCTGAGAAAGAGGGGACCGTGAGATGCCTACTGAGTAGAGTTGGCTGAAATTTTTTAAAATGAAAAGGCCTTTTGCTCCTTGAAAGTCTTGAAGAAACATCAATATTATTGAAATTTTCCATTTTCCAAAACATTTTTCCAGGATAGATTATTATTGCTATTTTAATCAACATTTTAACAAGATAATTTTCTAATTTTGGGTTACTAAATGTTGTTTGCCAGTGTTCAATGAGTAAACACCATTTTACAGAAACCAAAAGTATCAATAATAATTTCAATAAAAACTGTGAAGACATTTCAGTTCACACATTGGTAAAAGTTATCCCCCCCCCAAAAAAAAAATCTAAGGCCAGAAAAAGGGTTTGTTCTGAATTCTGTGAAGTAGAAATATTTTTTTTAGAAATGAGAATATCGCCCTCCCCTTGTTTTTCAACCAATCCAGGTATTAAGTCCAAATATTTTTTAAAAGGAATTTGAGGTTATTCTCTGCTTCTTTTTGTTGAAGTATTAGACTATTGTGTTCCTGAGGAGGAGACAGTTCACCCCAAAAGAGGCAGGGATGAAACAGGACTGTACAAATGTACTACTGTAGCAATCTGCACCCCCCCCCCCAAAAAAAGGCATAGGCACAGGTGCACTAGGGAATAAGCTTAAGTACCCTAAAGGATACTGCAGTCTGCACACTGCTTTTCTGCAGCAAAGGCAAGTAGGCCTCTGCCTAGTTAGACTCAGGGCTGTACCTAAATGGTACAATTTAATCCATGCTAGCTATTGCTACACAGACCACAATCACCATACCACAGCATGCAAACCATGAATTAAACCCACAATATAATTAAATGCCATCAATTTTCACAGCCACTAGCAGGAAAATAAACAGGACACATCAATGGAGAAAGACAATGTGATTTCAGGTTTAAGCTTCCAACAGAGAAATGAAATTTGAACAAACAAACAATATTTCCTTTAAAAAAGAAGAAAGAAATTCTACTGCCCATGAAAGCAAGAACAGGGTGACATTCAGGTCACTGTGCAAGATGCATTTATTTGGTTCAGCATTTGATTAACTGCTTGTGTTTTTGTGTTTTAATTTTCTGTAATTGAAGCACATTGCTGTCATGGTGACAGGCGCTATAGAAATGAGTAAAATAAATAAATAAAAGTTCAGAATGGTTTTGACCAAGTCTACACTAATTAGTGTGTAAGACAAACAGACAAATGTTTTCTGGGATTTTTGTCAGCTGTATCCAAATTCCTCCTCTGCATCTCAGTTATCAGCAAAACCCTTTTGAGACATTAAAAAGGCAGCAGATGGTGCTGGGAATATTCACAGTCGTAAGATATGTTCTCGCCGAGCCAGATATTAGTAACAAACGATCCAGTAAACAAATATTGTGAACCAATGAACCAATGACCATTTAACATGCTGGTAGTGGAAGTAGGGTGGGAGCAACAGCACTCCAAAATGAGTTGTGTTGGGCCCACAAGAGCCTATGCAGAGTTTGAGTTGGGATAAACAGTAGGGGTGTGCAAAGCAGGCCCTATTTGATTTGGATTTCAATTCAGCTTGAATCGGGGACAGTGATTTGATTCATTGATTTGGATCCCTGCCGTGATTCAATTTGGCTGAATCCAAATCTGAAGATTTGAGACTGATTTGAAGAATCAGCGATTCGGACATAGACACAGCTTTAAGTGTATTTTCTACATGCCTTGAGGTACCAGGCATGGTTCGTGTACACTGCGATGCTAGGGTGGATGGAGCATCCCACAGAAGCATGGGGGCTCCCCACGTGCTCAGCGGCAAACCCAGAAGTAGACCAGCAGTACTTCCAATCGACTTCTAGGTCTGCTGGGGAGTGCACTGGGAGTGCGCCTGCACCCCCGCCCAGCTTGGCAATCAGCCGTGGGAGGACCCCAGGCACCCCCTGCAGACCCAAGAAGCACCAGTCACTGAGCTGAGGAGGTGCTGGGGGGACACAGGATGCTCCCTGGTGGACCTGGAAGTGAACTGGTCCACTTCTGGGCCTGCTGCTGAGCATGCTGGGGAGCCCTCTGCCCTCCTGTGGGATACTCCATCTGCCCCAGCATCGCAGCATTCACAAGTAAGTGGCCTGGTACCTTGAGGTATGTAGAAAAAACATTTAAAGCTGTGTCTATGACCAAATTGCTGAATCTTTCCAAATTTCTCCGAATTGATTCAGAGGGTTCCAATTTGATTCGGAGAGATTAAAGGGTCTCCTGATTTGACTCGATGATTCAGCAGCCGAATCGGGTGGAATCTCTGCCAAATCAAATCAGGGACTGAAGCTTTGCACTGCCTAATAAACAGCTAAAGTCTGATCTGAATCATTCAAACTTTGATGGTTTGTGAGTCAGGTATTGGACCTTCTTTCACCTCATAAACAGTAATAGGTCTCCTTAAGATGCACCACCTCTCTCTGCCTGTTATCTTTCAGTGATAGCTTATCAGACCCATGCTGCCATTTCTTTTGGGCTGTCAAACATATGACCCATGGGCCTGTAGAGCTGCCCCATCCAGCCTATGGGGCTAGCAGTGGGACAAGGGACTTGCAGGAATAGCTAGGAGGCGGAAGACCCTGTTGTAGAAGCTGGGGCTCCAGGCCCTGTTGGATATGACCATCAGTGGCAGGGGAGAGCAAGCGAGGGTTGTGCCAACATAAAACTTTCTTTCAACACTGAATAAGGAACTTCATTGTTTACAGTGAAACTTATAAAAAATATTCTCCAGCCTCTCTTGTCTGCCTTCCCACTGAAGATTTAAAGAAGCAAAAAACATATGCATTATTATTGCTATTGTCATTGCATACTCAGTCTGATCATAGCACGTTATTATATCTAGATTAACCCGGACAAGGGGGTGCTGCAGGGGAAGAAGTCTGGGGTCTCTCTCTCAGCAGCCACTGCCAGAGCAACCCCTCCCCCCATCCCTGACCACCTGCCCACTGGCAACTGTCAGCAGTGGCTGGCAGGGAGAGGGGAGAAGGGAGCCCCTCAACCATAAGGGCCTCTCGACAGCTTGTTCCCTTGGGAGTCGGAGGGTACCAGGCAAGGTCCGTGTGGTGTCGGGGCTCCATTCCCCCACCCCTGGCCACAGTTCCTGGTGTGGCAAAAAGCTGGAACAGCTCCATGCTGCTTGCTTCTGGCTGCAGCCGCCAGCTCACTTGGGTGGCAGGGGGACTGGGTGAACAGAGCCCCCTGCCACAAGGTGCCCCCCACAGGTTGCTGGCTTAGGGCTTGGGGGTGGGGGGCAATCCAGGTCTGCATGGCAAAGAGCCTCTGTTCGTGACCCCCTTGCCCAAGCAACCTGGCAGCTACAACCAGCTGGGCTCCTCTAGCTTTTCACTGCACCAAGAACTGTGGCTGTCAAGGGGAGGGAGCCCCGTCACTCCCAGATTGCTGTCTTGGGAATTGTAGGTGCGTCAGTTCAGGTTCATGCCACATGGGGGAAGCCCCAGTTCCTGGCACAGTGAAATACAGAGCTGGACAGCTCTGCTGCAGTTGATGGCTACCACTGTCAAGAGGCTAGGGTTGGGGGGGAAAGAGAGTCACACAGAGTTGGGTATTTGACTGGTCAAATAAAGTTTGGTCAATTGAATGGTCCAATATTGGTCAAAAATTGTAAAACAAATTGCCAGTAAGTCCAAATAATACACAGAAAAAAAACAAATTTTCATTAAGAATTGCGTAAAAAAAATTAAAAATCATATTTCTGTCAAGAAAAATACAAAAAAAAATGTAGTTTTTTGTAAAATTGCTTTAATCTTTGACTGGTCAAAAAAATATGCCGTCCCTCCCCTTGCTGGCCCTAGTTCCCTGTGTAGGGAAATGCTGGGCTCGGCTGCCCCTCCTGCAGCTGCTGGCTGCTGCAATCAAGAGACTTGGGCAGGGGGAAAGGGGCTGTGGGAGCCTGGTCTCCCCCCACTTCCCAAAAGACCCAAGCTAGCAAGCTGTGGGGGGCCCTTGTGGTAGGGGTCTCCCTTTTCCCCCCGTCCAAGCCTCTTGACAATAGCACCCAACAACTGCAGCAGATCTGCCTGGCCCCACACTGTGCTGCTCTAGGAACTGACTGTGCTGCTGGCTGCTGCTGTCAAGAGGCTTGGGCAATAGGGGGGAAGGGTGCTCCCTCTGTCATGGGGACTCGGCCCAGCTCCCCCCAAACACCCCAGCTAGTGAGCTGTGGATGGGACCCTTACAACAGGGGGCCTCCCTTCTTCCCCACGCAGCCTCTTGACAGTGGCATTCAGCAGCTGCAGGAGGGGCAGTCCAGCCCAGCATTTTCCTGTACCAGGAACTGGGGCCAGAGAGATGGAGCCCCCGAAAGACCCCAGCTAGCAGACTGTGGAGTGGCCCTCCCTCTCCACCTCCCTCTCCACCTCCAGCCGCTGCTGACAGTTACTAACTGGTTGTGGGGCAGGACTGGGGGCGGCTGCTCTGGCAGCCTCCTGGGAGGCATGTAGGAGTGCCCCCCATCTGCTGGCTTTGGCTAATGCAGGCAGGCACCAGGGCCACCCACCTTCACCCCTCCCCTGCCCCCCAACCAAACAGCGTAGGTCTTTTTGGTTGGAACACACTCTATCTTATAGCACTTTAAGTAAAGTGCGATAGTTAAGAGTGTTTTCTGCAGAGGCTTTTTGAACGTCTGTACTTAGCCCCAGATTGGCTATTATGGAATTCCAGCTACTATCACTGCCAACAATGGATTTCATTTTGCCATTGGGAAAGTTTCAGTTTTCTGCATCATCAGAATCGGAACGTTTCATATCTCCTTTTCATCACAGTTAGTTCAATGGCAGCAGACTGTAGGAGTAGCTGTCAAGATTGCCAAAAAACTACTGGGGACACCATGTGACAGCAGTAACCTATGGAAGCAACAGTGAACTGGGGAAAAGGAACTCATAGAAGATAACGGTCTGCAGACTTGCAAAGTGTCTTGCATCATTTAGGACTCAGAGAAGGCTGCCTGCAGCCTACTGACACTCAAAGCCAGCAATCTGCGAATAATCCAGAAATACAAATTAGACAGCTGTGCCAAAAACAGACATACTTCACTGTGGAAGGAGCACTATGAAAAGCTCCTTGCCTAACCTGATGATTGGTTGAGTATCTAACAAAGAGAGCAGACTATATGGAAAAGATATCATTTCAGTATAGTACAATCCATATATGAAGCAACTAGTAGTAAGGGTATATGTGACCGAAAGAGGTTAGTGCCACCACTGTAGCCATAGTGAGGTTTATACCATATCTAAAAGATAAATTAATAAGCAACCCTGACTACTCAGGATACCAGATTCTGAAGTCAATTATACTGGTGTAAAACTGGAATAATTCCACTGGATTCGGTGGAACTGGTGTCAATGTATCCACTCTAAAATTAGCATATTTTCTTGCATGCAACATGCCCATGAATAAAATACACGCCTTATTCTTGAAAGGCAGAATGAAGATTAAAAGATCTTTCCCTGAGAGCTTCTGCTGGGTGGGGTGAGGGGCAGAGAGGGAGAGAAAGTGTCTACAGCCAGCAGCTAGCCCTCCATGTGCAGCACAAGCAGCTTTACTTTTACTTTATATTGGCAGAGGCTTAAGCAGATGAAAACTGCTATTGCCACATTTCCTTGATTATTATGCACAATTTCCAGCAGCTGGATTTTGGAAAAAAGGCATGTGTTGTATGCAAGAAAATATGGTATACTGGTGTAGCTAGGATCAAAACCTGGCACCATAATTTTGAGAGAATTTCCTGTGACTACTACTGCCAACCAATAAAATCTATAAGAAGAAACAGAAAAGACCTTTCAGATGATTTGTCCATCTCTCTGTCAGTGACAGCTGTTTCTTGCAGTAACGTGTGTGGCTTAGTTTTAAATGACTTTAAGCTTTGGGGTTTCCAGAGCTTACACAGGGAGTCTTTTCCAGAGTTTAGGAGGTCTCACTGTGAAGAAGCTCCTTGCTGGGCCACATTCTCTGTGCTTGGGGATAAACCGCTTTGGCATCTAATTTGTACCTAAACTTGTCTACAGTCCAAATTGATGTGGGGAAGTGCTTAAAGTCTAACTTCTCAAGTCCTTCAGGAAGATGTTCCCTGCCCACTCCTGCTCTGCACTTGCCAAATGCTGACAAAGTATAGTGCAGCCACTGTATGGGATGTGCCCGCAACATGCCCAGAGTTCTCTATCTTGGACAGGCTTTGTGGCATGCATTTAGCACCTCTCTTATGGTGCCTACATTGGTATATGCAGAGCATAAGTGAGAGGTAGGGCTTATTATCATGGCAATGCACCCTAGCCTGTTGACACTTCTTTGTTGAGCAACTAAGCAACCTTTGGGAGACACAAGGACAGTCTCCCTATTGACTGTATAGGAAGCAGAGGGTCCTAACTCTATTGATCTGGATCACCTACCTATAGCAAGGCCAGATAGATATTAACTACTACACTGAGGGTATAACCAGGGCATAACCAGATGCAAATATGCACAATTAGTTGATCCTGCAATTAATGAGCAGCCCATAAATTGCACCTGGATTATTCAAGTATATTTCTAAAAACTTATGTTTTTACTTCATAAATAGTAATATATTGAACTATACATTTACCCAGAAGTGCAGACATGGAAATGTTCCATAATATAAAGAAAACGTCCTATTAAGGCTCTTAGAAATTTATGTGAGGAAATCCCTGATTTTTATATTGTTGTTCAAGGCTGGAAGGGACCTTACGGATCGCCAGGTCCAGCCCCCCTGCACATGGGCCAGAAAGACTGCTAGGTTCAAATGATCCCAGCAAGATGGGCATCAAGACGTTTTTTGCTGATCACCAGGGTGGATGACTGTACCACTTCTGAGGGGAGCCTTTTCCAAACCCTTGGCACTCAGCTTGTAAAGAAGTTTTGACTTATGTCTAGCCTGAAGCGATCTTCAATCAGGTTGTGCCCTTTATTTCTTGTCTTCCCCTGGGTGGCCTTGGTGAATAGATGCTCCCCCAAGTCCTGATGTGCACTCCTGATATACTTATAGGCTGCAACCAAGTCCCCCCTGAGTCTTCTCTTCTCCAGGCTGAACAATCCCAAGTCCCTCAGCCTCTCCCCATACTTCTTGGCCTCCAGGCCTCTAATCATATGTGTGGCCCTCCTCTGGACTCTCTAGCTTCTCCACATCCTTTTTGAAGTGTGGAACCCCAAACTGAATATAGTACTCCAGTTGCAGTCTCACCAAGGCTGACCAAAGCAGAAGGATGACATCCTTTGCCTTCCTTGAGATGCCTTGGTGGATGCACGCTAGTGTTTGTTTAGCTATACCAGCTACGGTATCGCACTGGTGGCTCATGTTCTTTTTGTTGTCAATCATGACACCCAGGTTTCGTTCAGTTGTGGTGCTGGCAAACAGAGCACTGCTGAACCTGTAGGTGTGGTGTGAATTATTTCTCCCCAGATGGAGCACTTTACATTTCTCTGAACTAAATGACATCAGGTTGAGGTCTGCCTACTTCATGAGTCTCTCCAGGTTGATCTGTATTGCCAGCTTGTCTTCGAATATGACAACACTCCTCCAGGATCTTAGAAAAGTTTATTAAGGAGGCCATCCTTGAGGGACTGGCCCAGGCTAACATTCTAAGGGATAGCCAGCACGGGTTTGTTGC
>NW_017728912.1:23348818-23352619 GCF_001723895.1 Crocodylus porosus | reverse complement strand
TGGGATCCTATGACCCCAGCTGACTTCCTGCCCTTTGGGCAGGGGGCTGGACTCGATGATCTCCCAAGGTCCCTTCCAGCCCAAATGTCTATGAAATCTATGAAATCTATGAAATAGCTTGGTGTTGTCAGCAAACTTTGCCAGATTGCTTGTAATACCTGAATCCAAAATCATTAATGAACATGCTGAAGAACACTGGTCCAAGTACTGACCCCTGAGGGATGCCAGTGGTCTCCCTCTGCCATGATGACTCATTCCATCAGTCAGTACTTTTTGGGTCCTACCATGGAGCCAGTTACTTAGCCACTGGACCATGAAGTAGTTGAGAATGCATTTTCCTAATTTGACCATGAAGACATCATGGGAGACCAGGTCAAAGGCCTTTTTGAAGTCCAAGTATATTACATTAACCTCATTTCCTCTGTCCAGGTGACGAGTAACCTGATCGTAGAAGGAAATGAGGTGGGTCTGGCACAACCTGCCCATGACGAAGTCATGTTGGCTACCCTTCAGAATACTGCATTAGGTTAGCCTGTGGTTTCTTTGATGATTTTCTCCAGGATTTTACCTGGGATTGTGGTCAAACTGGTTGGCTTGTAGTTTCCTGGGTCCTTCCTTCTCCCTTTCTGAAAGATAGGTACCACACTGGCTTTTTTCCAGTCTTCTGGGACCTCTCCCAAGTGCCACAAGTCTTCAGATAACTTTATTATCAGTTGTACAATGATGTCAACCAGTTCTTTCAGCACTCTTGGGTGTAGTTCGTCTAGTCCAGTTGACTTATAGATATTTAGCCTTTGTAGAAGCTCCCCAACAAGATTTATGTCAACTATGGGAGGGGGGTCACCCCTACCATGGTCATCCTGTATCCTGTCAAGCAGGCTAATACCCTTGAATTGGTGGAATACCAACATGAAGTATTCATTCAGGATTTTGGTTTTGTCCTGGGTGTTGGTTAATAGCTATCCCATTTCATTTATCAGGGACCCTATGCTTCCTTTGTTCTTTTTGCAACTTTCTACATATCTGACAAAGGAATTTTTCTTGTCCTTGATTCTGGTTGCCAATTTATGTTCAGTTAGTGCTTTTGCTGCCCTGATCTGCTCCTTACAGATGTGGGTGGCTGCTGAGTACTCCTCTTTGATAATTGTTTCTGACTTCCATCCCTTGTAGGGTTCTCACGTTAATTCCAGGAAGTCCATGATTTCCCTGTTGAGCCAAGGGGGTCTCCCAGTTCTTTTGCTGCCTTTCTTGTGAGAGAGAATAAACTTGCTTTAAGCTTGTAACAGACGGCAGTTCTTGCGGCCAAATCTCCTGCCGGCCCACCCACCTGTCTCTATGGGGCAGTCCACCCAATCTCTCCTGCCACGACTTTGTTGCTTGAGAAACTGAAGGTATAATGAAGGAGACTGCACATTACTACCCCAATGCCAGGGGGTGCTATCTGCAGCTCCAAACCTCCCCTACACCATAGCCCATGCCTAGCAGATGATATCCAGATTAGTATTGCTCCCTAGTCTGAGACCGGAGCAAACCCAGTCCAAAGTTGGGCTCCACTCACCCATGCATTCATACTACCTCCCCTCTCGCAGGAGGCCTCTTACACTCCGCCCCGCTCTCACCGGGTCTCTGGCATACTGCCCATTACTGGGCCTCACACCACTGCCCTTGTTCCTCCCTGAGTGGCCCCTCTTGGTCCATCAGGCTTTGCTACTTGCATAGTGGTCTCACCAAACAAACCTTCGGTTCCCAAGAGTTGCCCTACTCTATGTGGTCTGGCCTTGTGCCAAACCCTGGGCTAATTCTGCCTCAAATCCCTCACTGGGCAATTCTACACTATGCCCCACCCTGGGGTCAAGCTTGCAATCAACTTCTCATGGAGCTAACCCTTGCACTGGCCTTGAGGCTTACTCCCATTCAGCCCTACTCAGAGCACCCTTGGGACTGTCCTGCAGGCCTACTCACACTTTAGCCCTACTCAGGCCCTTCACATGCACAGGCCTTCAAACCTACTCCAACTTCATCCCTACTCTGTGTGGGGCCTCCCAACACTGTACATACTACCCCCCTCTGGGGTCTCCGGGATCTGCATCCCTGCTGGACTCAGGCACCTACACGTGGGCATACCCAGCTCCCACTACTCCCCTAGCTCTCAGAATTACCCAGTAGATTGTGGGGCTGGGGTTAAGGCGCCCCTACCCGCCTTTCACCGGGGTGGTAACTGGCCTGGCATTTCCTGGAGGCTCCCATGCCACTAGGAGCCCTACCAGGCCACCCTTCCCTGGCAGGGTGCAGTTTTAGGTTATACCTAGGACCCAGAGCCTCCTGCTCTCACCTCTAGATGTTCCATGCCACTCAGCCAGGCGATGTTTCTGCTTGGCTGGCAGCAGCAAAATGTAGTCCTTATATAACTGGGGTTCCCAAAATGGCTGTCCTCATCAGGCACCTGGCAGCCACCTGCCTCTGCTTTTAAAGTGGCAGGCACCCAAAGGTGCCCTGCTACAGAGCATTTAGGATTGCTTCCTTAAGGGAAGACCACTCTTCTTCATTCCCTTCTTCATCTAACCATGGTCCTGCAGGGCCTCACCAACCAATCTCCTGAGTTTGTAGAAATCAACTTTCCTAAAATCAGGGATTTCTACCCTATTGGCTGATTTATCTGGCTCACAGTGGCTGGAAAAAGTGATCATCTTGTGGTCGCTGTCCCCCAGTTTCCCTTCAATCCACAGGTTGATCACTAGATCACTAGATCTGGCCCTTTGGCCAGAACCAAGTCTAAGACTGCATTGCCTCTGGGCAGCTTGTAGACTTCCTGAGTTAGATAGTGCTCCTCAACACAAGTGAGGAAGGTTTGTGACTAATCAGATCTAACTGAGTGCTCATCCCATGATATGTCACGCATGACTGCAAGCATGCAGCCTCTGCCAGTTCTCTAGAGAATTCTTGGTCAAGGTATTCTTCTTTATTCGAGGTCTGTAATAAACTCCTATGATCAAGTCCCCTTCCCCACGCTCTCTCTGTATCTTGACCCAGAGGGTCTCAAGTCACCTTTCTTTGCATCCAATTTTTGCCTTGAGGGAGGTGTAATGTTTCTTTACACACAGAGCAACTTCTCTGCCCTTCTTCCCAATATGATACCTCCTGTACAGGTTGTATCCCCCTCTGCTTGTGGTCCAGTCATAGGTGGAGTCCCACCAGGTCTCTGTGATCCGTATAAAATCGTATTGTGTGTTTGTTAGTATGAGGGCCAATTCCTCCTGTTTGTTTCCATGCTTCTGGTGTTAGCATACAGGAAACTAAGCTTGCTAATAGAGGCCCTAGGCTTTTCAGTAACTGTTGGAATAATGTGTCCAGTGTCTGGTATCAGAGAAGGCTTCCTATTGTACCCTGTGATGCTGGTTTTCAGGTTGCCATTTCTCAGGTTTGTGTTGGTGGTTGATGGCTCAACCCCAGATGGTTTCAGTTTAAAGCCATGTCCAGGAGGCTGAGAAAAGTTTCTTCCCCTTTAACATGAGAAGGATGCTGTCTCTTCCGAAAAGGCTGCAGTCCCTGTGGTGCATGCCATGGTGAAAGAAGCCAAAGTCCTTGCAGTAGCACCATCACCATAGATTCCATATGTTTCATAGACATTAGGGCTGGAAGGGACCTCATAAGATCATTGAGTCCAGCCCCCTGCCAGAAGGACAGGAAGTCAGCTGGGGTCATAGGATTCCAGCAAGATAAGCATCCAATTTATTTTTGAAGGTGTTCAATGTAGGTGCTTGAACCACCTCCAATGACAGGCTGTTCCAGACCTTGGGGGCT
>NW_017728912.1:23346868-23348033 GCF_001723895.1 Crocodylus porosus | reverse complement strand
GCTTTTTTGAAGTCAAGATATATGACATCAATCTCTTCTCCCTTGTCCAGGTGATAGGTCACCTGGTTGTAGAAGGAAATGAGATTGTTCAAACAAGACCTACCCGCAACAAACCCATGTTGGCTATCCGTCAGGATGTTGGCATCGGCCAGTCCATTAAGAATGGCCTATTTAATAATCTTTTCTAAGATCTTCCTCAGGATGATGGGCCTATAGTTATCTGGATCCACTTTCCTCCCTTTCTTGAAGATAGGCACCACATTGGCCTTCTTCTAGTCTTTGGGCACTACACCAGACCACCAGGAGTTTTTAAAGATCTGTGCCAGAGGCTGGGCTATGATGCTTACCAGCTCCTTGAGTACTCTGGGGTGTAGATTGTCAGGGCTGGCTGACTTGAAGGTGTCCAGCCTCTCAAGGTGTTCTTTCATGAGGCCAGCATTGATGGAGGGCAGGGAACCTCCCTGTCCCATAGGAGGCATGGGCGTCCCCTGGGACTGATGAAAGACCAACGCAAAGTACACACTTAAAAGGTTGGCTTTTTCCTGGGCGTTGGTTGTCAGTTGTCTCATCTGGTTCAGCAGGGGTCCAATATTGCCCTTGCTTTTATTCCGGCTCCCCACATATCTGAAAAAAGACTTTTTATTGTCCTTGACAGTCAAAGCTAGTTGGAGTTCAGTGTAGCCTTGGCTTTCCTGATTCGCTCCCTGCAGGATTGGACCAGTGCAGAATATTCCTCCTTGGAGGTGAATCCTATCCTCCATCCTTTGTAGGCCTTTCTTTTTAACCTCAGGAGGTCTGCTAGATCCCTGGACAGCCAGGGGGGATGCTGTGCCCTCTTGCTGCCTTTCCTCCGAGATGGAATAGCATTAGCTTATGCATTGAAGATTGCTCCCTTGAGGAGCAACCACTCTTCCTGGACTCTCCTCCCCCTGGGGTCGTGGTCCCTTAGTGCCTCACTGAGAAGCCTCCTGAGCTTGTTAAAGTCAGCTTTCCTGAAGTCAAGGCCTTCATTGTTGCTGACTGACTTGCCAGCTTTACAGCGGATGGTGAAGGTGATCAGCTTGTGGTCACTGTCACCCAGCTTCCCATCAATCACTAGGTTGCCCATTAGGTGATCCCCAATAGCCAGTGCCAGGTCGAACAGTGCTTTACCTCTCATTGTCCC
>NW_017728912.1:23342008-23346318 GCF_001723895.1 Crocodylus porosus | reverse complement strand
GGGAGGACTGAGGAGAAAAACTACTTGCACCCCCGACTCCTTGAGCCCAGCCCCCAGAGCTCCATAGTCTCTCATGACCTGGCCATGGTTGTTCCTGGCCATGTCATTTGAGCACACATAGATGAGGAGTATGGGATAGTGGTCAGAAGGCCAGACAAGCTTTGGGATCCTCTTGGCCACATCCCAGATTATGGCCCCTGGAAGGCAGGAGACTTCACATATTAGGGGTTCAGGGTGGCAGATCACTCCCTCAGTCCCCCTTAGGAGGGAGTCACCCACCACTACCATCTTGCATCTCTTCTTTGTGGGGGCTGGCTACCTTGCTTCTTCTAGATTCGGTCTTCCACTGACAACTCTGCTGGTGCTGTGAGGGGTTCATACCTGTTTCGCAGTTCCAGGGGAGAGGTAACCCTGGTGCGTGCCTTGAAGCCAGAGACAGCCATCTTACAGGCAACTCCAGGATGGGACTCTAGGTCAGTCTCATCGTTGTCCTTCATCGTGCTGATGGGCTTGTGTGCTCTTCCCCTCCATTCTTCAGATGTAGGGCATGGTACTAATCATAAATCTCCTGTTTATGGGCCCTAATGGTGTGAAGCCTGCTCACCTCTTCCTGAAGTCTGCTCACCTCTGCCTGGAGCACCTTCACCTGGGTCTCCAGAGACCTCAGAAGGGAGCAAACAGAGGTGCTCTTGCTGCCGTGCCCAGATGCTGGCAGCCATGCCAAGCAGGCCCCACAGCCTGGAGCTGTAGGCTCCATCTGGGTGGAGACATTGGTGGTGCAAGGGGGGAGCACCAGCTGGGGCTGAGGTGGGAAAGCATCCTCACCATCATATGGCAATGGGCTATGCTACTACCTACGAACTGGCCTAGGAACTGGCCTGTGAACTGCCTGCAAACAGCTTTCCCTGTTTGTAGTCCCTGTTCACTGGCATCCTGGTCACCTGGGAAGTCTCATTCTATATCCTTCTGGGCCTGGGCTGACTCAGCCCCTTTGTTATGGCTTCTGTCAGGCCCAGGCAGAATTCACTCAGCAATCACGTACTCACTCAGCAGTCAGCAATCCCTTTCCTGGGCAGGATCTGGTTCCTGGCTTCTATCCTCCTTCCTCCTTGCCTCTAGCAACTGCCTGCAAACTGCTTCGCTGTTTGCAGTCCCTGTTCATTGGCTCCCTGGTCACAGGGATACAAGGTTGTGTGCGATTTTGCTATAAGGCTAGGTACAGACATTATACATTTACCAATATAAGTAGTCAGAAACTGGTCTATACCCGTTGTAACAGGGAGACAGTGGCCCTGTTACAGAGCTGCCTGAGATGAGTTAATTGCTTGTTAAGAACGTGTGGTTTGGTGCAGAAGCTGAGTAACAGACTTATTGATTACTAATCAAGGATTTCCTGCCCGGTGGCAGGGCTGGCTGGAAGGGTGTTAATTGCCATTTAAGGACTTTGTATAAAGGATCAAAGACTGATCGAATACATCCCCCGGAAGGGGAACCAGAGCTGAGGCTGAGAGTGAGCCAGAGCAACTGGCATTTTTTTCTGCACAGGGGCGCAGGCTGGGAAAAGTAGGAAAGTTTTCCCTCTAAGATGAGGGACAGTGGTGCTTGTGGAATGCTGAGACTGAAGTTGTCCTGGTGGTCTCCAAGACAAGTGCCTGATACTAAATTAAGAGACTGGGGAAGCCATGGAAAGGGGCTGGATGCTGATGCAACAGCCTGGGTAACTGTATCACGTTTCTAGAGCTCGCCTCATCCCTGGGAGGGGTGAGTGAAGAACGAAGTTTACAAATTGCCATCTGTGGCAGTTAGAGAATGAGCAGCTGTCACTCTTCCTAAAGGTGGACAGTGGGACAACTGGCAGCCTAGGTTTCCTTCAAACCCCTAGCAAATCCTAACAGAGCTTATTGATCTTGTTGTACAAATGGGAGATGGAACCCATGACAGTTGTGAGAAACAGTGGCAACGTAGGAGGGTGACACGTTGCAATCATCATTAAAATCTGGAAGCTTACACCTGTTCATGTTACCTTTATTTTCTCCCATCAAAGTTGTGGCAGGTGAGATGAACACAGGAACAGGAAGCAGGACTGAACATGTTTTTTGATCAAGCCAGGAATCCTGTTTATACCCATAACAGAACAGAAGATCAGCACACAAAACTGCTCTATACCCATAACAGAACAGAAGTTCAACATACATAGACTGGTTTAAAAATGGCAGAACCTGGTCTAAGATGTGTGCCCCCCACCCCCAACCAAAAGGTAAATTTGTGTTCTGTTCACTATTGATCTAAACTATGTCATTTACATAACTTAAATCAATTCCACCTCAGGATTTTTGAATTTCTGTACCTAGCCTGAGTATTCAAGTCAATATATATTATCTGTCTTCTAAAACATAGAAAAGCACCAGTCCCTATTCCTGTCTGTGTTTCTTACACCAGTTCCTATTCCTGTCTGTGTCAGAGTAGATAACAATTATTTCTGTGCTTTATATTTGTACAGCTCTTTCTATTCAAATTCACAATTTTTCCATCCCCATGATAAAGCAGAGTTTTATAATTTCATAATATTCCTATTTTACAATCAAAAAATGGAGAGACAGAAAAGATGACTTGTCCAAGACTGCGCAAGTTCATCTGTCTAAGGCAGTTGTCATCTTATTGCTTGGTAGGGAGTATGCTTTCCCTAATCCAGTGGTTCTCAAACTATGGGTTGCAACCCCAAATGGGGTTGCAACATCAGTGGATGGGATTGCAGGGGTTGGGGGCTGTGGGTTGGGACTGAGGGGCCATGCAGAGGAAATGGCGTCATGCTGAAGAAATGGGGCCAAAAATGGGGTCATGCTGAGGGAAGGTTTTGGAAGCACTGCCCTAATCTATGACTGGGTTTCCAAGATGCTATTGTCATAAAATTAAGGAATAGTAAAAACCTGAATAATTAGATTCCCCCAGTAAACAGAAGTTGTGGACTCCCTCACCAGGAAAGATTAGAACACTACACAAATATTTCTACTTAGTTAAGAAGTGTAGGCAATGAGGACTGTGTTCAAAACAGCTAATCGAGATGTTTCCAGAGAGTTCAATTCCCAATTAAGGCATCAAAATAAGATGTTGGCAGTCCTTCGATATGAGAATGGCAGATCAAAATAAGTAACTGGATTGTCAAAACAACTTTTTTTTTTTTCAAATTCTACCCTGAAGTGTCATGAAGGACACAGCTGGCTGCTGAACATTTTTGTGAATCTGGCCCCAGTTTGGGGAAAAATGGTCCTTTATTAATGTGATATCTAAACATATAGGCTTTACTGAAAAAATAAATGGCAATCCCCTGTTGTTCCCTGTGTCTCTGGCTGTAGCTCTTGCTTTTTGTCCCATTTGCCTGAAAACTGGCTGCTTCCTGCTTTGTTACTTTTTTTATTTTATAAACAATTACTTGGGCAATTTATTGTTGGGAAATACTTGCAAGTGATTGAGGCCTGATTTTATGCCAGGTTAAATAATTAGAAATGATTTTATATGCCATTGCCATATTCCTTCAAGTCACCTTAAAATGATATGAAGTTCAGAGCTGACATATTCAAAAGTACCTTCAATAGATAAGGAGAAGCTACAATAATCCAGGAAAAGTGCATTCAGATAAGTCAGTTCTTAGCAGTGCAAGATAGAAAGGGGGCATGGAGACTAGGTAGAGAGGAAAAGTTTAGGTATGGGCCTGAGACAGGTTTCAACAGGAAGATGCATCTTTTGGCTTAGCAAACAGTTGATTCCACACATTTGGCCTCTGTTTCTTCATATGGAATATGTATACACAGATTGTAGTTCTGTGAATTAATTCATGCTGAATTATTTGATAAAACCCTGAAAACTAAATCTTAATCACAAGTACTCTAAATATGAGCAGCTTTGGTTTAATAGTTTATAAGTCCAGAACGGACCTCGGAAGATCATTGGGTCCAGCCCCCTGCACCAACAGGAAAGATAACTTGGGGTCAGGTGACCCCAGCAAGTTGACTGTCTAGTTTCCTATTGAAGATTTCCAAGGTAGGTGATTGCACCACCTCTGGAGGGAGCTTATGCCACGGTCTGGACACTATGACTGTGAAGAAGTTTTTCTTAATGTTTAGCCTGAAATGATCTTCCAGGAGTTTGTGGCCATTACTCTTGGTTTTCCCCTTGGGTGCCCTGGGGAACAGTTTCTTGCCAAGCCCTTGATGTACCCGCCTAGTGTAGCAGTAAGCTGTTACCAGGTCCCCTCTCCGCCTTCTTTTCCTCAGGCTGAAGAGCCCAAGATCCCTCAACCTTTCTTCATACGG
>NW_017728912.1:23312559-23341968 GCF_001723895.1 Crocodylus porosus | reverse complement strand
CGGACTAGATGATCTGCTCAGGTCCCTTCCGACCCTAGAAACTATGAAACTATAAAACTATGAAGCTTGTCCACATCCTTGTTAAAGTGTGGTGTCCAGAACTAGACACAGTACTCTAGCTGCAGTCTCACCACTGCTGAGTAGAGCAGAAGAATCACCTCCTTGGCTTTGCTGGAGATGCATCGATTGATGCATGCCAGAGCATTATTTGCCCTACTGGCTACAACATCGCACTGCCAGCTCATATATTCGTACTGTGGATATTATTACCCCCAGGTCCCTCTCATTCATGGTGCTAGTCAGTTTGGTGCTGTCAAGTCTGTAGGTGTGTTGGGGGTTCCTTGTGCCCAGGTGGAGCACTTCACATTTCTCAATGTTGAACTTCATCCAGTTCAGATCAGCCCAACTTGCTAGCCTGTCTAGGTCCGCCTGTAATTTTAGCCTATCTTCAAGTGTGACCATACTTCCCGATAACTTGGTGTCGTCCATTAATTTGGCCAGTGAACTCTTCGCCCCCCACATCCAAATCATTCATAAAGATGTTGAAAAGTACTGGACCAAGCACTGACCCCTGCAGGACACGACTGCCCACTTCTCGCCAGAGTGACACAGACCCATTCACTACAGCGGTCTGGGTCCTATCCTGCAGCCAGTTTCTCACCACCAGACTATCTCAGAGTTAAGTGCACAATCCTCCAATTTTCTCTGAGGAATTATGGGATACTAGATCAAAGGCCTTTTGGAAGTCTAAGTATACAATGTCAACCTGCTCTCTCATGTCCAGGTGGCGAGTTGCCTGGTTATAGAAGGAGATGAGGTTGGTAAGGCAAGACCTGCACACAACAAAGCCATGCTGGCTTACCTTCTGCAAGCTTATCGCAGATAGACTCCTTGATGAACTTTTCTAGGATTTTCCCTAGGATGGAACTTAGGCTGACTGGCTTATAGTTACCTGGGTCCTCTCTCCTGCTCTTCTTGTGCATGGGCACAACACTGGCCCTCTTCCAGTCCTCAAGTACTTCTCCAGAGTGCCATGAGTTGTGGAAGAGTTTCACAAGGGGTTCCACAATAACTTTGGCTAGCTCCTTCAGCTAGAAGAAGATCATCCAGCCCTGCTGACTTGTATATGTCCAATTTTATTAATTTGTCATACACCAATTCTACAGCAATAGTAGGAAGGCGATTATTCCTACCATGCTCATCCTCTGCTCTACCTGTTTTGGTTTGCCCCTTGGTCCAGTGAAAGACTGAGGCGAAGTAGTCATTCAGGAGTTCAGCTTTTTCCTGGGTGCCGGTAACCAGCTCTCCTGAGTTGTTGAGCAATGGCCCCACACTGGCATTTGTTTTCCTCCTGTTCCCTATGTACCTAAAGAAGAACTTGTTGTCCTTGATTCCTGTTGTAATCTAAGTTTGGTCGCTGCTTTAGCCTTTCTTATCTGTTCCCTGAAAATGAGGGCCGTCATGGAATAGTCCTCTTTGGGGCCCACCAGTCTGTTATGACTGGTCATAAAAATCACATGGAATTGTTTCCTTTCCTGAAGTTAGTGAGTGCACCAGCTTCCTCAGTTCAAATGTAAAAATTTGCATTCATTACAGAGGAAGAGAGATACAATGCAGTTTCTCTTCCTGTATTTGTGCAGAACTGACACAAGTAAAGACATTACTTTGCTTAAACTTAGAAGATATGACTCTAACTAAACACAAGCACCAGGTACACATTTATTGGTTGGTATAAGTGATCAGAAACCAGTTTACACTCCTAACAGAATAGAAGTTTAGCAAACACAGACTGGTTTAAAAATGGTGGAACCCAGACTAAGATTTCTTCCCTCCCTTCCCCCTCCAAAGGGCGAATGTGTATTGTATTTATTACTGATCTAAACTACACCACTTACAGAAAACCATGTGACTTTGATCAATTCTGCCTTGGGCTTTTTGAATGCTTGTACCTAGCCAGGAAGAAGATATGCCTTTTACAGTCATATTTCGAAATACTGTTACAGTATTCATAATTTGCTTTGAATGTATCATCTTTCTCTGCTACATATGCTGCAGCCACTGGCCAAAAGGAACCCCTGAGTATAGATATAAATAGGTGATCACGTTTTAGGACTAAACAGGTGAGCAAAATGACAATTAGGCTCTTGGTGCTTGTCCAGTTGCCAAAAATCAAAGGTGAGTAGGGAAGGGATGTATGGCTTAAAGTCCCCTACCCCCGTATTTGTTCCTGGAATACTGATGTGCAAAACTGTGTTATAATTTGCTTCCTCAGCAGATCAGATAAATCAGTGTTTTGAGGACAATGTGGATAAAGGGCATATTGGAAAATACTTCTGAATTCTGATGTGATGTTATAATGATTGTTAGGAAATAGATAATAGGACAGAGGACTGACAAGATGATCTAAACGCTTGTAGTTAAAACTAAGACATAGGCAGGCTTGTGATATGGGTAAAGCCAGCTCCTAAGTCAGGGGAAAATCCAGACTTGAGTAAGAAGCTGATCCAATAGTCAGAAAACAGTCTAAAAGCCAAGATTAAGACAGTGCCAGAGAGCTGGAATCAGGATCAAGAGTCAGGATATACAAGATTCCTGGGTCAATTGAGCAAAAACAGAAACCAAAATAAAGTAGAAACAGGGAACAAAGCTAATGCTATATCCAGGGTAGGAAATGGCAACCAGAGCTGAAAGTGTGCAGCATCAAGAAACTGCTTCAGCAGTGATAGACATTGTGCTTCATTCAATCTTCCTCGTGTCTGAGGCCATAACCAGTCAGACAAGCCAACCGAACAGGGGCCTGCTTAGCCCCAGGGGGCATGATTAGCTCATCAGGGTGTTTAGCACTGTGCTGATTCCTCCTCACACCAGCTGGGAGACTTACAACAACAGGGCAGAGCATAGACTTGGGTATGTGTGTTTGCTGGCAGGTAGCCTAAATGGTCTAGAGCATGAGCTCAAAGAAAAAGCACAAAAAAGAGGCCTCTGGACAAGCCTCTAAAGCCCAGCTGTGCTGATAAAGCAGTTGGTGAAACTATGCAGTAATTTCTGTAGAGTAGGCAGTACTGCTTATTTTGAAGGTTTGTATTTTATATGAGACTCGAGGACATGACTGCTCAATGAGTCCAGGGTAAGTGTTTCATTGACTATGGAAGAAGCCATTCATGCTTTTTTATTTTGTATTTGATTTTAGAGGAAGTAACACTATCGCACTTAAGTGAAAGGCACAGGTAGGCAGCTTGTTGTCAGATCCTAGCTAGGGAGTGAATGAAGCTGTTAGGCTAGTAAAGGTCTGTCATTAACCCCAGGGAGGTCATCAACAGCCACCCATGGAATCAGGCTAGAGGAGACCTTCCAAAAGTGTATTCATGAAGAGAAAACTGCTAGCTACCAAAGGAAAGAGTGTTACTTGTGAACCTACAGAAGGAATCTTCCAGCCTCTTTAATTAGGATGGTGAACTTCAAGCGGTATGGTTAGAGAAACAAAGGATTTTCTGGGGCATGGTTTTATAGATAAAAATGAGTGCAGGATAGATAGCAGTTTATGAAGGGCATAATATTAAAGATATAGCAGGAAACAATCCTTATAACAACAGGAATAGAAATTACTGAACAAATTAGTTCACACAGGACAATTTTTTTTTGAAGTCCTGTAAGAGTCACAAAACAATTGCACAGGACTGATCAGGCCATGCTATTAGCAAAAGATGCAATAAGAACAAAACAGATTTTATAACCATGTAAAAGCTAGCAGACTGACAAGAAGTGCAGCTCTGACGCTTACTAGGATGAGAAGGCAAATAAGATATTCCAAGGATAAATACCTGAAAGCTGTATCTAGTATAATTAATCATAGGAGCGGGAACATTAATTCAATCTAACAGATAAAAAAGGGAGATGTTACTCAGCTGTGCTAGGAAGGATTAGGCAAAAGATTATCGGCCAGATTCTGCTCTCAATTGCAATGGCTTAAGCCGAGTAATTTCAGTCAAGACAATGGATCTGTAGCAGACTTCCTGCACTGAAACTTGTGATGGAATTTGTCTCAGCCAGGTAATGTGGAATGTATGCAATAAACCAGCTTGAAAAGAAAGGATTGCTTTTTCATGAAAATAGTCCACGATAAATTTGTCCTTATTTTATTTTGAAAAAAATTGAGACTGTTGAAATCTTTTAACCAGTGCTAGTATAAAAAAAAACCATGGCCCAATTGAAAATTCACCCAATTAAGAAAATGAACACAAATAATTTTTAAAAATTAGCAGAAACATTAATTATTTTTAAGAGTTTAGGATAGGTGAAAGTGATGGGGAAATGGCAGACTCTTTAACACTACTTATTTAAGTACCTTGAAAGCCTTAAGATGACAATTGGTTGAAACTGTTTTTTCTTCTAAGGCAAATCACTCTAAACTGACTTGATAGACTTCATTAGTATGGCCTCACTGGCCTTACAGCGGTAAACAGTAAGGACTTTGGGTACCTATAGATGTGCTCTGATGCATTCTAATTAGTATAGCATCTCCCACCATCACATGTATTAAGCATCCTGTGTTTCCATGAACTGCTGTAATTATGCCCCCCCCAGCATGTCTATACGTACCACATTTCTGCCTACATTTGTAATGACCAACCAGAACCAGAACTGCAGTCTTTCCTGTTACTAGGAGCTACTACCAAGTTACTCTCCATTTGGTCTTATCTATTCAAAAAAGTTTGTGCTGCTTCTAACTATACCAGCGTGGATGCAGCACACCTAGTGTGGACACAGTTGTGTTTGAATATAGGTGTTTTATATTGGCATAGCTCTTTCCATAGGCAAAGGGAATAACTAATACCAGTGTAAGTCATATTTTATGTTGGTATAACTGAATACATTTTGAATCTTTTTTTCTTCACCACTGTTGTGGCAAAAGATGACACCCCTAACTGACATAATTTTCCCAGTTATGCTTTTAATAGACCAGTTCCTTCGTGCAATACATTCAAAGGGGGGAGGGGGGGGCAGAGCCATAACTCTTATTCATTCCTTATTGGGTTTGGTTCCAGACTACCCACGGTATAAGCCAATGGCTAATTGCCACAGTTTAGTCTTTTGAGTGGAAAACAGGCTTATTAGATAAAGAAAAGAGAGCCAGCCTTGGAGAGGCTCATACACCAGTCAAATTAGATGCGTATGTTTTTTGAAATGATTTAATTAAAGCAGTGCCAGTTTGTGAGTAGGTAAACCAGCCTCCCTCTGAAATAAGGCTATGCTGATTTAGTTTAAGTCAGACCCTTACAAACTTCTTAAACTAAACTGAAATAAACTAGCTCTAAATCCAAATTAAGAGTGTTTTACCAAGGGTTTTGCATTGATTAAATTGGATTTTAAACCAGTTTATGTTAAATTGTTACATCTTCACAAAGTAGACAGGACTACATGTATTTTGGCTTTAATAAGGTATTTGATGAAGGTCTGCATGTAAACTTCCTTTAACATTGGAAAGGTAGAAAAGCCTGGATTAATTCTGTTGTTAGAAATCACTGATGCAGCATTATCATGTGAGAAGAGCTTTATGAATGCAATAAGAAGAAATTTCTGCTTATGATACAAAGGCCTGATTTTATTGCATTAACTCCATGCCCAGTAACTTCCATCACAGTATAATGCATTATCCAGCATAAACAAGGAAGCAGAACCAGAGCAACGCTGAAGAGAAAACTACAGACATAAAATAATTGTAACACAAATAATATAGTGAATAAATATGAAAGACTAATTGTTAAGCTGAAAGGGGATGTGGGTTCTACAGATTGGTCAATGTGTCGAATGCTACTGAGTATTTTCATTAACAACTGATGAGCAAAATCAGATTAATGGATGAGGCAAAATGAGGAGGAACAGCAAATAGCTGGATAGACATGATTAAAATATAGCGTGATGTATGGTAGAGAAGGTAAAAAAAAAGTCTACAGTAGTCAATACAGTGAAGACCAATGTAAAGTGGTTTGTGTAAGACAGAATAATTAAATGCGCAAATGCAATGCAGCATGAGGAAATACTAGCTACAGTGTTTGTTTTATTGTAGGACTGGGGGTTATAGCAGATGATAAAATCAATATAAGTCAGGATTGCAGTGCTTTCATATGCCATATTCAATACAGCACTGTATTTTTGCCACTCTCCCGTGCCACAGCTATGCTGCAGCACTCTTTGAAGTATTGAAATTTGGGCGAAAATGTTGGCATTTCAAAGCTGATATAGTTGGTAGTATCTGATGACGGTGACTTTTTTGCTGTCTTAAACTTGTTTCAGCTGTATCGCTTTTGAAATGCTATTTTTCCATGGAAACATCAGTACTTCAAAGAAGGCTGACACCCAGAGACTGCAAAATCCTTTTGACTTCTTTTGGGCTAGATTTGTAACTTGGGGTACATGCTCAGCCACAGGACTGACAGTCTTGGTTAGCAGAATATTGCTACTTCCTTAGAGCAAGAAGAGTGCAGGGAATGAACGGTAATATGGATTTCTCTGAAACCTTGCTGGCCAGGCTGACTGAGGCAACTTACAGCCCTCCCTCTGGGTTTTTCCGTAAATCATAGGCCAGCCTTCAGTTATAGGTGCATTGTCCTTGCTCCAAGGGTCTTGCAAAATAAATTCCATGAAGGAATTGCTGGTATTAACAAGTTCGCAGCCAGCTCATCTTCTTGTTAAGAGATCCCAGAACATGTGTGCTACTTGAATTGAACTGGTGCTGCAGTAATGAAATGGTTAATAGGAGCATTGTGAGTACAGCAGACAAAGTGATTATGCTGCTGTACTCCATAACAAAGGCCAAACCAATTGAGTACTGTGTTTAGTTTGGGGCATGCGTTTTAAAAAAGATAAATTGTAGAGAGTTCATAGGAGAGCAGCAAAAGTGATAAAAGGTTTAGAAAATAAGACCTGCGAGGAAAGGCAAGGAGGACTGGGCATGTTCAGTCTGGAGAAAAGAACACTGAGGGGACACATAACTGTCTACAAACACATTAAGGGATATTATAAAGAGGATTGGGGCCAATTCTCATTAGTCAATGAGGACAGAGCAAGAAGTAATGGGTTTAAACTGCAGTAGGGGAAAAATTAGGTTAAATATTAGGAAAAGCTTTTATAACTGCAAGAGCAGTTAGGCACTGGACAAGCTGTCAAGAGGGATTGTGGAGTGGGCATTACTGCACAGATTCAAGGAGAGAGTGGACATCCAGAGATGATCCTGGAATAATTAAATCAATTCTGATTATCACAATATGTGTGTGTATTGGGGGGAGGGGGTGGGGTTGGGTGTGGAGGGGGAGAGCTTGATGACTCCTTAGGAATATCTTCTGATATAAAGGGTACTGTACAATCTGCCCCCAGGGAAATTAATCTGTCCAGAAATGAAGACCAGAAACCGTTGCATAACTCGGATAAGATGTTCTTCATGTTGGGACAGATTCTTTGCTCCTGCTGAAAGCCACCCAGAGCAGTAATGATGGGATTTGTCAGACTCCTTTATTCTCTGTTTGGCTCTTCCTCCAGCCCCAGTCCTATGCCTGGCACAGAGGAAGCGTGCCTAAGAGCTGTTCTAACTTTATGCCAGCTGATGACAATTTCTAAAGACTGAGGCTACCTATACACATGATTGAGGAGGAGGGGAGCATTTTAATTAGAGCAGGTGCTGGACAGTCACTGTAATTGAAACACCTCACTGTCACATGTATTAAGCTCCCACATATTTAAAAATGGCCGCAGGACAGTTTATCTAAACCATGTTTGACAGGGTTTAGATAAAGCATCTCGTGCTTTATCTGGAGCAAAATGCTGGAGTGTTCAATTAGATGAGTTGAGTCAATGAGTCGAGTCTGCTCTTACACATTCAGATTAGAATGCCAGCGAGCACATGTGTAGGCAGCCTGAGATGCCAACTGAGATGTAGCTAACTTCCAGTCTTTCTGTTGCCTGAGCAGACCAGGATAGTGATTCTTTCTCATTAAAATCCAGACAGCGAACCACACCATAAACACCAACCTCTTTTCAAAAGTGCACATGGACCTCTTGGAGGTGGCTTAGCTTCTGTAAACAAGGAATCTGTCAGGGGAGTGTCAACCAGAAGAAAGCTGTCCCTTCTGGATCCAGCACACGGTGACATATTTTACATCTTGACTGCATGCTGTTGTTGCAATTTAGGTTGCAGGTGAATGGCCCTTGTTTATTAACATTCTCATAAGATCTACTTGGGTAAAAGATAGCCTGTGCTTTGTCACTTGTAACGTTTACATCCTCAAACATTTAGTATATTAATGCAGAACAGAAACTAACATGTAGTTTACTCTTCATAATAAACTCATCACACTGTGATAGTCCTCATCCTATCCTGATGTGGGCACCCATGCATACACCACCCTCCCCCCAACCCAATCACATATTGGCTTTCTTTGGTATTGTGCATGCTACCCAATTTAGGGTACAGACCTGCCAACATTTCCATATGGGGAGGACTTTATTTATGTGCCTGAAATCCGTGACTTATACAAGTGTATAAATATTCATAGCATTGGGCCCTAACATTATAAATTTCTCAGGGCACAGAGCTGAGACCTGACTTCAGTCTCAAGATCTGGGCTGCAAATTAGGTGTAACTTTTTAACAGTTTGTCATTGTACATCACTCTACCAGATCAAAAAAAAAGCTGGTGGGAAAGGATTCTCAAAGGACTGAGAGTTCTTGGAAATTGCTGAGTGCTGTTTCATCCTCGCTCCCTGAAGCAAAGCTCAGGGGACACAATTCAGGAGACAGGAGTCTGGGCAGAAGGCCTCTGTGCACCTCAGTGATCCTTAACTCAGAATAAAGGAGCATCCAGAGCCTGGGTGTGGGAGGCAAACAGAACTTGCTGGCCCCTCAATGCTTGTTTTCCTGTCCAGCTGCGGTCTTCAAGTCCATTCATAATTCTGAACAATCAGCCCCTGGAGGTGGCAGCAACTAGGGCTGTGCAAAATTTTGCCAGCAGTTTCATTTTGACGCTGTTTTGACTCGTTTCGAGCTCGAAATGGCAAAATCAAAATGAAACGGAGAGCTTTGAAACAGCCTGGAAATGAAATGAGGCAAGTTGAAATGTTTCAAAATTTTTGAAATGTTTCAATTTTTGAAGCTCAAGCTGGACTTTCCTGCAGGGAAACAGGAACTAAAGTAAGGAGAGGGAGGGAGAAGAAGGGGGAAGGTGGGGGAAGGACTGCTTTCATTATTGACTGTGACTGTCATCCTTCCCTGAGGTCTCTTCCAATCCCAGTGCTCTGGGGGAGGGATGGAAAAACTGCATAAAAGGCAGCATTGTTTGAACTGCCCTGCTTTCTGCCTTGGTGTCAGTTACTGAGCTGTGTGTTCTAGTTTTGTCTGTCAGCAGCTAGAGGTGCAGGGCCCCAGAACCCAGACTCCCCCTGCACCTATCTTCTTGACAGCTGGCAGGCTTCATGGCCTCAGCAGGGGCTAGCAGGCCTGCAGCTTTCACCCTGCTGTGCCTTAACACACACAGTGCCACCCATGACACGAGTTCTGCTTGCCTGTAGCTTGAGGTGCAGTTTCCCCAAAACTCCTGTACCTATCTCCTTGAAGCCTGGCAGGCTTTGTGGCCTCAGCAGGGGCTACCATCCCTGCAGTTTTGTGTACACTGTGGCTTAATGCATACATGTGACATGAGTTTTGCTTTCAAGACTTTGAGGTGCAGTTTCCCTGAAACCCCTATACCTATCTCCTTGAAATATGGCAGGCCTTATCCCCTTAGAAGGGGCTACCATTCCTGCAAGTTTCATCCAAATCAGGCCAAAAATTACAAAGTTATATGCTGTTTTGAGCTTCCCCATTATCGGCTATGGGAGAAATGTCAAAACAGCATTGAAACAGCGAAACTGTTTCGACAAAACGAAATGGAATGGCAGTGTAACGGGGGGCCTCTTCGAGATCTGTATACTGATGACCTCGCTCATCTGTTATGGGCCAACTGCCCACCTTCACGCCTGCCATGTCTTGTTGGTAATTGGTTAAATGATGTAATTAATCAGGAGGCTGCCCATTTTCTGCCCTGATGCCAGGGGGCACTATCTGCAGCTCCATTCCTCCCCTACACTGCAGCCCAAGCCTCGCAGATGGTATTTGTAAATTCCTCTTTATGTTGGGGTCTAGTCAAACACAAGTCTAAATGGAATGGTGCTGTTTCGCACAGACCTAGCAACAACCAAGGGCAAGCAGAGAAACCTCCTACGGTTTTAACCCTGTTGCCCAGCTTCCCCATACAGAACCTTCCGCCCCAGGCTCCTGCTGCCTCTGCAGCCTGGAGACCAGGGCTGGGATGTGTCTTAGCTGCAAAATACACTCTGCCATCCACAGGGGGGCCAAGGAATGGCTTCCCCCAAATTTGGCAGTGGAAGGCTACCCAGGTGCCTCTTGCTTCCCTGCCTTGGGGCTACCAGCACAGCCAGGGCCAAATGTGCAGGGTTTTCAGTACATCTCAGGGTGCCCCCATCCTTGCCATTGCCCCTGCCCTTACCAGTCATATAGATGTTGTTGCTGTATCTGCTACCCAGGTGCTTGGGGAATTAGCCAGGTAGCCAACTGGGGCCTGCAGTTGTGCCAGTCAAAGTGGACAGCCTGGAAGTCATGGGCAGGGTGGGCAGTGCACCACCTGGAGTTCACCATCCATGTCATAGAATCATAGAAGCATAGAAGTAGGGTCGGAAGGGACCTTGTAAATCTTCAAGTCTGAACTCCTGCCTGGGCAGGGGAAAAACTGGGTTCAAATGACTCCAGCCAGGTAGGCATCAAGCCTCTTCTTAAAGACCCCCAGGGTAGGAGCCAGCACCACTTCCCTTGGAAGTTGGTTCCAGATCCTAGCTGCCATAACTGTGAAGTAGTTCTTACGGATGTCTAATCTAAACCTACTCTCCAACAACTTATAGACATTATTCCTTGTTATGCCAGGGGGCGCTAGGGGAAACAAGGTTTCTCCCAAACCCTTCTGGTCCTCCCTAGTGAGTTTATAGACCGTCACCAGGTCCCCTCTCAGCCTTCTCTTGTGAAGCCTGAACAGGTTCAGGTCCTGCAGTCTCTCATTGTAGGGTCTGCCCTGTTGTCCCCGGATCATGCGGGTGGCCCTCGTCTGGACCCTCTCAAAGTTGTTCACATCCCTCCTGAAATGAAGTGCACAGAACTAGACACAGTACTCCAGCTGTGGCCTGACCAGCTCTCTATGCTCTCAAGAAGGGAGTTTCCCATCTTATAAGTGTGCTGCTGGTTACTACCGCCCAAGTGCAGCACCCTGCACTTGTCAGTATTGTGCTAGCAGGTAGAAGCAGTGCATGAAGGGCAGCTGCCCATGGGTCATCAACTGTGGCAGGAACAGCACACCTCCTGCAGAGTCATGGCTTAGCTCTTAGTGGTACCTGCATCCCTGCCAGGCTTTGGCTCAGATCACCCACAGCTTCTGTCCTCCTTCCCCCTAACACAAGTCCCCAGTGTACATACCTGCACTTTGACTCTCACTGGGGGCAGAAGTCTTATTGGGTAGAAGCTGCCTCTTTCCAGCATCTCCTGTCTTGGGGCTGGGGATCAGGGTGGGCCAGGGGGTAGGGGTTGGTAGCCTAGCATCCAGAGTCAAACTGGCACCTACTGCACAGAAAGCTTTCAGAGGGGCAGACCCACGGGCCAGATAGAATCACTTGGCGAGCCAGATCTGGCTCATGGGCCACATTTTGCCTCCCCTGGGTTTAGACAGTTTATGATCCAGTGCAAGGAGACCCCTTGTGCTACACCCCCTAAACTGCTTGATTAGCCAGAGCAGAAGTCAGCCCAAATGAAGTGACAGGAGTGCAAAACAAATGTGACTGAGATCGGTGCCCTTGTCCTTTCTTTTTTTTATAGTGTCGCATCTACCTTGGGTGCGACGTGAATGATTAATGATAAATGAAGTGAGGCAAACATGGTTGTTCATGTTCTTTGTCAGTGGAAGGATGGAATTATTTTACTTAAAAAAATTTTGAAGGTAAATATTATAACCAAGGTGAGCTGATTTTTTTGTTTCTTTGTAAAATAAACTGAAACCAAATTAAATACCATAGATCAGATGTGTCCTCCTGATCCTCATTAACTGGCCTGATGATTAGGCACAAGACCACATGACCTCTACCTGCACAAGCAATACTGCTCAGACACCAACTGGGACCAATCCTGTTGGAGGCAGTGAGACTGTTTGTACTGACTTCTTTGAGATTCAGGTGAGTCCTCAAGAGAATATTCTTGCATTCAGCTACAACAGAGTAAACTGAATGATGGGCACTGGAGTAGGGGATTTGGGGTTGTACACAAAAATAGACAGCCTGCACCTCCATATCACTTCGTTTCATCGCGGAAAATCTTACTGTTCCAACTGCAGGCTCCAACCAATATTAATTCCAGCTGGGTTCCTTGGGGAACATTTGTGGCCCACAGGTATGAACATGTCCTTGGCTATGCAGATGAGTGAGATCCAGAATTTGGTTCTCAGAGTATCTTGACACTAACGAGCTTGTTAAAAATTATAACATATTGCATGTAGGAGTGGTCTCAAAGAGGCATAGGGAAATTCAGAGTTTAGGGGGAGAGATGCCATATCTACCAGCTTTGAAAGGGGGAAAGAGACTGCTAGGTGATAGTTAAGGTACAGTATCATCAACTCAGAGTGCTCAAACAGCATTAGTAAATCCAAGACAACTGGGGAGACTGGCTTAAGAAGCTTGAGATTTTTAAAAAAATGACCTGGTTTCTGGGTCTTTATGGGGACACACAAGTCCCATTTTCATGCTTTTCCCACAATTCTAAGAGCTTGTAATGCATATATATTACACACACGCGCACATGCATGGGTGCACACCCACACACCCATGCATATATTTAAATAAAAGCTGAGATTCCTACTGAATCACATGACTCCAGAAGCTGGAGCCGTAAGAACACCAAATACAATGAAAGCAGTGATTATGTTGTAAGAGTCGTACCTCTTGTAATTGTATGGAAGAACTGTTGGATTTTTAAGAAAGTGCAGTCTCACCATATTCATTCATGTACACCAATGTTACAATATTTCCATTTTAAAGTAAAATAGTTTTCCTGTACATATCTGTTAAAATCTCCTAGTTAAGATTCTTTGTTTCCATAACATCTCATCAAGGACCTAAGCAGTACACTTTTTTCCCCTCTAATTTAGGTGGTTCTATTGCATGTGGTAAATCTTTTTTTTACTGATTTGAGGTCTTAAATAGATTTTTTTTAAAGCCTTTCAGTGCACCTTTAAGAAAGCATGCAGCATTCCTCTCCCTGGAGTAGGCCTATATTATTACTATAGCCAAAGCCACATCATCAGAGTTACAGTGCTCAGAGTTGTAGATCATCAGTCTGCTGTCACACTGGTGATGTATGATGGAAAAAGCCATCCATCTGAAGATGTGGAGCACAAAGGGCTGTTGCTGTAATGATGTAGTATGGTACAAGCATGAAGTGCACAGTACTGAACATTTTTTCTCAAACAAAAATGATATAATCTCTCTAAATTGAGACTCATTAGAAAAAAAGGAGAATGTGATCAAAGACTTTATTTTACTCCTAGGTTTCTCAAAGCCCTGAAACATAATTTATTTCTGAATTTAAAAACATACCTCTTTGAATCTTATTGTATTGCTTCTTTCTTTCTTTCTTTCCTTCAAACCTTACATTTGATTTCCTTTTCCATTATAAAGACTGTAATTAGATTTGCACCTGTTGTAGGCTCTTTTCAGAGAGCGAAGTTTAATGCAATGAGATCTTGGGTCAAGTCTGAGTGACATAGCAGATCAATGCATTGATGCCCTGCTCTGCACTCTCTGGGGCTTGTGAGAATCTCAAACAGTTGTGCTGAGATTCACCTTTGATCTCTGCCCCTTGGAGCTATTGGAGCAGAAAGAAATTGAACTCTAAAGAGATGCAGCCAATTCTGGGCAGCCCATTCATGTCTCTAAGTTTTCCCCAAAGTCAGTGAACTGCTAGTTTTTCAGGAGTCTGAATGTCTCTCCTTCGTTACTAGATGATAAAGCTGATACTTCCATTCTTTGGAAATCAGCAAATAATACTGTTTTCTGCAGAGAAGAGGAAGATGCTATTAATGCTCGTTGCTTAAATAGCATATTCATCCAACTTCTCACATCACAAACATGTAGGTATTATGCCAAAACAGTAGAAGCCTGGTATCAGAACATCCCTTGAGAGCAAGGTCATATGTAGTTATATCCACAGGGTGCTTATCTCAGAAGTTAACCTTGCCTTCCCTTTACCAGCACACCGGGGTGACTGGTGCTTCATGAGTCTGGCGGCGCACAATTCAGAGGCGGTTGCGGGGGCAGGCCAAAAGCCCCATATCCACTCCTGTACTTCTGTGCCGCGGCTTAGTGCCCTCCCCTCAACATGCCGCCGGCCCACACAGCAAAAAAGCTGCTCTGTCCTGAGCAGTGCTGAGTTGGGGGCCAATCTCAGGGGGGGCACATGTATCGGCCCCCCATAACCCCCCTACCAGTTGCCTGTGTTGGCACAGTAAAAACAAGTGATAGGCTACCCATATGCAGTGCAATCTAGTTTAATGTTTGCTTGCTTCCAATTACCAAATACATGCATGGTACTGATATGTACAGTGTGTGCTATTAGAATCACATCAGGCAGAGCACATTGATGCTAATAACTGGCAATTTATTAGCTACTTATGTAGCAGCATCCTGCTGCCCCCACACAAAGAGTGTTTTCCTATGCCACTGTGCTTAATGTGCTGTTCTTATACCAGAAGCATGCACTTTTATTGGAAATGTGGTAGAGTGCCAAAAGTTGGGTTCTGCAAAACACAGAAATCCCTTACGTTAGTTTTTTCAAATTTGTACTGTGTCTAAAGAAATCACAATGCATGACTGAAAGTTTGCCAACTTAAGGTTGACGAAGACATGTTGGACAAGATGAGAAGCTTCTAGTAAAGATGGTTGATGGTCCTCTTCGGGGGCTATTTACCAGCAATTCAACATTGAAGGGGCATATAATGTAAATTTGCAAAATCATACATTTGTAAAGAATCCCAGAAATTAACACCAAAAATTTAGCCAATTCACAAGCAAATTGCCACAGTATTTTACTATACAGTATTAGCTGTTTTGTCACCACCAATACACAATGCTTTGCATGTTAACACTGTTGGTTATATCGAAACAGGGTATGCTTACAACAGCTATGTACATGCATTCAAATGACCTGGGAGAAGTCTTCCGGTTTGTTTTGCTAATAGAAAACTTTATCCCAAGACACTTGAACAGACTTTCAAGTGCTGAGCCCCTGGAGAGCAGAAATCATGCAGTGCTGACACTGTGCAGCCAGAGGGCCTCTGAGCACGTGTCTCAGCATCTTCTGCAGGCTCCCTCAATCTACCTGGTGACAGATGGCAGCAGCGCACCATCTGATTGGCTGACTCAGACTGCTCAAGAGTCAGCCAGTGTTTCCCTGCAACAAAGGGGGCATGTTTTGCTCCCTGCTCAGCTGGAGTAGTAGAGCACAGTCACTGAAGGAGAGGGAAAGAAGAGAGAGCAAAGTACCCTGGGATGCTGGAGGACCGTGTTGTAGCTTCTCTCAGAAGGGTAAGTTTTACACATATTCACTCGTGCAGGAGAAACTCATCTGGGAGTGATTTAGCTCTGTTGTTACCAAATTATTTTTCACCCAGAGTGGCCACCTTTGCTATGGGAGAAGATTCCTAAATACCGATACATTCATGGTTTCTCCTGCAAGAGCAAGAACTTCCCCAGTAGAAATTGAATGTCTGTATGTAGCCCCGGAGTGCTCTGCAGCCAGAAAAAAATTGGTTTCCTGATGATATGTTGCTTATATCTGAAATGTGCTTTTATCAAGTGTACTTAGATTCTGCTGTATTAGAGATGAGTAAGATAGGGGTAAACAGCAGTGAAGTGATTTATTCAAGGTGAGAGCCAAAGCCTAAAATAGACCTGGGGAGTCCTGACTCCTACCCTATTATAACCTATAGATTAGACTGCCTTCTAGAAAATCCATCACCCCTTTCACTACTTACTCTACTGTTTATAATTCAGTTTATATACAACCTTTTTGCTGGTTAACAGTGGGTGCGTCTACATGAGACACTACAGCACAGTGGTTACTGTGCATTTATTTCATACTTCTGTAATCAAGTGCCATATTTCATGGAGTATAGGTCAGCATGATGTATAGGTCAACCCCCAGCTTTCTGATTTGAAAGGTAAGTATTTTTATAGACACTGTGTATAAGTCAAGGCTGGGCTTAGTGCTCAGCTGGTCCATCCCCTTCTCTTGCAGGCAGCACCAGCCAGCCAAGCGCTGAGCGTGGCCCTGTCCCTGTCCCCTGTGAGTGGCACTGGGCTCTCAGGGGATGGGGCGGCACCAGCCTAGCCTTGTCTGTTGCAAGTGAGCAGTGCTGCTGGATACCAAGCCTGGCACTGCTCTCAGAAGATGAGGCTGGACTTGGTGTTCAGCTGGCACTGCCCCATTCCCTGTGAGCAGAGCTGGGCTCACAGGGGATGAGGCCATGCAAGCCAACCTCTGAGCCTAGCCCTGTCTGCTGTGAGCAGTTGCAGGAGATGGGGCCAGGCTTGGTGCTTGGCTGGTACAGCCTCATCCCCTGTGAGCAGCACTGGGCTCAGTGCTCGGCTGGTACAGCCCCTTTCCCTGCGAGCCGTGCTGGCGGGGCCCAGGCAGTGCCACACACAGAGTATGGGGCTGCACCCACCAAGCACCAAGGCTAGCCCTGTGCTGGATTTTTTGATGTGGCACAGTGTATAAGTCTCATTTGATTTTTAAGACCCAAAAATTGGGCTTCAAAACCCAATTTATACACAGTGAAATACGGTACTAAATAAATGCACAATAACCAGAGTTACTGCACAGTAGTACTGGTGAAAGTCTTTTAAGTGTTGCTGCTGTGACACTGTGCAGTAGTGTATTAGCACTGTTGGTGCTGTGATGCGCTACTATGCACTATTATTCAGCTACTGTACTGTTAGCATCCTGTGTAGATATACCCAGCAAAGTAGCCTGGAATTTACAGAGGTGTGTAAATGAGTTAGGTACCTAATCCTTGCTGGGAACTTAGGTTTTCAGTTTCCTTGAAAATTGCAGCCCCATGTAGCAATAGTCAATAGTAACACTGAGAGTGGGTTTCTTCCATTTTGAACCTCTTATTTCTGAAGACAAATGTAACATTTTGAATACTGTGTTAGTAATGAAGCAAGTCCTTTATTTGCTGAGTGCTGTTTTCACCTGAATCTCCAAAGAGACTTAGTTTGAAAATGCTGTTCTCTCATTTTTTTTTACCTATTTATAATTAAATATGCAAACTGGTTATTTTTTGTGAACAATATATATAGGCATTAGTGTTTTTCTGTTTGAAAATGATCCATGAACAACTTGCATGATGGTTATTAATTTATTCATAAGTCTTTAATATATTACACAAGCCTGCTGCACCTTCATTCCTTATTTCTAGTCCTAACATTTTTTTGAGCAAATGGCAGATTTTTGGTAGGGACTGTGGTAGTTATGTGGAGTCTATGAAACTTCACTCGGCTGTGGTCCATAGAGGTGTATGTGAACTCTTTACTGTTTACCTGAGAGAGAGAGAAGGGTGAACTTAATAAGGCTAAATGATGTTTGAGTGAGAAACTAACCAGATTGAACCTGCACAGACCTCTCCAGGAGAGGAGGAACTCCTGGATCACTTTGCCTGGCACTGGGTATGTCTACACAAAATGCTAAATGCTCAGTAGACTTAATTCTACTACGCATTAGCGTGGCAGGAAAAAACCATGCTAATGCACTAATGCATAGTAGAATTAATCTATTGTGCATTAGCATCAGAAAGAAGCATGCGTCGATGCAACTGCTCAGTAGCACCAATTACGGCACATTAAGTTAGTACCTGTATTACAGGTACTAAACTTAATGCACTGTAATTATGGCGCATTAATTCACATGTAGATGTGCCCACTGCCGTATAGGGAGTCAGTTCCTGTATCAGTACTAGCTACCCACATAGGTGGAAGAACATGGCGAATGCTGACCTAGGGGACTCTAGAAGTAAGGCCTTATATCTGTAAGTGCTGCAAAAATGGGGAAAGCCAAAAAAAGCAGGGAACTTGGCCAAGGGCCCAAGGGACAAGTAAATAATAGACAAGTCAAACTAGGGACTCGGTTTTGTTGTAATACAAGAAGGCCTTTGAATTTTCGTTCGCTTAAAAATCTGTATTGTCAGTTCTGTTAAAGTGTTCTGTTTAATGCCATCCCACAATAACAACAAAAATCTGGGAGAAAACATTTACTTTTAGATTAAATTGGCCCATGCTGCCAGTTTATGGTGCCAACACCAGTCCCAGTTTGCCCTCAGTGAGTCATTGGAGGTGTTTGGCTGTACCTGGGGACTAAATTCTGGCTTGACAGTTTTCCGTGTTTATCTGGATCCGAGTATGTGATGAGTCTAATGAAGCCTGTCCCTAGAGAAACCGGTTGAAGGGATAGAATTGTTTTGTTCTAGACAGACAGAGGAAGGATGAAACTGCCAAGATCATTTTCACATTTCTGATCAAAATCTTAATAGAAGCCTGGTACGCTAATACATCTTGTAGCTCCTGCACCCCTGCTTTTATTTGTTTTCAAATGTATTTGGGGTTTCTTGCCTTACATGAACATTTCCCCAGTTTCATTGAACCATTTAACTCATAGTATCTGTTAGTAAATTTTGCTGTGACATAAGACAGAAACTTTAAAAATAAGCCATTATTCTTGAAAATGTTGTGGGGTGAACACCTAAATGGGTCTAACAGTCCAGCAAGGGAATTAGAGGACGGGAGAAGTGTCCCTCAAAGGCAAAAACAATTTTTATGAAAGGGAGTTACAATGCCTTAGAAGGCAAAGATTAAAATGTACCAGCTTTCTGGTTTTACATCTCTGTAATGTCTCACTTTCACATGGCAATTAATTTTTTGCTCATGTCTAATTGTACGAACAGAGAAAAAAAGGAACAACTAATTTTTATTTATCACCAAATCCTTAAAAATTCGGAATATTTCTGTAAGAATCCCTCTAAATCTTCTCCCTTCCAAACTAAATAAACCTATCTAGAATCTATCATCCTACATATCTCTAAACATTCTGATTGCTATTCTGTGTCCTTCTCACCATTTCTAGTTCTTCTTTAACCTTATCAGTCTATCTTGCTTAAATGGCTCCCGGACTGTAGTGTCTGAGCTTTGTTATTTTTAAAGTGAAACAACTCTAATTAGATGTAGTACTCTACTACCAGGAATATCTCTGTACAGTATAATGTAAAATTCAGAATATATCAACATCAGGTTACTGAACAAAAATAAGTTTACTTTATCACAGGTGTTGAAGCGTTTTAGAGATTTTTACACTGATCCACTGGCCATCCCCTGCTAACCCATCTGGAGACTGTGACTGCTAGTTAAAGAACAGCTGTTCCTCCTGTTCTTTATCACCAGTGTCATTTATAATGTGCTATTCTATTTTAATAACTATCTGTTTTTGAAGTTCATCTTGTTTTTTATTCTAAGTCTTTTCTGGGGAGGGTTACATAGAAATCTAATAAATAAATAAATAAATTATTTTTGTTTGTGTAATTTTTACTAGTCTTTACCTATATGCTAGAACAGTGGGGGCCAGCCTATTTGGCAGGTGTGTCACAAATTGGATCTACACCTCCCTGGGAACCACCGCAATTCCCTTTCCCTGCTCAATTATCTGTTTTGCTTTCTGCTCTCTTGGGCTCCTTGCCTGAAATTCTCCTTCCTGCCCTGTGTTCCCTGCCTAATCTGCCACTCTGCTTTGTGCTGCCTACCCTTGTGGCATATGTGTCACAGTTTGGCCACCCCTATGCTAGAATTTCATGTGCCTTAAACCGTAATGGATGGTATCTCGCCTGTTACGAATCTTGCCTGCTCTCTGAATTTGTGCTAACAGTATCCTATATACTGAAGCGTGAAGGTTCTAAATGTAATGTGCATTAACTAAAGCACAGTAATGAATGTGTAGACATGGCCTTTAAAGGGTACAGTAAAGGATTATGAGTAAAAGCACTTTCTAATACCATTACCTCTACAGTGGGGTAGATAATGGAGATTGGACACTCTGGATAAAGAAATACTTCCAGGCAATATCATGTACTCAAATAGCCATGCATGTATATAAGAAAGAGACTCTTCTTTTTACATAAGACGATATCAGGAATTGTGTATGTTATTTGATTCAGTGTTAATATGTAGATGTTGCAACAGTGCAATAAATATCTTAGCCAAAATCTCTCTCTCACTTTCTATCATGTATCCTACCTAATGTTAAGTATTTTAAGTACCTATAGGACACTGATTGGAGTGAAAAAATTTCTAGAGTTAGAAATAAGGGATGCAGGTACAGAAGGTTTGCACAATATGTTTAAGACTTATGAAAAAATTATCTGGGAAACTTTTGACATTTTGATTTTTGTCTGGTTCCTTTTTAGTATTTTTTTTAAAATTTAGAAACAAAGATTCCACTTTTCAGACAGGTGTACATTCCATACTGCACAGCTCTTAAGAGCAGCGCACATGGTTTTATCGTAAATCTAGTAAAATCAGTGGTTCTCTTTTAAAGCTTCTGAAGCCCAACGGTCTCAACTTTTCATTTAGAAAAAGTCAAATTATCCCTTCAGAGTTACAGAGAAAGATGTGAGTGGATAAACTGAAGTTCAGAACTGGAAGGCAAATATAAAGAACTCAAAATGTATTTTTTTTATTAAAAAAAAAAAATCTTTTCATGATTTTAAGCCAGTCTCATGATCTTTGAAGCTTTGACATGTGAATATTTGGGGTTGATTGCAGCACAAGTCTATACTGAAAGCCATTACAGACAGCAGTCTGTTTTATCCACGTGCCTACAGTTAGCATTTCCAGGCTCCTCTATTGACACCTACTTTGTCCAAGCCACACCGATTGATCTCATATTTAACAGCTGCTTCCTTAATGATTTTCCTTTTTTCATTACTTTGACATTTTGAGGCTGAGGGGGTTTTTTTTCTTTCTCTATTTAACATTTTGTTCACAACCAGCCTAATTTCAGCTGCCACATTTTTAGAGACAAATCAGAGAACTGCTTTTCTGTATGGAAAACAAAAATGACAGAATATGATTTCTTGCTTTATTCGTACTGAGATGTTTTCCCACAAAAAGGCTTCTAATGGTTCCTGCTACTTTTTCATTGAGTTGTATTTTATTTTGCACATACTGCTGCTGAAGTCCATAGAATTATTTGCAGAGTAAGGTACAACACTACGCTGGTGGGGGGAGGAAGGGAGCGCAACATCTAACTCCCTATGGTTGCAAGGCTCCGCTGAAGCAGTGTCCTACCTTTGAACTCTGCAGTGGCGAGTTTTCAGTGGGCCATACTGCAATTGTATGTCACTGCAACTGTATTAGTCACCCCCAGAATCACAAGATCTCACTACTTTTATGCATTCCTAACCTGTCAAGCCAGCCAGGTAGCTGAGAACTGAATGCACAGCTTGGCTGTGGAGGAATGGCTGCAGAGATCAGAAGGTTTGTCTGCTTTTTTGAAAGCTTAGGGAAGTTGCAGCTCACCCCAGACTCTGATTACTGTGGGATTAGACTTAGGTCAAATGCAAGTAAAGTCATTTAATTGTTAAGTATAAACTCTGCTTGCTCTGAAGACAACATAGGATGCTTCCTGCAAAAGCTCCCCTTGTTTTGAAACTGTCCCTTTGCTTGTACTTCTCTTCAAGTCTATCAAATCTGCATATTTTTTTCACTTCTAACGGGGGGGGGGGGTGGCACAGTGGCAGAAGCTGGTGTTCCTATTGTGCATTTTAATTTCTCTACACTCCACAACGGAGCACTGACTGACTGGAAAGGGTGGCAAAGACTTTGCGGCTAGGTACAGACATTCACAAAATCTGAGACAGAATAAGTCTAAGTTTTCTGTAAGCAGCATAGTTTGGATCGGTAGTGAAATGAACATACTTCTGTGGTGGGGGGCACATCTTAGACTGGGTTTTGCCATTTTTAAACCAGCCTGTGTGCACCTAACCTCTGTTCCATTATGGGTAGAGACTGATTTCCAATCACTTGTACCAGTAAAAGTGTAATGTCTGTATCGGGCCTAAGAGTACTCACCATCAACACCCATAGGAGTGCAAATCCCCTGCAAGAGATCAGGCAGGTGATACAGCCAAATGCAGCTCTTCTGGGTCAGTGCAGCCCTGCATGACTTTTGAAGTGGGCCTCTGCTGTCAGGAGCTGAGCTGCTTTTAGCAGGGTTCTTGTTTTCTCCAAACTGGACCATCCCTCCCTATCCTTAAGAAACAATGCAGCTCCATGCAGAGGTGCCCAAGCTAGGTCTGAATGACTTAGTGCATTTAACAGAAGCAGCATAGCTATTTGAGTGCAAAGCTCTGCCTGGGCTAATATACCCTGCTTCTCAGCAGGGAAGATTAGCCCAGGCAAACGGTTGCACTGACACAGTTACACTGCTTCCAGGAAGCTGGCTAGCTTCTTTGAAAAGGTTGTGTATCTCTGTGCCATGCTGTATCATGCCATGTCAAACTACAACTCTAGATATGAGGCTCTGCCTCTGTGTATGTGTTCAATATTAGGTGCAAAATCCCAGCATGGCTGTTTCATTAGCAGTAAGTGATGCAGCAGGCAGATAGGGTTGTGGAAAAGAGATCTTTATTGAGCAAGCTGAGGGCGCCAGTATTACTTGCTGCGGCTCAAGAAGTTGTGTAATAGCCAGACCCTACCTTACACACCTGAGCCCTGTCGGTGTCACATCAAGCACATTCAACCCTGAAACTTGACCCTTTTTTTGTAGTTCCAGCCATCAGCCTACAACAGCAAAGGGATAAACTGTGGATTATTGCACTATTCACTAGTGATAATGCTGTAAAACCATGAAGGCTAATTTAGAAGCCAGTCCTCAAAGTGGATGATCTTAAAGTGTCAGAAACGGCCAGCTAGAGCAAAAATGGTTTGCTTTCTGAATTGACCAGTTGGCTAGTTTACAGTGAGCAATGAATGGGTATCTGCAGTAGCACAGTGACAGACGGAAATACTAGAGTATGTTGTTTTTTTCTCGCAAAGTTCCTGGAATTTTCTGCTTCTTTTTGGTCTAGAGCAGTGGACTCCAAAGTGGGGTGTGTGTACCCCAGAGGGTGCGCAAGACGATCCATTGGGGTGCGGGAAGAAAATATTAGAACTTCTATTTTTATTTATATAAATATACATATATTGGGGGTGCATGCTCAAAAATGTTTTACTGATAGGGGTGCGCAAATATAAATGTACATATATTGGGGGGGTGCTCAAAAATTTTTACTGATATGGGTGCATGATCAAAACAGTTTGGAGACCACTGGTCTAGAAAACCACACAGCCAACCTGTCCTGATAGAAATTGAGAATATCTATTTGTGTAGTGTTGCAAGTGCTCTTGGTGCTTGTAGAAAACAAACAGACAATTCCCAGCTAAAATAAAATAAAACAGAATACACTTGGAAACCAAAGTACATAAGTCTGGCACTAAAAAGCCATTTCAAACCTGAGAACTCAAAAGAAATCAGGCAAGTCTTTTAAAAAAACAATCCCCCTCCCCCCACCAAAAAAACCTAAACAAGTCTGCAAATCCATAGTCATGCAATCATAAAAAGGCAGGGCTGGAAGTGACCTCTGGAGGTCATCTAGTTTAACCCCTTGCTTGAGGCAGGATCATTCCTATCCAGACCATCCCATACAAGTCCTTGTCTAACCTGTTCCTAAAACTACACAACTGACCATGCTGCACAACTATAAGGCATATTGCCCACAGATACTAAAAGCACCCTAACTTGCCCCTGGTAGAGCAAGGGGATGAGAGCTGACTGGATTTTTAAAATGCTACAGTGGTTGTTTAAATAGACTTGAGAGATCCAAGGAAGAGGGCCATGTAAAAACTCCTCAGTCCATACTAATCTGACCATAGTCTTTGATTAGCCTATAAGGTGCAAATCTATCCTACCTTCTACATGGTTATTAACAGCAGGCTGAGTGACCAGACAGAGCTGGGATGTAGGCTGTCCCTGCAGTGGCAAAAGTAATAGAAAGTGATGTTGTACTTAGGAATCTACACAATTTTATTATAGAAATTTCCCCTCATGACTTCATCTAATCTATGGAGTTTGGCACCCTGCATACCTGGATGACCTCCTGGAATCAATGGGAGGCCATTATTATCCATGCACAGGACCTGTCACCACTTACAGATGTGAGCAGCAGCCTGGTTCTAAAGGCTAACTGCATCATCAGGACTGGGAGTAGATGCAGGACTTGGAAGCGAGCAGTAGAAGCAGAAGCGTTAATTCAGCAAGAGGCTCTGTTGATATTTTCAGATGAATTCTGGTGGGCCAGTGGGGTGAGGTGTTCTTCTCCCTACTCTGTCCTATTCCAGCCTCTCTTGTTTCTTCCCTCCCTAACTCCACTACCATCCTGTTCACCATATTTTAATTTTGCTATCAAACCAATTACATGCCACCCAGGCCATCTGAACAATCTTCTTGCCCAGAGCCTCTAGCTGCTATTTGTAATGTAAGGATTGGCAGGGCAGAAGCTGACTGACCAGAGCTGAAAACTTTCCTGGCTGGAGTTAAGAGAAATAGCTGTCCATTTTGTACCCCGTTAAAGGTGGCACTTAAACAATTTTCATACATTTACCTTGTGTCTTGACAAGAGAATATAGTGCCCCCATTTTTGCATTAGAAAACATGTATGGCAGGAGTGTCAAACTTATCTGGCCCTGCAGGCTGCGTAAGTGCCACAAGGCTGGTGCATGGCCAGATTGGTCCCACAGACATCTCCCCATGCCAAATCCAGCCCTTCCTCCCCCCCCGTTCTGGGACCCAGGCTGCACTTGGCACCCACTCCAGTGCCTGTGCTGGTGCTGTGTGCATGTCCATGACCTGCACGGCATACGGCACCTATGCCACTGGTCCACTCCAGCTGTTCTGAGACTCAGACTGCATGCAGTGGCCACACACTGCATACAGTGGCCATATAGTCACAGACTAATTATAGTAGGCACTGTATGCACCATGTGTCCCGGAGCAGCTTGGGGATTGGGGAAGGGCATTGTGTGTGGTGCAAATCTTGGACTGGCTGAAACAGGTGCTGATTGCAGCATGGACCTGAATCTGCCAGAGTGGCCAGAGCGTGGTGTGAGTCCTGGGCACCGCATGTGGGGCTGGTCCAGTGTGCATCATGTGTGTCAACTCAGCCCCAGGCAGCACTAGGGCATAGGTGATCGGGCTCTGCAGGCTGGATCCAGTTTGCAGGCCATATCTTTAACACTCTGATATACAGGATGGTATGTTTAAAAGTGAGCACATCAGTTAACATTTTATAGGCCATGATCTGAGATTTCAACCCAAAAAAACTATTTTTATTTAATTTTTAAAAATACAGACGACAAAACCTCTGTTTAAGCATCTGACATTCTGCTCACACTGAAACTTTAAGCGCCTCAAAACCCATAAGGAGTTTTCCTTTGCTGATTCTAGTTTATTTACCATCAAGGAGCTCATACTCATTGCCTGTGGGGTGCAGGTTGAAAAGTTCTCTGCCTAGGTACTCTGGAATGCATCCTCTTTGTAATGGATTGATTCTTCATTCAAAGAGTGTCTTCAAATCCTATGTGGATACCGACCTCATCTTCTTTTTCCCCTTGTATCTCTTTATATCACTTGTTCCCCCCCCTTTTCATTTGTTAATTTATTATACAGGGGTAGTAGCACATTGCAGATTAAAATCATGAAAGCAAAACTCATTAGGATTCTATGTCCTTTGAATGCTATGTAAAAAAAAAAAAGAGAGAGGCAAAAATATTTCTCTTTCTGTGTGAAATGTCATGAAAGTAGATTTTGAAGTTTTGACAGATGTGAGGAAAGGAGAAATGTTTGCCATTTGTCTTAATGACACTTTAGTACGTTTGGAAAGCCAGGAAAAGAAAACAGCAACAATCCTGGAGATATGTGAGCAGGTTTCAAAACCAAAACAAGAGCTTATAACAGGCCTGTAGGATATTGGAAATCTTGTTCATTTTACTGTCTGCAAAAAGGTAAAGACAAATCGGATGAAATAAGCAGAGGTTTATAACCTTTCCCCAACTCTCAAACTCAACCTTCCAGAATACTTAGGCTATGGACAAGCATTATGTTTGTGCTGGGAGACACCTTTTTCCTTCCCCCCAGCCCAAAAAACCTAGTGTACAGGTATTCAAGGGGTTTTCCATGGAAGAGAACTGGCCCTTCCCCAAAAATTTAGAGTACTTCCAATCAGGAAGTTCTCTTTTCTCCTCCCGGTTTGGGCACCTGTATGCTTCTGTTGGGTCCTGAGTACCCCTGGTATACCACAGCCCTCTGTTCTCCCTTACCTCCTCCAAGGGGGAGAGAGAGCATTGGCTCCCTGAGAGCTCACTGCTGGGCAGGCTGTCACAAGCCCCGTGGGGTGCTGCTGCTTGAATACTCTAGGAAAGTCTCTGGACTGTTCAGGCAGTGGTGCCAATGCCCCCTGCCGTTGAGCAGATCCAGGTCACCCTGGATCCATGGAAGGGTTGGGGAGGATGTCTCCCTCATAGCTTACCATCCTGAGTATGCTCTGGATGTGTCAAGACATGGGGAAATGCCCCCCCCATTTCATCCCAGTTCCCCCCAGTCAGATGATTGGCAGGATGGGACTAGGGGATATTCTCCCACAGGTCGAACCCTCCCAGGGCTCTTGGCCGCAATGCATCTGCCTACCACCCCATGTACAGAATGAGGGTAACTGTGACCTGCGCAAGGAACAAGAGCATATCCCTGTGTCTCAAACTAACCTGAGGAGCCCGGGGAGGGTCCGAGTCCTGATGGCTGCCTCCTGCTTCACACAGAACCAGGTCTGTGCATGCAGCAAGACAGAGGTGCCACCACTCAAACCCTCTGAGGTTCCCCAGGCTGGTTCCAGCCATAGGGGAATGCCTCACACCCACTGCACTGACCATGGTCACCTTGGAGTTATGCAAGGGATGGGGGAGAATTCCCCCATGGCTTGATTCATTCTGGGCCCCCCAGGATGGGTCAAGTTGCACTGCATCTGCCATCTGCTCACTGGTGGGGGAGAGGGCAGGCTGTCAGTCATTATCAATCATTAGCTTTTCTAAGCTTTTCTCTCAACACTCATAGGCCTTAGGACTCCCTGAATTCTTAGAGTACAAGTAGAAATACAGAAATCCCATGGGGCCACGAGAGAAGTATTTATGTGGGATTTTTGCTGCAGCTGAAACAGAGATTAAAGCTAATTCCATGAAGCAGCTTGATTAAATTTAAATTTCTAACCCAAATTCTAGTGCAAGGAAGGTAGGATAAGAGCTGGACTTTCTGGTGTTGTATAGGAGCAAAAAATCTGATCCCATTTAGGTCAAATCTGTAATTGAGTTCCACAGGGCCAAGATTTTACCCCTGGACTTTCTGATGAGAGGCAATTGTTTTTTTCTTTTATTCTTTGGGCCTATTTTCAGTTCTGTTTCTTAATGTATGGATTGTGCGGGCTTACATCACTTCGCAATGAGATGGCCCTATCTTCTCTCTCCTTCCAGTCTTACATTTTCTCTTTCTCTCAGGCCCACAGGGCAGAGGTACTCTATTTGTGACTAGCTAGCCCTACAGAGAACCTCAAAGTCTAGCTGCTCATGGCATGGTGGTTGCCACTTCCTGTTGCTGCAAATCAAGTCCCCCTATAAGCCACCTTGTTACTTACAAGTAGAATTCCAGGTTGCACCTCCTTATAGGAACCACCAGGGCAAATAGCAAGGGCTGGAAAGGCTGAAAGTGCTGTGGGCTGGGATTCAATGGGGTGGGTGGAACCACAACACTAATGGTTTTTCCAGGTGGGACTCTTTATATGGGAAAACATATCTCACATAAACTTTTGCAAGATAATTAATCTGACATAGGTGCCTTGCTCTTAACACTTTGAATCAGTGCGTCCACATAGCAATGACCTTTTTCAAACTGAGTGCACGGCATTCTGGGTAGAGAGCCGACGGTGCATTCTTTTTGCATTCTGTGATTTTTCTCATGGAACATTTGGGAGGTTATTGGTGGATTTACATGGCTGATGTTCCTGCGTTGTATCTGAACTATCAAGGAGTTTGTTCCGCTTGTGAGCCTATATTTTCATGTCACAGCTGGACTTAGAGTTCATCAACAGAAAAGGGTAATTTGTATGGTGTTGCAAGGTCTGGATGATTGCCATGGGATGTGGGATGGTGTGAAAAGGTCCATCATGTCAGCATCATCAGGGGTGGACATACAATTTACCATGAGGTAAAAAGGGGTGAAGCTTTCCTACACCTAAGGTGTTGTGCAGGAACATATGCCCATTCTTACCACTGAGGTAAGTAGAAGCTAAACTGTAGGAGTGATGACCCCAGTGAAAGAGGGATAAATTATCATGGTTCAGCTTTCACTGTATACTAAGTAAGAGTGCGTGCACAGGAAGTCATCTCAAACTCCTTATGCATAATCAAAACCTGCCCACATTTATTCCACAGTGAGTTGTTCTCATCTCTGTAACCTTTGAAGCTCAAGCCTGTTGCTTCTTTTTTCAACGAGCGAGGGAATTTTTGCCCACACGTCCACTTCCCACATCATTAATGTCTGAAACTACCCCATTGTGGGAGACCCAGATTACCTTCTGATTCTCTGATTTATGAAGCCTTTTACTGAAGAAAGGACCTGTTCAACTATGCTCTCAATAGCTGCAGAATGCCATTTTCAAACTTAAAATGGAAGTGGAAGTACGTCATGAGGCATTGCTCATTAGCCTTCAGCTTCCTGTTTTGTGTTATAACTGCTTGCTCTAGTTCACTCAGCCTTTGAGAGCGATACGAAGAGCCTCACCAGTGAGTGAGCCAGCCTCTGCAAACTATAGCACGTCACTGGGGCCAGAGGGTGAGGGGGATGCCTTGTGCTTCTCCTAGGAGGACAGGCTAAAATGTTGAATGATATTTTATTACACATTCCGTAAGGATTTTTCTAAATGAAAATTTATTGTGCTCTTTTATGTTTTGTATAATGGCTTGATGAAGGACATTTTATTATGTTTCTGGCATATTCGCATGTTTATGAAACTTGTATTGAACCTTTGTCAATAATAACCTTACTGAACATCAAATAGTGCAAATAATAGAAGCACCTGTTGAATAAAATACAGTGAAAATTTAAAACTCGTAGGATACAAACCACAATATAGTTTCATAGTTTCAT
>NW_017728912.1:23306451-23311534 GCF_001723895.1 Crocodylus porosus | reverse complement strand
GGTCCTCCTTTTTTCCCTTTTTGAAGATAGGGACCACATTGGCCCTCTTCCAGTCCTCCGGCACCTCACCAGAGCACCACGAGTGCAAACATTTTGAAAAGTCACAGTGCAAAAGTGACACACACGCTTGGTAAGGAGTGCACATATTTGAGACCCAAATATGTTTATGTATGAGGTTTCTGCCTACTGACCTTGTTGTGGAGTGCAGGGTGGTGGGGACAAGTTAGTATTGTTTGCACTTCTGAGAGTGAAGATGGGGTGCCAGTCTTTACTGGTCCCTTTGCCATGGCTGAGCAGTGAGGGTGGGGACTCCACCAGGTGGGGACAAGCTGAGCCTGTGATTATATGCTTATCTCCCCACATTACTTGTTTCCTTGCACCTTATGGCACCCTTCAAAGGGCCTGGTGGCACCCTAAGATGCTGCAGCACCTTAGCTGAGAATCACACCTCTTTCCAGTTGTTTTGTAATAACGTCCCCTGAGAAAAGTCCCCCTCCCAGCACTGTCAAGTTAGGTGTGTGCCTAGATTTTGGGGCCTGTGTCTGTGTTGGGAGTCTGCCTTGGGCTGCTGCACGGTGAAGAGAAATCTGTTTTGCAGATAAATCCTCTCACCGGAGTCTTAGTCTGTGGTCACTTAAGTGACCCTGGTGGGGTATCACTGTTCAAGATGGATTCCTTTGCAAAAATCAAGTCTAACTCATGGAAGCAGGGACAAGTGTTATGAGCATTGTTGGAAGTTTTGCTGCTGTCCGTGGTTGTGCACTTAGATTTGTATCAAGAGTGACTTCTTTGCTTCAGTCAACTTGTTAAGCTGGAACTGAATGAACCATTTTCCAGCTTCACACCTTAAAAGTAGAAGTCTAAGGTATGACTTACAGTGTTTAGAAAGGCATGTTGCTTCAAGTGCCTCTATTTACAAATGCGATATACTGAGCTGTATGCCAGTCTTGACACAGGGAGGTGACATGACCCCACGGCAACTGAGGGTACACGGGTAAAGAGAAAGGTCAATGCAGCTGTGAATCAATGCAGTATGAAAAGGACTGCCAGAGTCTGGAAAATTAATCCGAAATACAAATGCAATGCATCTACATGACTCTTTTGGGAGTAACTTATCCCAAAATGGACTTAATCTACTTTTTAAGTAGATTATCCAATTTGCAAAAAGTCTCCAGTTAATTTGAAGAGAGAATCACATTGTGTGGATAGAAGGCATTGTAACCAGAAAAAAAAATTGAAAATAATTCCCCTTTAGACAAGCCCCAACTCCAGGGGATAGTCCTGAAACCCTTGCAAGCCTTTATAGTGAATGTTATCAGTGTACCATAGACAGAAGATATGACACCAGGAAAAAAAATATTAGAGGAAGGGGTTTGAAATGATGTGGGGCTCATTTTTTCAACGTATAAAATGTTGTGTATGACCTCCATTTCCTGATTTGGTATTTAGAAGTCAATAATGTGATAAACAATGCAATAGCATTGCAGCAAGTACATCTGAGTTTGAAATGAGAAATGTGCAATACCCTATTATTGGGCACACAGCAAAGATTGTATGTGTTGAATTGGGTCTTTCTTCCTCTTTGTGAATTGTTCTCAAACAGATCACAATTTCAAAGGAGTTGTCCACTGCTCAAGATTATCTGACAAACAATTCAAGCATATTCCAGGCGATGCCTGGTGCACTGGTCATTATGATTATTGCTTTGACTTTTTGATGTTAAAAAACTGACTGGTTTGACAGGCCACGTGCTATCTTTATGTTCCATGATTGGGTAAATATAATGCTTTCAAATGCATATAGTTGCAACTAAAAATAATTTCCAGGACTTCTGATAAAGTCTTTGTTCACTTTATTTTAGTCATGTTAGTCTCGGCCCTCAAGCTTACACTCTGTCTTCTGTTCCGTATTTCCATGTTCCCAAGCACAACAGGGCCCTGTTTGCAGCCTGGGGCACTAAGTGCCGCTCACGTACTGGCTAGCTGTCCAACTCTGGGGAAAATTCCTAGCTTCTCTGTGCTTCCATTCTCCCACAGAGAGAACCACCTCATAAGCTCCTGTGTGGCTTATGTAAGAAATGTTGCAAAATGCTTCAAAATGATGGGACTAAACAAACACTACAGGAAACAGTGCTGTGGGCAGGCATGTATGCACTTCAGTCCTTTGGCTGGAGTGCAACACAGTTTCCTCAAAGGAAGGCTCACCAGCCAGGGAGTGAGAGGAGCCTCTTACTTCTTCCCTTCTTCCAGCTCTCTGGGGCAGCTGATTGGCAGGACTGGGCAAAGGCATCATGCTGGATGGGGTGTCAAGGGAGCCATCCACTCTCCCGTTCTCTCTCCTCCTTGGAGATGGGAGATTGTGGGATACTGGTAGACAGGAAAACTTGTCTACACATTAAATTTGTTGTGGAGTCACCATTTTGGGGCCAGACGAACATTTTTTTTTTAGCAAGACAAGTCTGAATGGGTAGCTGCAGGCTTTCTGTTGTGCTAAAACAGTTGACAAAGCACAATGAAAACTGTCTGTCTAAGACACTGGGCCTCTGAGATTTTGAAAGAGAAGCAGTAAGTGCTTACAGTGACATTCATTGGCTGTTTGGCTCCTTTATAATAAAGCAATATGATGTGTGTTAGCGGTAGGGTCCCTGAATATGTCTGCACTACTGGCACTGTTCTGACTGCACTGCGGTACAGAGCTACCCAAGTCAGCTACTTCTAGAGCTGTCTAGCTATGGCAGTACAGAGCTCACAAAACACATGTGCAAAGCAGGGGAAATATTACAGTAGTTAGCCCATGCTGACTTGTCACTGGTTGACCGACACAGAACCTGAGTTAGCAAGAGAAAAGTTAGTGTAATAGTGCATGTACCTGAGCTATTATCGAAGTAGGGACTTGTCCCTCAGATACAGGAAGTACCATTGTAAGAGTAGATAAGCATGAAACAGTGATCGTGCTTTCCCATTTTACTCTCATATATCTAACACTGCTCTAAAACACCACCCACTCAGGATAGCAAACTGAGATTTCACTCAGGGAAAACTGAGGATTTTCATAAAGTGCTCTTGACATTTAAATTGTGATAATGAAGCATCAAAGCAAGCACTGACCTGAATTAGCAGAGTTAATGCTCTTACAGGTATTGTTCTAGGCTGTCTGCAGACTCGAGCCCTCAGCTGTACTGCATTGGTTTATGCTCAGTCTGCTTTCTTATGCAGTCATAAAGGAACTAGAGTTTTATTTTGTTTTTAAATAAGAACTTAGACTTCTGAGCACAAGATAGTGACCGTCGCATACAAAAAGACCTGGCTTGACAAGCCATTGTGAACATACCTATGCTGGGCCCCAGTCTACAAACCCTTATCATCCAAGTATTTTTGAGAGTACCTGTGTATGCACAGTCACACAAGATACAGAAGTGTCTCTCCATGTAACTTGCTTCCCTAATATAACATAATTAAGTTTATTTCTTCCCAGAGCCCTAGATTAATTTCCTCCGCATACCCAGAAAGTGTCCCAAAGAGCTAGTAATATAATAACTCCTAAATAGTTACATTTATTTTATTAATTTATCATGCATTGTTATTATTATGAAAGCAGTTATTGTGACAGACAAGAAAATGCCCAATTCCAGAGTGAAACTGAGTGTTTTGCATGTTATGAAACAGTAATATTTGCATTAAACCATCTTAGTATGTATAACCCTACAGCTTGCTTTCATCTTTCATGTGCACATTTTCTTATCTTACAGTGAAGAATATGTTATTGGGAAGTATGTGCATTCATAACGCAGTGTAGTGTTTAGGCCTATATCACACTGTTTCAGTGCAGAAAGATTTTCTTGTTTGCTTTGGTTTTGTTTGGCTTGTGTGTTTTTACATATTACTGAAAGAAAAGCCTACCATCCTGCATGTGGAATAAATAGGAAGGGCTCGTCCTCATATAATGTTAACAATATAGAATTCTGTCACTGATGCAGTAATATGCAAAATACAAAACCTGTACTGCCTGACCTCCTTTACGTCTGGAGAACTGAACACAAATAAGACATGTCTAGAAGTGAAAGAACATGCTGATTGGGATGGAAGAAGGCAGGGCTCTTCACTGTTGATTCTTGTTGTTTAGGAGAAATACTGGATCCAGACTGTTAAAAATGAAAACTAGTAAATTCCATAGGTCAGTATTTTGACCTTTAAGAGGGCAAAAGAAAGTCCCTTCTGCATGGTGCCTCAGAGGGTAGGAAAGCAGGCCTGAGATGGTGACCAGTGTCCTCATTAGAAACAACATGATCCTCGATGCGAGTTTGCTATATCTTTTCTTACCAAAGCATAGGCTGAAGAATTCATCAGGTTCTGGAGAAACCGGCATTTTTTCCCCTGTTTGATCAAGGTTTGCCTTTGAGTAAAGGGCAGACATCTTCCTTATCTCACTTCGAGAAGCGTGAAACAGAGACAAGCAGGAAAACATTTCAAAAGGGAAATGCTGGTTACATATAGAAACAGAATCAATAAAATTAGAGAGATTGGAAAAATGGCTTGTGCTTAAGTTAACTGCCCAGGAGAAACTCTAATGTGCTGTCTGGCATTTACACAGGAAGTTGTGCAACTATTTACCAAGTGCTCAGTAAACATGGTTTTTAACCATGGCAACCTCTGTATAACATAGCATGCATTCACATATGGCTGCTTCAGATAAATATAAAACTGGCCATTTTATTTCAGCCATTCTGCAGTATTGTTTTACTGTTGTTTTAATGAGTGCTCAATGAGTCCTGCAACATTTATGCCTGAAAACTTGAGAGGATCTGCGGAATAAAACCCACAAACCATAATCCGTTCAGATTTTTTACAAAAAGGCACTTGTCTCCACAACTCACACTATAAAAGGGAGTGCAAAAATTGCTTCCTAAAAGAAAAAAAGTATCCCAGTAATCTTAACTACATATCAACCTAAGTACAGTAGTAAAATTAAAGTGTGACTGATGTGACAGGGTCTATACTAACCACCACACACAGTTATAATAGTTCCTTGACTAATATACCTGGTGCATATATGGGGCGTGTGTGTGTGTATACATACATACATA
>NW_017728912.1:23292042-23306351 GCF_001723895.1 Crocodylus porosus | reverse complement strand
ATATATATATATATATATATATATATAGCTAGATAGAAAGAGATGCACACACATCTTATCTTACCAATGACTTCAGCATGCAGAGCACTGCATTAACATCATGGCCCTGGTTCTGCACGTCATTTCCCACTCAAGAATAAGGGGGCCTAGTGGCTTAGGCAGGCAGCTAGATATCCAAGTTCTGTGCCTTGCTAATACAAAATTGAGCTGGTAAAATGAGAGGTCAGATTGAGGCCCATTTACAAATCAAAGCCTCAGCATCTGGTATCCGTGGTTCACTTCAGCATGTGTTATAAAGCCCCCCCTGTGCCTGATTCGCAAAGTGCACAAATCTGTTACAGCTGCCAGTCATCTTGCTCATGCTGTATAGGCTCATCCTTTCAGCTCTGGAGGTCCCAGGTTCAATGGCTTGTGATGACATCTTTGCCTACAGCAGTATTTCTCTGTATTGCAGTGGATCAGCACTGTCCTGCTTCGTATTTTCAACATTTCCCTCAATATTAGGGTTTATCCCTGGTTTTAAAGTGACTCTTCTACCTTAGTGTCTACAGCACAGCATGAGCGTTGAGTTATATGAAGCATAGTTTCTGAGCCTGTACAGTTTATTTGATTAAATCAAACTGGTGATGTTGTATTTTCTGTGTTATTTATAATGGCTCAAATTACATGGTAACTGTTGATGCATGGATGACTGAAGGCTATGCTCCAGCCACAAATCTGTTTCTCGGTATTTGTTGTGCAGTAGGTTACCAGGGTATGCATTAAAGAAGAGATGGGAGAGGGGGTTTTGTTGTTTTTTTCTGTGTATGTGACAGGAGACAGTTTCATGTGAGGAGGAGCAGCAAAAATAAGCAGACACAGGCAGAACTCATAGCTTTCCCTGTCTGGAAGTGAAATCTGATTTTTTCTATCACAAAGTGTTTGTTCAGGCAGGTGGGCACAAATTAGAAGCAGTATTTTATTTTCTACTAAAAAAGTTGACAATTTTTTTAGTCTGACCAGTATTTCTGTAAAATGTTTTGGGTGTCCGAAAGAAAAAACAATGGTTTGGTTTGGTTTTCAAAAGTTAAAAAAGCTATACCTTCTCCAAAATCCGAAAAACTATGAACAAAAATGTATTTTTACTAAAAAGGCAATTTCTAGTTGGAAAACACCTTTTTAACAAAAAATGGTTTTAGGAGTGGCAGCAGCGTTTGAGTCTAAGACTTGGGCTGCAGGTGGGAGACTTGGGCCACCAGTGCCCCAAGAATGAGGCAGGCCCTGAGCCTGAGTGCAGGGCTAGAAGACTAACTAAGAATAACCTGTATGCAGTGGCAGTTCTTATTGTCGTGTGGGCAAACGCTGGTCCCTGCCCTGAAACTGGTAGCTGTTGGAGGTGCTCTTAACTGGGAGTAAGCAGCTGAGGTTGAAAGGGAATGCTGATCTGTCCCTTACTGATTGACTAAGAAACCTTTCTTAAACTTCTTGGATTTACTATATTCCACTCTCCTTTGTTGTTCAGTTTAGTGCCACATTGGTTCTGTCCTGTTATAAAGGGTTTGGCACAGACCCGTGTATTCAAGTTGATGCCCAGATGCTAGGCACTGTACAACACGCAAGGAGCTCCCACCAAACCCATCATTTATACATCTTTTTTTTCCACCCTCTCTACCCTTTCCTTCCTGTCTTCTATTTTTCTTTTATTTATAGTCCACCTTAAATGCTACTGGATGGCAGCGTTGTTAAGTCTGTCACTGCAGAAAAACAAGGCTATTAAAAAAGAGTTTATTGCCAATCTACACCTGGTGTGCCTTTTTTTTATTTGCATTCCAATTTTAACTTACATTCCAAATTTAATGCCAAGTATAAGACAAGGACTCTGCCCGGACACCAGCCCCAGGGGAAAAAAAAAACTACTGGAATATTGAACAGTTTATACAGAAAGACAGAAAACAAACTACAGTGGAAAGACCTAATTTTCTGGATGCAAAAGGGTCTGGCATATGAAACTATTCCTTATTAGTAAACCATGTGGGTTTTCAAGGCCTCCCAGAGTGAGTGAAAGAAAGTCACAGAGGGAAAAAAAGTCACTACTGTAGATGGTGACAGAAGCACATACACAGAAAAAACAATGCAGGGAGAGAGAAAGAAAGAGAGAGAGAGAGAGCACATGCATAAAAAAATAACATTTCACTCGGTGGGGAAATTTGGAGTTTCGAATGTGTCATTCTAAGCTGACTTAGTCATGATAAGGAAAGAGAGGTCCATATCTGCAATGCACATCATTAAAGTTATCTTTTGCCAACCATGGGACCCAATCTAAGTATAAGGATAAACAGAAACCATGTTTGTCTTAATTGTTGAAAAATGCAGACTTTGTAATGGCAACTGGGATACCCAGCATCACTGGATCATGCATTTTTGAATGAATATGAAATCCAGTGAATCCTTCTTTTCCCCCCACTACTACCAATGGCATGACATATTTTATTTTATCAAAATCCTGGTTTCTCACAATTGGTTTGTTTAAGTGAGTATAGTATCAGAACATCCACTGTTTTAAAATAATAATAATTAACAGTCCTTGCTGGAGACAACCACCTGTCTTTCCTGGACCCTGTAAACAACAGTGGTTTGCTCAGGTGCCAAAGAGACAGACATCCAGCCTCTGGAGAAGCCCCTCGTGGCACTGGTGTGGGGGAAACACTGAGGGAGTATCAATCTCTACCCTAAGCACTATTTTGGTTTGACAGTTCCTGGCTGTCGAGTGGCCCTGTCCCTGAGGCTGCTCTGAATTATTTGATGGCCTGGTCTGGCCACTTAACAGCCCCAGTGATAGAAAACTGGCTTCAAGTCACCTTTGTTCTTACCCAGCGATTCTCTTGTAATGCTGCCTTTTAGGACTTCATCATAATTTTCACCACAGGGTTTATCACTTTTCCCTTTTTGTCTCTCCTGTGCTTCTCTGCAAATGAAGCTTCCCTAGTTTCATTTAAAAAAAAATTAAAAGCCAACACAGTAGCTCTATTTGAATAGAAAGACCATTATAGGGCATGTGAATTAGCGTCTGAGGGTTTGGACAGCAGCTGTTGCAGGAAGTACCCTATTCATTAGGCTCCTTAGTAGAGCTGATCAAATTACTCATTGCAAATAATTCATCTGACAAACTTACTCCTTTTTTTCTGTTTGTGACTTATCTGCGGGCAGCTTATGCTTTTTCTGCATTTTGTCACTTTTGCAGTTGTTAGACAAAATAGTTTTGTGCAAAGGTACATTAAAGTGGTGATGATTCTCAATTGGGTGCAGGGAGTACTCATTATTTGTGACTGTATTTGTGCTCAGAGATCGGCGGATGATATTATTTCCATACCCCGATTAAATGACCTATACTTTTAAACAGAAGGAGGCTCTAAATAAAATTGTTGGAGCTTTGTTTTTCTCGATCAGTAAGATGATTAGAGAGGTGGCACACTCCAAGGAGAGAGACAGCAGGAGATAAGCAGGCCTAGGGAATGTTAGGATATGTTAAACCTTTTCCTTTCTATAGATGGAAAAAACATAATATTTGACAATGTAAGTGGACCCAAAGTTTAACAATGCATAGCTTCTTTCTTCTAATGGATGGAGAGAAAAAGATATAAGCTGCTGGCTGTTTAGCAGAGTTTACATTCCATTTTCCCTTGTCACACTGACACACACTATTTAAACTTGTATCTGGATTGCTATTTGCAAAGAGTGTAGTTGCTACCTCAGCTTCTCTTAGTTGATTAACTGTCTTGGAGCCATGGCTTTGGAGGGTGAGGGCTGTTGGAGAGCCCCTTGTCAAGTGCCCCAAATTCCATAAATAACAGAATTTCACTTTGACTTGCATGGATGGAAGCCACTGGCCTCCATGTTATGTTATGCTATCCAGTTACCACAGCTATCATTAATCTCTCTCCTGGCCCTCACTCAACCCCCTGCATACACCAGTGGATTAAATGGTTTAGTGATAAGTTATTTTTCTTGGATGTTTGGAACAGTTTGGCTGTGTGAAGTATTCTGTGATGTGTGCAAGTCTACATTTCTAGTCTCTATCACAGGGGTGTCAAATTCTTCTGACTGTGCAGTCCAGATGAGTGATGTGAGGACAGCTAGTCCGTGGGCCAGATCGGATCCAGAGGCTGGTGCATATGCCATGAAGCGGCCAAAGCAGGTGCCTTGGGGTGGATGTTGCATGTGATGTATTCCCAGACCAGCTGCTCTGAGCCTGGGTTACACACGGCACCTACTCCGGCAATTCTGGGACTGTACTGCATGTGGTACCCATTCCAGCATGTATCTGCTCTGGGCAGGATCCAGCACGTGTCTCACAGTGCTCATTTCATACCGTGCAGTCCTGGAGCACCCAAGGAGAGTGCTGCATGCATTGTATATGACCATCTGATGCAGCCCATGTGCTGCCAGCGCGTCCACTCAAGACCCATGGGCAGCACTGGAGACCAGATGGTAGAAGTCTTCAGGCTGGATCAGGCCATGGGCCATATCTTTGACATGCCTGATCTACTCTACTACCATTCCCAAAGAAGCTCTTGTGTGGGGCTTGTGCACAGATACGAGTCTGAAGGGCCTAGACACATACTGTTAACCTTCTTTACCCCCTTGGCCCCCCACCCAGGTGCTGTGCCAGACCTTTTTCTGAGCAGTGATGGCTGCAGTGAGGCCTGCGCTTGAGAGCTATATGGCGGAAGGAGTTCACCTAACATGGCCCACTGGCACACTATTGATTACTTGTCAGTAAATATACAACCCAGTTCAAGTGTGTACCAGGACTCCATGAACCAGAAGTGTGAATCTAAGAAGCAACGCATTGCCAGCAAAACAGATTGAGCAGCTCATTGTGTCCTGAAAGAGTGCTCCGTGATTTCCTGTTATATTTATCTGTAATTGGTATTGCAGTAACACCAAGGACTTCATTGTGCCCAGTGTTGTACAAACAGAACAAGAATATGGGCCCTGCCCACAATCTAAATCATTCCCCCAGCTCATGGCCAAAATGGGAAGAAGCCTGACCATATGTGAGTATAATATCCGAACGGCCACCAATTAAAAAAAGAAAATTATTATTTTTTATATTGTTATATTTCATATGTTCTTATTTTAATTCCCAGGCAAATCCTGCTCTGCAGCCTAGTACTGAAGAATTTTCTCACTGGGATAAAAGATGTTCATAGGGCTCTGCAAGTTCCATGGCCATTTCAACCAGTCCTATGCTATACGCCATCATCTACCTGAGAACTTCATTTACAATATCAGTGCAGCCCTTTAGCTACCCAAAGCAGGAGATACTAATGCAGTGCAATGCCCTACTCCATGTATCAGACCTGTTGTACAGGCAGTTTTAATTTATGGACCTTAGTTTACTTTAAAAAATTTCCCTTTGTGTGATGCTGCTTGTGTGTCAGCCTGTAGCATGATGATTGATGATACAGCTGCTGCTGCTGCTGCTGTCAGAGATCTCTGATTTAATTAATGGGCTCCGGTGTGTGTGTAACATAATTCCTGCAGCACCTACACACCCAAGGAGAGGGTAGAGGCTTCTGCATGGCTGACCCCTGCCTGGGCAGGGCTTCAAGGAGTGGGAAGAGCTACAGGCATAGGCATGAACCAGCACAATCTGACACTCCACTTCTTTATTTTGCAGGTCCGCATTAACTCTCACAAGACCTCTGAAGAAGATGGATGGGGCAGGACATGTGGAGGGAAGGCCAGTAGGATAGGAAGCTTATTTGTATAATTGTCCCTTACTTGCCAGGTGTTCATAATGGGTCACGAAGCTGCATCAGAATTGCTATGGGCTTGACTATCCTCAGAATGCAAGGCTAGATTGGAACTCCCTTATGTGGGGATCAGGCCCCTGTATACCCACTGCTCATGAATAGGGGCAGTGTTTTTTTTTCAATCTGTGAGTCCATAGCTAGGGAGAAGAAGTTCCCAGAAAGATTAATGGTGTCTGTTCCAAGGGTCATCCTCAACTTAATGTCCTTGAACTTCTCCAAACCTCTCTTTTGTGAAATCAAGCTGGGAAAAAAATAATCCTAGTTATATGTTCAGGAATATCACAGAATAGTTTTTTTATTCTTTTTCTGGTTCAAAATTACGAAAAGTAATGATGCAAAGCAAAGGGAAAAAACCAAAACTCATCAAATTATTAACCAAAGTTAACCAGATTGCTTTTTCCATCCAAGTTCAGAGTGAGTTCAATGTAAATTACAGGCAAATGTTTAGGCTGTGGTTATTTCTTCTGTCCTCTGGATTCAGTTTAGACCTTGCTATATTGTCTAGACAAGGGAAGAAAGACTATTGCTAAAATAGCCATATGAAAAAAAAAATACCCCCAGAATGAAAAGTAAACAAAGGAGGGCCCTTTTTGCACAAAAATGGAAAGGAAGTGACTTATAGGATCCTGTCCTAAAGTGTCCTCAAATCCTCCAAAGTGTCAATATTTTATTTAACAGATATTTTCCAGCAGTGTTCCAACAAGGTACTAAATGATGCTGTATTCCTTTGAACTTTGCATGCTAGTTTCTCTCCAGTTAAATGAGTGGAGCAGACACACTCAAAAATGTGATCTAGATTTATAAGAACCTCTGTGCAAAAGTTTCAAGAAAGTGCTCAAAGTGAAGGACCCTTTTGACCAATGGCCAGGGTATCTATTACATCTTTTATATTATCTGGAGATTTTATCCTGCACTTGGATGGAAATAGACTTGATTGGTGTGATAGACATTTTTTCTGCCTCTAACTGTTATCATCTAAGGTGCCATATCTTAATGAAGCTAATATGAGCTTTCCTATGAAATACAAGGCAAATAGGATTGGTCTGATTTTCAAAAGCTCCTGCCATGTCATTATCCCAGCTCCTGCTGTGTCAGTATCCATCTATGAAAATCAGTATCTGTGAAAATCGAATTTATCTTTTCCTTGTGAAACAGAAGACTTAAGACATGTATGCATGACAGCAGCAGTGTACCCCAATCAAGACCTCTCTAAACTGGGCCCTCTGCTCATGCCCAGTGAGATCTCTCTGTGGCTCCTGGGGACTGAAGTCTTAAGAGTGGACACAGAAAGACATATTGGAGCAGATTTAGCAGCATAGCAGGTTTGGAGGGTACCTGCGGTGGCAAGGGGGGGGAGAAGGGATGTGTTCAGGGCTATCCCAGCCAGGGCAGGCTAGGCACATATATCATCTGGGACCAAGGCAAACCCTGGCTTTCAGAGAAGAATCATGCTTTTCTGAAGAAGCAGTCTTTGATTCAATTAACAATTCGAGCCAAGGAAGAAGCCCATGGATTTTTTTACCTTGTTCATGACAGCAGAGAGACAAGCAAATAAAAAAACAAATTAGAATGACAGAATTCCTAGAGTTTAAAAACTTTGAAGAGAAACATTCAGAAAGGGGCAAACATTATGTTGGTTTCTCTAACTTCATTTGCCCATCTTCTTTGAGAAGCTCTGGTCTCTTTCAACTTTCAGATATTTACAATTGACAGAAATATTTATTAGTTTGCTTCTTTCTGAATCTTTCTCTCTCATCAGGCACTTATGACTTATACCCCTCTCTTTCTGATTCTTTACTTACCCATTCCCATTTTGTTTTTATGACTAAAGTAAATATATATCGAGTTTCTTCTTTCTTCTGAACATTTTTGGGCAGACCAAAGACTTGTGCTTCACAAAAACATGGCTTGTCTCTCAAAGGCCAGGTTTCAATTTTGTTATGCCTTACTGCTTTGCCTCCATGTATGAAAGAAAAACCCCAACAATATTTTGTGTCCCTGGGGGTCTAAAAAACTGGTAATGATGCATGGATGTGCAGTGAAATTTCAGAAATGTGCACTGACTTTTTAGAAATATGCCAACTGTCTGATAAAAAAATATATCAGCCTACCTCAAGAATATTAAACCAGTGAAGTTCTCAATGCAGTTGACTAGGAACTACATTCTCTATTATAGTTCACTGACTTTTAAAAAAATGTTAAGGTCCCACTCTGCCCCCAAAACATGCTCTGCTGGTTGACCTGAAAGACAGTCTGCTTATGAGTCTGCTGCTAGCTTTCTGCTGATCTACTGTCAGGCAGCCCTTGAATGTGTTGCACATAAGGTTTTACAGGTTTCACCGCCTTATGGAAAGTCACTCACAAAGATGACTTTGGAATCCATTGTGTGGGTGGGGGGGTGTTTGTGTGTGCAGGTCTAGCCATGAGTGACTGGTGCCTCCTGAATCTGGGGGGGCATCCGCAGAAGCTGCTGACCCTGTCAGGGGGGACACCTGCCCTACCGACAGCATCAGTGTTGGCCATCGGGGGGGCACCAGTCCTGTTGGGGGGGTATGCACCCTCTAACTGTTGCCTATGGGTCTGGCATATGTACTGGCATATCTATCATGAAATGCTTTGCTTTCATATACAAATACATACTGCTGAAGATATACATTAATAGATAAATCTGCAAAGGTGTTGATGTAACTATTGATACCCTGGTAGACACTCACTCACTAGTGAAAATATACACACACACACACACACACACACACACACACACACACACACGTAGAATTCATTTGTTGCAGCTTTTATATATATACTTTATATTATCATACTCTGTTTACTCATGTTCACATACCATCATATACATTTACCTATATATGCAAACATGTGTCAGGTGTATGCTGTACATGTGCATGCACACACACACACACACAAAATGGATAAATATACATTGCATTTATTTAATTATCAGTGGTTTCAAGAAACATCTATCATGGTCGGACCACTAACTCCTAGAGGGACAGATCTATGTCTTCCATGGCTCTGTCCGGGTGGTAGACCAGCTAGGTTGGTCTGCCACCAACCTTGGGGATATTCCTACTGACTTTGACAGCTACTCTTATCAAGGATCTGGTCAAGCTGCAGAATAGCACGCTGATCTTGTTCATAGACACAGTGGCACATAGGTGTTCACTCCCACCACATGTAGCAGCATGCATCCCCCTGGTATATGGGAGAGCTGAGGCAGCTGAAGTGGTGGTTCAAGGAAGCTTTTCCATTGCCATTCCATCTGGTAGAACTGTGCCAGGTAGTGAATGGCTCAGTTAACCTGGCTTCTCTCCACCTGGAAACTGAGTTTTCTTCATCCTGCTGTGACAAATTTGCCACCTGCTTTGCAAATTAAATCACCTATATCCAGCATGCTTTGGGGGACTGCCACTTCTGCTGCAGAATCATGGTTTGGGGTTGGGGAAGCTGAGCCTTGTCCCATTGAGATGAATTGTTTTAAATTGCTATCATCCACTGATGCAGAGGATGTTCTTGGGAGATGAGGGTGACATGATGTGAATTGGGCCTGTGCTCACCTTGGCTTGTAAGAGACAGCAGAGACTGGAGCCACTGTGGGTAAGGGTTGTCAAGGCCTCTCTTCAGGAAAGAAGGTTGCCAGAAACTCTTAAAGGTGTGGTTGTCTGGCCCCTATTCAACAAACTATCACTTGATGCTGACTCCTAGTTCCTCCCTTTTGGAAACATCACTGAATGGATGGTTGCCCAAAAGCTCCATGCACCCCTGGATAACACTGAATTTCTGTACCTTGGAAACTGCACTCATGGCCCAGAATCATTGCCCAGAAATCACTAGGAAATCGACAGGGAATCATTATCCGGAAATCAACAGGGAAATTGCACCCTGCTGATCTTACTTGTTCTTTCAGTTGTCTGTGATACAGTTAACCATAAGGCACTGATAAAGCACTTACAGGATCTAGTGGGTATTTGTGGGACTGTTCTAAATTGGTGTTGCTCTTTCCTAGCAGGGGTATCCCAGTGAGTGGTGATGGGCAAGTTCTCATCATATCCTTGGGATCTTTCCTGTTGGGTGCCTTAAAGGTCCATTTTTCTGTCCCTCCTGTTCCATGAGGTTGTTGGGCAAGATTGTGCAAAGATTTGGAGTGAGGTGCCATTTCTTTCTTGTCTGACTCGGGCCTTGCAATCTCATTCCTCTCCCAGTACTTAGCTGCAAGTAGGGATTGGATGTGGGTGAACCAGTTGAAACTGAATTCAGACAAGAGAGAGGTGATGGTGCTGAGCAGACTTGAGTGTTGATTGAGACACCCTTCACTGATGGGCTTCAGCCTCTCTTTGTCACTCAGTTTCACAGCCTTGGAGTGTTTCTGGATCCTCTCCCGCACCTGGATCTTCAGGTGGCAGCACTGGCTAGGAGCATCTTTCTTCAGCTCATCTAGGGAGGAGGCTGCAACCCTTTCCTTCATATTCAGATCTTGCCACAGTCATCTGTGCCCTTGTAACCTCAAGGCTAAACTACTAAAATGAATGCTCTATATGAGGCTGCTAAGGAAGACCATCCAGAAGCTTCAACTGATGCAGAAAGCAGCAGCCCGCCTTCTGAGTGTGGTAGGTCACCAGGAACATATAACTCCAGCGCTCAGGAGTTTGCATAAGCTTCCAATAGCTTTCCAGGTAAAATTCAAGGTGCTGGTTATGACCTATAAAGTCCTAAATAGTCTGGGCCTGACATACCTAAGGAAATGCCTGCTCCTCTATGCCCCATTGAGAAGCCTAAGGTCAACCAAGAGTAACTTCCTACAAGTACCATCAGTGTGTCAAGTTTGCATGGCAAAAACACATAAAAAATCATATTCAGCAGTACTCCTCAACTCTGGAACTTCTTTGGTTTTGAGGCCCACTAGAGTCTGAGCTTGGATATCTTTTGGAAGTGCTGTAACACCTTCTTATTTGGCAAAACAAGCAAAGCTAGGCTGAGATAGTTTTGTGGGATTCTGTTTGGTATTGGTATTCCAGCTGCTTGTTAAGTTGTTTTGTATTCTTGTTCATTTTTTTGTTTTATAAATTATTCTGTTCTCTTATTTGTAAACTGCCCTGAGCTTTTGTTGGGAAGGGCAGCATATTAATCAAATAAATAAATATGTGTATATATAGCTTATGTAAATGTGTATAGGTATGCAGGCATCTGAAAATGAATATAATATACTTATGTATACCTAATATCCTGTTTTCACATGCTCACAAATATATGCGTATGCATATTTGTATATGCTGTGTGTATATGTGCTGTGTGTAACTGTGTATTGTCCTGCTTACGCTCATATGTAAAAATCTTTATGTATATACAGCACATGCGCATACACTCACACACATAGGCTTGTGACTCAGAAAGTAGAGTATGCTTAGTGTGCATGTGCATATACAGCATATTTGTATATAATATGAATGTGTTTATATGTATATATGCATGTGCAAACATATGAATATGTGTGTATTACATGTATGCATATTATAATTTGTGGTCATGTAAAACAGGGTAGTATAATGAATGTATATAGAATAAATAGGTGTGTCCATGCGCACATATACTGTATATATCCTTCTCTCTCTCTCATACAAATATATGTAAATACTAACAGTGTTCTGGCCTGAGTGTATGCTGTTTAACAAGCAACAATAAGCTGGTAAGCAGGGACGGCTTGAATGACTGAATGAATGAAGAAATAAAGGAAAAAAGCAAGCACTGTGAATAGAGGTGGGTAAGAGAACGAAGCACTATTGTTGTATGGGCTTGCTCAGCTTCTAATGTATGCTTCTGGGTTGCAACTGAAAACAAATAGGATGGAGTTCATTATAAAAGGGCTCAGATAAAAGGAGGTATCTGATTGGCTGCTACAGCTGTGTCTCTGCACACCCACACAAGTCAGGACTTGTTAGCTATGGTATTCTCCTTCATCTCTCTGTTTCAATGAAAGGCAGAGAAAAAATGGGAGGGGAAATTAATTGCAGGTGTTTTGTCTACAATTTTAGTTCTGGCTCTAAAACACAGTATTGCAGTATCCTGAAGTGCATATCTGCTTTCAGGTTGGCAGCTTTTCGTAATTCTGCTTCTATGACCTTTTAAGCTGACATGCTTGGAAACTGGCTGCTAATAAATGTACCCAAATCATGTGGCTAGGTAGCCTGTGCAGGACCAAATATTGTGCTTTCCAGTATGGTGTTTTATTGCTTACTTTACGCATTTAGGTAGGTAGCACTTATCTCCAGCATTTTGCCCAAGATACCTCAAATCACATTTGAGCAAATCAACTTGGAAATCTATTTTATGATTAGAGAGAAATTAAGACCCATTTGTGCCTCATGGAAATAATAAAAAGTATTAAAAACATTCTCTCTAGAAAAACATTCATACATATTAAAAGCATGTATTTTACTGGGTTTTTATTATTTTTCCTTAATACACATAGTTAATGTAAATATAATTAAACCAGCGTTTGCATTTATTAAAGATTATAGGTCACATCCTCAGTCCACTGTATTTGCATAGTCTCAGTGGTACAGTGCCACTGTAATGAGCTACCTATGGATTCTCTGAGTATAGTCAGATCTGATTTTTCGAAGTCTGTGCTACTTGCTGTTGTAGTTCCTGGTGTGCTGGTGCTGTGTACATGGAAGAGGATGTGATGCAATCCAGTCTTCGACTCCATTTAGTATAAAAGCTGCTTGTTCTGTCAAGATGTGCTAATTTAGAGCAGTCCTAAGGCTGCCCTAACTTGTGCCGAGGGCAGTATAAAGATAGCATCCCTCACTATGAGTTTTGCGCTGAGCACAACATGACCTGAAGATCAGGTGTAGGAGCCGAATCCCGATCTCAGTTAGTTACATGCAATTAAAACCAGTTGAAATTCTTCAGATCTGGACTGGTAAAACTGAGGTCACAATCGATCTAGTCCCTCTACTAATTTTTTCCCCACGTTTGAAATCTAAATCCTCTTTTTACAACATTCCAATTAGTTGTTCTGAACATATAAGTGAGGCTAAAAGCACACATTGATTAAAGGTATAATTCTGTTGACTTCAGAGTGTTTACGCTGGTGATGAATTTGGCCCAAATTCTTCAAGTGATCAATAAGCAATAAGAAAAGACAGCCAATTAAAAAGAGATCCTATTTTCCTGCAAGCCTTTCTAAATAAAAAAAACCCGTTAACGGAAATAAAATGTGTATACATGTAAAGTAGCAATGTGATTTTTTTTTAATGAAATATTTTCAAAGTTTTTCTATAAGGCTTCAACTTGCCTTTCAGAAAGAATTTCTTAATGCATTATTTAGTATTGTCTTGAAAGTACCTTAAGGATTAAAATTAATCTATTATATATGGATACAATATATTTTCTCTTTTTTCTGGCTACTCTTCATACGTACCATAAAAATAAAAATATTTCATATGTCTTACTCAAATCTATAAACTATCATTACACAAAATTGGTATGTTTATTATTCAAACTGAACATTTTATGAATGTTAGATTTATACACTGTCTTTTTAAGTTTGAAATGATACTGTAAAGCAGTGGTCTCCAAAGCGGGGTGCACAAGACGATCCATTGGGGTGCGGGAAGAAAATTTAGAATTTCTATTAATATTTATTTTTTATCTAAAAAAATAAGAAAGAAATTAAGCTTTACTAATATTTAATATTCAGATTGACACTGGCGCTCTCAGTCCGTATGTCAGACAGTCACATGTCATGTACGATACACGAGGTATCCTGAGGGAAGAGTGGGAGTTCCAACATGGAGGGGTTGACAGTGGCGCCCTCAGTGGTGCCCCCAATAAATATACATATATTGGGGGTGCGTGCTCAAAAATTTATTACTGATAGGGGTGCGTGATCAAAAAGTTTGGAGACCACTGCTGTAAAGTGTAAGAAATGGTTGGGTGTGGCAGAAAGCCATCTTGGTTTCTCCCCAAAATCTCTGTCTTGTGACAATGTGATTAAGATGGGCCCAGCACAGAGGAGTCACACCTCAGCCTGTCTCTTTAGGTAACCTGAGCTGGCTGCAGTCCTGAGGGAGGGGGGAAACCTGCTCCCTCTGCCGACGTGACTGGCATCAGCTACCTGGGTGAGGGGTTTCTACCTGATGGGCTGGAATCTGCCCCGTAACTGGTGATGCATTTCAAATTGGCTGGCCAACAGCCAATCGGAGCTGGCCTCCACTGGACCAGGTGAATGAGGTCACAGGGGCTATATAAGTTAGGACTGCCCAGGAGGAGGGGGTGGCAGCCATGTGGGGGCAGCAGCCATGCGGGGGACTCAGAGGAGCTTTACCATCTGCAACTGGCTCTCTTCCCCAAAACTCATGAGCAAGGAACTGCCTGCCTCCAGAGGGGAAACTTCACCAGCCTTTGGAAGATGCTTGTGAGTAAGCTACTCAAGATCTGATTAGATAGCTAGCTGGCAGTAACTCAGACGCGTGATCAAAAAGCTACCTC
>NW_017728912.1:23255744-23291916 GCF_001723895.1 Crocodylus porosus | reverse complement strand
GAGTGTGCTCCAGGAGAGGGGTCGGCCAAGCATAAGGCGCCCCTAGGGAGGCATTCAGAGCCTGGAAGGTGGTCAGGCACAGAGAGGTGGGCGGCTAAACGCAGGAGCGCCCCCTACTGGCCCGCCACAGGGCCTGTCTCATAATTTTAAAAGATATTTTACAAATGACTTTTTGTTAACAAACCTTTTTTCGCTCAGATTTTATTCTTTTGCCATTTCCCAATTTTTACCCTTTTACCAATTTGAAGGGCCTAAATATAATACTTAAAAAGTAACACCTGCATAGAGCATGTTTTGTAAGCAAACAATGTAAAGTAAATCCATAGATTTTTTTTCTGTTTCACTTTTGGCTAATGGTTACTTCTAGTACCCACTTCTGCTAGACAAGTGATTTTTATTGTCAACTAAAGCCTGATTCTGATAGGTGCAAATCACTAAACTCCTCCCCTTAAATATTTGTAAGTCAGTTAATCAGCACCTGCAGGAACAAAGTCTTAGCTGGTGTTTTAAACAGTTTTCACTTATGTGTGCCTACACAAACACTTATGTAAGTGTTTATACATGCCTATATATACATACACATATATTGTTATGACATCATAATGCTGCATCCCTGTATCACAAAGCAGCATCAACATGTTGCAATGCAACATACATTCCATCGTGTTGATGTACTTCACAACACATGCCCATAATATAATAATATCGCAACCACATCAGAACACTTAAATACACTTCTTCTAGAGCAGTGGTTATCAAACTTTTTAGACACAAAGGACCCTTTATTAGATTCAAGCACTCCTCTATAGTTTTTGTGAATTGAGCGTCACACCATTTTAAAAACTGACTTATTTATTACAGTGTTTGCCTCCTTCTAAAGAGGCTGGGCTATGGTGGTGGGGGAACAGCCAGGCAGGGTCTGAGCTTCAAATTTTAAGCATCAAAATCAGAGCCTATCCGGTTATTTCCTAACACCTGACTCATCTCCTCATACCTTGAAACATCCTTCAAAGGATCCTGAAGCACCCCTGGGTACTCCAGAACCATGGCTGAGAAACACTGATCTAGAGTTTGCAAGACATGGAAATCAGAATTATCCCATGACAATCAAAGGGAACAACAAACCAAAAAAGAGGCAAATCTTGAAAATGCATTTAGTTCAGGTGTACATCTCTCTCTAGAGGGTTAGGATGAGACCTCATAAAAAGCATATCATTGCATATTTGTCTCCAGTAGGAATTCTTGCATTGACTTCTGAAGCATCTGGTACCTGCCATTTCAGCGGCTCATCCAGTCTGGCAATTCCTGTACTGTAATTAGCACCCCTTTCTCCCTTGTCCCCTCCTTTTTTGATACTCAAAATTTTAGAGAAGCACTAAGAGTATGTAGGCGTGGAAATAAAACCCTACATGGACTATAAAGAACTTTTCAGGGAGGTTTTACTTACCAAACATTTCTTTGGGTTGCTCCTGATGATTCTAAAGATCCTAAAGGTCAGTTCTGGCATCTCCAAGCATTCTTGAACATCATACAAGTGTCACTTGCTCTTGGCATCTAAAAAACAGCTCCAGCATTTGTTGTGATTTACCACTAAATACATTAACAAATAAGCAGTTAGATGAATAAATGATTGAGGTGGAAAGAGAGAACTCTTTTTATATGGCCAGCAATGCCATTCTTCTCAGAGGAGGAAGCAGGTAAGAAAATATTTATACTGGAGTTTTGGGCTAATGGCAGAAAACTTTTCCCATTAAGGTAAAAAAAAAAAATTAATGGCTGTGGGCTATAATGCTCACAGCCTACAGCTTCAGGCATCCCATTCCACTGCCTGTCACTTTTATATATACATATATATAAAGTGTTATAGCCTGTCACTTTTTATATATATAAAATTTTATAGCGGGCACCAGTACCGACCACTATATTTTAGGTTACAGAACAGTTTCCATGATAACAACACCCTGTTTTCACACTCTCATAACTTTTCAAAATATTTACCTTTTGGGCTCAAAATGTTTATGCTTCATTGGTGCCTGAAGGTTAATTTTTTTGTAACTTTTAGCTAAATCCTTCCAGCTGTTTCTAAGTTATGGGAAACCACATATATGTGTGTTTGATAGTGTAGGAAGGGGCTAGGGGGGCAGAGAGGAGCAGGAGAGAGGCAATATTTTTCCCACTGCAAAAAATAATGTTTTTTTAAAGAGCTACAGCAGCATGGCTGAAATATGAACTATATAATTAAGATTTCTATTAAAGAAATATGTTTTATTAAATTTGGAACAAAAATACTTTTGATTCGATAAGGATATGATAAGGTAAAACTGTGGACTGTGGATGTGCAGTAAAAAAGAAAGTCTACAGACGCCTACTTAAAACAAAACACAGTGTGCAGTCATGTGAAATTAGTTATGTTCAAGGAATTGACTGGTTCAAGGAGAAGTCAGAGAAACTCGTAAGTCCTGCAAGCTGAAAATCTGCATAGCAAGGAATCTACAACCTCTGTTAGTCCAATACTTATAGATTTTCTTTTTCCCTATTTTGTTTTATTAAAAACCCTAGGATTAATACAGGTTTAGTTGAGTGGAGAGGAAGGATGGCCTTATTGTTGAGGGCTGAAGTTGGAATCAGCAGATTTGATTGCGTCCACTACTCTGACTGCAGCTGTTTCCATCTCTTTCTGCCTTAGATATCCATTTGTGAAAGGTATTATCTCCCTCCTTTCTCCCACAGTTTTCATATTCCCGCAACTGCAAACTTAGGCACAGGCTTATGTTAATCAGACTGTTTTTAAAGGACTGTGAACTTGGATTGAAAACTGTGGCAAGGTACATTTTGTCACTAAGCACATAATATGGGGAGGAGAGAGTCTGATCTATACTAGGTTTATATCCTACTGTAATACATATAAATCAATAAGCATGATAAAATATTGGATATAAAAATAAGCTACATAATTAAAATAATCAAAACTCAGAAATGCAGAATCTAAGGTTTAACACCAGCATTCACTCTACCAGCTTAACCACTTGTGGAAATTCCTGGTCCTGGTTTCTCACTATGCATTTTTGTTCAAAATTTCCCTAAGTAACTTACATAAACTTATATTGAGATACCTAGATAAAAGTAACCTGTTTTTAGAAGTCTTTGGCATCCATCATTCTAACTGACTTTGCTAAGAGTTGTAGACAACTACTGAAAAATAAACCACTTTTTAAGGAGTTTGTAGAGCATATGTCAACACAGAATTTTGGTCCACCGTATTATTAACAGATTTCACATATAATATATGTTAACGCTATCTTGTTAACATATTGTTAATGCATATTCATTGTGTATTAAATCCTACTTCTGGATGATTAGTGCTAATAGACTAATGTTCTTTTGTTTATAACAATTATTACTCTATGGATTTTTAATAGTATTCTCATGAAAATACAGGAGGGAAAGTTAAAGGAACTAAAGAAAAGAAGGAAGGTGAATTTCCAAAAGCCTTTAGCATTGATTTAACACTGTTTCTAGTGCAAATAGTGGTAAAAATCCCATTGATTTAAAACAGAGAGATTTAGGTCAAATACAGAACATTAAGGGAAAGCCCACCCTTAATGTATTAAATTGATAAAGTTTAACATTAAAAACTTGAAACAAATTCCTTAATTAAAAGTGGAATGATATACAGTTTCTTCCACTGGCAAGAAGTAAATGGGAAATTACTTTATGGAAGGCCCAAAGACACTAAACAAAGGTAGATCAGAAATCCACAGGGGGATGTTGTCACATATTAAAGTCATGAGATATTCTGGTTCTGCCCGTTATGTATGTTGCGGTTAGAAATTAATAATTTATCCTTAATCCTAACCCTAATGAGTAAACAGTACAGCAGCACAAGTGTGAGTGGTCATTTTCAGGGATGGTGAAAATTGCATATGTTTAATGTGCTTTAGTTAAGCATATGAGTTAATATGCATCAGCAAGAAGACTTTATAAGAAATCTAATGGCTGTTTTCAGAGGTGTTCCACATGGGGTGAGGAATCCTATTGAACTGAAGCATTTGAGGGATTATGGCATGGCTACTAATATAAAAACGAGCTATCTATGTAAAGAACATTTATGTACCAAAGGAAGAAATACCACTGGAGAAGTAAAGGCCTCAACACTACAGTGTCCCAGTATTTAAGCTAAGAGTTTCAAAAGTGATTGTGACTTAAGGAACCCCTATTTTTAGATACTCATCTTGGCTGGGATAGAAATTACACATAAATCAATACAGGTGAGCGGAAACCAGTTCAGGTTTGTAACACAACAGAATTTCAGAGCACATAAACTGATTCAAAATGGCTGAAACCTGTTTAAGTAAACCTGGATACATGTAGTATCAGACATGATTTATGTTAAATGGGTTTATTGAACTTCTGTACCAGATCCCCTCCAGACACAAGTTAACTCACAGCCCCCAGCATCCCAGGATGCTTTGCAACTCCTTCATAACCTCCCCCTCATAGGGTGGGTGGACCAGACTTGGCCCAACTATCTGCTTCAGCTAAGCAGGGAGGTGTGCTCTAGTGTCTGCTGGCTTTTGTCCTGGGTCACTGCAGGTATGTGGCTGCATTTCCATGCTGATTGGTTCAGTCTCTACAGTTTAGACTAATCTGTGAAGACTGAATTGATTCAGCCTCAGGCTTTTTGACTGTCTGGACTTAGCCCTTGAGACACATTGTAAAAGGGCCTGATTTTCATTAAGTGCTCATTACCTGCCCTCTAAAGTCCATCAAGCTGGTTACCCCAACACTTCAGTCCCCTAACTCGGTGGTCTTTTTGGAAAATCTTTACATTACAGCATCACAGTGTGAAAAACTTGACTATTTTATGTGGCTGAAAAAGTGGTCTGAGAGGTAAAACCCAATCCCAGTAAGAACCAAGCTGTGAAAACCAAAAACAGTAGGTACTGAATTGACATTGAAAGGGTGGTGGTGTAGAAAGCAGATGTTAAATCAAGCACAATCAAACTAAATGTAAATCTGTTCTGTCTTGCCTCTACCAGGACATTAAATATGTTTGAGCAGTGCTGTTTTAGCTGTGCGGTAGACATTGCTTGAAAACGGCCATAAACTGGTGTAATTGAAGAGGATTTAAAATCTGAGTCATAATGACACATTCAAGAAGTTTAAAGAGAAAAGGAAATAGAGAGCAAGGCCCATAGTGATAGTTAATGAGTTCTGTGAAGGATTGTTTAGAAAAGGAACTACTGTACCAAAGCATACTTAAAATTGAATGGAAATTTTGCAGTGGGCAGTGAACAATTCACAATAACACTAATTAAGCTTTTTAAAAAATAACCCCAGAGGAAGGGAATTAGTTTGACCTTAGAGATCTGGGCACAAATACCTTCCTATGAAAATGAGCAAACAGTGTCTTACAGCAATTAGTACCCTTTTTGTATAAGTAGCAGACAACAGAACCAAAGCAGTCCAGTATACAGGCTCAAATGGACCACAGAGACAATCAGGTATTACTCTCCTTTGATATTCTTATTGCAGGGTCAAATGTCACATAATAACTGCTCTGGAGTCTGAATCAGCTCCTTCTGAGAGATCCTGTGTTCCACCTTGAAGCCCATTACAAGTATCCTGGGAGCACAGGTGACAAAACAGAGAGGTAGATTGAAACAGTTTCTTCAGCTCCCCAGTTGCTGAACAGGGTTAAATGAGAGGAGTGAACAGCTCTGTGCCATCAAAACTAACACAGTCTGCCCTCCCAACATGCCACTTCATTATAGGGTGAGGCTCCTGTGATATCTGGCCATGACACCGCATTTTTGCTTTTTGACTCCTTTAGTTCAGCGTCAGAGTTACACGGTCTCAATTCTGCAAATTTATTAAATTAAATCTAGTGGTCTAGTGAATTTTCTGTGCAAGTGAAAGAGTAAATATCATATTTGTAGCATGGGGGGACTTTACAGACAGAATGACTTTATGTTAGCATTGACATAACTGTGCTAATGCTGTATGAATCGAGTATTTCCAGATGCGGGAAGAGATTCAGACTCACTACTTGTGCAGTTCAAGAACAGCTGTCTTTTTCTCCATCTGAACTGGGTGTTATTCAGTATTGCAGGGTTCCTTGACTGAAATTCATTCTCCCAGGATTCAGCAAGAGCCCAGATGTGTTGACCTCTAGCTTACACTGTTGGCTCATCTATTTTCTTGGTCTGTTGCCAGGGTGATGCACTGAAGGACAGAGGATGGTCCAGCGTAAGGGATTATTACTAATTTTAGCTGAGTGCTATTTTTAGTCTCAAGTCTTTATGTTTTCAGAATTCTATCTCTGTTTTCATATATTTAAAATATTTATAAAAGCAGGCAGGATGCTTAACGAGTGGCTTTGCATACTTCTATAAAGATATAATATCCAAATGTGGTGGATAGAAATAAATATAGATGTTCCTAGACTTGCCTGGGGACTGGGGCAGGGTGTCTGCAGTGCAGGACACTCTATTCTGCAAATCAGAGCACTGCAAGACCCAGTAGAGCCCAAATGGGTTGACCTCCAGGATATGCTGCAGTCTACCAATTTATTCTGGCTTTTGCCTGATGCAGTGGGTTGGAAGGGATCTAGAGCTGGACTGATGCGTGGAATTTTTCAGTCTGACATTGTGTCATTTTAGAATTTAATTGTAAGTGATTTTACATTTTGTGCCTGAAGGTGCTGATAGGTACATTTAAAATACCCTGGAAAATAACTAACTAAATAAATAAATATATGCACTGTTTTTTTTTTATTTTAAACTTCTTGTCCAATAGTCTTAAAAATGGGGGTAGAGTGTTTTCAGTGCTTATATCTAGGACTCTCACCCCTCCCCCCCATTTGCTGCAAAGTGGAAGGCTTTTGTGGGTTGGGGGGGTGTCTTTTTCTATATTTGTTTTGTTCTAAGTAAAGCTATAAGAGAACAGCACAGAATTCATATCCAGGACAAACTGCAGAATGCAGAACTAAGCTGATGGCTAGAATAACCATTTGTTAAAATTATGCAAATCTGTTAAGCTTTGACTATATAACTCATATGCTCTTTGCACTGGAGCGTTTGGCTTACAGAGCTCTGTAATTCTGACATGGGAACTTGTAAGTGTCCTGAAGTTCAGGAGACCTGCAGTTCTGCATAGCTTAAAACTGTTTAAAGTCATGTGGTGGCTGATCATTATATGACTGTTTACTTTTTGATGGTAATAAATGTATATTTAATGTATCCATTGAAAAAATACAAATAAATCCCTATTTCTTCAAAAGTGAAATCCTACAGTACTTTCATAGTTGATTCTCAGACAAAACTCTTGTTGAGTTGGTCTCAGGTTGCAAGTATAAAATTGCCAATTTAGATGTTCATAACTTCAAAGATACGTAACTTTTTTTCTTTTGGAGGTGGGGGAGAAAGTTCCCCCAGACTTGGCTGGTTAATCTCAGCAAGCACTGTTAAACAACTGAAGTTTGAAAATCCTTCCTTCAGCCCAGAAAATAATGTAAATAAAAGGTGGATAATTGAGATAATAAGATATTTTTAATTGCTTGAAGGTCCTGGAAGTTTTTCTTTGTTCCATTTAATTCAGCTTTTTTGGGGTGAGTTAGAGATTCATCTTACATGCTTTTTAGTTAAAGGCTTGTAAAAATTACCAGTTCATAGTACCATCTCACTGAGGAACTCCATAACAAAAGTGGGCAATATTTAATGTTCCTGATATTCTTAAGTTAAAAAACCAGCAGGAATTCAAAGGTAGGAAGGAAGTTTACCGGCCTTCTTTATATATCAAAAGAAAAAGAAAAAAATGGCACAAAACCAGTAAAGTTTTCTTTGAAGGACACCTTGGGTACATCTACACGTGCCCTTTACTGCACAGTAGACTCATCTACTGCATAATAAAGCATCACTGTCTACATGTGCATGGTAATTAGGGCACAGTAGGCTAATTTACTACATTGTCGCATAGTCCCATCAGGCACAAGTACTATCCGGTGGCTCAGTAAATTACTACACTTAAACCCATGCATAGACAGTGATGGGCTTGCTGTGGCTGGATGCTTCAGCATGAGGCTAGCTGGCAGCCAGATGTCATGCTGAGGCACCCTTGTGCCTCAGCCAGCCCCTCCGCAGCATATGGAGCCCCACTGGAGCAGCCCTAGGGATCCATATGCTGTGGAGCAGCTGGATGAGGCATAAAGGTGCTTCAGTGTGGGGGCTCCATGCTGGATAGCCCCACACTGAAGCACCCTTGTGCCCCAGACAGCCCCTCCACAGCACATATAGCCCCACTGGAGCAGCCCTGGGCTGGCAGGCTGACCCCTGGATCTCCTGCCAGCCTGGAGTACTAGGCTCCATGTGCTGTGCATGAATAAACTTCAGAGCAATGTGCTCTGGAGCTTTTTGCTCCCAGGCGCACGTTCAAACATGCACCCAGGAGCAAAAAAATTCCAGAGCAACAAGCTCTGGAGTTTATTTGTGAGCATTAATTGCACATGTAGACATGCCCCTTTACTGTACATATTTCCCAAGATATGTATTTGCATGTCTAATGCATATTTCCCATGTAATATGACTCAAGTATCCCTATCCTATTAATACTGTGATACCAATAGAACCAAGATGTATTGGAATGTAGAATCAGTCTGGTTCTACATTCAGTATAGGCAAGGAGGCTTGTATCCTTATGTTATCTTCCCTCCCTTGCAGGCCCTACCCATCTCACCCAGGTGCCTGTATAAGCAAGGAGCCCTAGTGTTTAGAAGTAACCAAAAGTGAATACTTTGTACCTATTACCAGTCTTTCCAAAGGGTTCATTTACTGTTATGGATATAATCTTTGTTCATTTTCATGCCGATGAGAATTTTCATTGTTGAATGTAACCATGCACCATCAGCCTCTTTAAAAAGAGCTCTGGGAATACTTTTTGCATCAAGCCCTGAAAGCTAGATGGGCAGGGCAGTGCCTGGTTTGAGAATCCTGCCAGGGTTTAGGCACCAGGTACAGCTACAAGCAGCACAGCAACATCATGATGTGGTCAGTTCTGCATGTACCCATTAGCAGAAACCTAGAACGCTACCAGAAGAAAATTTATGTGCTGCACGACTTGACGTGCCTATAAGGTTAGATGGTAGCTGAGTGGAAGTGTTGAGGATATCAGTAACATCTCACTGTTAAACTTGAGCCCCTGAAGTAGAAGTTAGGGGCCTAAGTTGCTTTGTGGATTTACCTCTGGGGTACCTAAGGATAAACTGTAGTATGTAAGAGCTGAGCATTATTGCTGGTTTTAATGTTTCTGTGAAATGTTCCCTTATCATATGGAAAAGCCAACCTCCCTGTAACCACACCCATTGTGTGCCCTTTGCATTGCAGAATTCCATCAACAGGATGGGATTATAAAGAGCCACATCTTGTTTGGAGTAATTTAAGGAGCATCTTTTTCCATTGAACACTGTTTACTCTTAAAGAGTACCTTAAGCCTTGGGGGAGGTTTGTGGAAGGACAGGACATCGGGCTCAGAAATACCGTGAAGAAAAGGAAAAGAGCATGAAATGCATGACGTATTTTATAAAGCCTATGTAGAAGAGTAGAAAAAGAGAGACAGTCTCAGCATCCATAAGTAAGGCTGAACGAGGCTTTGTGATGTGACAGGAATTAAAGGAAACAAGGTGATTGTGGCTGAGCCTGGGTGAGCTGGGTAAGGCCTGCAAGAGAGGGAAGAGTACAAACCATTTCCTAGTTACAAAAGTGCTTCTAGAAAGTTAATTTTTAGCTATGGCATATAATCATACCCTGTGCATACAAGGACCTTTCTCTATGATATTACCATCCTTAGCAACAAAGCATCCTGGGCCAACCTATCCCTTGAGAGTTCAGCAGAGTTACACCAGGATTGAATTTGAACCAGAGAGTATAAAAGAAAGACGTTATTTTAACGACGGGCAGTTGTAACGTGGAGGAAATCGAATACCTAGTAGCTTCGTGGTAGAGAGCAAGAGACAGCATGTGTGCACTCTAACTGAAAGCTTTAAAATGAGGGTGGAATAGATATGGGTGGGGTGGGGAGGGATTGAGAGAGTGAGAAAGGGTGAGAAAGGAGTACAAACAGCTGTGGAGAAAGATGAAGGATGAGCATTTAAATCTTGTGTGCATGTTAGAGACAGAGAGAGACATCTACTGGTCCATTTATTACCTCTTTTTGAGCGACCCCTCCCAATAATTAACATAACGCTTTTTCTCTTTTCAGCTGACAGCGAGGAGCATAATTAAAGTCTAATAAAACATTGAAAAGTCACAAATGTAAAATGGAATAAACAATAAACAATGGGGGAAGAGAGGATGCAGGAGTGTGATGGCTGGGTAATGCCTTAGATAAACTGTGTGCACATTGACACTGTCACGCTCTCAGCAGCCCCAAGTGTGCTGGTAGCTTGGTGCAGACAGACAGCTCGAATTAATCCCAAGAGGAGCGCATGACAGGCGAGTGAAGCAGACAATTAGAATGAAGGAGGAAATTGGAAATGGCAAAGGTGTGAACATATGTCAAATTACAACTAAATGATAAATTACAATTCTGTCATTGAAATAAGCGGTAATTAAGAAAGATTTCAGCTATCCCTCTTGGAAAAAAAAAGAAGGAAGCATTTTCCTCTCTCTTTCCTTTTTCTTTTTTAAAATACAATTTGGAATTATTTGGTGAATTGTTTCCATCCATCTCGCATGTTGGTGCTGGCTCATCCTGGCTCTTTAGGGCTGTATTATTTGTATACATTAAAGATAATACCTTTCTTTCCCTTCCCCTCCCCCTCTCCCTCCCCATTCCCTAGCCTGGCAGAATGATGGTGTCAGAAATGAACAGGAAGCCGATAGTAACTGATAAAAACCCACACTGAGGTATAAAAAAAAAAAAAAAACCTGTTCTGTTGAAGCTGCTGCACTCTAATTATTTTAAACAAGCACAGCACAGTCCAGCTGACAATTAGGAAATTCTGCTTTATGGCTTGGGGGATTCATACAAAACCTCATAATCACTGTATACACGTCCTTTTCATTTAGGCAGTAATGAATGAGGGTGGGGTTTCTTGGCAGTTTTAGACCACTTAACCACAATTTAAAGCAGCTGTGTAATTACCATGACTTTTGATTCAACAGACAGTCCCAATTCAAAGTTCACAACACCTTTGCTTGTTAACACCCTTTAATATCAAAACAGTTAGAAGGACACAACCATAATGAAGTGTGGGCAGATCATACAGTTAGGTCTTCAAATGTCAGCACTTATATGAGATGGTGCATCCTTGGGGATAACTTATAGAAAGTATATGAGTTCTCTGATTAATGGTAATATCCAAAATTTTGAAAAAATAGAGAGTTCTGCACCAACCAATATTATCTTAAGACAGCATGTTCAGTAATTAGCAAAACATATTCCCACAGAAGGAAAAAAAGCCTAAGTGGGTGCATCTACACATGCATTAATAGACTTTTCCTAATGTGCTATAAATTTAGTACCTCCAATGTGAGGGCATTTTCACATGTGCTTGGGGGTGGGGGGGAAGCATTTTAATTAAAGTGGCTCTGAGATCCACTCTAATTAAAGTGCTGCCATGTCTTGTGTATCAGCATCCCTGCACTTAAAATTGGGAGAGAGGGCGCTTGAACTAAAGCTTGTTGGATGAGCTTTATATAAAGCGCCCCCACTGGCATTCATAAGAGCAGGGACATTGATACACAAGATGCAGAAGACTGCTGGAGCACAGCAATTGCCACACTCCAGCAGACTCAATTAATCAAACTGGAATTCCAGTGCATCAGAGCAGCCTCCATGCTTGTGTATAGGTGCCCTGAGGTGCTAAATAACTGCACATTAGGCTGCCCTAATGCACAGTAGTGAAAGCACTTTTTTTTTCAGTGATATTTAATGCATAGTAGCCTATTTTACTGTGTGTTAACCTTTTTGCATGCTTTTTTTTTGCAATCATAGTATCATAGTGCGTAGGGTCAGAAGGGACCTAAACAGATCATCAGGTCTGACCTCCACCCCAGGCAGGAATGGGTGCCAGGGTCATATCACCCGAGCCAAATATCTGTCCAGCCTCCTCTTGAAAACCCCCAAGGTAGGAGAGAGTACCACCTCACTTGGGAGCCCATTCCAGATAGTGTATATACAATAACACTTATATAACACTCTTCATTCAACTCTCTCAATGCGTTGCATAAACATGGATCGAATAATTAAAATATAATAAAATTATAATAATAGCACTTGAAGGTTGACAGTAATTGTCAAAAATCCACTTATGATAACCTAAGGCCACATCTACATACAATGTTTGACTTTGTTCATGAAATCTTGTGCCTTAATTCATTTGAGAACTACCAGTAAAGTAAGGGCTTCAAATATGTAATCAAGATATATCAACTTGAAATGTATTATAACGTATGTCCTTTATATATAATAGGAATCAGAGATGTCTTATATACTACATGATATTTCAAAGCTAAGAATTAAAAATTTGGTTTCCACTGGAGAACTGTGAAAACGTGGAAATGAATGAACAAGGGATAAAATACTCCAAAGAGTTAAAAGGCTTAATGCTTTCCTCTGACACTAAGGTTGGCAGCACCGGCCATCATCAGGGGTATAAATCATTTCACAGTGGTTGTGGCCAGAAAGTGGAGCTTGAGGTCTGAATAGCTTAATTAGGAAACATGTTAAAAGTTAAAAGGGCAAGAATCACGTTAATTAAATGAAGTTTCTCTTGGACCAGACCCAGGTACTTACCCAAGCATTATGCTTTCCTCTTCATTAACCAACTCTGTTGCAGTGTTCGCTGGTTTGATGCGCTTCATTATGATGAACGGATGGAAGGAAGGAAGGAAGTGTCCAAATTTAATTGTATATTGCACTTAGATTTAACTGTTCTTGATTAATTTGTTGGGCCATATTAATTCATATGTTTCAGTTGATTTTCTGTGTTTAGGGGCACAATGTTTTTCCTGTCTTCATTTAGGCCATGGGTTCTTAACCTCTTGATTATGTTGGCTTAGAACTGGTATTTAAAAGCCTGTTTTTTGAGAATTGGCTTATAGGTATAGATATATGCATTATAAGGGGTCAAGAAGGGCAGCAGGGGTTAAATGGATTTCTAAAGAGCTTGGGAGACGCACACAGCTTCTCATGGCCCTGAAAGCAGATGGGCTACCTAGTATAATAAGGCCAATGGATGGACACAGCCTGAGAGTTAAGTGGGGCATGCCATAACATGAATTCACAGCTCTCAAGGCAGATGGCTTGTCTAACACAAGGACACACAGCTTGGGAACTGAAGAAGTATGTACCATACTGTCCCATAACACAAGATAAGTGACACCAGCTACAAGGCCCCAGAGCAGCAGGGGGGTTGAGTCCCAGTTTTGAAGGAACAGACCAAATTAAGAGAGAGCCCAAAAGGCTATGTGGACATGTAACCACAGAGAGATAACCAACTAGAGATAGCCATGGGTGACGAGTCATCAGGAGTCATCAGGGGAGAAGCAGAACACAAAAGCAGAGACTTGAGATTAACAAAGGGTCCCTCCCTCTTCCTCCTCATCCCTCCCTGTCCCTCCCCATCTTGCTCCCTGAGAGGGGTCCCCATCCCCATCTTCATCCCCCAGGAAGGGTCCCTGTGGCCTCCATGGACAGAGGGCACACACCAGCAGCCCATCTCATGCACCCCACTGGAGGGGGTTGTGGGCCTCAGCATCCCACCTCCAGACTGCTAACACCTGCAGGAGACAGCATCTGAGTGGAGCCTGCATCCTGACCAGATGTACTTTGACTCTGATGACAGCTCTAGGATTGGTAGAGATAGAATTGTTTGACTGTTTATATTGTTGTCTTTTTTGTTATCACTTTGTATCAATAAATTCACCTATTATCAACTGGCAGGTGTTGTGGTCAGTCTGAGGGTTGTGCCTGCCTGGAACAAAGGTATAAGGGCTGGGTTACTAAAATCCAGTGTCAGCAGGTTATGATCAAGACCTAAAGGTTGTGACTATGCTGATTCTTTTTCTGGTTAGATTTAATGGGGGAGACAAAATGTCTTCTGTTGTGACACAGCACTTGAAAGAGTTGAAAACCCCTATTTTTGGATTATCTATCACCAGTCATCATTTCCTGCCACTGCATCCCCCGCTTCCCCCACCCCTCCCCAGTGACAAAGTGTCCCTTTTTTTCTATTGGGAAATCCTATATGATTAATAACTGGATTTTTACCAACTGTTACTGCTCAAGAGGTCTCATCTGCCTTCTTCTACATCTGTTTTGTTTCAAGTTCTGTTCTTGCAAAGCTGGAATAATGGCACATTAGGTTTGCAAGAATGGTCACAGACTTAATGGAATTTACAGACTGATCCCATGTCCCCTTTATGAGGCCTCTCTCCAAACAACCAGATGTCCAAAGGCACCTACATGATAGCAAGAGAGATCTTTTATCATCCATGTGACCGTCCTTTGTTGGTCTTCCAAAATATTGCAAGTCTTTCCTGGAACACTTTGTAGTTCATCTAAAATGCGTCACTTTCTTGCTTGCTAATATTGAGGATAAGCTATCCTGCTTCCTTGCAGAATCACTCATTCAGCAGTACCTCAGAAGGAAGACCTTGTTTGTCTTTAAAGCACCAGAAAAGTACCTAAAAGTCCAGGGACTCCTGTCTCCTCTTCAGAATGAATGCAGTTTGCTGTATCCAGAGATTTTTAATAATTTCCTCCTGGTGTTTTCAGTGACATAACAGTGTTGTTTTTCCCTGTATCCAAAAAAGAAATGTGTTAATTCAAAGTCAACATGAACATTGTGCCCCCAAGTTGGTTAAGATGAATTCATAGACTGCTTCATGCTAAAATCTTACTGAACTTAAAAGGTAGAAGCTCTTGGGGCATGTCTCCATGAGCAGGAACATGTTTTTCCCCAGGGACAAGTAGCAGTGGCATGCCTTGTGCTGCTGCTACTTTTTTCCCTGGGAATTCCTGTGTCATGCACACTCGGGCACATTGCCCCAGATGCTGGCCCCAGCAGCCTTACCTGGGATCTTGGGGGCCTCCAGGAGCTGCAGCTGTGGCACTCCTGCAGCAGGGAGCCTGGCTGGCAGTTGATGTGTGGCTCCAGCCAGCCAGGCTCCAGTTTTGGGTGAGCTGCTCCACATGTGCCACTCCACTTTTTTTAGGCATGGCTTGTTTTGATCCTGGGATCTCCTGGGGTAAAAAAACCCAAAACTGTACTTCAAAGTAGTGTGGGGAATGCCTGCATGTGCAGTATGTATGGCTTGTGTCATACCATGTCTGCACTCATTTGGACATGACCTAAGAGGGCAAGCTGCATGTTATGGATGAGTCAGCAGGAGAAAACTTTCTTGATGATAATACAGTATAACCTCATAAATCCACATATCAAAAATCCAGAATTCTCGAAAATCTGGCACAAAAATACACTACATTGGGGAGTAGCAGTGGCCAGTCCCAGAGCAGTGGAGGGGGAAGCTTGCACGCAGCAGCTGCCACGGCCACCCACAACCCCATGCCACCACACCCCGTGCGGCTGCTGCTCTGGGACTGGCCGCCGCTACCCCTCTCCAACACCCCCCTACCCCCGTGCTCTGCAACTGGCCGCAACTCGGTTTCAAAATTCCAGAATTTTCAGATTTCTGGCAGATCTTGGTCCCGAGCATGCCGGATTTATGAGGTTATACTGTATTGGATTTAAGGATTTCATTTTTCTTCCTTACCTCCAATTCTTCTCTCGTGTTCCTTACCTTTAAATGAGTATTGCAGAGAGTCCTTTAATTAGAAGAGCTTGACTATTCATTAAATGGAATCCGTTTGCTTTTCATGATCCCTTTGGAACAGGTTTAATGAAGCTATTACTTGAGAAGGTCTCTGGCTTTGTTGGTAGTCATATTCCCTGCATAGGATAACCTCCTCATTATATAGGCTGTTAGAACTATCATTTAGGTATTGATCTTTAGATAACCTATGAACCCAGGAGCTTTAGAACATGAACCTTCAACTTATCCCAAACTTCATAATCTCCTACATGCTCCCCTTAGCAGCCTGATTTCAGGCCTCTGAATTTCAGGCACTCTGGGACACCTTACCTTGACCAAGCAACAGTTATACTAGCCTATTCAGCAAAGGACACCTTTATTCTTAATGTTGCTGTCCTATGATCAGTGATTGAGAATTAGAGCTGGGGCTACAGGTTGAAGTCATCATTTATATGAGACTCATTTGTATGAATTTAATTTGTATTGAACCTGAACTGTTTAAAAAGATGGGTTCCTTGACTTCATCATCTTCTAGGTGGTGCAAATGTTCTTATTCAAGTCCTAATAGTGATCAGATGTTAACAGTACAGATACTGCAGTAGGAAAAAATATTTTAAAGTATCTAAGTGAAATTAGTTTAGCTAAGTAACCTATTAGTGGCATTAACTAACTGGGTTTATATTAAGTATTCTCCACTGTGAATTCATTTCCTGGTCCCTGCTGAAGCCTGATAACTGCCCTCAATCACACTGTACTTATCTGGAATGGAGTCATTAGCAGCAGGTCCTGTCAGACCAACCTGGTGGCCTTCTATGACCAGGTCACAAAATCCTTAGATGCAGGTGTTGCAGTGGACGTAGTCTTTCTGGACTTTTGGAAAGCCTTCGACACTGTCTCTCACCCCATTCTCATTAAAAATCTAGGAGACTGTGGCGTTGATACCTACACAGTCAGATGGGTCACTAGTTGGCTGGAGGGCCTCACCCAGAGAGTGGTGGTGGATGGGTCATTTTCGACCTGGAGGGATGTGGGCAGTGGGGTTCCACAGGGCTTGGTCCTTGGGCCTGCACTGTTCAACATCTTCATCAGTGACTTGGACAGGGGGTGGGGGAACAAAGCACCCCGTTCAAATTCACAGACGACACTAAGATGTGGGGGGATGTGAGCATGCTAGAAGGGAGGAATAGGCTGCAATCGGACCAGAACAGGTTACAGGGGTGGGCGGATGAGAACAGGATGGGTTTCAACACTGACAAGTACAAGGTGATGCACCTGGGGAGGAAGAACCAGCAGCATACCTACAGGCTGGGGAACTTCCTTTTTGTCAGTGCAGAGGTAGAAAAGGATCTTGGAGTCATTATTGATGCCAAAATGAACATGGGCCAACAGTGTGGGGATGCAGTCAGGAAGGCCAACCGTACCTTGTCATGCATCCACAGATGCATCTCAAGCAGGTCCAAGGAGGTGATCCTCCCCCTTTATGTGACACTGGTCAGGCCACAGCTGGAGTACTGTGTCCAGTTCTTGGCGCCACACTTCAAGAGGGATGTGGACAACATGGAGCGGGTCCAGAGGAGGGCCACCCGTATGATCGGGGGCAGCAGGGCAGGCCCTACAAGGAGAGGCTACGGGACCTGAACCTGTTCAGCCTGCACAAGAGGAGGCTCTTGTAATGGATCTAGTGGCCATTTACAAACTAGTCAGAGGGGACCAGCAGGCATTGGGGGAGTCCCTGTTCCCCTGAGTACTACTTGGAGTGACTAGAAATAATGGTCAAAAGCTGGCAGAATAGAGTCAGGCTAGATATCAGGAGGCACTACTTCACTGTCAGGGTGGCTAGGATCTGGAACCAACTTCCAAGCAAAGTGGTACTGGCTCCTACCCTGGGGGTCTTTAAGAGGAGGCTGGATGAACACCTAGCCGGGGTCATTTGACCCCAGTACTCTTTCCTGCCATGGCAGGGGGTTGGACATGATGATCTGCTCAGGTCCCTTCCAACCCTACCTACTATGAAACTATGGAATGACCTGATTCTCTTCAAGAGACACTGGCCACGTCTACATGAGCAGCTGACTGTGCAGTTGTTACTGCGCAATCATTTGGTACTTGTTTATGCAGCTAGTCAAGTACTAAATGACTGTGCAGTAACTAGTGTTACTGCGCAATACTGTCGCCAGTTTTTCCCTGACACTACGACATAGTAGCAATAAGCTACTGCTACTGTGCAGTACCATCACGGCAGTGTCCAGCAATCCTACTGCACGGTAGCAATGAGTCACGAGGCAGTAGCTCATTGCTACTGCACTGTAGTATCTTGTGTAGATGCCCCCACTGAGTTGCTGGGGACTTCTCTGGAAAGCCAACCTAGGTGGCTGGCATTCATCACAGAGCCTGCTTAAAGTCTTTTGGCCCCAGTTTCTGCCGCTGATGGTAAACTGGAAAATTGTGATGATTGTCAATAGGTCTGTTTCCAAGGAAAACTTTCATCCTGGTGCTCAAAACTGCTGTTTGCAGGCATTCCCCAAGATTTACATCACTTCAGGTGGGGGCACATGCAGCGCATTGTCCACATGGAATGGGTCTTGGCTTCTGTCATAGAAACTTCCACATTACTGTCTCTGGGGCTCTTAGTCTATGTACTAATGAATAGAGATGCTTTGCAGGCCTCTTGTGCTGACAGGGAATTTGCACTCTTTCTTTTGCTCAGACTTCTGTGGTCCAGGCAGGGAAAATTCTGTTTTCCTCAGTTTTTTTAAGGCTTTTACCTCAGAGTGCTATCCTATTCATAAACTGACTCACATCTCAGAGAGTGAAGAAACCACTATCTTGGAACTGCATCAGTAAAATGAGATACCATCCAAACAGTTTAATATCCCCTGAACTGGCTACAGACGCTTTACCAATGACAGGTTATTTATAATCAGTAAATGGTTGTGTAATATATTGTCATTGTGTGGTATTATTCAAAAATTTCCATAAATCACTTTTCTTCTGCAAATGATACTGTGCACCAAGACCTGAGATTCAACCCTTAGAAATCAAATACTTCAAACAGGCATTCCTTTCTAGCAATGAAAATTTCTGAGAAATTTCCACCACTAGAAAATTTCCTGGGAGAGAGACCAGTACAGGCATTCAACCTACAGCTGCCCTCTCTCCCTTGCTATCCATGCCTCCCCCAGGCCAGGGGAAGTGGAGCAGTGGGGAAATACTTGCCTCACCTTCCCTACACTGGGGATCTCCAGCTGAGGGAATAGGTGGGGAACAAGAAGCAGCTGCTTCTCTTCCCCATCTATGGGAGCAGAGCAGAGGGAGCAATGGGACAAACTGCTCACCCATTCCCCAGACCACGGATCTTTAGAGTAGAGGAAGTAGCTGCTGCTTCATGGCTCTGCTCCCAGTTACCAAGAGAACAGTGGAGGGAGCAGCAAGGAAAAGTCCCTGGCCCACTCCTCAGACCAGTCTAGGGAGAGAACAGGCAACGGTACTGTACAGTAACACCAGTTACTGCACAGTCATTTAGAACTTGATTAGTAGCATAAGCAAGCACCAGATGACTGGGAGTGGGATGCAGCTTTTCCGCTCCCCTCCCAGAATGGACTGGAAAGGGAGTGAAGCAGCAAGGCAATACTTGGCAACCCATGGTCTAGAAAAGTCTGGAGCATGTTGCCCCACTACTCCACTTTCCTCCCAGACCAAACTAATAGGGAAATATACAGACATCATTCTTGTGGGAGTTTCTTTCACAGGAGAGATCTTCCAGGTGTCAGCCTGGAAGATCTTTCTCCTGAAAAGGAGCATAAATTGAATGAATGTGTTTACGTCTGTAGCTTCTACCATGAGAATGGCAATTCTCCTGGTAGCAATGCAATTTCTGTATGTGGCCAAAAGCAAGATACCATATCATATGGTTCTCAACAAGGGGATAGGAACCAGTCTTCCCAGACTGCAAAATGGGATGGTGGTTATGGCTAGATGGACAGGTATCTGTGGCAGAAAGGAGAATCACAGAGGGAAAAGGTTGAGAATCATTGTATTATCATTTTGTTTTATAACTGTGCATGCACTCTCTCCTCTGGCCTGCCTCCAATCCATCCATCTCTGGTATGCCTACTGTTATGAAATGTACCAGTAGACACCTTGTGCATAAATTTGAAAATAACATTTCTATCTTGTATGGATGATAACTCTTTTTCCATCACTCATTTTAAAACAGATCCCCAAACAGAAAAAAACCCTGGTTATCTTCCCCTTGGAATGTTGCCAGATTTCTTTCTTGGGCCTTGTACTATGCTCTTATGTGACAAGATCCAAGTTTATCTTGAGGGGTCTTGTTCCACTGACAAAGCTTTGTGCCAGAACTCCAAAATCACTTCAGTGCATGATTTGACTAGACCTGATTCTTCATGGTGGGTTTCAGTTGTTGAACTGAATTGATTATTCTGTCACTATCTTTGGAGCACAAATCCATATATGTTGTACTGTAGTGTCATGCCGAGGGTCTCCGGCACCCGGAGGCCAATGCTTATATTTACACCCCCCCCATCACAGAGTAGGGGGAGGGGGAGAGTCCCCCAGTGTTCAATCGCTGGCCAGTGCCCCACCACAGCTCTGCATCCAGGGGCTATGGCCCCCTACTGCACCCCGCTGTCAGTACACCACTGTTCTACTACTCTGGTTCCATGTATGTGAAGGCATTATTGATATATTAAAATGCATTATTAATAGTACCAACTACACCAAATGCTGAGTTATGGCAGGGGAAGTATAGCTGATATGTGCAGTGATAAGTAGAAAACAGTACTTGAAGTCATAAATATATTTGGCCATAAAAGTATTCAGACAGCATTTGGCATGAAAAGACAATGCTTTAGATGTTGGTTCAACTGTACTGTAGGCCCATGTCCACAAAAGTATGGTTATTATAGGTCTACAAAATACAGGTTTCAGAAAATATTTCCTATATTTGACATTAAATCATGATTAATTAAATCATACCTCACCTACTGTGCCTATTACTTGTAGATTAAAAGCAAAATAGGGAAAAAAACCCATCAGGCTAGTCTGAAAGACATTCCAAAACCCCCCCCAGATAACAGGATCAAAGGTTACAAGACAGCGAACACAACAGTAAGAGGCAAAATAGGTATAGCTTTTTTTGTCTTTGTTTTCTTTATGAAACAGATTAACCAGATTCTGAGAGTATGTAAATACTAGCTTGCCTCTAAAGTCTGGAACACTCTCACTATAGATTTTCTAACCTGTAACAACCCAAAAGCCCATAGTCAAGAATTACATATTAACTCACAACTTGGTTTTAGAATTTTGGAAAATCAGGTTTACCTTCTGTTTGATATTAAAAGAACATAAAACTGCTACTATCACTGTTGCCAAGCACTTTAAATGATGTTCTAATAAGAACAAGATGACTGCAACAAACAAACCAGATTTAGACAAGTTCAGCATGCTGCAATCTGCATCCTTTTTTTATTCACGTAGGAGGAAGCACATCAAATCAGCAAATATCCGGGGCTGGACATATCTTTGGATTAGCAAAGATGGCATGACGTCTTCTGAGGCTCAGAATAATGTTTTGTGGGCTTGCATTTTTTTCCATTTCCCACCCCCACCTCTTAAAACCTTCATGTACTTGGTATGATTCTGGCTTTTCAACTTTTAACATGCTTCTCCAGTTAAGCTGCTCTGGCCCTAGACTCAAATAGCTGTCTGCAGCTGCTGCAAATTGATTTATCCTCTGATAACGGTTGCAGCTGATGACTAAAACGTCAGAGGAAAAACTCCCTTCAAAATATAGGATTTGTTCACTCTAAACAGAACCTGATTTTAGCCTTTTGGTTTTATATTTTCATATCTGAACACATTTTGAAGGTAAAATTAATGCTTTATTCTACTCTTCTCCACCTAGGCTCAGTATTTGTTGTATTCATTTTTATAATCTTAGTGCTATTGTTGGGAGAAGATCTCTGAAAGGTATGCAGTAGTTCACAGAGAAAAAACATGTCCCAGAATACACACACAGATTTATAGTGCACAACTGAGTACGGTAAAGCCAGTACAAAAATAATGTTCCTGAGTCAGCACGTTTTTGGCTGTATATTTTCCCGCACCCCACCTGCCCAGCACAAAATGTTATGGAAAAAAGCCAAGAAAAGAAGCAAAGAATCATACTGTTTCAATAACAAATATGAATAGCTTCAATCCTATTTTTCAGAGAGGGAAAGCAAGCAACTAGTAGTGTATCCGTTTCATTTTCATAAATTACAGTGACTGTATTATTCACGAGTGGAAACACCATCCATCTGCTCAGCACTCACATCACACTCAGTTATTAAACATCAGAACCAAGAATGAGGTTGTACTGAAATACCCATTCATGTGGCCAGTGCCCATACTAGCACTCCTGCAACAGCAGTCCTGCAATAGCTTCCCCAAGAAACAACCCTTTCAGGCAAACAGAGTCCCACTGAGGTCAGTGAGAATCAGAATGATTTGCTCTCTAGTTCAAACCATGCTGATTAAACATAGTTGTTACTAGTAGACTTTTCCTGACCAGTGAAGACAGGAAATGGTATCTTAGAACTACCTTATAACTGCAGGAAAGTCATGTTTTGGGCCCTGTCCTCTGTTTGTCCTGAAAATTACAGTGTACAAAGCTTTCAAGGCAGGATTATCTGTGCACCGAAGCTCTTCACGCCAGCTCTGGCTTCTGCTTATGACATCAGTGATCCCCACCTGCAGTGGGCTGTAGTCCTTACGCTTCCACTTGGGATGCATATTGATATCAAAAGGGAGCTAGACCCACAGCTACATTTAATCTCTTTAAAGGAATTTTGGCTGTGAAGTTATTCTCTGATAATTTAAACATGCAACCCATTCATTTCTTTAAACAAAACCAGGATTTTAACTGAAAGCAAATTTTAGCAAATAATGGGTGTGACTAGAACATTGTACCAGAGAGGATGGATGATAAATGACATGTTGATTACTTTCTAAACTGATCTTGTCACTGTGCTCCTTTAATACTTACGTAAGAAAATAATTTATACCATCAACAATTTTATTAATCCTTAATAAAAAGTTAGTAGCTTAACAGATTACTTTTCTCACTGAACAGTTGGTTTACTTGAAAAAGCAGTATTTTGGAAAATAATAGGTTGAGGAACAATGATAATGAGAAATAGAAGAGCAGTGAGAAAACCATCCCACCTCTCTGTGCCTATCTTCCTTCCCACCCTTCGCCAGTCTTGTGTGTTTAGGTTGTGAATTCTTAAGGGCAGGGACTACATCTCACTATGTACAATGGGACCCCAATATCAGAGGGAACCTCTACATTAGCTGTGCTTTTTATTGAGGGCCACCTGAAAGGCACATATTCTAATGGAGGGCCACCCCTCATAAGAAACATTGAACTGGCAAGTGGACTGTACATGCAAGCTTATACACAGATATAATGAACACAGAAAAGACACATTTTAGGGTGATGAAGAGAAATTTGACTTGCTGTTTTACCTTTCAAATCTTCTTGTTTTTGATGTTTGTAGAACAGAAATGAAGGCATAGCATAATTAAGAAATATGGCAAGCTGCATAGAGCCCACAGGCCATATGTTGTATTTCCCTTGTCTTAGTGCTACACTAATACAAATAAAAAATAAGCTTAATCTTGGAAACCTGAAATTTTGGACATTAACAACAGATCTGTTATCCAAATATAACGTGAAGACAAAAGTTATATACTTTCTAGTTTAATTACATTATTTTATGAGAAGACCATTGTTCTATGAGTAATATTGCTGAATATTAAACATAATAGCATGTAACTTTATCTTTTGTTAATTTGTGACCTCTACTAATTTACACAACCTGAGGACCTGACCCAAAATGTATATTCCCTGATGGAAAAGCTGATCCTTCAGCTCTCTCTAATGGCTCCCAGTTTTTCTTGGCTGACCCACTTTAGAATGTAGACTGAATTCAGCCATATTTCAATACTGAACTAGATCTATCAAAAATGGTTTCCTTTAAAAGCCCTGCTATAGTGTGACAAAAGTATAAAATAATGTATTTTTTTTCTCTTTTGAGAGAGTGGTAAGAAGCTAATCAAACAACATCTACCAGATAAACTAAAATAGTGGTTATGTAACATCAGTAGACTTCTTTAATTAATTCAGATCCATTCAGATTTTACAATCCTCTTTAGAATCAAACTCATATCTTGACAGAGGAAAAAATTATTTTCCAGTACTAGGAAGAGAAAAGAGCAATTTCCTAATTCACACACTAGTGAATTTCTAACAAGGCAGAAAAAAATAATCCCAAGGTTGGTATTTTTCCCTGAATATATTTAAAAAAACACTTTTAAATATAACCTCTGAACATATTAATGAACAGAAAAAATATAAAAGGCAGGATATTTTTAAATAAAAAAGAAAAATAGCATCTACAATGATAGATGCCGGATAGAGAAAAAATAGGTCAGTAAAGAGAAATCGGTATAATGAATTATTTGATGCCATGTGTATAAAAATGAACGCAGTGATGAAAAAGTATTTTAAAATGAAGGTTCAGATAGAAATCATTAGTCTTATAGCCAAGGCTAATATGTTATAATGTTATAATTGATATCATTATAAATTAATAATAATTGACAAAGGGACTATTTGGCAGTAGGAGAGATTAACAAATATTTCCTGAGTTTGGATGTTACCTTCTGATTGTCTGTTTTTTTTGAAGAGAAGTTTCTAAAACAGAGCTACAATTTTGAAGAATAAGGTATATTTCAAAATACTGAGGGATACAATTAAGAAATTCAAGAAACTAACATGACTTGCAAGAGTACTTTGAATGTCTCTTAGCATTATCTTTAGCTGGGGGTTGGTTGAGTAGATGTACACGGTTACGCTGCTGAGATGTTGACAGACTGAGTTGGGAAATTGCTGTTTGTTCCTTTATGCATAATAATAAAAATGATCATAAAAAAATTCCCCTTTCGAAAGAGGAATCCAATAAGAAGCTTCCAACTACAGGTGAGACGTTCAAGAATCCCTGAACATCGCCAACCTTTCATTTAATTCTCCTTTGACAATATAGGGGGAGATTTTTCTTCCTAGGGAAGTTTAAGTGTTAGAGTCTCTCATTTAAGTAGAATCAAAATGACAGATAGAAGAAGGGAGTTACATTATAAAATGAAATTGTGGAATAAAACAAATGCCCCTGCTTTTGGTCTGAAAATCATAGAGGGCTGTCAACTGTTCAAGGAATATGCTGACAAAACTTGACTAGTGCAAGTCTTGAACACTTTTAAGTTGATTTACCTGTTGAAGGTTAGATAGGATAGCTTCCTTTGCTGTTTATTGCACATTTAATTCCTGTAACACAGTCAATTCTGTCTTTAAACTAGCTCTTCCTCTACTCCCTCCTTCCATCTGTGCTCTCGGCACACCAAACACCTAGGCGCACGTGCAACATCTCCTGAAAAAGACTGACAGGGTCTGATATGTGTCTTCTTGCAGAATGGAGTCTTCATGGTCATGAGGGAATGGATGTGTAATGCTGTGCTGATACCAGCCAAGTAATATAATGTGGTGCCGTTAGGAACATTATTCATACTTGATGAACACATACCTTTTCTAGTGAAACACATACATTCCAGAAAGAAATGCATAGATCATTTGCTGAAGCACATTTATTATAACGAAATGTGTACCTCAACTAATGAAACACATAGATCATACAGTAAAATGATTATACTTATACTGAGCAGACTTAACCATTTATAGAAGTTTGTTTTTTTTAACCAACTTGTTTTGGTTACTCATCTGAATCTTACTTTACCCACCCCGTAGCATGTTTAGTCCAATAATCCTTTTTATCTCAAAGAAATAAATGCAATTTATTTCCATACCAGGCCAAATCTTGTTTGTACACCTTTGCTGATTCAGTACTACTAGCAAGATACAACCTATTATTAAAGATGCTGGATTCATGGGTTGAAACCAATTTCCATGCCTGTGATAGATTAATTTTGCTGCAAGGTATTACTTGCTAATTAAAAAATTAAGCCTAGGTACTGGGGGGGAAGAGGGAGAGATTTTTGACACTTTGTTAGTTGTGCAGCCCCAGCTGAGATCTTATCCTGATCAACTCAGGCTAGAAAGTGGTTGTGAGTCCATGCTCCTGTAGGGTCAGGGATAAACTATCAATTCCCAATAGATCAGATCAGTTAGCTCTGCCTGTCTGTTGCCCTGAGGAACTGAATGAGTCAAACACTGTGTTTATGACTAAAGAATCCCATATCAAACCAGACTGCAACCATAACTCAATGGAGCTGGGAATGGGTGTGAATCCCAGGTTTGTGGTCTAGCTCTAAATTCATTCACACATGCAGATATTCAAACTGAAGGCAAAAACAAAACAAAAAAAGCCTCTTCCGGTGGAAGTCATCCAGCTTCAGTCATTATATAGATGGCTTGCATCATCCCCAGATTGCTGGAACCTTTCATGCCTTTGAGCATTTGCTTAACATCAGTGAAGATGTATTTTGAATGATTACTAGGAATGGATGTTTTACTGGCTTAGCCTTTGTTCTGCTGGGCAGTGTATCTAATTGTACTCAACACACTGGGAGTGGGAGGGTTCACAACCAAATGCCTGGTGAGAGGCAGAGGGATCAAGGAAAAGGAGGTCAGCAAAAGAAAAAGTGGGTGAAGAACTTGGCATTAAAGAATTGTGGTCAGGATTCCTCTTCTCACCATAAATTCTCCTGGCTTTTAGTTGTACCGAGTATTGATTAGAATTTATTTTCCTGCTAACTTTTAATTGCTTAGCTGTATTTGCAGTCCAGCATCTCAAAATGAAATCAGCTAGATAACATCTGGACTGCCCTGTTACTCCCACCTCCTATGTACTGTAGCAATGAAAAAATCAAGCGACTGTTTGCAGAAAAACAGCCTTCCTATCTTGGACAGCAGTGAAACTTACCCCAAAACCCCAGTCCCGTATCCTGTCATCAAGCTTTGGAGCAGCTTTTCTGTCCAACTCCAACTCCAACTCCAACTCCATCCACCCTGCTGGAGGCTTTTCATCTTACTTACAAACTTATCTTTTCCACCATACTCTCTAGTGAGTAGTCCCTGTTGTTTGATTTTGTAAGGGAGCTTTTCCTTGGAGCTTATTATGCTTAACCGGCCCCATTGTTGCAGTCCCTTTTGATGGGGGATTCTGCCAAAATACATGCGGGTTGAACCAGATATTTTTGTGTGTATTTCACTGACACTCAGCATTTTCCCCCCCTAAGTTATAAGAGGCTCATTTCATTATACAGTAAACCTTTCAGTGAACTTAGGATTTCACTATATAATTTGTTTCCTGATACAATTCAACAGCATAATCTTATGATTTATGTGCTTCATTTATAATTTGATCATTTCAGTATAATGCATGTTTTTCTACATGATTTATGTACTTTCTCCTATAATGTATGTGTTTCACTCTATGATATATGTATTCATCAGCTATGCGTTTATGCCCCTGATGGCACCTTCTCAGGAAGGAAGGTGGGGCACCCCAGCCTGAGGCCAAGTCCTGAGGTTAATTGCAATCAATTCACCTTCCATGCAATTACACTTTCATCTGCACGCGCCTGTGAAGTGAGCATGCTTAACATGGTATCAGCGGGGAAGTGAATGTGCCTCTTTTCCCCTCAGAACCAATAAAGCAAGCCATAGCATAAGATTACAGGGGGGAGCAGGGAGGGATGAGCTCTCCTTTTTAACGTTTCCACTGAAAAGGTGCTGAGAATAATTAACTATCTCCCCATCATGCTGCTTAGCACTGGTCTTGTTCTAATACATTCTTGCAACAATATCTAAAGTGCTAAAAAATACAACACCAAGACTAAAGGTTCATTTGGATACAAGAGAAATGAATGCTTTCAGGCAGAATAACAGCCGCACAGAGACCTTTTGATATGTGATGAAAAACTCTGCAAAAACTTCCTGGTTTATATTCCCTTTTGCACCAACCCCATTATTCTCCTTTTTAAAATAGTATATTCTTTACTGACAACAAAGTGCACATTAAAAGAAAGTCCTGAGTTCATCTCCTCCTTCAACCTTTTTCCTTCCCTAAAATCAGGCAGAAGGCAGGACAGGGTGGTACTTTAAGTTGCAGACCCATCTGTAATACCACACACTGCACATGCAGATGTTCCCCAAGCTCCTACCTTGCAGCACAGAGAATTTTTTGACCCTGGAAGATCCCAGGGCTGAAAAAACCTACACCAAAAAAAAGCAGGGTGGTACATGTGGCAGCAGCATGCACCACCTAAAACCAGAGCCTGACAAGCTGGAGCCACACTCCAGCTGCTGGCCAAGCTCCCAGCTGAGGATCGCCATGGCTGCAGCTCCTCAAGACCCCCAGGACCCCAGGTAAGGCTTCTGGGGCCAGCAGAGTTGCTGGCCCCAGCTGCCCTTACCCCATCTGGAGTAACTGGAGTTACACATCTGGAGTAACACATGCCAAAGGGCATGTGTCGCAGTCAGGTGTTCCCCTGGGACACATAGCAGCAGCACAAGGTGTACCGCTGCTGCTTGTCCCCAGAGAAACAAATATCCTCTCTCATGTGGACGTGGCCTTAGAGACTAATTTGTTCAAAGAGGTGTAAGTTTTCATCAGTGACAGCCTACTTTGTCAGATGCTCTGACCAATAAGGCTGTCTGCTTTGAAAGCTCGTGCCTGTCTGAGCAAATTAATCTGTGAAGTGCCACCCTAGCCTGCCTTCTGCCTGACTTCAGAATAACATGGCTTACTACCTCTCTCCTCAAGCTAAGGGAATTGTAATATCATACATTCAGACATTCGGGCCTAACTCTGGCTGTCCTAGTGAATTACTCCGCTTCCTAGTAAAAGATGGGCTGTAATTTTGCCCTGACCTGACAGAGAGAGGAGGAAAACATCAACTAGCATTACAGGGCATGGCTAGGTGCTGACAAATTCTGTGTCTGGCTGTGAAAATGGGTCAGTATGGGGACAGAGACTATCTACTAGGGATACAACACTGGCCTTTTGCTTTCACAGGCATCATTGCAGGACCTGGAGTAAATATGCCCACAATTCCCTGCATGTATTATTTTCCATTACTACCAACCTGGATTCTGTGCTGAAACCCCACTGGATTTTGGACTTGTGACTGACTCAAAGTGTACAGGATGGTGTGAAGCAAAAGTAGAAGGAGGTGTCTCTGGCTGGGAAACCCTGTATGGCTCTCCTGTATGCAAATATACAGCTGACATTTTTTAAGTCCAGGCTGAGTGTTTTTCTGCACACAAAAGAACTGGTTATTTTTTAAATATTTAGGGATGAGACCTAATGCATTATAAACAAACAAGCAATGACTGCTAGCTTGACATTTTAAGAAACAATGACATTATAAAACAGGATGTTTGGTGATGGGAAAGAAATCCTTTGACTGGTAAGTCAAGATGCGAATCTTGGCTAGAGATTGCCAATAACTCCCAAGTCACTCTGAAGTTTGGTGGTGGTGGATATAGGATCATATCTTTAACTTGTGTGTTCCAGTTGCTCAAGCAAGTTCCTAGAGAGACCTGTTAGTTTCTTCACAGTTTTTAGCCACCATTTTGGATTTGCTCCATATTAGCAGGGACTTTCTATGGATACTTTTTAAGCCTTCACAACTTTTGTTTTTATTTTAAAAGATTCGTGCATTTTACAGCTTCAGAGGTTGCTGCTAGGGACTTATTCTTCAAAGGAGAATATCCAAACTGGAACATGAGTGCACCCCCGTCATCACTTTCAAAGACTTTCCTTCACTGAAAAAGACATAGCTAATCTTCATGTTTGCATTGTGAATAAAACGTAAAGCTTACCAAACTTCAAATACGTCTCTGAGAACTCACTCTACCAGACTGTGTTTGTAACTGAGCAGTGGGGAGAGTTTTATAGTTTCATTGTTGGTAGGATTGGAAGGGACCTGAGCAGATCATCAAGTCTGACCCCCTGTCATGGCAGGAAAGTGTACTGGGGTCAAACAACACTGGCTAGATGACTGTCTAGTCTCCTTTTGAAGACCCCCAGGGTAGGAGTGAACACCACTTCCCTTGGAAGTTTGTTCCAGATCCTAGTCGCCCTGACCGTGAAGTAACGCCTCTAGCCTGAATCTACTCTCAGTCAACTTATGGCCATTATTCCTCATTACTCCCGGTAGTGCTTGGGGAAACAGGGACTCTCCCATTGCCTGCTGGCCCCCCTTGGCCAGTTTGTAGATGACCACCAGATCCCCTCTCAGCCTTCTCTTGTGGAGGCTGAACAGGTTCAGGTCCCGTAGCCTCTCCTCATAGGGCCTGCCTTGTTGCCTGCCCCCTGATCATGCGAGTGGCCCTCCTCTGCACCCAATCAATGCTGGCCACATCCCTCCTGAACTGTGGTGCCCACAACTGGACGCAGTACTCAAACTGTGGCCTGACCAGTGTCACATAGAGGGGGAGGATCACCTCCTTGGACTTGCTCATCATGCATCTGTGGATACATGACAGGGCACAGTTAGCCCTCCTGCCCGCATCCTCACACTGTCGGCCCATGTTCATTTTGGCATCAATAATGACTCCAAGATCTTTTCCTGCCTCTGCACTGACAAGAAGGGAGTTCCCCAACCTGTTGGTATGCTGCTGGTTCTTCCTCCCCAGGTGCAATACCTTGCACTTGTCAGTACTGAAACCCATCCTGTTCTCATCTGCCCACCCTTGTAACCTGGTGCCAGCTAATTAAAGTGTCACCCTGTACCTCCTGGAGCATGTGTAAAAATGCCCTCTATGTTCCCCATATGGAGCAAGCCAGATGTACGTTTACAGAAAAGGATACGTCTCAGTGCTGATGCAGGTCATAGTGGATTATTATGGAAAGTTTGTGCACATGGATATTGAGTTGTTAGACATATGGTATTAAGGTTCTAAAAAAAACTCTGGACAGTTCAAGAATAAGCAAATGAAAATACCGTTCCCACTCTTCGATGAGATGGTGTTTCTGTTCCCCCTTTATGTTGTGTCTAATTAATCCTTTTCATGGCCACAAAAACTCAAGAGATAGATATATTTTTATACTAAGCAGGGCAGAATGGTGAAGGTGAATTAAAGTGACATGGAGATGTTTGTTTCATCAGCCATCAATGCAGCAATTGTCACATTCGTCTATTATTTGCTGCTTCATTTTTTTCTGAACAGGTGAAATTTTCAATGAACAATGAAGCACTAAAGAGGATGTACTGGTATCAGCCGTGCATAAGCAGCCAGTTATAGAGGTGTTAGTGCAGCTTGCAGTTCAAATTTTGAATGCTCTTTGCACAAACCTTCAAACTGATGGTGGGAAGCTAACTGTGGAAGAGTGAAGTGAATATAATCTGTAGTTTGTAGAATATGTCATTTTATGATGAGTTTCTTCATTGTTAATTATCTATTTCTTTTTCTTGCTACACTGAAGAAACGTATGGATTGCTGTTTAAGTACTGTACTTTCCAGGTGGTCTAAGTATCCTCTGGATGAATTAATATTCTTAAATTTATGGAAACATAAAATCTAGTGTTAATGTAGGACGGGCAGAGTGTTTCTTTTGAAGACAAATAAACTTTCAGACCAATGGCAAACTAAGAAATAATGTACAACAGCAGGGCCATAGTGGATAATCTGTGATAAGAGCAGGAAGCACATCTTACCAGGGTATATATTTTTCTTTCCATGATTTTATAGTACAGGGAAAGAACTTGTGAGTGACAGGTACAGACTTGGAGATTACAAGATAATCACCCAGGAATATTACAGTTGGGATCAGTAGATGTTATTTGTACCACAGAAGCAGAGAAAAGGGGATAGCAGAGCCAAGGATAAGGCAGAGGTGGGAGAAAACCTCACCCCTGCATCCCACTATCATGCCAGTTAGACTAATGTGCTTAGAGCTGTGTGAAGATCTTGGACCTCCTGACATGAGATTCTGGCAATATAGTGGTCATCATCTGGTCTTAGTCCTTATCCCTTTCATCTGTCCAGCTCCTGGGGGGGGGTTTCCCATTCATGTCTCTCATGATTGAACTGCCAGGTACTTACTTACTACTTATCTAGTAACAAATCAGGCTGACTGGATAGGCAAGGGCCAATGCTAAAGTCCTGCTTACTGTTTCCCCCTGCACCAGTCATCATTGTTTCAGGCCTTTATTGAGCTTTTCTTCTTTGGTCTTTTCACAGTGCTTTTTGCTTCATCTGGATAGCCTGTCTCCGCCAGTTGATCAAATATTGATCAGCCTTCCTGTGCTGGAAAGTTAACACAGATTATGGGAGGTTGTGAATGGAAAGTGCAATAGCTGTTCTCCAATAATTCCACTTGGGAAAATTTCGATTCAGATACAAGATTGTCTTGATCATTTTGCATAACCCATCCCAAAAGTGGGTTTAAAAAAATCAAGAAAACAGCATCCTTGTGTTGGAATAAGAGCATTTACAGATGGAGTTGATCAGGAATAATTAATAAGTAAAATTTCTATGTGCAAATAAGTCCTAATATACTATGTTGTTCTATTTGGGTTCAGTTCAAATGTGAACAAAGATTAGTTGCCCAGACTTTCAAAAACAGGTGTTAAGAGAATTTCAAAGGTCCATACTTAAATATCTTTATAAATACCTAATTTTCTAAAAGTGCTGATCACCTAGTAGCTTCCACTTGGGATTAATTAGGATGAGGCAAACAGGTGAGAAATCTCTGTCAGGGAAAATGGAAAAGGGGGGAAGGAGGTGGAGAGATTGCTAGATCGGATACTGTCAATCTTCCCTTTAGACATTATCTTTAGTGGAGAGGAAGGAGAGCAGGAGATTTTAGGAGGCAGGAAAAGTAGCAAAAAAATAAAAGAACCATTAAAATTAAAAAAGGATGGGAGTCAGTAAGGAGCCATGGAACAGAGGCAGGGTTGTTCAGATAGATAGCATAATTGAAGGAAGGAAGAATGAATTCCTGGGGTAGAAAGTCTGTGTGGTCAGCCATAGGATTTTCACCAGACATGCTCTGCAATGTAGACCTGGAGAATGGTGGTAGTTGGAGCTAGCATTGGGGGTTGGTGGGAAAGGTGTGAAATAACAGTGTTGGACCAGTTTGCACATCCGTGGTCTCTGACGGGAGGCCCTGCTGGCACCTGCCCAGCAACCTACCATATCAGACAGTATAATTAACACACAATACAGCAATTAGCAAATAACAGGAAATTGTAATCATGACAGCTCTCCTGAAAGGATTCTAAAAGTCTAGCAGACTATTTACCTACAGCACCGCTGAAATGCTGCTGTGTCTGCAGTTGAGAAGAGCAGATAAGCAATGGACAGCAGAAATGGGCAGCAGATTGGGACTTGAGGATATGAAGTCAAGACTCCCCTTTCAAGATTAAAAGGATGTGAGTGAGTTCTTAAAAGAGTCCAGGCGAAGTGAATGCTCTTTAAAGCCAAGCCCACAGCCCCCGTCTTGCCAGTTGATTGTTTTCTATTCCAAAATATTCTCCTTGAAAGGACAGACCAACTCCTTGGAAGGATGGAACAACAACGATAGCAGGTTAGGGTGTTAGATCTGTGTTGTGTCAGGGCTGATATGTGCCTTATGTAGAGTTTAGATGAATAGTATAGGATGGTTTGGATAGCGATGACTCTGCCCCAGGCAGGAGGCTGGACTAGGTGACCTCTGGACCTTCTCTATGATTCATGATGGGTTGCCAAAGAGTCAGTCTTTGAGTGAAAGTCAAAATTGGAAACATTGATTTTTTCCCTAACAACATTATTGGCAATAGAGGCAAGAGATGACGAAGATCACCTGCTCCAACAACTGTTAACTGAAGACCTGAACAGATAGGGACTTAAGATGCTCAGAAGTTGCAAACCGTTTGTACATGAAGCCCACAAGCTCCTGGAAGACCTTGTAGAACCAAACCTATGGGCAGCAACAGAGTGGGCTGGCCGCTGGGAAAGGTCAGATCTATTCCTACAGCATTTTTCACCAACACCAAACGAGTACCTCATCAGGCACAACCTTGACAGAGAAGCATGGGTCGAGCTGAACAGACTGAGACCTGGATACAGATACCTCAAAACAACACTGTAGAAAATTTAAATCTTGGAAAGCTCCCTGCTGAGAAAGGGGTGCCCAGGAAACAGCACAGCATTTCATTGCAAACTGCAATCTCTACAAATGCTCAGATGGGGTAGATGGAATCTGCACAATGAGTGACAATACCAGACAGTGGCTCATACATCTGGAAGTTGATATCTGACACCACAGGAGGGAGAGAGCCTCCCCGCAGCGGGCTGGTCATGAATCATTGAAAATTAGGGCTGGAAGGCAGGAGGTTATCTAGTCCAACCCCCTGCTCAAAGCAGGACCATCCCCAACTAGATCATCTCAGCCAGGGCTTTGTCAAGCCGAGCCTTAAAAAACTCCAAGGATGGAGATTCCACCACTTCTCTAGGTAACCTGTTGTAGTGATTCCCCCTCCCTAGTGAGAGAATTTTTCTTATTATTCAACCTAAAACCTGCCTTGCTTCAATTTGAGGCCACTGCTCTTTGTTCTGTCATCCGCCACCACTGAGAACAGTCTAACTCCATCTGCTTTTGAATCTCCCTTGAGGTAGCTGAAGGCTTATATTAAATCTGCCCTCAGTCTTCTCTTCTGCAGATGAAACAAACCCAGGTCCCTCAGCCTCTCCTCAGAAGTCATGTGCCCCAGCCCCTTAAACCATTCTGTTTTTCACACCATGTCCCCTGCCCAAGGAGCTCTTCCTGAAGACAGGGAAAGAGCGGGGGGAAGGGAGGAAAGAAAATTTGAGACCCAAAGGACATGTTTACAGGAGACACTTACTACGCATTAGCCTAATACCACTGCATAGTAGCATTGTGGTTCAAAATGGCTAATAGCCTACCGTACAGTGGTATTACGCTAATGCACAGTAAGCATCACAAAATAACTGTGCGTTGGTGCTACTGTGCAGTAACTCTAGTTTTTGCACATTTAGTTACTACTTTATTAAGCAAGTACTAAACTAAACGTGCAGTATCTAAGGCGCATTAATGAGCATGTAGAAACACTCGAATAGTGGAGACAGTGTCCTCACGTTGGGATGCGTGGCCTGAGCCTGTGGCACGGGTGGGGTGTGCAGCCGCTGAGGGGGTGCTAAGACAAGCTCTGCTCTCCCCACTGCAGCTCAGCACACACACGAACAGACACAAGGGGCACGTCTACACATGCATTTAAGTGTGACTGAATTTAATGCGCATTAAACAATTTTTGGCAGGTATCTACACGTGCAAAGACTTGGTACTAAAGGTAGTGCATGCCAAGTCCCTGCAGCCCTGCCATGTGCCAGGGGTGGGCAATTATTTCAGGCAGAGGGCCACTTACTGAGTTTTGGCAAGCCATCGATGGCCACATGACAGGCAGCCAGGGGCAGATAAATATACTTTTTCTAAATTTTTTAGGGGCCCCGCGGGCTGGATTGAATGGCCTGGTGGACCACATTTGGCTCACAGGCCGCATTTTGCCCACCCCTGCCCTAGTGGCTGAACACTGTTAGTGCCAGGTTGCATCTACATGTGTTAATGCACTTTAACTACCTGCAACCAAATATAATACCTGCATCTGCAGGCAGTGCTGTAGCAACGAAAGTTTGGTCCCTGGAGCAAAGCCCGTAAGGGCAACAACCCTCGCCCTGTGCAGAGATGGGGGTGGGGGGCACTGCCCCACGCTTGCCCCAGGGTGCACACAGTGGGGGGAAGCTGCCCTTCCCCCACACCCCGTGAAAGCAGCCGCTGGGCTGGTGGCTCTGCCTCATGTCCCCACTGGGCAGCACCTGTTGACGCCCCTTCGCTTTGGCACTTGGAGCTGTCACCCCACTGGCCCCCCTTCCCTTGCTACTACGCTGCTCGCAGGTATCAAATTTAGGCCCGATCCCTTCATTTTAATGCACGCGAGATGCACACTGTAGATGTGGGCCCCTACCGGGCATGAAATTGGGTTAAAGGCATTAACGCATCTCATGTGGAGGGGCCCCAGGGGACTGTGGCTGCGTTGCACTTGCAGTGCCCAGGCCACCTCGCCAGGAGCGGCCGGGCCCTGCTGCCAGCGCTGCGGAGCCAGGGGAGGAGGCGGCGCCGCCCGCAGCCACACGCAGGGCTTTGTCTCCAGCCGCTCGCTGCTCCCTCGGCGGCTGCACACCCCGCCCCTGCCACAGGCTCCGGCGCTGGGCCGCCTCCTTCCCGGCGGCAGCTTGCTGGCGGCCTGGCTGCGGGGAGGGGGCAGCAGCGCAG
>NW_017728912.1:23241449-23255517 GCF_001723895.1 Crocodylus porosus | reverse complement strand
CTCGAGGGCCCCCTCCGCCTCTGCCCCTGCCTGCCCTGACAACAGGCAGCTGTGGAGAGTCCCCGGGCACCTCGCCCTCCTCCCCCGGCCTGTCAGCCTTTGGCAGCGGAGACCACACACGCGCAGTCTTGGCTGAAAGCTTTCCCCATTTATGCCCACACACACACTTTCCCATTTTATGCCTCCACATGCACACACTTTCCTGTTTTATACACACAGATGCACATACGCTTTCCCGTTTTATGCTCACACACACTTCCCTGTTTTACACACACACTTTCCTATGTTACGCCCACCAACACACACTTCCCTGTTTTTCACACACACACTTTCCCATTTTATGCACGCGCACCCACTTTCTTGTATAAACACACACCTCTCATTTTATATACACACACACACAGACACTTCCATTTTATGCCTCCCCCACACAAACACACATCATGGTTTTTTAAGCTCCTCCTGCAGATAAAAGAAAGAGGGGATACCAGGAAGAAGGGCAGACTTCCCAAATGATTTTTAAAAATACACACAAGCACACACTATGAGTCTGGAAATTAAACTATTTTACATACCTGCCTGCTTAGCTGCAGAGGGGCTGGTGCTCAATTGTTATAAAAGGTTGGGAGGTGAAGGGAAGAAGCCACCTCTTTTTAATTGAGCTGGAGATTTACTGCAACTCATTAAGAGGGGTTGGGGGGGGCATTTCTTTCTTAAAATTCACAACAGGTGTTGAAGGTGATGCAGAATGCATGACTTAAGGAAAAGAGAAGAAAAGCCACAGATTCCTGTTTTGTTGTGTATGAGGGCAAGTGCCCACTGAAGTGCTGAGCTCCCCAGCCAGCAATAAAAATGCCAAGGTTGGAAACTGAGTGGACTGACTGAGCTGGACTCTGGGGCACGGCACTGAAGGCAGTGGGATTGCTTAACTAGCCACCAGTTGGCCTTGAATGCCATGTGATGCTACTAGCAGAGGATGACCCCTCCAAAGCATTAATGCATTAAAAACCAAATCCACCTAAATCGAACATTAAGAAGCAGAGGACAGCCCATAAAATATAATTTCTTTAATTTATATGTTTATTGGGTGAGTGAAATGGACCTCACTGCTTTTTCTCTGGATGACCTTGCTCTCTCCGCTCTCCTCTTAATACCCTGCACCAACATGGGTGTAGGGCTGTAAGTGTTCCTACCCTGCATTTTGGAGGAGCATATTTTAGTCGGGGTAAAGAAGGCCACAGGAATTTTGTGAAATGAAGGGACAGACTAATGATAATTTAAAAAGTGGCCGGCCTGACTGAGTTGGTGCCCAAGGTCAACACTTGATTGTCTTTTTCTCCCATAACAATGATCGAATATTACCTCACCTCCGAAGAATCTCGTCCCTCCATAATAAAAAAAACCCAACAACTATACAGTCCCTAATCTAGCATGTAATTCTTGGAATTCTGCATGAAATGATGTAGAAGATCAGTTTACTGTTGGGGACGTGAAGACTTTTCCTCCCCCTTCATGTTATGGGGAGACAATGCTCTTTTCTTTCTCTTTTTTAGCGTGGCCAAGTGCTGCCTCTTCTTCTTCCACCCAACTCCACATGTGCTGTGTGATGCCCACTAATGTCAGAAGCAGGATGTCCAGTGAAGTTCTGTCATTTCTGGCGAGGTTAGCCAAAACTGCTGCAAAACAAGTCATTGCTACTCAGCTCCTTATACATTTTCCTTGATGCATTATCTTATGGGCTGAGTTCCACCAACTTGTGCCAGACAGGAGTTTCAGTGTCCGTTTCTCAGACATAGTGAAAACTAATATACCTTCCTCCCCTGGACTTCTCAACACTTCCACTCTCCCCCAGCACCTCCTGCAGATCTCATCTCCATCATTTTTTAGATACATTCTCAAACAATATTGCTGAAGCCTAAATAAATAAATAAATAAATAAACAAAGTATGCGTGTCAGGCAGAGACTGTTGCTTCTTTTCACATAGCAATTTAATTTCAGAAAGTCAAAATAAAGATGTTACTGTTTAAATACAATGATTTCTCTCTCCTTCTTGCCCTCCTGCTCCTGAATGACCCAATGGATGTCTGAAAATATTGACAGCTGAGATGCTAACATTTCTTAGGGAACAAACCTTTGAGAATAACCTGAGTGTTTGACATTTTTTAGTTAAACATGCAGACAAGTAAAATCTCCAGGTCCTAATTGGTTACATCAATTGTTCCAGATTGATAACAAACCAGGACTCTTGACAAAACTGACTCTTTATGTTATATGTCTTTAAAAGTGATTTCTCTTTAGTGAGAGATACCAAAAACCTGTAAATCTTTGCGTGACTCATTTAATTTCATTGGGTATTTTAACTGATTGCTATAGTGAATAAAACTGTGTATTTTCCAAAAGAGATTTCAGACCAATAGGTATGCTTACTGATTATCACTAAGAATAGGGAACTTTTTTTATGGAACCCACTAAATTTATATAGCCCATAAGAAAACAATAAGCCTTTGTGTCTGTTTAGTTGAAACTGCCTGGTTTTCTTTGTTGTCTGAATGTATTTCACTCTTGTGTCAAAGTGTGTCAACTCTAACCTTTCCTTTTGCACTGCTGGCATCTCTCCAGTCTCCAAAATGCCTGTTTGACTCCCATCTGACACCTTTATCTGATACAGTCACAACACCTCTTTGCATAACGAGCAAGCATTGCCTACCCATCAGCAAAGGCAGAAAGGTAATTATAAAATGTTTAGATATTTTTGTTGTTGTTGCTTTCCTGATTCAACAGCATAATGCAACTTCTGCTCAATTAAGCTCTAGGATAAAAAAATAAAAGATGTTGTAAAGGCAATATTTTAACAGTTTTATATGTTAAAACTGCAGTCCTAGGTTTGTGTATTTTCTCCACTTTGGAAGGAAATCTTTAAATAAAGATGCCTTTCTTTGACTGCTACATACATGTAATATGTAATCTCTCTATATGGTGTGTGTGTGTGTGTGTGTGTGTGTGTGTGTGTGTACACACACACACACACACACACAATATACCAAATCTGTTTGTGTCTCTGCTTATGCTAAAGGTACATTCCTTCCCATTACAACAGCATTTGCACATTTATAGGAGGAATAAAGAAAAAAGATGCATGATACATGTAGAGGAGCCTTCCCTCTGCCATCCAGAGAAAGAAGAACTAAAAGGATTATAAAAGTTCAGATTAAAATGATATAAAATCTAGCATTTGGCTCCAACACTAGTGCCTTGGTCCTCTGTAGCTAATCTGTATGCACTCTGTGACCTCCTCGCAGCGAACCCTGCTAAATATATTATTCCCACGGGGGCTTTCACTGCTGCTTGGTGTCAGAAATCAATATGTATGAGGCGCGTGGATGGGAATTTCTAATAGATCTGCCTGGCCCTGTGCTGCTTTTCAATATCTGCCTTGGACTATTAGTGCCGGCTCGGTGCCTGTGAAATAACCGAGATAATCTTTTAAGGTGCACTGTTAAGGTGGAACCTAAATGTTGCTGTTTCAATTAAAACAAAAAAATTATATTCATAAATCAGTCAGCGCTCTGTGTAACCTTGTGTGTAACCTGGTTATAAACAACGATGGGGATTAAAGTATTAAGGGGAGTATTCTAACATTTAAATTTCTGAGAAAGGCTTTAATTTTTTTTAAAGGAAAACCACGTATATAGAGAGGAAAAAAAATTAGAAGTGTGGGAGGAGGGGAAGAGGAGGGGTTCACACATTGTCTCTCTAAAATCATGTTTGTTCCAGTTGATCATTGTAGGTGAAAGAGCAAGATTGCATATTATTCTGGATAATGCACCCATTTTACATATAAGAGATAAGCTTACAATTCTGTGGTGTTCTCCATTTTAGTAAAATGTATATATATTAAAATTATTCCACAAGAGACTTGCTTTTTTGGAAGGGAGGAGGGCAGGAAGCTAATAACCTCACAATTTTTATTTTTTCATTACTGTACAATTATGTCATGTCATCATTTATACTTCTCTCTGCCTCACTTCCCTGGGTGATGAAAGTGGGCAGGGTCATTAGCCTTCCATTCCCTCGCCATACACATACATTCATTGCTGACTACACCTTCTCCTTTCTTCAGCAGCCCTCAGCACGTACGGGTCTGAGAGCTGTGTACAGGGAACGCTGCATCGTGCTCTTTTATTCTCCTTTTCACTCTTTGTTTTCAGTTCAATGCACAGAGGAAGCTGTTTCAGTTCAATGCACAGAGGTGTGGTGTATAAAAGCAATAACTTGCAAAAGGACCTCTCTCTCCCTCTCTTTCTCTTTTTCTTCCTATTTTATTAGGGTAAAGGTAATCGCTAATCCATGCATACATTCATCTGGCTTTATGCATGGCAAAGCTGAGTTCAAATCCCTGCTAGAGATAACACGTAGAGAGCCATCACCCGAGAGAATGGTTTTTTAGCCACACTTGGCTCTTTTGCCCTTGTGAGGTTGTCACCCTACCAGAGGTTGAAGAACTGGCGTACAGCCCTGTATTTTTTTTTTCTCTCCTCCCTGCACACTTCACTTAGCACAGCACAATTCACCTGACAACTCTTCGAAATCCCCTTGACTGCTTGTCTGGCCTTATCTGGAGTTAGTAGGTGTGAGGCAGTAGCCTACAATTAAGGATGTGGGGTCTACGGAGAAACGGGGGAGAAATGCCTGCATTATAAATGTTCTGACAATATAGGATCAGACCTGTCAGGGTACAAATTAGAGATGCTAAGGGGTTGTTTTACCCATTAGAATTTCTTCACAATCCGTTGAAATTAAAATATGCACCAGTTGATTATTTTTCTTTAGCTTTTCTTTTTCTTTTTAATGCTTTTTTTTTTTGCTGGTGCCCAGGCCCTGCTGGAACCTTAGCAGGATATTACCCCACATATAGAAATAAAATAAAAGTTAATGTTGTCTAAAAAACATACTGGGGCTCCTCAGACCCTTGTTTAGGGCTAGTTTTTGCCATCTTCACAAGGCTCAGTGTGATTTTGCTACTTGTCCTCAGAGAAAAAAATAACTTTGAAGAGTTTTTCCAGTGATTACAATGTAAGCAATATCTAGGAATCTCTTCTATGTTCTGAGAAATCTAGCCTAAAAACAGTTGCCTCGCTTGTAGTGTTTCCATAGATGAGAGTTGCTCTGGATTTTAAAACCTGCACTCACTACTTGTGATATTCATTTCTGGGGATGTAGTTTACTTATTAGACAGAAAGGGACAGGCCTGAAATTTAGATAAAAGCCCTGTTCAGGTTTCAGCCCTTCTCAGAGTTCTGTGGTCTTGTCCCAGCCGAAAAGCAAAGTACATCATCTTCAGTTGAAGTTGAATTCCAGGCATATAGTTTGTACTAAATAGCCCTGGCACACTGAAAAATGCAAATGTTTATAAAGGGCTCTACCACTGTAGGAAGCTTTATCCTGGATGTGAAGAACCAGCCAGCCTGCTAGCACAGTAGCTATTTGAGCTCCTAGCAGTATTCATAATGCAAACAGTTATAATCTAACACATGCAATTCCCAGCAGTTTAATAGGTCTGAAGTTCCTTTCCCACCTCCCCTTTCTCAACCCATCAATTAGGTAGGTATATGTGAAAACAACCAACCTATGTGTTTTCTGCATCTCCTAAGGAAGTGTAATGGTGTGAAGTACTGGCTATGTGCATGCATTAATGGGAAAAGAGGAGCTGAATGGGTCTTTGTAAACTATAAACTATTTTTCACAAATGCTGAAAAAGAGCAATCAGAATGCTCTGACAAATATAGTTCAGTCTGTACTGAAAAGTCAGTTCTTCTGGGACTCATTTAGAATGTGGTTGTCCCCAGCACGTTTTTCGCATGCTTCAGAGATGTACAACCCCTCCCCCACCCCATGCTATAAACAGATTCCCCAACATGGTTGATTTTGTGAAGCAGACATTATAAATAATTCTCTGGGTTTTTATAATAATGCAGATAGTGGTCTTCTCAAGAGTCACACAGTGAATGGTCCTGACCAGTAGCTCACGGCAGAAACCTTTCACATTATAATATTAGCATGCCTGTCTGAATGGGGAACATTTTAACATGACATCAAAAAATGAGTTAAGATGCTGGTATTTTTTTTTAATTTTACAACATGTGTTGTTAAATGTTATGCCCACCCAAAGTTGGGATTTTTAATCTTCTACTGTTTACAGCAGAACCCGCCTCCTTCCCCCTTCCCATACTGCGTGCGAATATTATTTATAGTACTGGTCTATGTGTGAATGTGAAATATCTGTCTCTCCAATTATATTTTTCTGATCAACTTTGTCTACTGTCTTCAATATCACACAGGCCTTCAAAAATCCATTTGTTTGTGATACATCGTTGCTTTGCCAGTAGTCATAGAATAGCAAACATGTCCGAGTATAGAATCCTTCTTTTCTATAACAACACAGCTCTGCACAAAAGAGCATTCCTTTTTTATTTATCCTTGAATGCTGAAGAAAGAGGAACTAGAAAATAAATATGGAATAACCTGCTTTCCTTCTATTATTTTTTAACAGTCATACTTGCATAGATACTAGCAGCTCAAGGGTCTTCTGGGGAACCTAGCAGACTTGCATTTGCCATTTGAGCCAGGTTTAAATGAGTTTTGAGGTACAATTGTTTTGGCCTGTGTTGGACACTAAGAGAAAAATGTTCAAACTTAGGTGCTCAAACTTAGCTACTTGAATCTATATTTAAACACTAACCATACGGTCAAGTTTTCAGAGGGGCTGACCCAACTATGATTCCTACAAAAGTTTAAAAGACATAAAGGATTAACTAAATTTTACACAGAAGTTCATAGCTCTAAGCACGTAACATGTGCTACAAAAATCAACCCAGTTGGTTACACAGATATGAGCAAAATGAAGAAAGAGAGGAACAATATGAAATGAAGTGCAAATGAACTGCTGTGGTATAAAATATTATAAGGACACACAAAGCAGGAGCTGTAGAAGTGTACATGTCCCAAATTAATTTGAATTATTACTGACAGCCATTGATAGACTAACAGAAGCAACTTACTACTAGGTGTAAACAATATCTAGTCAAACTTCTCATCATTATTCAGCTTATTCCATTGCATCAAGAGAATTAGGAGGACAGACTCCTGAAATTGTATAATGATGCCTTGTCTCTCTTTTGCCAGGGCCTCTACTTAATGTCCCAGATTTTCAAGATAGGATTTGACAAGCAATGTCATCTCCACATATGGACATTTGCTGCACCCAGTCTACAGTTACACAGCTTACTTTAAACTGTATGATTGTAGATTGGGAGTAGTGTTTGCAGAAGTTTGCTGGTGCAGGGAGATGTGCTGGGAACCCGGTGTAAGTAGCTCAGGCTGTGGGGAAGGAGTGGATGGGTTTTGTGGGGTGGAACGGGTCTGTGGGCTGGGGTTGGCACATCAGGGAGGGGTTGGCAGGACCTGGAGAGGGGGTGGTGGGTTTGTAGTGAGGGTGTCCATCCAAGGGTGAGAGGATCAGGGGACTAAAAATAGCCTGGTCAGGGTGTGGGAGTTATGAGAAGTGCAGCCCCAGGGCTCAGGAGAGAGGTTGTGTTCTGAACACATGAAGACATTCACTAGATGTGCCTAATCCATTCCCAGTATAAACTAGTTCACCTCTTCTTGGGCCTGCCATTTTTTGCCCAATTTAACCTCCCCAAATGTCTGCACATTTAAATCAAACTATAACATCTGCATGTACCCAAAGCCTCTTCCCTTTGTAGGTTTCACCTGCTAAAATCACCACACCTCACTGCTTTTCAGAGTGGGACCTCATTACAACTTCTGGTTATACTGGCTCCAATTTTTCATAATATTTGAAATATAGTTGACTTTGATGTGTTGGGCTTATGAAAGTGGGAACCAGAAGTCATAAAATCCAAGGTATCTATTAGTCCGCATTACCTGTACTGTGTGCCTGCAACTGCCATAAAAGTTTAGAGAGCAGATAAAAATTGTACTTGAATGGAAATGTACTTTTACAGCTTCTATGGCAATAAAATATTTTTAACAACATGGGCATTATAAAGAGACATTGTTATACGACAAGGTAAAATGGGTGTAATGGAATTCTACCAGTGACGGTCATGGAACGAGTGCTAATGTAGACTAGTCACAGCATTTTAACCACCGTGTCATCTCATCTTTCTAAGAGCAGCCCTTCATTACATGGTAGTTAAAACACCATTGCCAGATACCTTGTCTTTTCTAGCAGTACTACTGATGTAGATCCACCAGAGTAGACAGTAAGCCCTGGGAACTAGCTTTCCCAGCTCTTTATCTGTCATTCAATAGTGGGTAAATTTTCACTCTACTGTCCCAAATGAGGTTTTAATGAAAACCTTATGCCTGTTCAACTTGTGCTGCATACACCATAGGTCTTGTCATCATCCACCTTGCAACTCCTGTGACAGTTTGGGAAATCAGCTTATGGAAAAATTAAAAATTCTCATTAATTTTATAAACTCTATGTATCATCATGTTTTGGTGTATATTGAATCATCAAATTTCTGACAGGGGTTCTGTCATATGCTATGTAGACCCTAGCTAGACAGCTGTTACAAGACATCAAAACTCACTAATATTTGGAAAGGTCTATCTTTTCAACACAATGAATTTGTTGTAGGGCTGGCTGATCTGCAAGAAACTGATTTCTCAGTCTTGATTTCAGGCAGACAATAACTAAGCACAAGATAACTTGATAAGAGAACCTTGTCACTTGATGTGGCTTTCAGACTGACCAGGTGAGAAACATAACAGATGGTGCATTAGGACAAGGTAGCTCTCTCCCCAACCAAAACAAGATAAGCAAGACCAAACTAGGTGGAGAAGACCATCCTGGGATCATGAAAAGGTTAATCAAAACCCAAATGGTTTCTAGACTGGTTAGGACCCTTGAAGGAAAGGGGTTTTATTATATAGACTTTTATAATTTTTTGTATAGTTACATTCTGTCCAGCCCCAACAAATCAGGAACGTGGTGGACTTCAGATCTGGCTTCAGTACAGCTGCTGCATGAGTACCCAGTATAGCAATCCTCAAAGAAGTTTTACGGTATTTTTCAGAAAAATATTAAAATACTGCAAGGTGGCATGAGGCAGATATCAAGCAAATACCTTAGTTGACTAAGAGGTATAGTCATAGGTCTTGAATACCAGTGAAGCAAGGCCAAGGATGATAATAGCTGCTCTCCATCAGGGCAATTAACTCCATGGCCCAGTATGCACATAACATGGGGTCATTTAGCTTGCATACCACTGCTGAAAACCAAGCCAGGGCTCCTTTTAAGCAACAATGACTTTTAATTCTCCCTTTCTTTGAAATACATGCAGCCATTATTACTATAATATCAGATGGTGTTTTTCCCTACACAACACTGACTGGGGTAGAAGTAGGGGTAGATTCACAGTCTTGTTCAGTTATTCACTACCAACCAGAAAGTCATGAGCAGCAATCTACTTTAGGTTAGAATTAATTTTTTCCCAAGTCTTCAGAAATCTACAGCAAAGTAGAAAGCTGGGTAGATTTATACCTTATAAACTAACCAACTTCTATATATCTATATCTATATCTGTGTCTCTCTCTATCTATGTATAGATAGATATGTATATATATAGGTAGATATATATAGCACAAGCTTTCATGAGCTGACTGTCACTTATTAGATGCTGTCAAAGGAAGTGCAGAAATCAGATTATAAGGAGGGAGAAATTAGAGTACACAAGACAATGGAAGGAGGCAGTCCTGAGAGAGGCAAACAAGCAAGCAGTAAATCCGTAGGAACAAAGCAGTCACCCAAGCTAACCCAGGTAATGGGATAACAAACCACAGGCCCTTTTAAAACCATACTTAACATAGTTCAGTCTATGGATGATTACTTGTTCTGCAATTTCCCATTCAAATCGGTTTTTAAAAGTTTGTCATCTCAGAACAGCTACCCTCAGGCCAGCCATGGAGGTTAAAGCATTCTGCCACAGGCTTTTGTGTCTTTCTGAAGCTGATGTTAAAGTGGTGTTCATTCATTCTGTCGTGTAGGGATTGCCCAATCCGCCTAATATAGACTGCAGAGGGGCACTGTAAGCAGTTTGTGGCATATATGACATTGGTGGAGTTGCAAGTGAATGAACCTTGGATATTACAATCCATGGCCACATCCAGATGTGCAGGGGGCATGTGCTTTCAGTGGCAAAAATAGCTGAAGCACAAATCTGTGCCACTACTTTTTGCCACAGAACATGCCTCTGCATGTGTGCTTTGGTGAGGGACAAATTGTCCTGCTTCAGCAAAATTGCCCTTGCCTGGCTCCTCCTGGTTCCTGTCATGCTGGAGAAGCCCATGCATAACTGCAGGAGTGGAGATGCTCTGGCCAGCCACCAGTGTGTCTCCCTGGAGGACTCAGCCTCCATGTCTTCTGGTGCATGCTCCTATCATGTGTGCCAGGCCATGTTTTTCCCAGCACTTTTTTTTAACTGCCAGATTTCCTGGTAGAAAATTTTGGCCCCATGCTGCAAATTTGCAGTGTGAGGAACATTTTAATGTTCCCCAGGTGCAGTTTGTAGCACTACAAAGAGGTTTGTGGTGCCATAAACCACACATGCCTGCATGTCTGGATGTGGCCCATATGTCCAGTAAAACCAGTCTTCTGGTTTGGCAATGAAACTGAGACAATTCTAATGATGTTCACTGCATCTCTCTAGCTCTGCAGTATGCCTTTGTTATTATTCAAAAGAGTAGCTTAGTAACTCTTCAGCATTGCTTTCCTAGGCCATTAAAACACAGACTTCCTTCCCCTTGAAGAAACCCTCAGTAGAATTATTCTGTCCAGGCCTTTTTCAGAGTGCCATAACTCAAGGTTTTTTTCCTTTGTACTGCACAAGGCACAGCCCATTCTGAAAATGGAGGCTCAACACAAACCAGGTGTCTAGCGGCAGAATCACAGTACTTGACTGATCTCCATTCCAAGAGGAGGAGAACAAGAGTTGAACTATTTTTTAACCTTCAGAAGAACCGGGGGGATGGAGGGGGGAGACAGTGACAAAATTTATGAAAGGGAAGTCAAGAAACAGAAGCTGAAAAAGGACAAACTAAACTGCTCTGTTGATTGTCAAAGAAAAATGTAAGGAAGAGAGAGAAGCTGTGCAATATCATGACAAGGAAAGGAGGTAGCGGGAAATCACTCTTTGGAAAACACATGCAAAGCCAAAGGCACAATTTTTATCTTTGCAGACCTCTATGTCCCACATGTCCTGGCCCCATGGGAAAGTAGCAACACTGTGTTATTCTCTCATTTCCTTTTGGTCATTTTCATGGCTTGGCAACCATTTCTGTGATGTGGGAAAGGAGAAAGGGAACATATACAGAATGTATTTGCTGTCCCTGAGAGTGATGTTTTGTGTAGTTATTTATTTTTAAGGCAATGACTAAAGCTGCCTTGCATGTTGGTGTTACATAAAGTTGTATTCCACCATTTTATCTCTTTGTTAAGGTATCATCATAGAAAAGTTTCCTTCCTCAATCAGAAGTTTTGCAGTCACTAACGCTCAACTCAGGCCTGGGTCATACTACTTATCTGTGATCATGGTCTTGACCCAAAGCAGGTCTCCAACTGGGAAAATTATCCTCCAGGTAACTCATGTCACAATGCTTATTTGTTTAGGGATACATGAAGACTGAACCCTAAATTCTATGTATGACTACACATATTGTTGTAACACTTTTCCCTACTCTCGGGCCTCTTGAGATACTAGATAATTCATTTTCAGGCCCTCCAGCAGTAGATCATCTTTCTGACCAAAGAACAAGCTCTGGGCATTTAATCTGAGAATATATTTTGGAAAATATTCCTGTTGTGATTCTAAGGACATTATGAGAATTCAACCACATCTCCCACAATTCTATTTTGCTGCCAGAAGCCCTTTCCTGAGTTCCCACTGGTCACTGCTTCAAGGAGCAATAGCAAATACTGTGAAACTGACAACCTGGCAAAACTTATTTAGAGTGTTGAACTGGGGAAGATTTGTACCCCGCATAATCAATTAATTCAATCAGTAATTTACAATGGTACTAGCAATTCTAATATTATAAAAGCCTAAGTCTATCTGTCTGTCTCTTTGTAACAGTTTATTCACATTCTGATTGGCTGACAAACAGCTATGGCAGCCTCCCCAGCTTTGGGCTTGGTCCTCCCCCACATTGGACCCAGGCCTGCTCCTCCCCTCCCCCCGCCACTGTGGCAGGGAGGGGGAGAACGGGCCTTGACCCCAAGCAGCAGGAGGGAAGGGAGGAGCAGTCCTGTATGGTGGGAGGGGACATCATTCTTGATGGGCAATTGGCTAGTGACCTAATAATAATAATAATAATAATAATAAAATTATACACGATATAGTGGCAAAAAATATCCAAGCCTTTTCTACGTTAGCACTTGTTCTTCTGCTGGAAACAGGTCCACAGTCTGCCTGGTGCTGGCAGATTTTAGCCCAGTGGAACTACTTGATAGGTAATTTAGAACATTTTTTGTGATAGCACTCATTATGGATTAGCTTTCTCCTTTGCCCTTTACTCATGATCCTTTCTAGCTTTCTCCACAAAAGGGCAAATAGATATTGAACTAGTGCTCACACACACAATCAAAGGGCAGATTTATTGTACAACATACATTAAAAAATAGAATTAATGATAAAGCAAGACTGCTTTCCAATGTAGCCCTATTTCCTCATAATACTTTTTATGTTTGCAGCACATGAAGACAAATCACAGTGGGCAAGGTCACCACTTCTTAGGTCAGCAATGGTGAAGGGTACAGGCACCCTTGGCCTATTCCTCAGGTCATGCTGTTGTGCTTAGTTCTGTCTCATATACCAGCACAGAATACTATGAACAAGAGAGCCTTTGAGTAAATTTTCTAAGGTTGCATCTCAATGATGCAAATGCATCAAATATCCCACAAGTGTGATTTTCTGAGATGTAAAACACACATACGAGTCAAATCAAATAAAACATAGAAACAACTTTCTCAAAGACGCATGTATCCCATCCTACTCTTTACCAAAAATGGGATATTGCCCTGGGCCTTTGGCTATTTTAGCCCAGGGTTAAATATGGCAATTGCTAAAGGAAGAGTTTTAAAAGAAGGAATGTCTATCTATCTATCTATCTATATGATATATATATATATTCCCTGTCTCATAAAGCACAAAAACTATGCTCAAAATGTGAAAGCTCAAAAAGCGTAACCGAGCAAGCATGGATCCAGTAGAACAATGTTGGATAACCATTAAACACAGTTGTTGTAAGTACATTTCATGTAAGTGGATTAAATTCTGCTCTCAGTTACATTGGGATAAATCTGGGTGATTTTAGTATTCAAGGCAATGCAAAATTTGGAAAATTATTTTAAAAAAACTTCAGTGCCAGTGAAACTGGACTGTTCTTTATGCAGTTTCCTTGCTGCTTCTGCAAAACAGGCTGAGGACTGTTAGAGCAGCTCAATCAGGTTATGGCCTTCAGCAAACAGAGCTGTTGATCAATGGAAAATGTGAGGTCAGAGAAAGAAAAACAAAGCACTGCACATCAGTTTGCCATGAAGGGTATTTCTACTCTGCAATGGCAGATGTGATTGCAGCATGGGTAGTGCTAGCAGTAAAGATATTGACATAAATCCAGCTCCCCTTTTGGTGGGAAAGTAAGTAACACTTACATGGCTAACTACCACATATGTAGCACTTTTCATAGAATGATAGAATCATAGCATCATAGAAGCAGGGTCAGAAGGGACCTTGTAGATCTTCAAGTCTGACCCCCTGCCTGGGCAGGAGAAAAAACTGGGCTCAAATGATCCAACTAGGTAGGCATCAAGCCTCTTCTTAAAGACCCCCAGGGTAGGAGCCAGCACCACTTCCCTTAGAAGTTGGTTTCAGATCCTAGCTGCCATAACTGTGAAGTAGTTTTTACAGATGTCTAATCTAAGCCTACTCTCCAATAACTTGTGGCCATTATTCCTTGTTATGCCAGGCGTTGCTAGGGGAAACA
>NW_017728912.1:23209768-23240680 GCF_001723895.1 Crocodylus porosus | reverse complement strand
ACAGCAACACCTGCATCCAATGCTTTTGTGACCTGATCATAAAAGGCAATCAGGTTGGTCTGACATGACCTGCCTCTAATGAAACTGTGCTGGTTACACTTTTGAGACACTCCACACTGTGCAACTCACCAGGTCTTTCTGAGCATGCTCAGAATGACCTACTTTGGGCAGTTATGCTCCAATGAAATCTATGTAAAATTCTGGATATGGTAGTTACAAAAGGATGTCAACTAGGGACTTGGAGGTATGAGGAGGACCAGGTTTCTTCCATGTTTTAGTCCAATAGCCTTGTGGTTGGATCAGTTGCCTGGGAGAGGGAAACCAAGGGTCTAGACCTGGACAGGATGGTTAAGACTATATCTCCTACTTCTCAGAAAAAAGCGGAAACTGTCAGACCATGGACTAGGCATTACTTAACAACAGCCTCCACCCCTCATACTGTAGCTGGTCTATTGCACAGGCAAAAGGAGAAGACATATGGGGCCTGAAGAAACATAAACCAGAAGGTATGTGGCTCAGTGAAATAACTACTGCCCTGTAGGCAAAAGAGCTATGGATTCTGGTTCTAGCCCCTACCCTGTGCTCCTATTGCTGTGGGACAAAGCTGTCTCAATGCTATCTATCCAGTGGCTGTCAACTGTAAAATGCAGAAACACCACTGGGGGTGGAGCCAGGGGCCAGAGCCTCTTTCTTTCCAGTGCCACATCCATTCCATTAAGCCACATTCCCTTTAGCTTGTTTTCTACTTGGCTGTCTAGTAGACCAGCTGCAACAGGATAAGCAGAGGGTGCTGTTAGCAGTACATTGCCAAAGGCTTCTGATGAGGGTGTTTTACTGGGAAATAAGAGATTTGAGTCCAAACTCTCTCTAGGGAGGGAGGACTAAACCTGTTTCTGGTGCTCACTGAGCAAGTGCCCTAAGCATTGTGCTAAAAGCTGGGAGGGAGCTCATTCCTTGCATTTTTGGCTACTTAGATAGACTTCTGTGTCTCTCCAGTATGGGAATAGCCTCTGAAACATGTGTAAAAGGCCCAAAATGCTACTTACCCAGGTAAGGGCCCTGTCACATATTCAAATTAAAGCTGGATAGAAACTAGCTGTTACACATTTTCAAGCATTAACTTTGTATCTGTTTGGCTCCTTTTACAACTGGATGGACACTTTTATGGCATGATGATTACTTTGCATGTGTGGCCTGTCTAAATTTATTGTGTGATTAACCAGCTAATAGTGGAATATATGTAACGTAGCAGAGGCCTACATTACTCGTGTAAATGCTACTACTTACCCATTTAAAGATGTAGTCAGTTTTGGGCCATGTTGTCAGAAACTTTAGTAAAGTCTTTGTAAGAGCCTAGATATGTCACTGGGTTGCTAGACCCTGCTGACGTTTGTGGAACTACATCTTCATTTGTACAGGTTTGCCTCGATTTAGGCTGTATGTGCCCATTTTACAATGTAACAAATAGGGATAGGTTCCCATGGCAGTGAGGGATGGAGTGAGGCTGGGACTAGGGAAGGGGTGGGGTTCCACTCCCAGGGCTGCACAAGGCAGCAAAGCAGAGGGAACAGAGTGGCACTCACCCCAGCCCTGGCTGCAGTGGCCCTGGGAATAGCTGAAGCCAGCTGCCTGCAGCTGCTGGGCTGCACTGTGCTCTGCCTGTCCCCACTCACCTCTGCTCCTGGGCTGTGCCGTGCCCTGGTTCAGGCAGCTGGTGTTGGCTGCTCCTGGAGCCACTGCAACCGGAGGTGGGGTTTGTGTTGCACCCCATGCTGCTTGGGGATCTGCTTGTCTACACTCTCACCAAACTGTGCTGGAGTGACCCTGGGAGCAGCCAACACCAGCTGCCTGCACCATGGCATGATGCAGCCCAGGAGCTGGGGTGAGCCCAGGTGCAGGGGGACAGGTGGGGTATGGTGCAGCCCAACGGCTGCAGGCAGCTAGCACTGGCCACTCCTGGAGCTGCTGCAGCAGGGGCTAGGGCCACAGCCCTTTCCTCTCTCCCCACAGACTTACTTGCTTGGGTGGGGGGGCATCTATGCTGTTCGCATAAGAGTGAATTCGTCTTGCATATAACAAATTATGGGTCCAAATACGATAGCTGCATAAGAGCAAATTTGCATATATAAAACCCGCATAAACTGAGGGAAACCTGTATTATTAGCCATGCTAATCAGATTAAAGCTGGCATGGGTATGGGTGTACAATAATTATTCTGATTGCAGTTTAGATGTACCTTCAAATTGGTCACTCAGCTCGACACTTCTTTGGACTCACCTCATAGTGCTGTTAGAAGGAATATGATGCAGGAAAGACATCCAGCAAGTCTAGCATCTATATAGAGCTCTTCATTAATTAATGAGAGTCTTTTCAAATAATGAAAAGGCACCAGTTGACAGACAACAGGGAGAAAGACAGGAAATCATAATGTACCTGCATTATGTATAGTGTGGAAACACAGCCCAAAACAGACTTTCTGCCCATAATATCCTGCTTGCATTTAAAAGGATATGGTTGAAGAGACTGAGAGATGAAGGAGTAGACTATATAGCACTAAAAAAGGACAAGAGAATAAACTGAGAGAGGGCATGAATGATATCTACTGTAAAGCAAAAGACTTTTTATAGAAAGTCACCTTTACCTTTACTCTCCCCCTTACTTATACCTCTCAAAAAATGACTTATCTAGTGCTGTTAGTCTGGTGACAACAGTAAAAGGTAATGTTAGTTATGCCTACCAGTAACAACATCAGTATTGAAGAGCTGAGTCATCACTTGATACCCACATAGATGTATTTTCTCTAATGTTTAACTTACAAATGCATACCTGAACTTGATAAGGTGTATTTTATTACTTCATGATGCTGATTGTCCCATTAGTTAACTAAAACACAAGCCTATGAAAAATGTTAAAATAAAATTGAGGTACATTTCAAAGACAGCATTCAGGAAGTTGAATTTCTCGTGTCTTCCTTCCCTGGTACAACAGACTATATGCCATGCCTTGCAAAATTGCTATCTAAAAATGTATATATTAGAGGTGAGCTACACTGCCGTGATACAGGTTAAGGTCTGAATTCAGAGTTTAGCTTAATCTGGTGTCCTTTGCATCTAAATCGCCTTAATGCACATTAGGTAAATGTGCATTAAGTTTAGGCACCTGTAAAAGCATGTGTAGACATGCCCATTCTCTCTTCTTTAGTATGTAAATTACTCCAGTTTTAATTCAGTGAAACTAAGGTATTTCCTTCTGAAAGGTATTTCCTTTTGAAATACTTTCATTTCACATCCATGTATTCATGTTTAAAGTCTGACAACTTGTACATCATGTCTGAATGTGGCTTAGTAAAGTTATCTACATGCCAAGAAACCAGAAGAGGAGTGAGAAGTAGCAAAGGCAGCTGACAGGAGGGTATAGAAAGGAGGAAGTTAAAGTGGAAACTTTCCTGGACTAAAATAATGAGTTTGTCCAAGCAGAAATTAACTATTTGCATTTTAAAAGGACAGTTTCCTGTCCATGGAAATTGCCCCTTGTTTTTAAAAAACAAAAACAAAATGGAGAAAAAGTTAGATGAAAGAAAAAAATGTTCTTCACTTCCACTTACTTGAGGAAAAAAACAACCCATCACTACTGGAAAAATAGTTTTTATACTGCTCTATATTTCAGGCCACACTGTGAAGTTTAGTGGATGTATTAAGGACCACTGAGGCTTGGCACAGCTTGGAACACTTCCAAATCATTGCCACATGGGTTGAATAGAAATACTTATAAAGTAAAAAGTATATATATAAGAGTGGGCCAAATGGTGTCGCAAAGTGGCTGATCCTTAATGCTGAAATCAACAGGAGTTTGGCCAGGGACTTCTATATGAGTAGGAATAGGCCCATTATTCCACAGTTTCTATAATGGCTGTAGAACATGATCATAGCTAACCCTTTTGGGGTAAAAGTCAACTTGGGCACATGAAAACAGTATGTGTTTGAATTCCAGCCTTCAAATGTGAATTATTTGCATGAATAGTAACAACCTGTACAATCAAGGCACATTTAATACAGTAACATGCATTGTACTAATCCTTCCACACTGTGTTTCACTTGGCTTCCATGATGCCCATGGAAAGCAAAGGACAAGGTAGAGAACAATCCATTAAAAAGGATTAATGTATTATTATTAATGAAAAGAATCCCAGCCATATACAAATGAAACTTGCTTTCTGGAGTTTCTATCTATATAAAATATTTAAACATGTTACTTGTTTTAATATAAAGAGAAGAGTAATGTATTGGAAGAAGAGAGTGAAATATCAAATCAAAACACAGCAGAAGATCACATCTGAGTAGGGGGCCGGTGATGGGCCCCAGTGCAATTCATTGTTACCTATAGCAGGAGTTTTCTTTAAACAATCCTCTTGAATGAGATCTGCTTCTTCTGTGTCCTACAAGCACATGAAAATAAAGGGTTGGGGTATTAGATAATTTAAAATGATAAAGACATACTAACAAGAGTAAAAGAACAAATTAATGTATTTGCAATGTGAACAACTTTGCTTTGTGCTTTGTGATATTTGTCTAAACAAACAGCACAATTTACATTAGGAGGTGTAGCTACAAATTTAAGAGGTGGTTTAATTCTGCTCCATGCTTTAGGTTAGTTTCTATACTGTTCTATTCAGGCCCTACAGGATCTTCAGCACCATATTACCTGAGTCCCTTGCATGCTAATGTACTTTAAAATTGGAGGAAGATGTGCTGGGTTATGATGCAAACCCAATCATTCTGATCTCATGTCTTCCTTCCACTGACCAATGCTAATACACTCCAAATCCTTACTGTCAGGCAAGATTAGGTAAAACACTTTCCATTTTACAAAGTTACCTTGGGTCATTTCTGGCACGACTGGGAAAAGAATTCAGAGGTCATGTTGGTGTGGAAAAAAGGATAAAGCTCAAGGTGGAGGATGGTGGCTCATATGATATGTTTGTGTCTTCCAGATTCTGGGCTGTTTTGGAGGCCATACAGATTAGAACATTACAGAGGGAGTTTTGTACTCCCTGCCTGTGATTTTCTCTGGTGTTTGCACACCACCCACTTTCCTTCAGTCCTGGACATGCCCACTTAGTATGTCTTTATACCAGGGCCTGGATGTGACATGTACCAGTTCTCTATGCTGCCTGTGTTAGAATTCTCCTCATGTATAATGCTGGAGGAACAAAGGGGGGCTATAGCAGAGACCAGATTCTAGCACCAGCAGTTTAATGTGGCAGATACAAATCTCATCCCTGTCTTTCACAATGCATGTGCCAAATGTATGCACTTGGCTGTGCCACAGGAATATATATTCCTGCAGAACTAGGGCTAGAATCAGAGAATCCTGATTCTTAGCATTCCTGCACTGACTAGTACAAATAGCTGTGTAAACCTCCACCAGTGTGAATGTCACATTCCTCCCTAGAGACAAGTTTGTAAAGCGATCCCAACAACCTAATACTGACAGTTACTGTTAAACTCAAATGTTAGAAATTTGGACTGCAGAGAGCAGAAGACCTGGGTTCAAACCCTGCTAATAAGTACTGTGATGACCAAGAAGGAGTAAATATGTTTCTACACAATAGAATTTCCATATTTTCAATTTCCTTTCAAAATACTAAGGAATCAAAATAAAATATGCTAAATATTAGGTTGTAAACTCCCATGCTCTGAATTATAAAATGCCAGACTGAAAGTTGTTTCTTTACGTCTGCTGTCTAGTTCATATGCATTATGATACAGTCTTTAATTTCATGGGACTGTGCTATGTGTTCCACAAAACTTTGACTTCATTCAGTGGGCATGATGGACAGGCAAGGCAGAAATCTACAAGAAGACAAAGGGCATTCTTTTTTGTTGAAAGCATGAAACTAAGAACCAGACAGCTGATTTCTATTTCTGGCTCTGCCACAAATTTCCCATGTGATGTTTGGTAAGGCTATCATGTTGCATATGCTCAGCACCTGAATTAAGCTTCACTTCAGGTATTTCCGAATGCTTGAATGGTTGACTTACAGTCTTTCAATACAATTTTTGAGATATTTTTAAAAAAAAACAACACACCAGTTTGATGGATATAGAGAATTAAGACTTCAATTTAGCCACAGAAAATGAACAGTTAATGCATCAGTGCTTTTTACGTGCTGTATTTTTTAAGAAAGGAGGTCTCTGAAACAGGAACTTGTTGAAAGAAAACTCCAAGCACTTTTCCCCCTCAGCCTTGCTATCTGAAAGTTTACAAAAGGTGAGGACATTTCTTTCTCTGGCTAAAATGCAAAATGACTTTGAAAATAAGGTTTTCCATTACAAGTACTATTTCTGAGTTTGCTCTTGATAGCATCTGTGGGACAATTACAGAAATCTGGTTAAATCGAGTTGAAGTTTATGCCAGATTTATGTCCCTTATGTCTGTGTTTTTTAAAAGCAGGAAAGAACTGACAAACAGAAACTTTTAATCCAGTTCAAGTCCAGATTTATTAACCTGTAAAATTCTGTTTCCACAAGGTATTCACAAGAAATGAATAAATATAGCAATTTAGCTGTAGGTTGGAGTTAATGCTAGCTCACAAAAATTAATCATCAGATCACATGACACACCATCAAAGAGGCAAATCAATTCTATTAATTCAAACAATCAGCATAAAAGGCAAAACAAGTAGCAGAAGAATATCAGCAAGCAATAATTGAAATCACTTCCTAATGTGAGTGATAACTTTAAATCAGCTATTTACCTATTAATTCTCCAATAAAGGTTGGAAGCCACTTGTTTGTAACCATTTCTTATAACACAGTTACAATATTAAATGATACATTCTGATTTAGCACTACAACTGGTTAGATTAACTGTTAATCAAATTCTGAGAGTAAAAATGAAGGCACAATATACCAAATATATTTAGTATCACGTATTTCTCATAAAGGCTGTTGGCCTCAGATATTCCTGGTTAGGACACAGGGTGTGTTTATACAAGAGATGCTGATCTGGGCTCCTGAGTTCATTATCTTACTTTACTTTGGAAAACGATACAGTATCCTTTCTCTCCAGATGAAAGTCATCAAATATTTTGCATGGTCATCAAGTTCTGTGAGGTTTTCCTGCATCTTACGAATATCAGAAACTCAAATGTCCAGGTACCCAAAATAAAGTGTGTGTGTAGAAGGGGGAAGAGATTGGATGTATAACACTGGTGTCAAGCATAGTGCATGCCAAGAAGATGGGGGTGGGAATGTGTGCTGGTTCTTGTCTACTTCAGTGCTGGTCATCTTCTGGTTTCTGGATCCTCTAGCTGGGGATTAGTGTTCACTTACATGTTACATCTGGTGCAGAAAGAATTAATGTCAGGAGGTTTGGATAAATAACAGAAGTCTCCAACCTGGGATAATTCCTTTCTTTCTTTTGAACATAAATTATCTCCCCAACTAGCAAGCAAGGGTTGTATTTATCCCAATTGTGCTCCCTGGGAGAGGTGCAGACAGTTAGTGTAACTATCTGTTATTAGCTCTGTAAGGAGGGAAGAGTTAACGAAAAAAGGAACAAGGGCATAAGGTTTTCTTCTTGCACAGATTTTTCATGCATTACAAGTTTAAATAGGCAGACCCACATTGAATAATTAATTGAGGCTCTGTTTTACTTCATGACATATGCACACTTTTGCATTGTTATTTTGAATTTCATTCTCACAAAGTTCCCTAACAAACCAAGCAGACCATTTGAATCCCAGTGATAACACATCTTTCCCCACCATTGATGGAAAGGAACTGTGATGCTAGGTCAAGAACTAATCTTCCAAGTTTAATGGGAAATTAAACCCCTGCAGAAATGCACTAACACAGCCATTTTGGGAGGCTTGGGAGAAGTACACAGCTTACTCCTAGCCATCAAATGTAATGAATGTCCATCCTGCTTTACTACTGATTTTACCTTCACAAAAGTAATGGGGATGTTTAATTTCTGAACATTACAGTTGTTTTAGAAAGGTTAAACCAGTACTGAAAGTGGGTACAATTTTCTAGACAGGTTTCCCACACCGTGTTTCCCCAAAAAATCACTTTCCAGAAAGACCAGCAAGTTAAGCATATTTATCATGGTCACCACCACCAGGCTATCTGAGCAATCAGAAGATCAAAACTAATTTAGAACCTGGTTCTACTACTTTTTTATGCTGAATAATACCTAATTCCACAAGTAATTCTATTGATCTCAGTCTTTATTACATGTTCCAGAATTTATTATCAGTGAGATGTATCTCCTACCTGTTTAAATTTTGGGGACATATATCCATACACACTACGATGCATGATAGTTCTGCAGCATGTTGATGACAGCATGTACTTTCTGTTAAGTTAAATAGCTATCATTTCCTTGAAAGCAAAACTGAATTGCCTAAGTAGGGCTTAATCCAGCTATGTATCTAATAAAGTTTGTTGAGCATGCTTGGAACCTCACAAAAGGCACTTAGTACCTTCCATGATCAGGCTTGTAGACTTGTTCACTGGAGAAATAGCTCAGAAGCTGAACTGGGTAGTGGTTAAAGCATATTAAAGCTGAACTCTTAATAGAATGGAGTTTCCATGTAACAGGATATTCCTTCCCCCATCCTGGTTTATAAATGTTTGTCATGCCTTGTTCTGAAAAATTACTTAAAAATTAATAAATACACCTAGAAAAAGCAGGGGTAAGTCTAAACAAGAAAAGTCAGATTTGAGGTCAAAATTCCCCAAGATGAGGAGTGTTTTATATCAGGTGCATCCCAAAGATCAAACCAGTGGGGTTTTTTCATATTTTTAAAGTTGAAAGAAAACCATTAAAAGAGATAAAGGGCAAGAACACAGAGACCTTTCCGGTATCCAAATCAACCGTCTCAACAACTGAATATCATTCCTTAGCCAGCCAGAATACTATGCTTAATCCAGAGATCACCGTCTATTCTAAGTAAAATGCAGCCCTCTTACTGTATTCAGATCGTACTCACAATGCACGCTCTGTATTGTTTAATGAAAATTCTGAAGCTCACAAGAACATATATCCTGAAAGATTTCAATGAATGAAAGCTGGCTCAGTGAAAATTCTACTTCTATTCCTTTCATTTTTGTTGCTTACGTTAAAAACTAACAAAAGATACATTGACTCCTTGACAAAAATTGCTAGGTATTCAGGGAATCTCATAGACCAAATGATCTGTCTTCCTTCTGAACCTTCAACAATCAGTTTTTGATGCAGTAGCCTAGGTATTATGTTTATCAAGGGAATAGTAACAGAAAAGTATGATTCCAAATTTTATAAAAACTTGGTCATGTGTTGTCATTGTATTCTGTAGTCAAGAACTTCAGGAACACATTTGAAGTTATTCCAGAGCCTGTAAGCACAGCAGAATTTACAACATACAAGAACCTGTTTCTTCTTCTTGTAATTTACAAGGTGACTAAAGAGCAGAACTTTGCACTGAGAAGTAGCAAAAGAAGAGTAGAGTGCTACTGCCACTTTGTAATAAACCATGTTCATAGTCCAAACTTTTTCAATAACAAAGCTATAGTTTACTCCTGAGGATTACCATTGGTTATAGCAGTATTATGGATGAAATGTAATCACTGAATGCTTTCTCCTTATATAATTCTGTAAGTATCAACCCCACAACTGTTTCTCCATTAGACACGAGTCTCCATATTAATGAGCCGAAGCATTTTTCCTTAGTCCATTTTGTTTCTATTTGAGTATTTTTTTTCATATTTTCAAAAGTTTAATGTAACATTTTCCAATCCTTTACAAAGTCTGTTTTGTGTTGTCATGAAAACATCATTATACTATGTTCCTTCCTGGTACACAACTTATGGAGTTTATGTCAATTGTCAACTAAAAACAGGAACTTTTTGCAGCTATTGTACCACAAGCATTCATTCAGAAATAAATGACTCAGTTCAGCATTTGAACCAACTTGGTTATTTTGATGAGTAGCTTTCTAAGGATAACATTTTCATTGTTTATAATCCCACAAGCAAAAACCTGTTTATGGAAAAAGAGAGATCTTTTGAATACTAAAGTCCTTTATTCAACAACACAGAAATATCACAAAAACAACTTTACTGGGCAAATTGAATGTTTTTATACAGTTTTGTACATGCCCCATAAGTGATTTTTTTTAAATAAATACACTGTTTTCCAAAACTGCTTTTTTCATAATTGCACAAGCATACATACACCTTACACAAATATCTATTAGAAAATTTAATAGATAACTGCACAGTTCAGAAATAGGAGAACACTGTGAAAGGAGTACATTTCTGTGGCCCATGTTTCTGAAAAATCTCCTAGTTCCCTGCAATTGTGAAAATGGAATACTTTCTAACAGAGGCGCTGTCTTTTATTCACTAGGAATACAGTAGATCTCAGTGTGAAACTGCCAAATTTAATAAAAACAAAATCTGAAACATTTAGCTGTTACATGAGAACCAACTGTTTGATATCACTATGCATCTAACCATGATCAAAGACCCACTACTGCTTTTTGCTGAATGTATTCGACCCTGAATGGTATGTTCATTTAACTACTTTCTTTCTTCATTATTTGATTACAGATAGAGCCAGTTTAAAGACTTTATATTCTTTAGCATTAATTGTATGACTTACATACCAGGGGTTCTGAACAAAAGGGAATATTTTCTTTCTCTGAGGGAGTATCTGCTATTAATTCACACACTGTGTATGTATATGTGCCTCCCTACCAGCCTTATAATTTAAATAGATTTTTCTGGGGTAAGACAAAAAGAAATGATCTATTATGCACCCTTAGTGCTCACACCTAGAAGACCAAAGGTGTGTTCTGCATTTTTTGTGCTGTGGAAAAGAAAAACATAGAGGAATAAAAATATTCTTATTATGAAGTATTTTAGGATCTTATGAAAAGCACAATTTCAGTCATTAGAATTTGACAATAATCTGATTTACAAGTATTAATATACTTTGTATAGGAGAGAGAAAGAGAGAGGCCAGAAAAGAGATTTCCTTCTTCAAACATCAATAATGAAAAAAATCTCTGTACATACTACATTATAGAAATATTGTTTTACCAAATTGTAAAATCTTGATGATGTTCAGGAATAATATCCAAAATCAAAAACATAAGTGGGAATAATAAAAAAATCAACCCTTGTTCATTTTTAATAATCAACAGGTTTGGTTTTTTTAACAATTTTGAATTGACATGTAAAACACCACAATTACAATATACAGATCCATCAGTTTTTTAAAACAAAACAACAAAACAAAACAAAAAAACCACATCAAGACATGCAACATTAGGGTATTAGACAGTAAGTACATTGCTATGAATATCTTTGTACACCTAATGTAGCCTGAACTGAACTTTTTTCTCTACTTCTGTAAGAGCAATCACAATTTTCAAAAAAGCAAGGCAAGTTCACCAGCCAGATGTGCAAATAAGGCTTCCATCGTTTTTTTAAATCAATTAGCAATTTGGTAAAGAAGATCTTACATAGCTCTTATTGGTCCAGCAGTAAATAACAGAGGCCCTGACCAGAAAGTCTCAAATTAAATAACAACCAGTACAAAGCTGCCAAGTAAACACATGTAAGCTCACACTATGGTCATTTAATTCATGGAGTTTTATAAAATATAAGAGAGGGGCATATACTAGGAGCATTTCAAATATGACATATTTTCCAGAAATTATATATATGTCATACTACACAAGACCCAGGATATGTATTTCAGTCCTACTGCTGAAAATGCATATGTAAACTCTTCCATCTCATAACATTCAACCTCTGATGCTCTTCTACTCTGGTCCTAGCAGACCTGTGTTCTACCATTCTTTGTTGCCTAAACACAAATTTAAGATGCTGCTCTTCCTCCATCTCTGCTGGTCTTAGGTTTCTTGACCATTCTCAATGTTCCTCAGTCCTTGGATCACAACACCTCCCTGCACCCCCACAAGACTCCGACTCTCCGTGGTCAGTGGATGACACACTCTGCTGCTTTCCCTACCATCCAGTGTTCCTCAAGCAAGTGTGTGTGAACACATGCCAGTGGAAATAGTTAGCAGATAATGGAGACTGTGCTCATACAATACACTGTTTGAACATTCTCTGCATCATTAATCAATTACTTTCATAGTTGGTACCTGGTCTGTGAAGCTACTAGTACTTCTAATCTTATTGTGTATATAAAATAATAAATATATATGGTACATGACATAACAGCATTCTCTTACTCTGATGGGATGGCCTTTTCAATCATAAGTGGTCTGACAAAGCCAGACTATAAATAAGTGATGAGGTAATCTTTATGAAGTGTCCGTAAGTTCAGTGTCCTCCATAACAGGAGAAAGAATGGTGCAGCATTCCATCGAGGGCCTCAGGGACCAGTGATTCAGCAAGGCCGGGATAAGTGGACAAAGAAAGATGTGTGGGGATAAGTAGCCACTCTTTTAAAAAAAGGGTTAATTTTCATAATTTAAAAAATATCTAGGCTCTCACATCCTGCAGAATTGCAGGAGAGACCCTACATTTGTAAACTTGTCTAACCACTATAGGTTGCACATGGAGCGAAAATATTTTTATATATTTTATAAAGTTATTATTCCATCTATCGAAAAACCTACATAACAATTCTTAGTGGGAAGGTATATATTGCATCACAATTTTTTTGAACATATGGTACTTTTTTCATTATGTATCCTAGAACACGGCTTATATATATATAACTGGTTCTGCATGTCTATCTGTGCTGTGCACTCCACTGTACAGCTCGATCAAAAGCAAGTCCACTATGGTACGTCACTTTGGAGGGACACCCTTCCGTAAAGCTCCTTTGGAAGCAATGCAAGTGCATAACCACGACTCTAATATAGTGCTCAAAAAGATTAATTTTAAATTTTATGTCTTCCCCTCTTACAACAATACAACTGAAGGTAATTGCTAGATGCATCATAATCTTTTAATCTTGTAAAACTTGGCATCAAGTCTCTATGGAAGGATGCATGGTAAAACAGTGCTGCTGCTGCTACTAAACAACTGGCAAAATAATATTTAAAGCTAGAATTTATTGCTCCAGATTTAACTCGCAGAACCACACTGTTGTGTACAAACCGTTAATCTCCATAGATGCTCAGACATGATTGTCTCCTTGTGTCTAAACACACAAAATACAAGCTGCTATCTGTACAGTTTACAGTACTGAAACACATATATTTGAAAATGAAGTATAGTTATGTTACTTTTCAAAGATACATGACTTTATAGCAGGGGTTTACCCAAACTTTTTTTTTTTTACAGCCACTTTAAAAATAGACAACAACTTCACTAGTATAGCTAAGTTACATCAAAGAAAGAATCAGTGTACTGAATGTGAATAAACTGGCCAATTCCCCAGGCTCCCAGATTTTTTATGTTTTGTTTTTGAGGAAACCCCTATACATAAATGAAAATAGTATCTGAGTATATTCTTCAATGGTGAACTAAGCAGTTTCTTAAAACAAGACTTTAGCTTGCCATTCACTTCGGACTGCCTTGAAAATAAGATATACTACTGCTTAAAAGAACCATCGGAATGCTTCAGCGCTGGGAACAGGTGTTCTCTATAAAAAAAAGCAAGAAAACAAGTTAAGCTTTCTTTCTGTGGCATTATAAAATTAGATTTCTTTTAGCTGTTTTTCCTTTACATTTTAGCCATAGATTTAGTTATCTAAGTATAACATGATGCCTCACATACTTGACAATTAAAAGAAACATCCATCTTCTAAAAATGTGCCATTTTAGGATCGATTATATATAAAATATATATTCAATGCATATATATAATATATATGTACACCGTGTGCTAACTACCTCTTCTTTAGTTAAATAGCATAGCCATGGAAATGTAAACATTAATATAAAAATTCTAGGAAGTATATTCTCAAATTGGACAGTAGTCCTGGAATTACCACAAAATTTTGGAAAGGTTTTCACTATCCACTGGCATATTGGGTGTATGATTGTGATAGGGTGGTTTTGTAGGCTAGACACACTCTTTGGTGAGACACTTCTTTCACTGGAAGAATAATGAAGACATTAATCTATCCGTCAGTATATGCACAATAAGCTGGTGTATCTGTGTTGACATCTAGAAAAGATATGACAATGTTTTCAAACATCAGGTTGACTGCCTCATTCTATATTTAAGTTCTGATACGGCAACACACTTAAGCATGATGCTTAGTTTAATCATGAGGCATCCAGCTAACTTAAGAGGATCGCTCACAGGCATCAACTGGACCACATGCTACACCTCAGCCCTAAACATAAATGGTCTTAATTTCAATGTGGCTAAGCTCCCATTACTCCTGTTGCAGGCAAGGGCTCTGAAAATGTTATGTCACTTTATTTAGGTGCCTTAGTACACATTTGGGCAGACAGTTTCGAAAAACGTAATGTACATAAGGGACTTCAGCCCTGATCTTGCAAGGTGCTAAGTGTTTACCATGAGGTACCAAGGCCATTCAAAGCTGGTGGGGATTAAAAGTGCTTAGCATCAAAAAGGATTGGAATCATAGGGTCCATTTCTACTCTCACCACAGTTAATGATTTTACATTAACAACACTAAGGGCAGGATCAGGCCCTTACTATTGTCTAAACATCTAAATGACAGTTCATGTCAGGTATCCCCAACCAGCCATATTTGGTTCATTAAGAACTGCCCACATCTGCAAATGTCACATCTGAAGAAGTTTAACTTCTTGCAGGAAACTGCACATAAATATGTTTGTGTTAAAATAGTTCCTGCAGATGATGCTGAAGCCATAATTAAAAAATGCCACTGAAAAGAAGCATAGTCTTTAATCTATAGCGTTTTTTGAATGGAGGACTTTTAGATGTTTTCCACTGCTGCACTACATACAGCTAAACATCATGCACTCAGAAAATTTGTGGGTATTATGGTAGAGCCTTAATGCACCTCCAGTCATTCACATCAGTTTTAAGGCATCTTTTCAAAATTCTACAGAACTGAGAAATACTATAGCAAACATTTTCTACTGTAAATTTGGCCAGCTGTCATATTCAGGCTCAAACACTATACAGGTCTACTTGATGAAATATTTAAATAGTTTAATAAATATAGCAAAGGAATAAAAAGGAAACAGAGTTCCTCTCATTGCACCTTTGTCATTCATACACACACAAAAATATCAGAGAAGAAAGTATTTTTGCTGTGTCACCAGAATTCTAAACTATTCTATTCAATAACCTCTCTATGAATCTACAGTTTAATAACTCATTTGAAAATTAGCTTCCAAAGACAATGAGTTTGCTTGTTGAATAAACATACTTGAAATATTACTTTTCTTTGTGCAGGTATGTTCCAAAATACAAATTTATTATATTGCTCATAAACAATCCCTATTCTGTTCTGTCACACATGCACAGTTCTAGAGCTGATAATGGGAAAGCAAAGCAAACCTTCCTCACAAGGTATACTGGGGCGAGCTAATATGATTGCCGGACCATCCACACAGTTCAGCGTTGTAAGATGGCTGCTGATAATAAATGAGGTGCACAGATTTATAATTTATAAAGAAGCTGACTATAAAAGAAGCTTGAGCTTAGAATAATAATAAGCAACTATAGGTTTAAGTCAATCTTAAAAGAATGGTTGGTTAACCATATATAAGTATTGCATGTATATATTGCTTTTGTTTAAAAAGGAAATTTAAACATTCTACTATAGATTCTACTTATTTTTATATCCCGGAGGCTGAAATGGCTTTTATTTACTTTCTTGAAGCATCAGGTTGAGTTACTCTGTCAGACATTATCATATCAGCTGGAAGTAAAGGTGCAATGTCTGATTAAAAGGTCAATCAGACATTTAAATACACAGAATAATATTTCTGAAGGGCAAAGCTATTCTTTAGTGCTTTTACTTCTGAAAATCTACAAGATTAGGCATTCTCGTCAGAATATGAAATTGTAATTTAAGATATTATATAATTAAATATTCATTGCACTAGTTCCTGATTTGGAAATCAGCTGATGACTACTTTCAGTTATTAAGCCACAGAAAAACAAAAGCAAAAATCCCTTTGACTGGAGAGGTAGATCTAGTTAGTTAAAACCAAATTTATGAGATGAAATTTCTTGATTTTATGACTGCAACAAACAGCTGTATCTGGGAGAAAAGAGATGTTTCAGTTGGTTTGGTGGCTCAGCTTACCAGTGTACAAGTTTAAGTGCAATGACCAGCTACTTTCCAGTTGTATAAATTCAAGAGTCCCAGCTGGGGAATCAAACACTTGATGAGATTACAGTGAGTTTCTGGATCTCAGTTATGCTTGCAGGGAATCATTATCCTGAGTGACAGGAAAGACAGATTCCCCTGGAAGTTAGGGGGAGGGGTAGTAAGGAACAGAATTGGAGTTGATCAGCATTGTTTAAGGCAGCCTTCACTGCTCAGGCAGGTGCAAATACTGACAAACAGCAGCCTTGTTCCCGTGAGGGAAGTCAAAAAACTGCAGCCCCAGCTTCTCCTAAAAGGTAATTCCATAAAGCATGGTGTTTGAGAGAATTTATCCCTACACAAACCTGATACGAAATGACCTTCAATATTAAAACTTTCTATTTTGTTTTTCTTCTTGCCTACCTTAACTGAAAAGGATGTTTGCTACCAAGGTAAAAGATGTCACTCAATCATTTGAAACTATATTTTAATTGCATTTTTTTAAGTCAGCTTCAAATAAAGAGCCTAGGGAATTACATATTTGGCTTTGAGATGAGAAGAAAAACACAATGAAGTTCTCTTAAATGGACAGGCATCAAAAATAATATTTTAAAACTTAAATATATGTGGGCCTGTATCTCTTCCCATGGGCAAAAATGTCCATTAACTCTAGTGGGACCAGGCCTTTTATATGTGTACACAAATACACACACACTTCCAATACATTAGAACAGCGAAATGTACTGCTATCACAGATTTTATAATTTTTACCCTATAGTTTATTTTAACGTTAACTGAACTACAGTTTTACTGTAAGGAAATAGAACTGTTTTAAATTAATTCTGCGTACACTGTTGCTGGGATGCAACTATGTACACTGTTGGAATTCATGATTTTGCAGATGCTAGATTATGTATTTTTATTACTATTTTATGTATGGCATCTGGGAAACAGTTCTGTAGGTATCTGCAACACATGGAAATAAATATTGGAAAATAAAAAATTGTAGAAGGGTACGTGGTAATGACCTGTTAATCTGTGAATTTTAAATAAGGCTGCTCTATGGACAAAAATCATATATTACTATGAACAAAGAACCTCTGCTTGTCGTAACAGTTTAGTTGTAACCTATACACAGTTGTTTGCAGGTCAGATTCTGAACCCCTTATTTGTGTCAAGTAATACTTATACAAGTTTCCCACTGCACTAATCAGACGAAACTATGAGAGACCATTATGGAGGTGTACAGAGGTTTGGGTGCATGTAAGAAGTTATTTCTCTCATTGGCATAGCCTATCACTACTACAGGGCTCAGAGGAGAGAAGACTTTTCCTTCCATGTGCTCCAAAGATATATGACAGTACAAATGGAGAGAGGATCTGGGGTCCCTGCTTCTCTCCCAAACTGAAGTCGAAGGAGAAGCTAAAGAGGGGGAAAACAGGCTGAAACATCCTACCCTGTGCGCTCAGGAACTCAGGAATGGAATGTCTCCTTGACAGACAGTCCCCCCCTGAGATTCCCAGATAGGAGGTAAAGTTTCAAGTCTGGTCCCTGGCTAAATGCCATGTTTTGACCCAGTAAGTGAGACTTACCTAGTTCCTACAGAATTCTAGTTAGGGTTGGAGAATTTGGTGTTAAGGGAGTGTGTGGTTAGAATCACAGAAAATTAGGGTTGGAAGGTCATCTAGTCCAACCCAAAGCAGGACCATCCCCAAATAGACCATCCCAGTCAAGGCTTTGTCTAGCTGGGTCTTAAACGCCCACCAAGGATGGAGCTTCCACCACCTCTCTGGGTAACCTGTTCCAGTGTTTTACTATCCTCCTGGTGAGAAAGTTTTTCCTAATATCTATCTTTAACTTCCCGGCTGCAACTTGAAACCATTGCTCCTTGTTCTGTCATCTGCCACCACTGAGAACAGTCTAACTCCATCCTCTTTGGAACCACCTTTCAGGTAGTTGAAGGCTGCTATTAAATCCCCTCTCAGTCTTCACTTCTCCAGACTAAATAAGTCCAGTTCCTTCAACCTCTCCTCATAAGTCATGTACCTCTGCCCACCAACCATTTTTGTTGCCCTCTGCTGAACTCTCTCCAATTTGTCCACATCCCTTCTGTAGTGGGGGGCCCAAAACTGGACACTACTCCAAATGTGGCCTCACCAGTGCCAAACAGAGGGGGATAATCACTTCCCTCAATCTGCTGGCAACAGTCCTACCAATGCAGCCCAGTATGCCGTTAGCCTTCTTGGTAACAAGGGCATACTGTCTGCTCATATTCAGCTTATTGTCCACTGTAACCCTCAGGCCCTTTTCTGCAGAGCTGCTGCCCAGCCAGTCAGCCCCCAGCCTGTGGAAGAGACTGTTTCATCCTAAGTGCAGGAATTTGTACTTGTCCTTATTCAACCTCATTAGATTTCTTTTGGCACAATTCTCCAGTTTCTCTGAATCCTAGTCCTACCTTACTGCATATCGACTACTCCCCCCAGGTTGGTATCATCCGCAAGCTTGCTGAGGGTGCACTCCATCCCATCTTCCAGGTCACTGATGAAGATACTAAACATAACTGGCCCTAGGGCTGACCCCTGGGGCACTCCACTTGATACCAGCTGCCGATGGGATGGAGACATCAAGCCACTGACTACTACCCTCTGAGTACAATGATCCAGCCAGTTTTCTAGCCACCTTACAGTCCATTCATCCAAGCTGTACTTCCTTATCTTGCCTGCGAGAATGTTGTGGGAGACCATATCAAAAGCCTTACTAAAAGGAGAGAAGCTAGACTTTCAAGGTGAAGTGAATTCACAGTTCCTGTATATGAATGTATTTTGCACCAAAGACCAGTCTAAAATCTGTGGCTAGCCACCAACACTCTTCCTGAATAGGTTCTTTATGTTTTGGAGAGTACATGGACAGCAAAGAGTGACTGTAATTAAGAAATGAGTAAATGCCACAGAATCCACAAAGCTGTCTCAAAAAACCAGGATGTTGGTGGAGGCAAGGGAGATACGTTCAAGGATGTGGTATTCCCCATATCCACTCCACTAAGAGAAACCTTTCATCTGCAAGGCTAGCAGGGGAAAACTTAATCCTGCCTGAAATTACTTTTAAGGTTAATAAGAAATGGTCTTTGCCAACATATATGCAGCCAAGTATCTGGTATAACTCAACCACCTTCTGACCCCAACTAGCCCCCTTTCGAGTGCTACATTTACTGAAACAAAGCCAAGAAAAGTAGGGACAAGGTAAGCATGAACACATAGTGAAATTTGTCCCCAGGAAACTAGGGAAGGACTTGGAAGAAGAAATCTTTGCTCATTTCAGTCTGGGAAGGACTGGTGTGTATGTGTGTGTGTACATGTTTACACCCCCCGCCCCCATAAGATATCTGAAGCCTCTTACCTAGAAAAGGGCCCATAACGTGTATATCTGTATGCACACCCTTCTTGCCCAGGACACACCAGTGACTCCTCTAAAACACATCAATATGGAGTCAAATTTTACCATCAATGAAGCAGGTGAAGTCCCTGCACTTTTGCTGCGGTCATCAACACTCCAAGCAATGGAGCAGCCACTAATCCACTGCCCTGGCTCATCTACTCCTGTGTTGGCAGATGAGTTCCAGCCATGGAAAGCAAGCCTGTGAGGAATGCAGTTTTCTTTCCATGGCTGCTCTGCTAGCCTGAAAATGTAGTCTGAATAGAATTCCACTACTCACTCAGTTAAGCACTGCATAACCTTGTATTGGATTAGCCACTAAGAGTATATTTATGTTTTGGTTTTTTCCCTCTCATGAATATACATAGACCTCAGGAATGGCTCTTCTAGATTCACCTGACAGAATTTCCTTAAAATTCTCCTTTCAGACTACAGAGGTAAGGAGACCCTGAAGGGTCCTAGAAATGGGCAAGGAAGAAAAATTAAGAATCAGATAGGCTGCCTCTTCAAACTACTGCTCTGTCCTACCTCCCAGCTACCATGATAGTGTGGATCCTGTTAAGGTGTGCTGTCAGAGCAGGCCATCTGTGGTCACTCAAAGCCAAATTACTGATCCTGCAAACAATAGCAACTTAGGCATGAATATCCACTGGCTTGTGAGGGTGTGTTTTGTAAAGGAGTGATTCCTTCTCCTTCCATCCTGGAATCTCCTTACAAAACTCTAGTGCAAGGGTAGGCAACCCCTGGCACAGGTGCCAGAACGTGGCATGCAAAGGCATTTTGCTTGGCATGTGTGCCCTGGGGTGGGTGGTGGGGAAGGGGCTGGGGATACGCTGCCCAAAAAGGATCAGCTTGCAGCTCCCTTGCAGCTCTCCCTCCATCTGTCCCTGGCATTCTAACACCTTACAAGTCCAGGTTGTGGGTGTTTTTGGCACTGCACCAAAAAACACTGCTGACCCTTGCTCTAGCTCCACAGAAGAGATTTTGTGGGCTATGAACAAATGGTAGTAGGATATGAAGCTTTCATTCCTCACATCTATTAGGACACCCTGGTCTCTGCCTTCCACTTGGAGACCCTGGATGTCTACTTATTGTGAATATTATCATACTATAACAGACATTCTTTAATTACCCACTTGTGTTTCCACTTACTAGTTAAAACAGGACAGGTATTTCAGGTCAGAAACTCAGTAGAAATTTTATTTTAAAGACCTGACTTAAAGTAACTCTTACCATACCTGAGCACATTCCTGTCTTCCTTCATACCAGGGATGAGATTTAACATTTATTTTAGAAGTCAGTTTTATTTGCTCTGAGAGGACATGAATCTTTTCACTGGCAGTTATTTTTCCACTTGCACTGCATATCTTCCATGCTGTATTTGACACAAACCAGATTTAGAACGACCAGATTAGGAAACTCATCTGACTTTCTCTGCCACCAAATTCACAACGAAAAAAAGTAAACTGCTACACTGAATATTACATAGAAATAAAATATATATTTTTTAAAAGTTGCAAATCACTAATTCCAGGCCAGTTCTCTACTTTGAATACCTTACTTAGCAAGCAGACTCAGAGATTTCATTAGGACTATTTGAGGTATAAAGTATAGCTGCAGAACTGGGCCCACGGTCAGTAGGGAACTAATGACTTCTTATTAACGGGACAGACTGTTGCTCTATGAATTGCCAGTAGTGACTGGTAGGAAGTAGCTCTTACTGAAAGCAATACTGCTACTCAAGGACTAAAGTGCTTCCCAATAAGGGGTATGGATGAAAAGATGCAGCCCTTATTAATAGTTGAAATTTGACATGAGCTACTTTATATATTAATTTTCATTTACTTGAATGTAATTGAGGGTATCTTTAAAATGCATTAAATTAAATTTGTGGAAATGGGCAAATCATTTACCATTTTAATATAAATGTACAGTGTCAGGATGGAAAACAGCAGATATGGATCAATAACTGCATGGAGCCAGAAGTTATGTTTGGAAAAGTACTCTCAGCCAGAATACACTGAGAATCAGATCATGGAGCCACTTCTCTTTGTGAGAACAGAGTCCAATGAATAATCTCACTGGGTTTCAATGACACTATTCACATGAGTAAATCCCTGTACTCCAATCTAGCCCTAAATCTTTCGGTCTAGATAGAGTTGTTAAGCACTGCCTTGTATTAAGGTTGGCACACATATATGCCACTCCAGGAAGCAGGAAGAGTGTTGAAAAGTGACAAATTTCCCCATATTCTTCCTGAGTTTGGAATAATTTGCCACAATGCCTTTCCAACACACTCTCACTATCATTTTAGCTGAGCGGGGTGCCAAGGTTCCAAATGTCCCCACGACTTGTTCATGGAGGGAAGTAGCAGCTTTATGGAGCCTGTTTTCCCCATGTCCTCGATCCCAGAGCAGCTTCTAGGAAGGCTGGGCAAGACTGGTGATGATTGTGTCTCTTCTTACATTACTGTAAACTCTAAAATAAACTATAGGGTAAAAATAAACTATAGGGTAGCCATGTTAGGGCGAGCCAAGATACAACTCCAAACAAGAGCACTTAGCAAGCATACATCAGTAGAAATCAAAATCTAGATGTTTTAAAGTAACTCATGGTAGAGGTGATATTTTTTATTAGACTAACTAGATGTTTGCAAAAATAATTCCTTATTTGCAAGCTTTTGGGCACAGGCACCCTTCTTCAGCAGAAAAGATGTTTTAAACTGACATTCTTCTATCCAGATGCATGTTGTTTTACATTTTTAATTTTTGCTGACTCCGCTCTACTCTGTAGCTGCTAAAACTCTCTATTTTAATTCCTGCTGATTGTCTTTTATACCTGCAGTTGAGGGCAGAACCAGTCAAATGGCAGAGGCAGCTATTCAGATGCTGATGAGTTGCCATTATTATATACATCCCTTGCACTACAGTGGGGCCCAAAGGCTTCAGACAGAACTAAGGGTTATTTTTATTGGCTTTGCATGGCTCCTGACAATTTGCCTTTTTTTTAAAACAGAAAAGATATGTATTAGCACCATAGCGGTATATATGCTCTTTAGCAGCTAGGAAAAAAGTTAACCAGCTCAGACAAGATATAAATTATTACCTTCGTAATCACAGTTCAGATTAACATATGGCAGCATCCAATTTACGTTAGATCCTCTGTTACCAAGAAAAGTTCAAAAAGAAATTCTAAGCACTGCATTTGTCACATCAACGTAATGTAAAGATCAAGAGGTTTTATAATAGAAGACACTAAAAATGAAATCCGCACCATCACCATCACCATCACCATTTCCAGCTCAATCCCTGTTGCTGACTAAAATCTGCCTTATTATTTCTTCTTACTCTATTTTGTCAGAAGTTATAAGTTACAAACTCAGTATCCCCAACCATGCAGAGACACTGTCATTCTTATAATGTAATCCCTATGAAGACCTTCCCACAGTCTCTATCATTTATCCCTCCACAAATTTACAAACAGAATTATTCTAGTTAACATTCATTCCATTAAGAAGAAATCCCTCTTGGTACAACGTCCATTGGTATAAGACTCAGCCTTCAAGCTCTGAAAATTCTTTCCTGGCCTCAAGACTACTGCTCCAGGGTATGTTTCTCCTATGGAACTTCTGTTCCTAGACACAGGGTAAGTACAGCTGTCATCACCGAATCTAAAATTACATTTCTTTTCTGTAGACCTAGATCTACTCTGCCTTTGAGAAATTCTTGTTCTTCCTTCCCCCCCCCACAGTTAAACCTAAAATTAACAAATCAATAGGACATCAGGGCCAATTAACTTTATCCTGTGGGATTTCTCATGCGATACAATAATCAGAGCTAATAAAAAATGACCGCAAAAATGAGGCTTTCTGCTTGTTTGTTTGTTTGTATGAAGATTTCAGGAAAAAGTTAACAAGCTGAACTAATTTGTACTGGCTTTTTCAATTTAGCGGTGATAGACAGTACTCACTGGAGTGATTACTAAGGGTGCCAGAGTGACTGTCCAGAAGCCTGGTGAACTTAGTACTGATCCAGAGGTCAGGGAGACTGAGAGGAGCATCAACACAAATTTCCCTAGTGTATTAACAAAATTTCCCAAGTGGGAGAATCATTTCTAGAGATTCAAAGGTAATATATAGTTTCTAAACTTGTCCAATCCTTGCCTATCTTCTGAGACTTTAAAGGATCATAATTAGCACATACCTGGCCAAAGATTTTTGTAATGAGGCCACTTGCACCAGATTTAGGTCTCCAGAGCATTTTACACAGGTCTCCCTACAACCATCAGACTGTAACAACTTCTAAGCACTACCATCCAAGAGTGAGTTGAACAAGTGACTTACAGGGAACAGGTTCTATTCCATTATCAATCCTTTGTGACAACTACCCCCTAGGTACTGGTGTATTGCCTTTTGATATCAGTGACCCCTCCAGACATTTTGCTTCTGACTTTTTGGCCCTCTCCAGTATCCTTGGCTTTTACTTTTTCACTGTCATCCGCTCCAGAGGTCATATATTAATATAATCCACATTTCACTAATCTTCTTCCTCTCTTTCTTTCTGATACAGTATCAAGATTATCACTCTTTCAGGTCATTTGATTTTGCACTCCTCAAACCTTATAAATAACTGGCAGCTGCTGCGTCTTTGACTAAAATTCTCCTTCTCCTAGTCTGCTGGAGCCTACATCTGTTAACCTTCTATACATACCGCAATGACCAGCCTACTGCTCACCAATCATTCAGGTGGTGGGCAGAGGGAAGGCAGGCTGTTATTTAGTTTTGATTGTTGCAGTATAATGATTAAGTTTTCAGGCATTTCATTTGTGATGCTGGAACAGATTTGTGTGTACTGTATAAGTACAGATCATTGTAAATTTCAGTACTCTGTATGGGTGCCCTCTAATTCCCTAAAACACGTAAACCTCCATTTCCCTAAAATACACAGATTGAACAGTACTCAGTGAATCATCACTCTCAGTCCTTTGTTTGCTAACCTCATCTCTCCCCTTACACTTATCAGCTTGTCAGTACTTACAACTTTATCATTTCCTTTGCGATTGAACAACTTGTTCCTCTGTGATCTTTTATCTCCTCCCATTCCATCTGCTCACCTGGAAGTCATATCACCCCCATAAACTCAAGTCAGTGCTTGGAAAAGAAGTTGAATAAACTCGATTTCATTTTCGTCTGGGACAGGTGGAAAGCACAGTTTATGGTTTTAAAAATACTTCTCTAATAATGTACGAATCGTCAATCAACTGAGTCAATCAAGCATGCATCCAAACTTTTGACCCCCACCACCTGAATGACACTTTGTACTTTCTCTTTCTCCACTGACCACTGCAGAGGTGTTTGCTACAATATTTTTTCTAGTACTATGATAGTATTACTACTCTTAGTCCTACTATCATCTCCTTGTTCTCCTAGAGCCAGGTTCCCCTTCCATAATGCTCATGGCTGTCCCTGTCAGAACTAATTCCCAAATATTAACAAATACCACAGCTCAGAGCACCTTCCCAGTACAATTTGTCACACCCTTTTCATACTAGTATCATTAAGCACAGCCTCCATTCTTCTGAAAACTGCAGAGGAATACCCACCACCACCACACAAACTTAAAAGGGTCTTGTCTGACCCTTCTTTATTCACTGCCTCACTTTTTGTCTCAGCAAAGTTCTTGAGAAAGCAGTAACCCATCTCTTTAACCATCTTTTCTCAGCAAGTTCTTGTCTAGCTTTTAAACTTTTCACCACCTCTGAAAATGCCCTTTTCTGGGTAGTTAAAGACACACTTCCTGCCCATAATCACAGTTCTTCTTTTTTATCCTCTTTGATATTGATGCAACTTTTATTACTATCAATCATTTTACCCTTCCTGAAACCACCATCATCTCCTGCACTTTCAGTGCCTCATTTAACTGTCACTCAGATGCCTGACTGCTACTTTCTCCATCACCCTTCCAGATGATAACCAGCTCTACATCTCTCTCAGTCCATTCTCTGGCTCTGTCAACTCCTGCCTGTACCACCATGCTCCCTTTCCAAACACATCCAATACGGAAATGTTCCTCCTAAAGGAAAAAGTCTGAACTTTTATTTCGCTTATATCAGACCTGTATTTTGCCCCAGTAGCAAGAGACCTTGGCAGTGACACAACATTCCCTTAATTTTAAGGGCATGTTATTTCTACCACCGCTTTTGGAACATTACAGGAATTCCTCCTTACTTAGATGTAGCTTCTGCTGAATTCTTTATTCCTGCCTTTACCATTTCTTGCCCCGACTGCTGTCATTGTCTCCTTTATGATCTAAGCATAACAGACTATTATTTTTCTCTAAATGACAAAGCCATATTACCTCCATCCTTTGCGAGTTCCTACCGATTCTGAATCCAAATCAAAACTGTTGATTGTGGAAACTCTGTAGACATGTCCCACCCTTCTCTATCCATGTATCCCCTGATTCTCTTAAATCTTACCCATCTTGAATTCCTCTCCCTGCGCTACAATTCACAATTGTCTTGAGTTCATTCTGCTGACCCCTGCATCTGGAATTGTCTCTCTTTCTCATTCTTCCCTACTCTTCGAACCACAGATAATTCCCTCCCTTTAAAACATCTCTATTCTCTTTACCTTTACAAATAATTCTCTTCGTAAAATTCTTAATGATCCTGAGTATTAAAGGTGCTACATAAAAAATAAATTGTAACACACTGAAAGTAGACATGGAGCTGAAACATGAGCTGTTCCTGAGATAGCAAAGAAGAAAGGTTTTTAAAATGTTCATTATTCAATCATCTCAGTAAAAACAACTCTCAATACAGAAGAGAAAAGAATGAAACTCAGCTGTGGCCAAGTAAGAAGGTATTCCATGATTCGGCTATGCTTTAAGAACACAGCACACAGCATGACATGAACTGGTTCTATTCTATTCTATCTAAATTTCTATATTGCACTTTTCATTGCAATATCTGAGTGCCTGGTTAAATATGGAGAAAGAGAAAAACTTAAGAAAATTGCAAAAATTCAATAGGGTTAATACATACCTGGCTGTGGATTTTTATGGTCTTAAAATAAATTAAGAGGATGCCTAGGCATTCCAGGGAAGAGAAAATATTTCCCATAATGTTTGAGAGTAGAAGTTAACAAGCCTGCTGGGATCTTTTTAGCCCCTGCAGAGCTAAGGCTTCAACATTATTAAATGGCTGTCGCATCTGAAGTATGGTGCAAGATAACTCAATAAACAACAGAATATATATGATACTGAATGGGGGAAGGCTTTAGATTACCTCACAGAATAATTCAATGTTAGGACAAGTGTTTGCATATGATGAGATGACAGGGCTACAAAAATATAAAAGCACCCAAGAAATAAGGGAAATAAAATAGAAAAGGACAGACAGACACTACAGCATCATTGTGTCAAGTGAACTGTATGTTTTTAAGGTGTTACTATTCTGTGAGAACTCTAAAAGTAAAGTATCAACAAAAAAAAAAGGAAAGAAAAGAAAAGAAAAGAAAAGAAGAAAGATTACAGCAACAGAAACAATACTTTCTTAGGACAAAATTATTATTCCTGAAAATAATGAAAGATATGGGTAACACTTTGAAAAGTACAAAGGCTACTAAAGAGCCCCATTTTCAAAACAGCCTCGGTCGTGAAGACTCATTTGTGAGGCTCCAAAATGCTTATGTCACTTTTGAAAATACCCTGCCTCACTTGTATACTTTTAATCATTAATACCTTCACCACATGAGCCATACGCTCAAAGCCTATTTCAACCTGCAGCCGGTAATTGTACCGATCCTATATCTTTTGTTAAACTTCTAAGGTGAACACTTTAGGTTTGCCTGCATAAAAATATTTTAGTCAGTCAGACCCAAACTTTAAAACATGTGTAATAAACATCTACAAGACTACCAATTTTCCTTTCACTGATACATTTTTAGTTTATTTTGAAATGATTTGTTCTCAGCTTCGCAGTCATACCAATAGTCTAATCTTCATTACAGAAAAAAAAAATTCAAGGGTGTAGAAAAATTAATACTTGGCTTTTATCAATGACATTATTATATTTACTACACATGCCTTTCCCCCAAAAATGAGCCCTCCAAAATTGGGGTCCCTGTCTTAAGCAAGGAAGCAGAGTGTTGCATCAGGATAGAAGCACTGGGCTTCCCGTAACTACTGCTGGGGCTCTACTCTCCATGACCACAGAGAGGGAGGGGCAGAGTGCACTGTACCCTGTCACAATTTTAATGCTTTCAGATGCAGCCAAAAGCTGCTGCCAATTTGGCAACAACTGTAAGAGGGTTCAAACTGTAGCTTTTGGCTGAGCAGCATCAGTTAGAATGTAACTATGCAGTCAAGATCCCCTAGTCAGGATTCAGCCATGACTCTAGAAAAATCTTTGTTCATCATTCTGCCTTCCCAAAGCAAGGTTTTTGTGGTATTTGAGACCACATTTGGCATTGTGTGGTATGTGATAAAATATGGCATCAACCCTCTGGATTCATTTATTTTAAATATAAAAAATACATAATGCCATTACCAAGAAATCACCAGCCACAACGGACCAACCACTGAAGGTCTAACTCATTCTTCACTCAAGCAAAGTTTCCACTGACAGATTTTTAGCTAAGTAAAGGACAGAACTGTATAGGCATTTTAGGATTTGTCCCAGTAAAATAAATAACTATATAAATACTTACAACCCACCTCAGCAAATTCTTGGAGTGAAACAAGGAGGCTGTAGTTCACATTATTTAGGAGTGTCTATGTTTGTTTATATGCTCATATAGTTTATCCATTCAAAGCACTGGACAAGCATGAAATTGGCTAATCTCTTCTAAAGTGGGTTTTTTTTTTCTGGGTACCTAGACGATTAGATTTGGTAGTCTGCTTGGACATCTAAGTACCCCAAATCCTGCTTATACACAAGGTGGCACTCTATTTTGGGGCATGTATGTAGCCATTCACATGCATACAGGTACACACAGAGGAATAATGTCCTGACCTGTACGTAAAGGCATTTTGGGGATTTAGACAACCATACAGACAACCAAATCTCTCCATCTAGGTTTCCAGAAAAGAACAGAATGTCATGCTTGTAAGTGACTTTGAAGCCTAAACTCCATTGATTCATAAGTGCCTGTCACTTCTGAAACAGAGACTAAAACTACTAATACACTAAAGTGCTTTGGAAAATTTTAGCCTTCATGATTATTTCTGCTAGAAAAATATCTGGCCTTATTCACCATACAAACTGTAAATAAAACAATTCACCCGACCAAATCAATATGCACAGTTCACCTGACAAAATCAATATGCACAATTTAACTGGAGTCAATCTGTATAAAACTGTAGATATGCAGTAAAAGATCAGTTGCAACAGTGGGAAAAGTTCTGGACCACTGAAATCAATGGCAGAATTCCTACTGACTTGGCAAACATCCCATTGACTTCAATGGGCCAGAAATTCACTCACTCTGTTTATACAGAGTAAAATATCAGAAGATTACTGAGCCAAATTTAAGTTGTGACCTAAACCACGTGCAGTCTCACTAAAATAAATAGGTTGCCAAGAACGTAATCCAAAATAGAACCTAATAATCCTGACTCATGAGTACTTATACTACAATACTTTTTTGTTTTAAAGATATGCAAAGTAATATTCAATGCATGCAAAATATAAAATGGTCATAACTGGTTGATCTCTCCAACTAGCTAGGTACCATCACTGGTTAAAAAAGATGAAGAAATAAACCCAGGACTAGTTAATACAATTTTTTTTTTAATGAGAGTAAAAAGCAGTTTGTAAAAACCGTAAGTTAAAACCGGGCATGCTTTTTGTCTGATTTCTTTCAAAATTATCTCTCAGTGTAATACTTAATTTTGGTAATGTTAGATATTTTCATGGGTAACCACTTAATTTTCTTTCGTTTCACTTTCTGTTGTGTTCCTATCTCACAAAATACAACATTCTAGTGTACTATATCAAACAGTATTTTGCACGTCCCCCATCAAAACACCTGAAAAACAGGGATGTGGGTATATAAAATGCATACATTTAATGGTAATCTAATGTTTTGGCATGGTTTTGTTTGTATTAATTTGCAAATATTACATGAAGATATTAAGAATGTATGGAACTGTACCAAAGTAAATGTAATCCCTCTTTAAGAGCATACCAATTCCTCCAGGGTGCTAAAGATCAAGACCCATTAGAACTGTAAAGAATCCACAGACCTGATAGTGCAAGGTGCTTAACAATGGGTCCTTATTTCCCATCCTGGGTGCAGAACTCCAAATGGCTTCAGTAATATCTCTGAGTGACTGCAGGATCAGGCCATGTGACACCCAGAGTGAATGAGAATGCCTGCAGCTATTCCAGTCTGTGCCTTAAGGCAGCAGGAGGAGTCCTTGTGATGCATATTTTTATGGAATCTCAGATGACCAAAAGGAGCTAATTATTTAATTTATGTACATCCCACCCATCATTCGACTATCTGGGTAAATCCTACAAAAAATCAATTCTAGCAACTATTGCAAACATTTGACAAAAATCAAACCTATTCCAGGCTCTGTATCCTCCACTCATTTGCAAAATAATTGCCTAATTTAAGAAGGAAAACAATACAGAATCAACGCAAGCTCTATGTTCTCTTCCTGAAGAGCCAAAAAGCAGTACGATCAAATCACCAGACCCTCAGTCAAATACACTGCAAACAAAAGTGAATTCCAGAGCTAAGGATCTTCTGCTAAGAATGAAACACTTCCCCTAGGAGTTCAATCTTGGAGACAGGAAAACAAGGTTTCTGTAAAAGTGCAACTGCCACAAGCAAGGAAGAGATCAGAAGAATAATGTCCAGGGCAAGACAGCGCTTTTGGTTGATAATCATTATCTTGAATCTCCCCAGAAGAAACTGGTGCAATTACTTTGAGACAGGTACCATATTCATGCTCTGTTTGTACAGAACCCAGCATAACAGAACCCTGGTCTATTAATAGGGGAGGGGAGCCAGGTGTCCAAGAAGAGTGGTTGCTCCTTAAGAAGACGATCTTCCAAGCCCAAAGGGAGGTAATCCCAACACGGATCAAAAGGGGCAGGAGGGCACAAAAGCCCCCATGGCTCACCAAAACCATCTGGGAATGTCTTCTAGCTAAAAGGGAGGCGTACACCTAATGGAAGGGAGGGGCCATCACCAGGGAGGACTATACTGCAGTTGCTTGGGGATGCAGGGG
>NW_017728912.1:23205253-23209668 GCF_001723895.1 Crocodylus porosus | reverse complement strand
ACCAGGAATAATGGTCACAAGCTGGCAGAGGGTAAATTCAGATTAGATATCAGGAGGTGCTACTTCACTGTCAAGGCGGCTAGGATCTGGAACCAACTTCCAAGCAAAGTGGTGCTGGCTCCTACCCTGCGGTCTTTAAGACAAGGCTTGACAATCATCTTGCTGGGGTCTACTCTTTCCTGCCATGGCAGGGGGTCAGACTAGATGGTCTGCTCGGGTCCCTTTCAACCCTACTAACTATGAAACTATGAAAATCTGAATCCAGCCTACAGTGTTCAAAGACAGGAGGCAAAGTAAGACCTGCCTTTAATCTTCCTAACATAAAGGCGAAGCTATATACCTGTACATTAACAGGAAGAAAACAAGTAATTTTTCTGAATAAATAATGATTATACCTCTTTGAGCTAACTGTAAATGTACATGAATGCAATCTATACATACACAAGTATGCAGAGTGCAACACAATGTCTATCTGTTCTTTATATAGTTATTACTCCTGTACATAAAATCACCTGGCAATAATAAAATTCCATGAAAAATACTAGAGCACTTGAAAAGTTTTTAGGTGAGTCTAACAAAGGAAAAACAAGGAAAAATAAAAGCAGTTTAAACAAAAATGCTAGCATGGAATCTTTAATTAAAAATGCAGGGGTCAGAAATCTAAAAGCATTAATGCAAATCTGTCTTAAACTCAGTGTACTAACCTTGAGAGTTATATCATATGCCTTCATCGCACCAGGACAAGAATCGATTCAAGGGAAAAGAAGAGAAATGATTTCAGTGGATATTTCTTTTTAAGCTAGTTTCACTTGCATCTTTAATCATTTCCACACTGTGGCCAACTCTATTTGTGCTACTGAACTATCAACCACAATTTCATATATATATAATGTATGTATGAATGTGTATAGAACTCAGGGCCTGGAGTTACTGTAACTTCTCAGCAAGACGCCTATCTTGACCATAACGTATCACCCAAGATTTGCTGATTTACAAAGCCCATAAGACAAACTAGCTTGAGAAGCCAGTTCAGCAGGGAGACTATTCTCACCCACCTGCAACCACTGCTGCTGCTTCAGTTCAGTCATGTAGGCCCTGTCACTCTCTGACAAGCTTCCAGCTGGTTGCCTTACAACCAGAACAGTGTTGCTGCACATGTGCTTTAGGCAGTCATGCTGTCATTCTTTATTATTTAATTAAAAAAAAAAAGAAAAAAGAAGAAATAAGAAAAATGACCAAAATAGAAAGTTATCCAATTTGGGAACTTTTCTTTTCCTACTGACAAATAAAATGTCTGTATAAATATGAGCCACATGCTGTGACATACTTTGTGACTGGATATGACTCGCAGAGGAGGGAATGTCTGCTGATATCTGTACAGCTGGAGAGAGAAATATGCTTCCTTCCAGTGATGACAGAGTAATAGAGGTGTGTGTGTGTGTGTGTGTGTGTGTGTGTGCATGTGTATCAATGAGAGTGAATGCGAGAAAGAGAATGGAGAAAAGAAATGAAAGCAGGTGGTTATGAGAGTACACAAGTGGCTAATAAAACCATGGTTTTTACTAGTCACAGTGGTTAAACAATTTTAACGGGCAGCATTCTCATAACATGCCTGAACAATTTTTAAGGCTATAGAACACCTCTCTCAGGAGTGAGGAAGTTCATGAAATGTGCTTAGAGATGCACCCAAATTTAGACAAAGATCTGATAATATATAAATTAGGCTTTTCCAGAGATATCTCACATTCTGAACAAACTGATAATCTATCCATGTCTATCATTTACCATAAAAGCTAAATCACAATGGCATCCTAGTTTGCATGTCTAATGGGAAAGAAGTTTGCACCTCAAGGGGATTGCAAAGTTCTATGAGATTGAACTTAGTGCCACCAAAAAAAAGTTATATCCTCTTTTGAAACTGTAGTTCAGTGTGAAAAATCAGCATTAACTGTTTATTTACAGAGTGGGTTATAATATACACTCTTTCAAAATCTTCTGGAGAAAGGACTGAGGACTATATTGCTGACCAGAAAGGCTAGGTAAAACCAAAAGTTAACTGCTGATTTCTAGCACCTGAAAAATCCATGGAGGTTGTTGCATTTGTGTAATACTGGGTTACCATATAGTCACAAAAAGCAGCTAATGAAAATGCAATAAATATGGGCCAGTCATCAAACTTTTAACAAAAACAGTTCACTCTTGCAAGGGAGAATTAACAGAATATTTCAGTGAGGCTGACTGCAAAACAATAAATAGTGTTAGCCAAAGATTGATGTAAAAAACACCCCCAAATTTCCTTCAGTTAAAGGGTAGTATTCAGGTACTGAATAAACTGAAGGGGGGGGATATTGTTTTGTTTTTGTTTTGTTTTTTTCTTGAATATTGTTCTCCATCATTTCTTGGGAGAGGACTCCTGCAAGCAATGATTTAAAAAACGAACTGCTACACAGACACACACCGACACACAAACACACCGCGACACAGGGTTCGCAACTCTCATCTTTTAAACAATGTTGCTAAATTTCTGTGACTGCAAATCTGAATGTCACCCAGTATACACAGTTCTCCTCTGTGCTAAATCCATCATCCCCCTGACACCTTCAGACACATCTGATATGTGCATCTAACCAGCAACACTATAATTTTAATAATGACAAGGGATTAAATATGATTACTAGTCTTTCCTCTTGCTTGTTTTTCTTTGTCTAAAAATATCACCCAATAGCCATTTTGCTTATATGCTTGTATTTTTCTTTTTTTCATTGTCTGTTGTACTCAATACATGAACTGAAATTTCCACAACATCATATCTGTCTTGTGTACGTCTAGCAGTCTTGAAAACCTGTCTTTACAGCTCTGCGATACTCAATACATTGTCAGTTCTGAGGACACGGTTGTAAAAATAAACGTATATACAGTTCAGTCAGAAATAATTTCAGGCGTACCAGGGGCTTATTTTGTCAGCGTGTTTTATGCACCAGAAAGGGTTACTTTGTGGACTGTACTGCCCAAAAAGAAAACAAAAATTACTTTGGCATATTTCACCAAACTATTTGAACCCTGGGACCAAATTCTCTTCCTTGAATCAAAATGCTATTGGTCAACTTGAAAATGAATTGGCTTTTCCTGTGCTCTGAACTGCTGACTGTTGAAAGACAGGTGTTTAGCTATTAGAGGCTTTTCCTGCTCTCCCCTGCCATCACCAAAAGAAAAAGAAAGAAAGGGAAAAAACTAAGCAAAGAAAGGCATCCATCCGCCTCACAGAAAACACAGTGGGTCAAGCCAGCAAAGGTTTGTCTTATAATGGCCACAGGTAGGTTAGAAAAATATAAACACCTCATTTGCTTCCAGGTTTTTGAAAGGGTTCACTCTCCATCAATGTAAGGGAAACGTGTGTGTGTGTGTGTGTGTGTGTGTGTGTGTGTGTGTGTGTGTGTGTGTGTGTGTCCATCAATGTAAGGAGAACTGTGTCAATGTAAGGAAAACTGTGTGTATGTGTGTGTCTCCACCCACGTAAGGAAAACTTTGTGTGTATGCATGTCTCTATCAGTGTAAGGAAAACAGTGTGTTAATGTAAAGAAAACTATTTTCTGTGTTCATTAATATAAGGAAAATTGTGTCAATGGAAGGAAAACTTTTGTGTGTCTGTGTGTGTGTCTCCATCAATGTAAGGAAAACTTAGTATGCATGTGTGTGTCCATCAACATAGGGAAAACTGTGTGTCAGCGGAAGGAAAACTGTTGTGTGTGTGTGTGTCTCCATCAGTGTACGGAAAACTCTGTGTGTGTGTATTATTTTTACAGGGCACCAAACAGAGCTCCTTCACAGAACAGACAGACTGGCAGACTTTGTTCAAAGCAGTGTGTAAGATGGGCTGGGCCCAGCTCGTCCTGAAAGAACCGCCCTGCCCTGGGCCGATGGGTGCACGGCACCTTAGCTACTAGGTGAAACTTTCTTCCCTACCAGCTTTTGTTTGTTTGCTTGTTTGTTGTGTTTTTTTGTGGCTTTGCTTCTCCTGGGGCCCAGCCCAGGGCGGGCGGGCAGGGCAGGGGGGGAGGGAGGGAGAGAGAAGCCAGAGCGCCACTTGTGCCCCCCGCCCCGCCCCCTCACAACCTGAAGGAGGCTTCGGAGAAGGGGTGATGCATCTTGAAGCTGGACAAGAAGCACTGCAGGGGCGGGGGCAGGGGGTTGAGGCCCGACGGGGGGAGGCTGCTGCTGCTGCTGCTGCTGGTGGGGAAAAAGAAATCATCTCCTCTGACCTCTAGCGAAGTGCCCGGTTTTTTCTTGAGCTCCTCGCATTTCCTAAACTTGCAGATCTGGTGTCCCGTTTTGCGGTTCCTGCAACTGCTGCACACGCCGCAGTTGATGAGCCTCTTGCAGGGCACGCACACCCCGCACCTTTTCCTCTTCTTCTT
>NW_017728912.1:23187977-23204549 GCF_001723895.1 Crocodylus porosus | reverse complement strand
CCGTGGGGGACGACGTGTGTGCAGCCGGGGAAGGGCCGGGCAGCCGCCGCTGCTGCATCCTCCTCCTCAGGCGCGGGCGGCCGGCGGCAGCTGCAAGAGAGAGAGGCGTTTGCAGCGGCAGCCCGGGGTGAGGGCACGAGGCACGCACACGCACGGGGACACGCTGGGAGACCCGGGCAGGCACGCAGACACACGGGCACGCACACGGGGAGGCACAGGGATGCACAGATACACGCAGGGAGACACACGGGAAGACACACACAGGGAGACACACAGATACAGTACGGATACCCACACGCACACAGGGAGACACACACGGATATACAGATACACAGACAGATACACGCGGGGAGGCACAAGTGCACACAGACACAGCTACACAGGGAGACAGAGACACACGCAGGGGAGATACTGATGCACAGGGACACACGGATACACACGCTCACAAGCACAGATACACAGAAGACACACGCAGATACAGATATACAGACACAAGCACACACAGATAGACGCACAACAGACAGAGCTACACACCGAGCGAGAGACACACAATAGACACCCGGACGCAGAGAGACAGCTACACAGACACCCCCATAGGTACACACACACACACGGAGCAGTCATGCCAGCTCGTTTGCATAACAAGCCACTAAACCCGCGATCCCGCCGCCGCTCGCCCCGGCCCCCCCGCAGAGGCGCTAATCGCCGGCAGTAGCCGGGGAGGGAAGGGGCCAAGCCTCGCGCTCGAGATGCTGCCGGCTGGGGGCGGGGGTGGGGGAAAGGGCTGTGGCAGCTCTAACCAGAGGGCATGGGAACCTTATGAAAGATGTGAACAAGTGTTGTCAGGGCGTACAAATATTGCAAAGCAGAAAGCAGCACTGGGATGAAGGGAGAGGGGGTGGGAAAATGAACAGGAAATTAACAAATGAAGTCCTGCGAAAAAAGTCTCCAATGCATTAGAGTAGCAAACACAATGCAAACGGAGAGGCTCGGAGCCTGCCCCCATCCAATCTGAACTAAAGAGGCAGAAAAAAATGAGAAAGGGGGGGTGAAAAAAAAAAACAAACTACCAGCTGCCACAGCGTCCTTCTGTGTCTGACGGTCATTAGTTTCAATCCCAGCACAGCTGGCTCTGTTAGGGTCTTAATTCAATGTAGGAAGGACAGGTCTCAATTGTACCAGCCTTGGGGGGGGGGTGGCGTTTGTGCTTGTTGGGCTCAAGAAATAATAATAGTTAAAAAAATGCAAGGGGGACAAAAGGACAAGATAAAAAATGTTTAAAGCCAGGGCATTTCACAGTTTTTGATTTAAGAGCCTGCAGCTCTACTAAGGACCCTACAAGCCCCAATCCCTCTGGAGGCTGCTTTCCATCTCCAAGCCAAAGGGAGGGGGGGCACAAGACTGTTTAAAAATAAATTTTAAAACAGCACCTCTTGCAGGAATATACATTAGGCTATTTAAAAAAAAAACCCCAACTCCACAAGGTATATGATTACCTGCCTAACTAACCAGCACTGGGATTAAGGGGTTGATTATGATGATGATGATGATTAGTTTCTCATTTTATTTGAGAAAAGTTTAAGGCTGGGATGAGGGGGAGGGGTTCTTTTGCTGTTCATTTTATTTCTCCTGGGCCATCCTTATCAGGTGGAGAATATTTGAGTTTTTATCCATGAGAAAGGTACATTATAGCAGCCTCCAGGACTTAAAGCACAACATAAAACATAACTTAAAAAAACCCAACAACACCCAACAATTATATCCACAGTAACTCTTTATCTCCCAGATCCTTCCAGATTCTTTACCAAAACAGTTATTTGAGGTATTTCTAGCGTATTTCTCCATTTCTGTATATGACAAACGTTTACTTCGGGCACACTCAATGGGGCCGAGTCTAGTTTCACACTCAGCTATGGATAGCTGAAAATGGTTATCAATTATAGTCATTATGAACATAATTAGATTAATGAACCATTTATAGCCCGACCTACCAAGTGCAAAAACTTCACTGCCTAGCCACTGACATTGCACACTAAAAAGCAGGGTTTATGTAAACAAATCCAGATTAGGGGAGAGGAAATCTAGGAAGAAACCTCACCCTGGGCTAGATTAAGAACCAGCGTGCATCTTTCAATCACAGAAAAACCCTCATCTCACGGGAACCACCTCTGGATTTTCACATCAGGGGAAAAAAACAACCCTGAGACTATTGCTCCCTTCAGGGGTCTGATGGCAACACAAAGGGTGCCCCGGAAAGCTCCAGGCTAAACACAGTCTTGTAGAGAGACGCGAAAAATTTGCATCTAGCAAAAAAACCCAAACTAAAACAGAAAACCCTCCAGGTTGTATAAATGAAACTGTAACCGCCTGCCCATAATAACAACTACTCAATAAAACTAGTTTTGCCAACCATGTGTAGGAAATGCACGCATCTGGCAAGGAAAAGGTGGGTTTGGGGGGGAAACAAGCCTTTTATTTAAAATAGGAAACAGCACATGCATTTTATGCCCTATTTTCACCGGATTATAGTGGCTTTTCTCCACCAAAGCTTTCTTTGCTCGCCTACCTCTTCACCCCCCCCCCATCCCCTTCCAAGGTTTACTGCCACCAGAAACGAGAAAATAATGGTGCCCACCAACCAGGTCATTATTGTTTAATCGATGCGTCTCTGGAGCATGAAAAGGGTACCCAAGACGTAGTTATTGATTTTTTTTTTTTTTGCCTTAACTATATCCCACATTAGGGGGGAAAAACAACAACAACAGCCACCCCCCCCAACCAAATCCAAGAAAGAAAAAAAAAACACCTCAGACTTCAGGATTTGGCTCCAATGTGACTGTACATGCTCGATATTGCATGTCTGGTCTGCCAGAGACATAGAGATCAAAGGTCATATTTAACATTCAGGAGGAGGGGCAGGCGCAGATTAATTAATAAATTAATCCAGCGGCGCCTTTTATTGCTTAAGTCTTGCAATGAATCTGCTCGGACGATCCCAGCGGCCAGGAACAAATGAGAGGGAAAAAAATAATTAAAAAAAAAAAAGCGAAAAAAAACCCAGAAGAAAAAATAATAATAATAACAATAATGATGATGATGGTGATGATGGCGATGAAGACGGAGAGAGAAAAAGAACCAAGCAATGACTTACCAGGCTCTTTATTTGGGGGGCTGGAAATTGCAGACGCTCCCAGCCTGCCTGCCTTTAATTAGTTGCACATCCCTCCCTAACACAAAGAAGAAGAAGAAGAAATATCCAGATGTGTCTTGGCAGCTCCTCAATTACAACTTTGATACTTGTAAACAAACTGCGAAGGGGGGTGGAAAAGGAGGGGGGTGGAAATAAATAAAGACGCCAATCCACTAAACAAATACCTGTAAGTGGCTTTTTTTTTTCTTGTTGCAGAGAAAGAGAGAGAGAGAGAGGGAGAAGAAGGAGGAGGAGACGGGGGGAGGTGGGGGGGGAGGAAAGAGCAGGCACTGAGTGAGTGTGAGTGTGTGCGCGTGTGCGTGTGTGTGCGAGCGCCCGGCGGTGTGTGCTCGGTGGGCTCCTCTCGCTGCGCCTTGCTCTCAGTCCGTCTCCAGCCGCTGTGTGCGAGGGAGGGAGGGAGCCGGGGAGTCTCTGTTTGTGTGCATGTGTGTGTGTGTGTGTGCGCGCGGTGCGGGGGGAGGGGAGGGCTGCTCGGCGCCGAGGTGAGGAGGATGCGGGGATGCGGACACCTCCTGATGATTGGCTGCAAATTACACCGGGAACAAGAGGCGCACACGGGCCACTGCTCCTCTTCGCAAACCCCCCCCCGCCCGCGCGGCGCTCCGCCGCCTCCCTGCCCTGCCCTGCCCTGCCCTGCCCGCCCCGCCTGGCCGGGAGCCTCCTCCGCAAGACGCAGGCACTGCCCGTGGGCTCCCAGGCTCCGTCTCTCCCCCGCGTGGGGCTGCGTGTGCGGGGGGGCAGGCAGAGGCGAGGCGCGCAATGAAGTGGGCAGGTCCCCGCTCGTTACAAGGATGCTTTTCATGCGCGCCCCGCCTCACCTCCCCGCTTCACCATTTGCAGGCGGCCGCCGGGAAGGAGCGGCTTCTCTCCAGCAGCTTGAGAGGCGGCAAGAAGTGGCTGCGCTGGAGTCTGGCTTTTTTTTCTTTCTTTTTTTTTCCCAGTGGCCCTGCAAATGCGCAGAGCCTGAATCAGAAGTTCAAAGAGCTGGAGGTGGGGGAGGAAAACCTCCCTCAGCTCAGCCAGTTCAGCTCCCTGCCAGTGCAAACGCCCCTGAGCCTCCCCTGGGTGCTGCTGGGGGGAGGGGGGGTCATGTTTTGCCTCACTCTTTCACTGACTTATTAGTTTATTAGTTGCTCTCATCAAAGATTAGACCAACTGCAGATGCTTCCTCAGCCTGACCAAGGGTATTTGTATGGGAAAGCTTGCAAAGAACTATTGCAAAGAACTATTCAAGTTGGTCTAATAAAAGAGATCAGATTTACCCAAAGGACCTTCTCTGCCTATATCCTTAGACCACCAAGACTACAACCTATGCCTCTAAAAAAAATTGCATTTACCCAAAGGTCCTTGCCTGTCTATGTCCTTAGCCCAACATGGCTACAACCTATACCTCTAATAAAAGATATTGCATTCACCCAAAGGACCTTGTTGGCCTATGTCCTTAGACCAGCAGTTCCCAATCTGCCCTACGGGTACCACCAGTGGTACACAGACAGCCTGTCAGTGGTTACACGTTAACAGATTTATTATAATGACTTTATATGACAAAAATGTGCTGGTGGTACTTAAGGTTGTATCATTTTAAATTGGTGGTGCATACTCTGTCAGAGTTTGGGAACCACTGCTTTAGAGCAACCTGGGTACAACCTGTACCTATAATAAAAGAGATTGCATTTACCCAAAGGACCTTGTCCTTAGACCCACAGCCACAAACAACACCTCTTTCACTGACTGACTTTTTTTTACCTATTAGGGACGTGGCTGGCTTTGCTCTTGAGTGAAAGAGCTTTACAGATGCAGCCACTGGCCAGGCACACCAGCCCCTATCTTTTGACCCTGTGAACCACCAATTTCTCAACAGGTTGCTGCTTCCCTTTCATTCACAGCACTTTCCTCCACCCAGGGTGTCCCAGGACAGTTGTGCTACATGCCATTGTGTGACTCCTGTATGCCAGTGAGATTTGTATAGAGCTGAGTACACAGGGGGCCTGGGTCCTCTCGGGAAGAGAGATGTCACCTGAAATACTTAAAACTTTCCACATGTCCATCTTAGGCCCCCCCACCTGGCAAAAATAGAAGTGCCTATGGCCTCCTGTTTGGCACTGGGGGGAAAATACCACTGCTAATGTCCCCCAAGACACTCCAGTCCTGCAAAGGGATCATTTATGTCTTACATGTGCACCTAGATCCCTCAGGGCCTAAATTAGATGCACCGCAAAAAAGGATGGCAAAAAAGGTGGAAGGAAGGATGAGGTCTACAAGGCTAAGAGATCAGTGGCATGTTCACAAGGGAAGCATCAGTTCAGGGAATCACAGGACTCATTGCAGCAGTATTTTAATTCTTAAATTTTTTTCTCTTGAGTTTACTATGCAGCTAGTTTGGGGGGCTTCTTGTTGTTTTTAATTTATAACTAAAATGTAACCATAGCAGCACTGTGTGAGTGGTTAGAAGAAATCTATGGGTTAGAAATCATATGGGTTAGAAGAAATCTTGAGCAAGACTTCAGAGCGCTTACCTAGATTTTACTTAGGACAGACTTCTGATTTTTATTTAAAGCTAGCAGAATTTGGCACTGCGAGTGCTACTGCCTGAACATGAGACTAGACATGGTAGCAAGTGCTATTCAAGGACCCAAACACATGAATAAAGCATTTGGTCTAAAAATATGTATAGCATATATCCAGGAACTTTTGGTTTAACTATTTTTTTAAATAGTTGTTTTGCTTGAATATTATATATTACTGAAATGGTCAGCAAAATAGTGAATTTTAAGATAATGGTTCAGCAGTCATAGAGAGTGATTTACCTCCAATTTAAATTTGTAATCCTGTAGCTTTCCATTACTAGCCTGGTTCTGAGTGACAGTTGTCCAAACAGGCCAGATGCACATACCATCTGACCCAGCGTCCTGTGAAAACAGCAAATTACAAATATGGAAAACTCACTGTTCTCCACAAACAGCTCACAAGGAATCCATAAGAAGGTGAAATGTAGCTAAACATCATGTGTTTAATAGTTTTGAACACTTAACGCAACTGTGAAAAACAGCTTGTTTGTGGATTTTTTGCAAACACAAAAAGGACCATATTCTTGGAATAAATTATGCATCACAACTTATTCATTCAGCTCTTGCTGGTACATCTAACAGCATTGGCACTTAAAGGAACATTGCTGCAGTCTAATGCAGCAGAACAGAGAGACTAAGCAGTTAATGGACAGTCTCAGGTTGCAGGTGGAGCGTGATTATTTTTACAAATTTCCAGAAAAATAATTTAAGTCCTTTGTAAATTTTAGGCAAGGAGGGAAAGGACTTAATACATTTGCTTTGTTGCACTCCTATATGAAAATGAAGGGGGGTTTATGGGTTTTTTTAACACACTGAAATCCTGGATATCCATCAAAAACAAGGCTTGGGATATTTCAGGGGAAATACACACTACATTTAGAAAAGAAGCACAGGAACAGTAACTTTTTTTCCAACCAAGATGTCATAAAGGATTTTAGCACATGGATTTAGTGAGGAAGAGTAGCAGTGTCCAGGTTCCACCAACTGAGGAGGACTTGCACGGTAGATGAGTTCTTATGGTTGATCAGATAAATAATCTAATTTTTTAAATCCCCCAAACTCATATTTACATTATACATCATCATATCTTATTTGGAGCCACTACCATCTATCAAGCCAATAATCAAAGCCTAGCCCCCCCCACCCCAAAACACACAAGCTGTGTTTTAAAATTTCTATATATATCCACACAGTAGACCATAACAGTTCCAGAGTAGCCAGCATAGTGTGTCATGTTGACTTCTTTATATTTTTCAGTCTTTTTTGTTTCTTTGTTTTTGTTTTATGTTTTATGGGGTGGGAGAGGAGAAGACTATAAATGAAGAAAGATTATATTTTGTCATAAACAGCCAAAAGTTTACTACAAATAGACACAAATGAGGACATTTTGTGTTAAATTTCATTTTCAGTCTTACCACTTTTTTCCAAGATATTCTGAGGCTGTCAAATCAATGTTGTGTGCCACATGCATTCTCCAAAGCATTCAGTACAGTTCAGACAAAATATCACCTTGAATGCTGAATTTTGCTTTTGTCACTTTGTCATCCCAACCTTAATCTCACTTAAATAGTGATTTTTTGTGTTAAATTATTACTTTGAATGAGTTACATTTTTAATAACCTCAAGTGGGTAAAGTGAAAAACTCAGATAACCTTTTCCATGCACAAAAAAGAACTTCCCATTTATTTTATAATTGTCATGTGAATTAAATTACAACACAATATATACTTTTTTGTTCCTTTCATAAAAACACTTAAAGATTTTCATTATTTATTTCTAGTAATTGGAGTTCAGCTCTGACAGATGCTCTGTAATACCCTTTTAAATATTTTTTTTGTTTTGTTTTATTTTCTTATGAGAATCTGCATCACCTATATATCTGCACGCAGGTAGAGTAAGAACAGTCTTACTCTACATTGAGGGGGGAAAATTTGAACATTTACAAGAATCAGCAGTAGGGAGGAGGAAAAAAATAAACATCACAAGCATTGTTTTCCATCAAAAATCCTTTTTATCATTTCTAATGCAAGTAAAAAGATAGCCTTTACTTCAGGAATAATGAACATGGAAGCTGCCCTATCTTGTATCAATATAGTGCTGCTCTGAAAAAAAAAATCTGCAAAAAGAACTTTTGTGAAATTTGATTTCTGGTCTGTGTTAAAATGTTATTGGTGGACTTTTACTGACTAGCACTAGTGAATATGTAGATACTGATCTTTGTAAATCAATATTATAAGCTTTATAAGTAAATTGGAGAAAAGGAGGTAGTACATTACCTCTTTGCGTAAAAGTTTTCACTAGAACCCACAAACTTGGTCATTTTTCACACCATTATTGATTCGTTCTTGAATTCTCTTGGCTTCCCAAACCCAGTCTATACTGTAGTCACTGTGGACACTCACGAGAATTCCATGATTGCATCCTCTCATCTTAAATCCTTTGATATGGGAAAACTTCAATACTGGCTTTTTCCTTGATCTCTTTGACATGCTTCCTGGGCACAGGCTGTTTGGTATGATTGCACAGAAATGGGATCTTGCAACCCAGCTGCTTGAGCTCTCAGGACCAGTTGTGACCCCACTCTCTGAATTACTCAAGTGCATCCTTTTCCAGAGTTCAAATCTTTTGGTTACTTCAAGCTTACATTTCACTTTTTTTTAATGTGATAAGTTGGAGCAGACAGACACACACAATTTGTAAGGGTCTCCTAAACCAACTGCTCTTTAATTTGTATAAGAAGAAATATGCAGATTTGGAGAACATATTAAAATCTATATGCATTTCCCTTTCCATTAGACTTAGGATAGCATCCTGTAACAAATCCTCCAATCCCCCTACATAGCTTCTTCTCTGAATCATGACACCTTCCTGGGCATACATGTACCACTTCTGCCCTACTACTGAGAAAGTGGCTTATAAGCATGCCCTGCCACCTACTCCTGCTCCACACACACCAAACACAAATGTGTGGCAGAGACCCTCCCTGCTGTCACTTCTGAGACTTCTGTCTCTGGAGTGCTTGAGAGGTGTGTCACTGTCTCAGTTTAGAGTTTGGTGTGAGCAGAGCAGGTAAGGAAGCATTCTCCAGAGCATAGCAGAAGCAATATGAGCATGCTTACTTTTTAAGTAAAACCTGCTTCCTTCTTTTTTGGTTATCTCACACTTAAATTACATTTCACTGCTATGCAACCATGCTCCCCTATTCTCTTCCCTGTCCAAGGTTCCTGTGTCTCTAGGAATCACCCTGAATTCTCCCCAAGCCTCTGGGGTTCTTTGTTTTTGAAGGCCCAACACTAATGTCTGATTTCTTTGTTCTGCTTCTGGAAAGATTCCCATGCTTTGTACCCCATCCACCCAGACAAAATTACCAGATCTGGTTTCCCTAAACATCAGCTATCTCCTGTTTTAAGGTGCTCCTTCTTCAATGGCAGCTTTTCAAATTAAATGACTCCAGTAGCCTTTGTCTGAAAGATGGTGCTACAGCCTTGACAGCACATTGATGACTCCACACACACCGAGGCAGTTGTGAATCAGCAAATGTTTAAAGCCCCGTAAGCTGTATGCACTCATTCTACCCAAATCATCACAAGAAGTAGTACAATTTCAGAGTAATAAGGATTTCTATACTATACTAAACATTATATTGATATTAGTAATTACCCACTGCTGGAGTGATACAGCTGAAACAAGACCCATTTAAGGGGGCACTAATACAGACAATGTGTAAAGGTACACATTCTTCTGGCTTCAGGACTAGATCCACAGACAGATTTATATGCTTCACTGACTCTTACGGTACCTAAGCCTAAAATTTGGATCCTCAGAACCGCCTACTCACCTGATACCAAAGCCTGGATGCATTTCCAGTCTATAGACATCTAATATTCATTGTTGGGCAGGCCCAGAACCATCTAGGTCCTGATAATGCCAAACAGCAAGGTGCTAGTTTATGCCTAAATTTAGTGGAAATCTTAATCCCTGCATTATTGGACTAAGTCACAGTACATACCTGCCAAAAGACCAATGGAAAAAGCTAGCAAAAAGAGACCAAACATCACCCTTTAAACAGCTTTCCTTATCACCAAATAACCCTTGCTTCTGTTTGAAACAAACAACAAGCATCTGTGAATAAGTACTGATATGTTATATTACTCTGTCAAAGCAGATTTCAAAAGTGGCCCCTGTTTAAATGCCTCCACATTTTGTATGATTCTGACTTGATACTGTTTCAAGTGCAGTCACTTTATTGCTGCTTCCTAGGCAGAAGTCCAGTTTACTGACATAATTGGAGATCAAAGGGCTAAATCCTCAGCTGATGTAAATCAATGAAACTCCACTCACTTCAGTGGAACTATGCCAGTATTTACAAGCTGAAGGTAGCTTTCAGAAATAGTACTCTGCACACCTCTAGCACTGCAACCCTCACCTGGCAATTTATAATATTAAAATATTAAAATGCATATCTAAAGACATGGCTGTGAAAACACTCTGGGCAGGCTTAGTCAAACTAAGTATTTCCAGGTTTATTTTCCTCTATGATCCATGGTGCATCAAAAACTTGAATCCAACACAGTTCCATTTCTTAAGGTATGTCTACACTCCATCGGGCAGTGGAGCAGAGAGATAGCTCATTTAGAACTAGGTTTAGTCTAGCCACTGTAACAAAGGCTTATTTTACCCTCTGAGATACAAAAGGAATAAGGGTGATGTTGTATCAAGAAAAGTAACACATAAGAAGGGCTGTGATGAAGTAGTCCCCTTGTTAGACAGAAGTTTACTATACCAACTTACTCAAGCAGCTACCTGACTTTTTGGTGCCAAGGGGATTAACATTTATTTTTTAGCCATCTGCATTGCAATAGCCTCTCTCATGGATTGGCTGGCTTCTTGCTCAGAAAGTAGGACCAGCCCACAATTTTTTGGGCCTCCCTGCAAGATATAGTTTTGGGGGCCCTGATTCATCAAAAAATCAAAACTGCAGTTAACTGCAGTATAAACTCACTGAAATAAAATAGTCAGGGCTGGGCTGCGCACACGTGGTCTGCGCTGCAGGGCACGCGGGATTGGGGCTGCACATGCTTTGGACACCTGGGTTCCCTCCCTGGGGCCAGGGCAGGAGTGGAGCTGGGAACTCTTCCCCTGCTCAGTCAGGAAGGGGATCCCTGCCTCAAGCCTTTAAAACATGGCGCAGGCTGGGAGGGCAGGGGGGCAGGGTGGTGAGTGGGGCACAGCCCTTTGGCTGCAGGGCCCCATGCAGCCTCAGGTTCCACAGGTTAGGATGGGCCAGCCTTGTCAGAAAGTATACTTGTTCTTTCACGGCTTATATACCCTATAAGATTATATGATAGGAAGAACCAAGAGTGCTGCCTGACCTTTCCTTTTTTGTAAGGCCAGTGTTTTCAGTTGCTTCTAAATTTGCCTAACTGTAAGGGCTTGTGCAGAAATTTCCTGTGTTAGGTGTCTACTATAAACTATTTTTTTTTAAACATGCATTTTCAGCTAAAACAGTTCGGCTTATTCTTAGAATAAGGTATAGGAAAATGTATTGTTTTGCCCCATTTAAAAAAAGATCATAAGATCATTTTGTTGAAAAATTCAAGTGCCTTCAACAGAAACCTGACGTGTGGTAGGAAGAGATTTCCCACAGTTCAGGAATGAGCCTCTTCTGAAAACTTCCCTGAATTTAGGCAAGTTATGAGCCTCTGAAGCATCTTGGAGCAGACATAATCAATGCAAACTTATTAAAGTATAGCAGCTAAACCCTCTGAAAATTCTGTAGCAAATGGGCAACTGTAGCCCAGTATTCCACTGAAAGTTCCCCTTATGTTTAGACCCCTCCATATTTGTTCTGGTGGTTGTAATATATTTTTATATAACCCATAGGTTATGAGAGAACAATTAGCATTAAAAACATCAGAAATATTAGGAGTTCATTGAAAATACAGCTTCGTACCTTTAACAACTAAATCTGTGAATTAATTAAATATGAATAATGTGAATTTTGGGCAAGATTCTTAGCTAATGTAAAGTGAATAATTGAAAAGGTTTTTTTTCTTTTTAAATTTTATTAATGTATCCAAACCATAAAATAACAAATGTAACATTCAAAAATATATCTAATTCCCCAAAATATACAGAGACAGACATAAATCTCTTATCAACCCAAATCATTGTTCACAGTAGTCTTGTATTCCCTTCATCTCCTCCCCAACCAGTCTCCAACAGTTCAACTGAAAGGTTTTACCAAATGAGGATGTATAATTCACACCAACATTTTGTTTGGCCACTGAATTTGGCCCAGGAATTTCCAGAATAGCTGCATCAACTTACTCCAGACTGAGCTGGACAATAAAAGATCTTCGCAAGTGCTACTGAAATTCATAGTAGCAAGTAAAGACAGTTTTTGCAATGTCACATTAAAATAAAAGAAAATAGTACTCTCTTCAAGTAAATCATATAGAAAGAAAATATAGATGAGATTTTTCCTTCAACAAATATATACCTGCAGCTATACAGCGACGTAGCATTGGCCATCTACTTACAGAAACATCCAGAGATGTTGCTATCACCCTATCAATTTTCACAGGCACCATGACAAAGGTATACATAATTTACTATTGAGCTTAGTAAATGCCTTCATTTGTTGCCATATTTTTACTGTTAAAATATGGGTTAGGCTGGAATAAACTTACGCTTTTCAAATGCTTGATTTCACACATTAATATTATTTATGGATAGGATTTACTGCCAAGAATTACAATTAATCTTATGGTTCAAATATGCCAGAAATACTTGCACCCTTTTAAAGGCCATCTTTCTGAATTGCAACAAGCAAGAGAACAGAGAAGATGGTCATTTCACTTACTGTTCCCTGAAGTCATGTTAATCAGCCTTTGGCATCTCAGTTAGAAGACATAAAATGGGACTTACAACATGCTGCATGTGCAGAACTGGCTGACTAACAGAGGATCAAGCAGAAATACTGTAGACTGTGTATTCACCAACATAAAGATCTTAGTTCTTTACTGGAATAAGCGGGCATTCAAGGGTTTTGATAAACTAACGTTACTGTGGAGGCCAGCTGCCCATGCGGCTCATCAGGCAGTCTAATATGTTCAGATACAGATATTGAGTTTGTAGTATCTAATAGTTATATGGTTTCTGTGTAAGAAGGAACTCCTACCTGCAGGGCACGAGAAAATATATAGCCATTCCATCTAAGATAAAACTAATTCCCATTATGCCTACTTCTGGCACAGCAGGTCTTTGAATATCTTTCAGTATCCATGTGGCCCTGTCACAGCACCAAAATAGTAAAGGTCCAACGATGAGCTGGTTTGAAAAGTAAATAACATAGCCAAAATAAAGTCCACCAGCTTCTTATAAATGGTCAGCAGAACTTACCATATTTTAGGAGTACAGTCAAAAGAAAGGTATTGGGTTTGGAAAGAAAGTCAAGAATGTATATATGTGGAGAAGCTGGGAAAAACTGAAAAGGAGATTTAGGCAAACCACTTTCTGAAGATTTTAACAGGGATATCAAAGAAAGACAAACACACAAGGGAAAGGCACAGTTAAATAAACTTTATTAAACTTAGTAAACTTTATTTTTCAATAGGATATCCTGCCTCTCACAAATGCACACTCCATGGTCCTAGCTATCCTAAATATACAGTCAACCAAATAATTTAGCCTGCTCTGCTACCATTATATTTCCTGAAATACTGATAACACTTAATGCCATTCATTGTTACAGCATCCATTACTATACCATTAAGCAGTGCCCACAGAGGATGTCCTTCTACTTGCTCACTCAAATGCTACGCAGCCTCCTGCATAACTTGCTACATGCACCAGCTGAAGATTGAATTCCAGTCAGCACTTAAACCCTTTCTTGGTGTAACTTTACCCGACTATGGCAGGTATATACCTACTCTACACTACATCTGCTGAATGACGGAGACAATGACTCAGCTACAGGGATCTTGTTAAAACACCCTATAGGCAGGCCAGCAGATAGTATCAGCCAATTGAGCAGGTGCTGAGATACTTCATTTCTTGAAATCCTCTCTTGTAGTTACCCCTGTTATGCTGGAGCCATATGATACAAGGTTGCAGAGGTGTCATCTTAAGCAGGGTTATACAAGCATACACCGTTAATTAATCAGACTTAGCAATGTTAGGTGTTATCCTAAATACACTGTAGTCCACAAATTTTCAGCTGACAACTAATATAAAATAATACATTAATTTCTGCTGCAGCTTCATATTTGTAAGCATAATAAAAAAAGTGGGTATGCAATATTTTCTGGTAGCAATCCTTAATATACATCCTTGCAGAAAATATTGAAACCTGCTATTTCACAAAGGCAGTATTCCAACTAATAATAGATTGCCATGGTGGAAAAAATGTTAACGTATTTAAGTAATTAAGCTAGAACTATATTTTAAAAAATTAATATATGTCATGTGTTGCAATGATGGGTTTCTTGAGACTTAAAATGAAAGTGATACAGCTGCTATCTGATTACTGTAATATACACTACACAATAGAGAAGTTTTTTGTTAATGATTATCTTTGTTGTATGGGCATGTCTGTTTTGGTGAGTTTTGTCATTGCTTTTGCTTATACGATTTCTGATATGGTTGTAACATTTAGGGACACTGATACGAAACTTATTTTTATTTCTTGGACCTAATCACAAGACATGGGTCTGACTAACAAGACATCTGAAATATTTAATATAAAACTGGGTCAGTTACAACAGCCCCAAGTATAGCAAGAGTCCAAAGACAGCTTAAATCCATTTTCTCCTCTCATGTCCAGTCCTCAGCTGTGTTAAACCAAGTTCTGGGCCCTGGTGCATGCAATTAAAATGCTGACCCTGTTCTTCAGCAGCAAAAATATGGATAAAAAATGGGTGCATATGGTGTATGGCAGCTATTTTCTGACATTATTATAGCAACCCATATTCTTTGTTGTTATTTTGCTTCTGGCTGGTGTTAATAATTTGCTCTGTGTTTTTAAAGAATAGACCCCAAAAGAAATTTGCCAGCATCTGTCTCAATCAAAATGCAAAAAGTCATAATAAGGGAACAGTCTTTGAAAGAAGTGAGGACTATGTTCTCTGAATGTAGATTTTTTTTAATGACTTTGAATTTTGCAGATTGTAGTCATTATACAGCTATTTATGAGGGAATTGTTACTGTTGTCAACAAAAAAACCCAGAGAATAGTGCCTGTCACCTAAAATTTAGTATTACATCCAAAGAAATTATATCTTAATATTTTCATAGACAAAATTTTCACAGGATTATCAGACAAAATAAATGCCACTATCAGTACAAATTAATAATTGTTTGATAGTGCTACCTATGAAAGGACATTGTTTTTACAGTTGTCAGACACCTCAGGCATTGACAGTGTTGTTTAAGAACACATTGTATTAGTCAAATATTTCTAGACGTATTACAAATTTTCCTTTATTTTACTTCAGTATCTGTTTTATTGTAAGGCACCTTTAAATGAATGTATAAACAGTTGCCTAAAAGTATGTGTGCTGATTATACAGCTTTAAAACCAGTAACAGGATCAGGAAAAATTTACAATGTAAATTAATTGTGCATCAGCAGTGTAGATGCACAATATAAATGCATACACCTACCATTCAATTTATGCCATTATTTTGAAATAAGATATATGAAGAGTTCCAAGTTTTTTCTTACAAGAATAGGATAATCTAAGGGCTGATTTTATTGAAAATCAAATTTTGCTTATACAAAAATATTGGCGAATGTGACTTATTTTATGAGAAATCAGACCATCTGTCTGGAACTGGAGTCAATGGAATCTATTGGTCTTCAGCAGCCCTGAAAGAAAAAGGTTGGGCCTTTACTTAGGGAAGCATAAAAAATGAAGGGCACATTTTTCCCTTTGTGAAGGGCTCAAACAAAGCTTGTGGGTTTCTTAAGTTTCACTCATTGATGAAGGTGGGCCTATTCTGGACCAAATGTAAACTCAGTCTTACGGAACCTTTCCAAGACTTAAGTTTTGATCACAGGAGCCTTTTCAGACTTTGTCATGTAAGTGTATTTGTCATATTAAACATTAGATTTATGATGCTTTCCTAGTCCTATTTGTTCAGCATTGAGAACCCCAGCTACTCCAAACCCACTAAAATGAAGTTCACAGTAGATTGTCAGACAGTTACAGATAAAAAGGAAAATTCTGTGCAAAGAAGAATAGACAAACTTCCTGTTCCTGTCAGGCCATGACTAGAAAACAACTGAATTCATACTAGACCTATAAAGAACATAAAAGGAGTGGAACTCCTTATGATTTCAGTACTGAATATTAAATAGGAAGGAGCAAATTTACACATGATTTCATTGTTGTTTTCACTGGTCCTATCTAAAATTCATAATATTCCTTTTCACTTCCTGCTGCATCTCATAAAAAAGGTCCTTTTGGATTACTTCTGGGAAACTCATCTTACATTTCTATTTTTATTAAATCTACATTTCTATTGTTATTAAATCTATATCTTAGCATTCATTGGCTTCCACATTTGTGAGAGCCCTGCAGGGGAAGTGATGTTGAGGGGTAACCAGCATAGGTTTGTGCAATGCCAATCCTGCCTGACTAACTTGGTCTCTTTCTATGACCGGGTAACAAAGAGCTTAGATGGGAAGGAGGAAGTCAATGTCATCTTCTTGGACTTCCAGAAGGCCTTCGACACAGTGTCCCACCCAATTCTGGTGGGCAAGCTGAGGGACTGCGGCATTGACAAATGCA
>NW_017728912.1:23184069-23187060 GCF_001723895.1 Crocodylus porosus | reverse complement strand
TGCTCTCACCTTCCCTGGAGATCTTCAAGAGGAGACTGGATAGGCACCTGGCTCGGGTCTTATGACCCCTCCCACCCCCAGTGCCCCTTCCTGTTCATGGCAGGGGATCGGACTTGATGATCGGTCTAGGTCCCTTCCGACTCATTGATTTCTATGATTCCTGCAGTCTCAGACGTGGTGCTCCTGAACTTCTTTCAAAGAGCCTCTTCAATTAATGCATTCAAAGTTCTTCTCAAGCCCCAGTACGTGCTTTGCTAGTAGCTCCTCCTCTCTCACTTCAGTCCAAACCAATCATTTTCAGAAATCTCAGTCTAATAGGACATTCATTTGTTCCCCTTTCATTTTTCATTGTTGTTTTCACGTTTTTCTTTGGAAAATATACAAACAACTGCACTAAATTAAAGTGTCTTTGTTTTGTGTTTTTGTTTCTATTTTATGTACTTCCTCTTTATAAATAAAACCATCTGTCCTGAACTGCCATTTATACTAGGCATCATTAGTTGGATCACTTTTTTTAAGCATTATAGTAGAAATAGGTAGTGAAAAGGAACTGAAAAAAGATCAAGTGAATGGATCAGATCAGGCTCTGGAGGTGCAAAGGAATTTTTAGAAGAAGGAAAGGACAGAGACAGTGGAAGTGACATGTTATAATGAACTGCACCCCACCTGATAGGCCTATAACTAGTTAGTCAATTTGTTTTCCATTTGTCATTCCTCAGTCTTCTCCAGCTGTGTGAAGAAACTCTGTGTAAATGCTAGCAACCTTACTAGGATCAGGTTATCCCTAAGAGTCTCAAGTATTTAAGTTGTCTTCTTTTTTCCATCAGCATCTTGCTTCTAATTCTAGGAGCTGTACACTCAAAATAAACAAAATACTATAAAAAAAATTTTGTTCCTATTCACTCATCTGCACACCATTTTTCAGAGATGATATACCAATTTCCAACATCCATCAGGTAAAATCACAACTAGCATATGATATGGAGCACTTAAAAAAGGGAATACACTGAAATTTATGCTGGTGAGAGGAAGCAGAGGCAACTCCCGGAAAGATATCCAGAAGTACCATTTTCTATTTTTTAACAGCTAACTTTTTGTCTTTTTGAATAGTTTATTCTCTGTTTGCTATTTCCCCAGTAGTTTTTAATACAATTCATTAATATATCATACAACCTATCATATTACATTATCAATAATATATGTATCGAGTCAGCATTTTCTGTATTACATCTCCAACATTTGTTTGCCTTTGATACACACTTCTGTTTCAATTTTTTTGGATTATAAAGAAATATTGTAAATCAAGAAATAATGCTGTAGTTTAAATTTTGCATATGCTATTTGTGAATTCTCTCATTCTTCCAGTGTAATTGGAGTCCCCAGAAGTTTCCCATATAGCTTATGTGGTTTTAACTATGTACCCGTTATTCCAATAATTTCATTTCGGGTCTTTAAGAAAAGGCTGGGTCTTTAAGAAGAAGCTTGATGCCTATCTGGCTGGACTCATTTGAGTCCAGTTTTTCTCCTGCCCAGGTGGGGGTCAGACTTGAAGATCTACAAGGTCCCTTCCAACCCTACTTCTATGATTCTATAAACATAAGTAACAAATATCAGGTATTCATGAAATATTGTAGCTTAAATTCTATCATATATTTCTTGGTTCTGAGATTTTTTTATACTGTTTTTATCTGGAGAAACCAAAATAGGATATTTCAGTTTTTTAGTTCTAATTGAATTTTGTTTAATAAGGAAATATAATTTCTCATCAATTTTATAAGAAATATTCATTACTAAGAATTTAAAGAAGAGATGACAAATTTGTGCTTTTCCTTCAGCCATGTTGCCATCACTATTAAAGCATCATGTTGCTCATTTTCCTCTATTGACTTCTACTGTATATAAGCTGGAGTGTGTGTGTGTGATAATTGATCCAATGAGTATGGTATCATCTAAGTATGCTGTAATATTGTTCATGTCTCTGGCATGAGTGTAGGAAATGGCTTCCTTACCCATTCATCCAGAAGTCTTTTTATCCTACTGTTTCACATGTACTTGAAATGTTTTGGATAAATGGAGTTGTGCAATATTAATCATGCCTTTATCTGTGATGTTTAGCCTGACCATAGGAAATAATTAGAAAAATACAATTGTCATTTTAGATATTTAAATATCACAGTATGGTCACATCACCTAGTCTGAGTCTATCTCATTTACAGTGTTTTTGTACCAGGGTAACAATTAAACTGATTTCAGTTAAATTTGTACTGATGCACACTGGTGCAAGATCCAAATGAAATCCTGCAAGTAGAGCTCTTTGTGCAAAGTGTAATACCCAACTCTTACAACTATACCTATAAAATACTCGTGAATTCTATATACAAATACTAGATATCCCTGGCCAAGTACTTCTTCCAAATATGGACAGACTTTGCTGAATTAATGGGTGCTTGTATTATGAATACATAAAACTTCAGATTTCTGAAGTTTCATTCATCATCATGCTGATGTCTTATTGGCCTACATCCTCAAGCTGTAGTTCGCAATCATGAAAATGTTTTTCCTCTAGTTTATACATCTCTCTATATGTGTGGGTACTGCCACAGAAAAGGCTTGCTCACTTTGCAAATTCTCACTTTGAAACATTTGATTTCTGATAATTTACCATGGATCCATAGCTGTTTGAGTTTCATTCTAAATCTGATATTCTTCCTATGCTACTGCAAGGTCTTTTCCACTCTGGTAAGAGTTGTCATATAATTTGTGTAGGTTTTATTTGATTTTTTTAAATAGCTTTCCTTTTGCCTTCCCTTTCAACCATTATTATTGCTCTGAGAACCAGCAAAGATAAGGCGTAGGAGGTGAGGGACAGCTATGCAACTCAAGTAGCAATGTGAAGGGTAAAGCATCCACACCTGAGGACAGGAGGGTGATCTAGGTGGATCTTGACAGGCTCAGGAAAGGGGCGGATGTGAACCTGATGGTGTTCAACAC
>NW_017728912.1:23168839-23183458 GCF_001723895.1 Crocodylus porosus | reverse complement strand
AGGCAGTTCAAACACCCACTTTGAACACCTTCAAGACACATTTGAATGCTTATCTTGCTGGGATCCTATGATCCCTGCAGACTTCCTGCCCCTGGGGCAGGGGGCTGGACTCGATGATGCTCCGGGGTCCCTTCCAGCCCAAATGTCTATGAAATCTATGAAATCATGCTTCCTTCAGACATAAGCTGAAATCTATATTCCTCGAAAGGCAATGCCAAAACTCTCACTGACTTTAGCACAGCTGGGATTTCACCCATAGGTTCCAATTTTCTAGTACAGACAGAAAATTGTGTCTAGGGGCAGCAGGAGCAAACATTGAATAACCCATCACAGTGCTCACACAACCCTGGATTGTCTGTGCACAGGGCTTATTCTTTAGCATAAGAATAGCTATTAAGGATTAAGCTACGCTTGTAATTATGCCAGTTGCTAACAGCCCCAAGGGACCACTAAGGCAGAGAGAGAGAAGATACAGTAGTAGGCAAATAAGTATCCAGACCCAACATTTTGGCTTTAGCATTCAGCAGGCGCATCTACACAAGAAGCTTACTGCACATTAGCCTAATAACACTGGGCAGTAGCATGCCATGGCAAAAATCATGCTAATGTCCTACTGTGCAGTATTATTAAGGTAGTGCACGGTAAGCATCACTAAATAACCATGTTCTGGGGAAACTGCACAGTAACTTCAGGTACTACACATTTAGTTAGTACTTTATTAAGGAAGCACTAAACTAAATGCACAGTATATAAGGTGGATTTTTGTTGTAGCTGTGATGGTCTAAGAACATAGGCAGGCAAGGTTCTTTGAGTAGCTATGATATCTTTTATTAGACTGAGTAGTTGGAAAAAAGTTCCTGGCAAGTTGAAGAAGAGTGGCTGTGCCTGAATGCTTGCCAAAAACTTGTTTCCAACTACTCAGTTGGTCTAATAAAAGATATCACATCTACTCAAAGAACCTTGACTGCCAGTATCTAAGGCTCATTAATGAACATGTAGACATGCCAGCAAGTCCCAAGTACTGGATTCACATATTAAAAGGTACAGCAATTATGAAAAGTGATAAGGACTGTCACTCAGTTCTCTCTCTTCTTTGGCAGGCTCAAGGTGGGGTTCTCAAACCTTCTAGGCTTCCTGCTTCAAAGCCAGAGGTCAAGTCCCAGAGTTTGAATCCTCTCGACTTTGCAGGAGAGATCCTGGAAGCCCTAGGATCCTCAACTTTCAGACTGTCAGCATGCTGGACTTACTTGAGTCCCAGCCCCTGGAAGCCTGTGCCCTCCTGCAGCCCACCTGGTATACTAGCAGGAAACTAGTCAGTGCTCTGTTAACAACTAATCAAAACAGGCATTTCATTAAATATTTCGGTTCTTGGGACAATTGCACATGTGCAGTAGAAAGCTAGTGCTGAGGCAAACCCATCATCAAGACTGAACTGCCTTTACATTTCTGTCCAACACTACCTTGGCAGTGGGGAGACTGGTATGGGAACTAATGGTATTACCTTTTATTGTAATTGTTGACGTCAATGCACCTAAGGTCCTTTCACCTTCTAATTTCTGGTTGGCATAGTAAACAAAGACTCTGTTACCCAAGATGTGCCAATTTTTATGGACTAGGGAGAGCCTGAGAGCACTGAGGAGCCTAGTGCTTTAAACATGTACAATCCTTATCTCCAAGCTCTTGGTGTATAGACCATGGTGCCACGTGACAATAAAGGACTGAAACTCCACAGCAAGCTGTAGTGAGTCCACTACGGTATTACTTATGTTGGCAACTCATGTTATCCAAGAGAAAATGGTATATTTAGCTCATCCTATTTATTTCCTTTCTATTAAAACTTAATTCCTATTAAGTAGAACATTTTCTCCTTCAACAGTAATTTGACCATCTTGATTTTTTTCTTTTCCACTTTTCCCAATTGCAAACCCTTGCTGTTTCTGCTAGGCCACATAAACTATGCCATGTGCATTATACCTCAGGGTAGATCATTAATTCCTACCACTTTGATTTAGCTGCAGCCTCAGTCAGATCCCTGTATCATTTTATCTCCCTCAATTTTTTTCTGCCGGTTTGAAACTCAACTTTGGTTCTGCCTCCTTAAACATTAGAAGAAAGTACATTTCTTTTACTTTGACCTTATTTCTTCACCTGACAACACTTAGCTTTCTATTGATGTCTCTCCAAATCATCATTTTGCCATTTAGGACAGTGTTTCCATGTTTCAGCTAAGCTATTCAGGTTTCTATCATTTCCAGGTTCACTCCACACTTCTGCCTTTGTAATATGGAGCTCATACTTGCTGCCAAAATAATTTGGAAATTTCTGTAGGGACAACAGTTCTTTCTTCTACAGTGACAGGTACAGGATGCAGTTCAATTCTCCTTTCATGTGTATGTTTCTGGGTCCTCCAAGCTAGATCACTATTTGTTATTAGTTTCTAGTCTAAGGATGTTTACCTGCAAAGATACATTAATCAAATAGCTGACTACATTTACTTTAATTACCAAAATTCAGATAAGTGGCACCTTTGGGATTAACTGATTCAGAGGCATGAGCTTTCATTGGCAACAACCTACCTGAGCTGATGTAGGCATGAAAGCTCCTCAGTTAGTCTCTATGGTGCCCTAATTTTTGCCTGACTTCAGACTAACATGGCTAACCACCGGTCTGGTAACAGGGATGAACAGGTAATTTGTCTACAAATGCAGCATAGTCAGCTGCCACATGCATTTCCTTCCTATTTACCTTTGTAACAATCCTGAATGTGATGCGGGGTTCTTCCTGATACGAACTTCAATGTGATAAAGTTCAGAAGGGACTCTCACTCAAGAATTGGGCTCAGCAGCCACGCTTGCAGATGTTCAGCAAGCTGATGTCTCACTAGGCAAAATTTTTGTTGTCTTGCAAATCAGACAGATGCCTACTACTACTACTACTACTACTACTTTTGTAGTGTATTCCCCAACCCAGATTTATAAGGGCCATCTCTATAATGGAAAGGATAGTTCAGTCTGTCTTGGCCATTCAGTTTCTATGGAGACTCAAAGCCAGATACCAATTAGTGCCAACTGTGATCATGATCTATTAGTTTTGTACCAAGGCCCATCTACTCTTTACACATAGTCCTCCAAATGTTAGTCAAATGTTATCATTCCCCAGTTGCTACCAAATGGAGCCATATTCAAACTAATAACAATTATCAATCTTGTGCATTCCAACAGGAAACTTATTTTTAAATGAATACACAGAACAGAAATTTTTCAGCCCAAATGTGTCATGCATACTACATAGCTGTACCTATGACATAATAGAAAAGCATTGTTATATTAGTAGGCAGACACATTTTTCATTATGTTAAGCACTTTACTGGTAATTAACAAGGTAGTTGTTCAACCCTTACCACAGAAGGCTTACCATGTAATGTACATGTCAGATGGGATGCAGGAAGTGGACAAAACAAGCATGATGGACTAGGAGAGTGAGGATGCAATAAAACAAGAGTGTAGCAGAAAAGGAGAGGTATCAGATAGCACTTGGCCTGTTCATTGTCAGATAGGAGTGATTTGTTGGCAGGGGCAGATCCAGAGGCAGTGCAGTGGTACAGTTGCACCCCACTTTGATTCCTGCTCCACTCAGGAATTGATTTTAAAACCAACTACCTAGGAGAGGCAGCAGCATTTCTATTCGGGCAGTGTGGAGAGAGTCAAGTGACTCCAAGGCTTATTATTATCTCCCTGATTCTTCCTCATTCTCTCCACTTTACAGGTGTTAACAACCCTCTCTCCTTTTTAATGGTCTTAATGTTCCACTATTCAAACTATACTTTCTTTGGCAATTCTGCTGTCTGTTAGCCATTCTTAGTAATGTCCTCCTTCTATTTCACAGCCCTGCAGACTGTTTTCAGCTCCAAATCTAGCCTTCCAAAGCATTCTGACAGTGCCTCTAATACCTCACTGTCTGACATTTCTATGCCTGAGTAACTTAGGTGTTACAATATTATTATTGGAAGGCTAGATTTTATGACCTGAATAAGAGATGTTCATTTAACTGTAATGACAACGGGTCATTTTCTTGCTCAGTTTGTTGTGTTTTTTAAACCCGATATATTATCTAGCAAATTATTGCACATTCCAATAGCTGTATTTGTTTTTGTTTTGCTCTTCAACTAAACAATATAGTGCTAACCTCCTAGTAAAGCTTCTAGTTTCTCCTTAACTGGAGAAATGTCTTATGGCTTATGTGATGATGTGCTACACCATCTGAGCCCCCACCCCGCCTTTTCAAAATCCTAGATCTGCCCATGTTTGTTGGCGTCATGCTAAAGTTTGTCAGAAAAAAAACATAAGGGAGCCTGACACAAAGTGTTGACTTATAATGTTTAATGGAGTATTTTCCCATCTATATGATGCAGCACAGAAAATAAGGGGAAAATGCTTGAAGGAAAAGATAAGAGACAAGTGACTGTGCCTGCCACTGCTGCTGAGTGAAAAAAGGAGTTGATGGTTTGCTAAATTCAAAAGTCTGAGGGGGGTCTAGATATAATGGGCCTCAAAAGCAAGGAGCTGGGAGAAGCAGCAGATACTGGGGAGATCCAAAGAAGGGGCAGGTGTTCAGACAGTCTCTGGCTGTCAGCAGAAACCTTGTTGAAGTACATTTGTTTAATGTTATGGTTTATTTCATAGTTCTATGTTCATAGTTTTTTTTTGTTCTCCTTAAACATACAAATGGGCAAAATCTGTCAGGTATATTGATATCCTCAAAGGTATGCTCGTACCTGACTTAAATTGATTTCAGTGACAGATGCCCAAATACCTTTAAGAATCTGAGCCTTAGGAACTCAAATAACCTTGAAAGATGCTTTTGAACAGTTTATCCACCTCTAAAAACTTTTTAGATTCTTCCTTCTTTTCCATCCTTGAGGTTTCTCTTTCACTGTATTCAGTTGCTCCTGGGATGTTAGCACTCAGAACTCTAGCAGTTATATCTCAAAACAGACATCCAGAATAAAAAAGTGGGTACTATTTTATCTTAAATTTTGTATTAGTGTAATGTAATGCATAAGGGCTATTGTTTCATTTTGTCAGGGTGGTGGCTGGGAGTGGATTATCACAGGAATAATACTATTTTATTTCAAGGCTGATTTATTATTTCTAGCTTGACAATTCAGCAAGTAGAATAATAGTTTGTTTGCTTGTTTGTCTGGGCATTTTATTTATATGTAGTAATCTGAACCTGGCCGTGATGTCATTAGGCACCAGCTGGAATTCTCAGAAGGGTTCAGCGCCCACCAGGAACACTAGATTTCAAAAGAAACTCAGCTCCCATTTAAGTACTCTCATAAAGGCAAGCACAACAGGTGCTGCTGGATGCTAACCTCTTGTGAAAATCAGCCCCAAAAGTGCATGATGAACTCTGGAAAATTAGGCCCTATGATTTGGGTACTGTGCTATTTGCTATGAGTTCTGTTTTTCAGATAGATTTTAAAACTTTAAAGCATCCTTACCATTCATGATCCTTGAATGTATAGTGAACATATACATTCTGCTCTGTAGATCCTTCTGAAAGATATATTCTTCATTTTTCCTTCTAAAAACATTGCTCTTGCAAGCAATTCTTTGAAGCACAGAGTATTATCAGTAGGGCTGTGCGATGCTTCGGTCTCTGATTTCATTTGGCGGAGATTCAGCCTGATTCGGTGGCCGATTCTCTGAATCCGAATCAAATCAGAGGGCCCTTTAATCTCTCTGGATCAAATTGGAACCCTCTGAATCAACTCAGACAGATTCTGAAATAATCAGAGATTCTGACATAGACACAGCTTTAAATATTTTTTTCTACATACCTCTAGGTAGCAGGGGCTGCAATGCCAGAGCACATGGAGCATCCCACAGAAGCATGGGGGGTTCCCCAGCGTGCTCGGCAGCAGACCTGGAAGTGGACCAGGATCACTTCCAGTCCACTTTCAGGTCCACCGGGGAGCATGCAGGGGCCCTCCCCACCCCCTCTAGCTCGGCAACTGTTGTCTCCTGGATCTGAGTGGGGCATCCGGGGTCCCCCTATGGCTGATCACTGAGCTGGGAAGGTGCGGGGGACCCCCTAGTGTGCTCCCCGGCAGATCTAGAAGTGCACTGGAATTATTTCCAGTCCACTTCCAGGTTCACTGCCGAGCATGTGGAGAGCTCCCCAACACTCCTGCAGAATGCTCCATCTGCCCCAGCATTGTAGCATTCACGAGCTGTGCCTGGTACCTTGAGATATGTAGAGAAAACTTTGAAAGCTGTGTCTATGTCTGAATCAGCATTGACTCTTCAGATCTGGATTTGGCCGAATCAAATGAGGGACAGTGATCTGAATCAACAAATTGAAACACTATCCCTGATTCGGGCCCAATCCGAATCTGAATCGAATAGGGCCTGCTTTGCACACCCCTAATTATCAGATCCTAATAGATATGAGTTGGAACTGACAGTACTCAGACCTTTGCAGGAGACCCTCTAGAGGGCTGTGTCTGTAGAGCAGGTAGCACAGAAAAGACATTCCTTCCCAGCAGTGGCTTTTTCTCAGTGACTGGAACCATGCTTGGGATAGTTCTGATGAAAGGCGCTATATATGTAATGAGTATTATTAATGTTATTATGCCAGTCTTACTGTTCAATTTGATTCAAATACATTCTTCTTTCTAAAGGAGTTGAACCAAACTCCTGAATTGCTACATAAATTATTAAGTGTTCTTCATTCTAACTTTTTACAGCATAGTTGGTTTATAATTTGGTGGGAAAGATTTTATAAGATAGGGATGCCACATTAATTTTACATACAACAGTGATATTTCATTGTTTCTAAAACTTTCCACACTATCTCATTTCTTGTAGCCATTCCTAAGTCATGTTTTTATCTGCCAAGATGACATGTTCAAAGGTATTTGGCAAATCATGCAGAGAACTTGCATGGAAAATAAGAAGCTCGGATAGCACTTTCCCAATGATAGGGAGAAAGTAGTGTGCTTTAAATATCAAACAGTTATGGACTCATTTCTGTAAAGTGTGGCAGTAATTAATGAATGACTAATGCACAATTTTTGGAAGCTAATAGCAGACAGCAAGCACAAAGTATAGTTTTTGACAAAAATATAGGAATATGCTTTACCCATTTCTTGTTACGAGGTACATACAGACAGCTTAATTAATAATGCCTCTTGGGGCTTAGGTCATCTTAAAGAGTGGTAACATTCTGAAATGAGACAAGGTAAAAATAGGATTGCATTACTCAATAGGCTGCTGACTTTATTTGGAGTTATATCTACTGCTGTAACAATCAAAAGTTAGTTTTTACTATGTTTGACTCTGGTGCTCAGGTTTAGAAACAGATGATGTCTGATAGTCACTATTGCAGAGCCATACTGTACAGGAGGAGCTAAGGATACTCCTCAGTATACATGTGGTCTGAACACTACATGATACATTTGGATTCCCTAGTTTGTTTCCCTGACCCACTCTTTAGATCACATTAGAAGGGTCTTCAGTACCTTTTTTTCCATCCCCACAATATACCTACTTTCAGGTTTTGTGTATCCCTCAGAGCAAATATAGGAAGTAGTTTCTAATATAGGAAGCTGCTCCCAAGTGCAGGGACTACAACTGGCTAGTTCACTTTTATGTCCATGACAGCAGGAAGGATATTTTACCTGACCCTGGATAATCTAGAGATCTTGTTGCATCATCAGTGGAACTGTTCCCTAAACTTTTCAAATAGCAAAAACCCAGTACAAAGCATCTGAGGTGGCACAGATGTCACTGACACCCTAATATGATCTGCAGCACCTTTTGTCCATTTCTCCACAACTCTATGTCTGTCTTCTCTTTTAAATTATAAACCTTCAAAGAAAGGCCTGTCTCTTATTCGGTATTTGTACAGCACCAGCACCATAACGCAGTAGCCTTAGTGGAGGTATCTGTGCATTACTCTAATGCAAATTAAACAATAAATAAACTGTAATAACCTTGGTGATTATCCATTAGCTGGAAAGAACCCAGGTGTGGCTTTCAGAGCCCCAGCTGAGTTTGGAAAACTGGCAGTTATGAAAAACATGTCTTTACTTGTAAATGGAGCAAGATTGATCTGTGTATCATTTAAGGCAATAAAATGGGACACCAGGACAGCATTTTTACACAGAGTGTAAATACACTCTAAAACTCAGATTTATTTATTAGTTACAGGTCTATGCTTGAGAGTTCTGCAACAGATTTATTTTATTTGAATGTATTAGGTCACTGGATCTAGTTACAGGAGTAAGTCCAGTAGGATGAGCTCTTTAAATATGATTACTATTACAATTCCATATGTTTGCTTGTTGTGTGTAAGCATTTATAAAAATCATCTCTGGAATTTTGGTCCCCTATTCCTGGCACTCCTGTTGGTCTTCTGGCTTTCCAAGTGCTTGTATTGAGCGCATCCATGCAATGCTGAGGGCTTGGTATCAACTGAGTGCGATAGAATGGTAGCATGTTCTCCTCCTTTGCCTCTTATACGTGACCAGAACACCCTTGTCCTATCAAGAATATACCTCAGTAATTTTATCACAAAACTGTCTTATAATCAAATTGTCTAACTGAAAGCAACTCTTTCTTGCCTAAGAAGAGAGAATCAAGCGAAAGGAAAAAACCTGCAATAAGTATGAACTTATCGGGTCTTTAACCTTTGCAAAACCTACTCTTAACTGATGCATAGGCACCAGGGCTGCGTCCCTGTTTCATACTTGACATCTTATTTCCAAATCACTATATCTATCTCCCAGGGCCTCTGCTCTTTGTTCTTGCACAGTGATCACTGGCCAGCATTTTCAGAACTGGGTGTCTACAGTTACGCATCTAACCATTTCTCCCCATGGTATGATTCCACTTTATAATATGAGCAGACTTTCAGAAATGCTGTGTACCCATGAACTCTCTCTGAGGATAGTTGCTCTTCAGCTCTGAAAAAAATCAGGCTATGTTCATTTATTTATATTTACACACACACACACACACACACACACACACACACACTTCAGTAACCTGTGACACAACCTACACATACATACCAAAAAAGATACCCAATGGGTAGAAGTGCCCTGATGTGAGCATGTTTGGACCATATTTTTGCATATTAGCAGTCCTGTCTGAATATGTCAACCTGAATCCAAATGAGGCAGGGTTCGTCTTTCCTTATATTTCTTCTTAACTTTATTCTACTCAATATCAAATATGAATTATTAACAGGTTGAGATTGATCTGTCACAATGACATTAAGGATTTATTACTTATATCTGAAAAAGAGCAACTTTAAGGAGATACCTAAAATGCTTTTATTCTGGGGAAAAAAAGAGCCTGAATGTATATAATAACAACCATGGGATTGCATTTCCATTTTCTCTCTTTTTAAGGCGAGGATAGTGTTAAACTGCCATCCTCTAAAAGCAGCGATTTTATGCTGAGGTCTCCAAGTCAGTGAATTTACATTTCGTAAGAACACCCTGAGGGGCTTTCAGCTACTTTGCTTAAAAGGTAGACGGATACATTTACTGCAGTGCATGCAGAGCTCCATGCACTAACATGGTCACATAGCCACAGATTTTCTTTCTGGCACATGTATGTAAAGGGTGACTTCGTTTTAAGTAGGTAATGTATAAGGACACTTTTATGTGTTGTCTGGGAATATAGTTCAGTAAAGAATGTGACTGTAATTACCAATAACGAGCATATAAATTTCTGATCCCTGCTTTGTTGCCTGAATTTCACTACTGTTTTTAAGCATTTACATTTTACAATTGCCTCACTTACAGCCTGAAATTCGGTACACTCGTTTTTCATGTATGTGAATGCTTTTAATGAGCCGCTTGCCTTGAAAGTGGCTTTTTCAGACAAAATTAAAAATAATTTACTTTAAACCAGGTTTAATCATATAACAATAGGTTAGTGGAGATTTTTAGCTGAATTACATAAATCACATAGCTGCCATTTTTCTCACTTTTGTTGAGCTAAAACCTTAGATCACTGTATCCAAATCTCTTTGATTGCTATTTGGTGAGAAATTACTATGGTAAATAAATACTGGCTCTCTTTGATATCATTCCTAGAATATTGGGTCAGATCCAGTGTGGAATTATGTGGGGGGGAAATTCAGCATAGGGGTTTATCATCCTATGGCTATTCAGCTGCCCATGATGTAAGATAACTTTTTTATATTTTAATTCCATACCAAACTGTAGAACATAAATAGTCAAACCTTAAGCCACTTTCCTCATGCAAGTAGTTCTAGTCACATCAGCACTCAGATACTAAGTGAGCACGTTTTATACCAAGCTGTATTGGTTTTGGACCAAGCTGGTGATTATGCTATTGAAAACTGTGACATTAATGGCTGTGCTTCCCTAATAGTGAGTCTGGGCAGGCACGTTGGAGCTCTTGCTGTTATGCACAGACATTTGGAACTGGACACAGAATAAAACAGATCTCCCGCAAGTACCTTAACAACTAGGTGAATTAAACTTTGGGCCTGATAGTAATTAGTCCATACTCATGCAAGTAGTCTCCATGATTAGAGTGTAATAATTTGTGTCTGTAAGGTCTAGGCATATGGTTGTTCTCCACAATTACCACCCTTATCTTAAATCTATTTCAACTTGCAAAATATAGTCACTCACTTTCCATACTGTTAAAAGAGTATATTCTATACCTCAAACAACTTTTAAGTAAAAATCAAATTATTTTCTGTGTTCATGTAATATTTGCATGCATTCTCCTGTACAAGCATTAATTGACATTATCAGTAAAGCCCATTTATACTGTCAAAATGGTGTACAGTGGTGATTTCCAACCTCATTAGACTAAAGCACCCTTTGGAAAATGTCATCCCTCAGCTTTCTCTTGGGGCTTTTTTTGTTTTTGTTGGGGGTTTTTGGTGGTGGGGGAGTGTTGTTTGGGGGGTTTTTTGCCTACCAAAACATAATGCAGCAACTTTTCTGTTACAAAGAACTCAGAAAAGACCAAAACAGGTCATGATGGTTTTGCCACTATGGGTTTCTCTGAGTTTATCTACTGAATCATGTAGGTGTTTGTACACCTAACAGTGCTAATATTACATGGCACCCTTAAAAGGATCTCACAGCATCCCAGGGTGCCAGAGCACCCTGGCTGAGAATTGCTTGTGTAAAGAATTTTTTATAACTTTTATAAAATAAGTATAACTTACTTTGTAAGTTCTATGAAGCAAGGGCTGTCATTTTGTTCTGTGTCCATACTCGTGCAAATAGTCTCCATGATCTTAGTGTAATAATTTGTGTCTGTAAGGTCTAGGCACATGGTTGTTCTCTACAGTTATTACCATTAACTTGCACAGTGCCTACTACAATGGAGTCCTGGTCCATGACCATAATTCTTAGGTGTTACAGTAATACAAAACAAAATAGTCATAGAACAGCCCAAAGTGCCCTGGTTTATGGTGATATCCCTAAGAATGGATATGCTTAATCATTTTTAAGGAAGTCTGATATTGATTTAACTTAGCAAGTTCCCAAACCAAGTTAGTTAAATTGGTCCATGTCATGTGTGTAGACAAGGAATCAGATTTGGTGTTTGTTCACCATTGTTTTTTGAGTCCATAGTATAGACAGATGCTAACTAGAAGTGTCATTGGAACCCCACATTGGCTTTAGCTCTTGACTTGAGTAGAGTTACTCCAGATTTATACCAATACCATGGAAAGCTGCATTTGCATCTCTCTATTTTTTTCTTGAAAACAGCTTCAGTGGAAATGTCTAAAGATGAACCTTTGATTTTGTGTTTACGTGGTTGATCACTAAGATGTCAGTGATATCTGACATTCTTGGAAAGGCAGATTTTGATTGGCCATTAATGGGGAAGAGTGTGCAGGAGCTCCCCCCTTCCAACCTGGTTCCCATTTGTACAGCCCATGCAAAAGCTGATTTCACTGAACCACTCCAACAAGTACAGATTGAGAGAAGCTGACTGAATAGCTTGGCATTTCTAAGGGATGTGGGGGATGCTGGTTCCAAATCAGGATGAGCTGAAAGTTGGGCTTCCCCATCCCTAGCCACTGGCTTCTCTTAGCTGAGATCTCTCTCTTACTCCTTCTGACTCTGAAATTTCATCATGGACCTGAAAAACTTTCTCAACATTTTCATCAAAACTAATACATTCCCGTGAAACATTTCAATTTGGATAACATGGTATATTTTGACAGGAAAGTGTTTTCTGAAATATCCCCCCTTCCCCCCCCCATTTAGCTCTAATGACAAGCACATATGGATGCTGTGGATGTTTTTGACAACTGAGACAGAGACAACAGACAAAGAAAAACACCACCTCAGGAGAAGCTCCGCCTCTTAAAACTTAATGTTGAAAACACCTATAGTTAGTATGGAAATTGTGCAAGTCATGAGGGGTCATCACTTCTGAAAATCAAAGTATTATTCTATCAGCTTTCCCATTCTAGAAATAGAGGCATGTATATATATGACTGATTCATATCAGTACTTAATATCTTGACATATCAGTGCAGTACATTTAAAATCCAACAGGCTCATTCTTAAAATACTTGACCTTAGGCATGTACAACTTGGTGTAACTAGGAATAGATTTTTTTTTTTCAACTAAGTAAAATACTCCCAGATATCATATCCTGATGATAATATCTTTCTGTGGTAGGAGCAAATGTTGCTGTTTCTTCAAATGTGAAACTTAAGCCATAAAAAAGAAGAAGTTTAGGAATCAGTAAGTTTTAGCTAATGAAGAATTGTTAAAGGTAAAAAGTAAGAATGGTAATTCCTTTATTTCCCTTCAAATTTCTGGGCCAATCTTTTATTCTTTTGGTCAATCAGAATTAAGCAGAAATATTTTAAAAGGGAGCAGAAGAAAGGTTTTCTTTTGTGTGACCCTAAAGCTGTGGCTCCTGTCTCCTCCTCCTCACTTTTGACAGACTTCTAGTTCCCAAATTACTAGCATGTCTCTTTTTAGGTTGGTTTCTCTCTGATTTTTAAGGAGACAAACTACAGAGAGAGCCATTTAAAGTAACTATTAAGGGACCAATAAAAATAGGTTGTCTAGCATAGCATGTTCTTGAAAAGGTAGAACAGCACAGTACTGTTGTCCAGATTTCTTTCTCGGGCTGGTTTGAATAGGTTTTAGTCTAGTTATACTTGATTTACCCTAGAGAAAATATGGTAAGAATATGGTTCAGGATATTTTGTAGTGATTTCCAGAAGCTAATTAATAAGAACATTGACCTGTACTGTTTTCCCTGGATTTAACTTTTGATCATTATCTTTGTAGGCCATTTCAATTAATTGCTCGCATTTTCATTTTCCATTTCATTTTAGGCGACACATGACCAACTTGTGCATGCATTTCTTGAAGTGAAGTCACAGTTGAATATTGTATGATACAAACGACTTGTTACAAATTATGGGCTCTGGGCTCAGGAACATAGGAACAGCTTAGTTTTGTCTACAAGGGGCAGGGAGGGAGAGGAGAGGGAAGATGGATTATGCTCCCTACCAGTTCTGGGGAAGGCCAGGAGCCAACCCTAAGCATCACTGAGAGAGTAGCCTTATATGGCCCCTTGCGGACTGTGGCATAGCCCACATGCAAAAGCGGCTAGAGTGGTGGTAGAGAATTGGTTATATCAGGTCGACACCAGTAAATTGTTCCCTTCTACTGACATTTTGCACACTTAAAGTAGGCCCTCTTGTGTCAATGTTTTAACATGGGTCAAAATCTGTTCTTCCTATTGTTCTTTCCCTACCTTTATTAACTTAAAAATAAGGAAATATATAATCTAAGTAATAGTTTAAAGGGCAAAGCTCTTTCAGAATTTGTGGCGCACAGGAGAGGTCCCTGAGGATTGGAAGAGGGTCAATATTGTGCCCATTTTCAAGAAGGGGAAGAGGGAGGACCCAGGCAACTATAGACCAACCAGCCTAACCTCTATCCCAGGGAAAATCCTGGAAAAGCTCATTAAAGAATCTATGTGCGATACGCTCGCAGAAGGTAAGATTCTGAACGACAACCAGCACGGCTTTGTCGTGGGTTGGTTTTACTTACCAATCTCATCTCCTTCTATGACCAGGTCTCTCGCCACCTGGACATGGGAGACAAGGTAGACGTTATATACCTAGACTTCCAAAAGGCTTTTGATCCAGTATCCCACAATATCCTTGTGGGAAAACTGGATGATTGTAGGCTAAGCTGCTTGATGGTTCGGTGGGTGGGAAACTAGCTACAGTGTAGGTCCCAGAGAGTTCTCATGAATGGATCTGAGTCATCCTGGCATAAAATGGCCAGTGGTGTCCCACAAGGGTCCGTGCTTGGACCGGTGCATTTCAACGCCTTTATCAATGATTTGGATGGGGGAGTGAAAAGCTCACTGGCCAAGTCTGTGGATGACACCAAGTTATGGGGCAATGTGGCCATACCAGAAGACAGGTTGCAGATACAGGTGGACCTGGACAGGCAGACGGGAACCAGATGAAATTTAACACTTCCAAGTGTAAGGTGCTCCATTTGGGGACAAATAACCCTCAATACACATACAGACTCAGAGGTGACAGCCTGACTTGCACCA
>NW_017728912.1:23156743-23168299 GCF_001723895.1 Crocodylus porosus | reverse complement strand
ATCAGCACTGGTGAGACTGCAGCTGGAGTCTGTGTCCACTTTTGGGTGCCACACTTCAATAAGGACATGGAAAAACTTAAGTGGATCCAGAAAAGAGCCACCCACATTATCAGAGACTTGCAAGGCAAACCATACGAGGAAAGGCTGAGGGAATTGGGCCTCTTTAGCCTGAAGAAGAGAAGGTTGAGAGGGGACTTGATAGCGCCTTACAACTATATCTAAGGAGTGCATCGGAAGCTCGGTGAACAGTAGGACACTCCTGGGGAAGACCAGGACCAGTGGATATAAACTCCTGGAAGGCTGCTTCAGGCTTAATACCAGGAAAAACTCCTTTGCAGTCAGGGTGTCCAGACTGTGGAATAAACTCCCTCCAGAGGTGGTGCCGGCACCTACCTTGGAGGTTTTCTAGAGGAGACTGGACAGTTACCTCGCTGGGTTCACCTAACGCTAGCTGTCTTCCTGCCTCGGGGGTGGGGGGAATGGGATGGGGGACTGGACTTGATGACTGGTGAGTTCCTTTCCAGCCCTAACAATCTATGAATCTAAATATCACTGCCTATTTTTCCAACACTAGTATTGATGCTCTGCTGAGTGATAGAAGATGTTCTGGGCCTGCAGGTTATTGATAATGGAGGAGAAATCAGTAACAAGGAATTGTGAACACATTAGGTCTAATTCACCCAACTTACACATATGCACTGGTTTTGGATAAATTTGTGGTGACAAACAGCCTACAGAGCAGTCCTCTGCCCTAGGGATCTCTTCTTTACACAGTGCCCACTTTCCAAGGAACTCTGTCATAAGAACTGATCCTAATCCATGGCCAAAGCAGACAGAAAACTCCCTTACTGCTAGCACAGCCCCATTTAACCAGTATGTTACAACATCCAAACTAACAGCAGTATATCATGCTTTTTTCAAGACTGGACATTCACTTAAGCATGAACAGACATGCTGTCTGTAGCTCTCCAATTGCTTTTGAAGTGCTCCAAGCAGTGAGGGTACAGGGATGTACAGCCAAAGATGCCCTTCAAAAATGATCCTCAAAAAATGAGGTGCATCACTGAAAACCTTCCTTTGCAGGGCCACCTGAAACATCTGTAGGCTCCTGCAGAGCATGCCAGGAGTTGTTCAGTCCTTTAGCAGTCCATGGTCCTCCATTCCCCGCTCCAAGGAGAGTGTGCAGGGTGCACCCACAATGAGTGCCCTCCTGTGCACTTGGCTACCATCAGAAACCTCCAGAGAGCACTCACTGGCTGTTCAACTCACGCATCTCCCCCTGCATTTGGAACACTATGGTATGCTAGAGGAATGGGCAGCCCCTCACCATGCCCCTTGGATGGATGTCATCACTGGGATTTTGAAGTAATCTGGTGGTGCAGGGAGCACAGGGAACAGCTGCACATCTATACAGAACTAAAGTGCTCCAAATCTGAAATACTTCAAACTGGAGCTGAACTTGGAGTATTTCACATGCATGTCTGTCCATGACTTAAGAAAAGGTATTGGAAGTGTACGTGTAAAAACCTGGTGATGCCTACTTAACAACATAGATGAATACCAATATTTAAGACCCTGTAGCCACTATGACATACCTTGGCTGGCTGGCTGTCTTTGTGACTTATTTAAAACCAGCACAACTCAGAGCAAATTAGTTTCAGATATGTCAAAATTTCAGGGGAAAAAGATTAATTGGGGACCAGATTCTGACCTCAGATGCATAGATGGAAATCAAATCTGTGTAATCACATCAGCATAAGACTGCTGTATGAAGAGAAGCCAGGCCCAGGAATGTTTTTCTTTTCTTTTTTTTTCCCCTGACTGACACCAGGTTTTAAATTATTTAGTTATACCCTGTGATTGGAAAAGCATTGCTTCAGAAATAGCTTTGTACAACATCGCATTATTTTTATTATTATTATTTTCATTTGGATAAAATTGGAGCATTTTTTAAATTAAGTACATTTGAGAAAGAGCCCTGGCTAGAGTTAACAATGTTTTTTGCCAAGCCTAGTGTTAGTGCATCTTCACTTTTCCCTTCCTTTTCTGCTCCCAGGCCTTTCCTAAGTAGAGATGCCGATCATAACAAATTGTACCAAATTGTGCTATTTGAACAAATGTCTACATAACATCGCATGAGAATATCACTTGTCATGTCTTAAAATAGATTAAAGGGCAATTCTCCATAGGTGAATAGCCAGTGCATTAACCCGATCCACCTCCATAGTTTTGAAAATTTTCTTTATATGTATTTTTTTAAATTGCTGCCATTTTATATGAGCATCTGAGTAATGTACAGCCTGGATGTCCATTATAGCTTCAGACTTGCCAGATGCTATGCCTACATAGAACTCAGCTGTTCATTTATCATTTAATATAAAACCATTAACACCAAAACATAAAAATTAAGAGTGTGATTGGGCTTTTAAAGCACTAGCCTGTGCCAGGAGTAGTGCTGCAGCTGGAACCCCACGAAGAACTCAGAGTAGCTTGTGCTGCAGCAGTAACACTGCCAAATGCTCCCTAGAGGGCCTGGGGAGCTCTGATGACTGGCATGCATGCAAGAGGTATAGGGATCCTACTCTCCACCTGCCCTTCTCTTCTTCCCTTGAGGAGGCTAGTACTGCCAGGGTGCATTTCCATGACATGCACCATCTATACATGTGCAGCAATTACTGTGAAGTACATTAGTCTAATATGCCATTTTCTATTTCCTGTAGATACAGGTACTTGAAAAACGGTGCATTAACTAATGTGCCATATCACAAATGTAGATGCTGACCTGGAGCAAATGGCTCCCAGTTAGCCTAGGTAGCAGGGGGTCACTAGGGGCAGGGAGAGCTTTCCCAACTTGGCAGGATGCTGCCTCCCTGTTCTGTGGAGATTGGGACCTGCCTGATCTCCAGAGTAGTCCTGATGGCCAGGCAGCTGCCTCTCAGCTACATGGAGATCAGGACAGGTGTCGCTCTCCACGTGGCTAGGAGGCAGCTGCCCCATAGCCAGGTCAGCTCTCCCTATCCCATGGAGATTAAGCTTTACTTCCATCTGTGGTGAACTTACCTGCATCCCAGGCTCAAGAATTCTCCCATGAAGGTATAAAAGGAGTGGTGTGAGCCGCAGGAGGGATTGTGGCAAGGGACATTGGAAAGGGAAGAGCCCAAAGAGGGCCTTCACCAGGATCCCTTTATCTCCCCAGCAGTGAACAGATTGGCACATGGGGCTCAGGCTTTGAGGGCAGTGTCAAGGCGGCTTGAGCCTGCATCCCCACAGGGGGCAGGACGGAGTGGTGTGCAGATTGTCACACAGAGACCTGGCCCTGGGAGCAGCTTAAGGCAGCTCGGGTAGCCCTGGCATAGGCCAGATAGCCAGAGTCCTGCAGTGTGGCTCGGCTGAGGAACTAGAAGAGCCCTGAAGCCTAGAGCAGGGCCCAGGAAAGGGAAGGCCCAGGTATGAGGCCGGGTGAAACCCAGCCAGCAGCAGCTCGATTCTCCCCCGGAAGCTGGAAGAACCCTCGGTGCCCAAAGCGGGGCACAGGGCCAGGAGGGGAGGTCTCGGCATGAGGCAGACAGCGCTGGGGGGCGTCTGACTGAGCGGAGGACCCTGAGGCCCAGTTGACGGCTCCTCGGAGAGGACTGTGAGTTGCTGGTGGAATCGGGTCCCGCAGGGGAGATGCTCCTGAAATAAAGTGTCTCCCCCACGCCAGCAGGAAGCCCCAAGAGGAAGGTTCCCTCCCAGCTAGATCCGTAGGAGGGGAGGTACTCCTTACTAACTGGAATCCAGGGGTAGATGTGCCTTATATTGTGTAAAGCTGTACCTATATTTGGTAATATTGTTATCCTGATTGTGGATATGCTGTACAATATGTGATGGGATTAGATTAGTTTTGAATAATTGGTTCCTCATTGGTGTGCTGCCTTCTCACACCTTCCCCGCCCCCCTTCTTTTTTTTATCCAGTTCTACTCTGCCAATGGTTCCTCTGGGTTCCTTGTAAACTACCTGTTGACCCTAACTTACCTGGTTCACCCATCTGAGTATCTGCCCCTCCTCCTTACATGGGCATCCTGGGGACTCTGTAAGGCACAGGGTTGAGAAGGCCATCCCTGAGGTGGGTTGCCCATTAGGACAAGCAATCCCAGGAGGGGGTTCCTGGCTTACCATATTGCAAATATCTGTATACCCTTAGTGCTGTTGAATGATATCATTGGAAATACTTACCTGAAGTTCTCCTTTATTTGTTGGATGATACCTACTGTAGGTACTTACCTGTATATATTGGATAAGGATAGTATGTATATTGTAATTTAATAATTGTAAATAGCTAAGAGCATTGGCATGAAGCTGACTCTATAGAGGAAAGAGGGACCCGAGCTCAAATCACAGCACTGTTGCCTGCCTCATCTATCCCTTCCAGTTGAGGCTGGGCACACTCTTGGGTGTTCCCAGGTTACACTTTGTTTAATGTAGTACACTCCTATGCGTAAGTAATTAAAATCTCCCACTATGACCCCCCCTGGGACAGCCAGATCTCCCCCTAGCTGGGACGGAGCTGCCTGCCAAGCTAGGACAGCTCCCTCCTACCCTCCAGAGTTTAGGGCTAAGCCCTCATGCCCCCTGCAAGCCTGGGGCTGGCACCTGAGGGAGTCTGGAGCTCCTCCTGACTGATGCAGAGAGGCAGAGCATAGCAGGAGCAACCCTGGACTGGTCTGCATCTGTTGGGCTCAGTTTGCTCCTGACAGGGGTGCATGTGTAGACATGTGTGGGGGAGTGCTGAATAAGCCTGAATTTTCTGTGCAGAAAATGTGTCCCACATCTCATGATGTTTTGGCCATCCCCTCTGCAGGTGTGCAAGGGTTCATGGGTCAGGAGTGAGAAACTCCTTACTCCCACAACCCCCTTTCTCTGCATCCTGCCTTCGGAGAAACTAATCTGGCATTTAGGTTTTACAAAGCTCTTTAGTGACTGCTGCATTTAATTTCTTACTTATAAAGAATAGGCAGGAATATCATGGCAGAAGCATAGCTTTGTTTGTAAAAGAGAGCTTGGCAAGTCTTGAAAAATGAAGCTTGGAATAAACAAAGATATAGCACATTCATGATAGATTATACAAAGACTGGAGAGTTTTAACAGGAATATATTATATGCAACTTGACCAAAACATAGATATGAAATACAGCACAAAGGAGAAAAAAAGCCCAGAGTGGTCATAGTGGGAGATTTTAATTACTTAGGCATAGGAATGAATTACATTAAGCAAAGGAAGTGAAGCTTGATCTGGTACAGGACTGCTTTCTAATTTAATGTGTACATAAACCGACAAGGAAGGGAAGAATGCCAGAGTGGTATTAAGCAATACACGGAATATGATTTAGGATATTAAGGTAGAACAAAGGAATAGGGAGCAGCAGTTGCTACCTTGTTGGACCATGTTATAAGCCAAAAGAGAAGCTGGTATGGTAGTTTCTGTGTGTACCTCTTAAGCAGGCAGCAGAGAACTCAGCCCTGGAGGAAAGGTAGAAGAAAGTGGTTTTAGGCCACTGTTGCACCCTCTTGATCCTTGGCTGCTAGGGCATTAGAGGCCCTCCCAGGCCACGACACAACTGAATGCAGCTGTGCAGTATGTGGCACCACAGACATGTTTGTGGGGGCCACATACTACATGTTCAGCTGTTCTCCACATTGCAAGGGAGCAGTGCTGGCCTCAGTCTCCCCTACCCACCCAGAATAACCTGCAATGCACCAAAGTACATGTGGCACAGGCGTTCCCCAGAGACAACTAGCAGCAGCACAAGGTGCGCAGCTGCTTGTTAACCTGGGGGAAGCAAATGTCCATGCTCGATGCAGCCATAAATGTATACACTGTTAGAGACCTGTCCAAGTCAGTGGTGCTCAACCTCAGGCCTGTGAGCTGAATCTGGTGCTCAGAGCTATGTCACCTGGCTCGGGTAACTCCCCATGAGTCTGAAAATAGGAGAGAGGAAGCCGTGGCAGTATTAATTGCATGACTTGCAGAGATGCAAAACAATTAATGCTACCACCACTCCCCTGCCATCAAACTTCCAGGCCCATAGGGAGCTCTGCAGGACAGGTGACATGGTGTCATGCACCAGATCATGCTAGCACACAGAGTCACTTCAGTCACATCCAGTGCATGGGATCAGGCTGTGCATGGGGCTAGTTCACAGCTCAGTCCATCACACAGGGTCAGGCTGGAATGCCAGACCAAATCCGCACATTGACCCAACACGAGGCTGGGCTTCCCATGGACCATGGGATCTGGCCTGGGCTTCCCATGGGATCTGGCCTGTGCACTGGCTGTGGAGCCGCAAGATTGAGCACCACTGGACCAAGTTAAACTCCCTCTCAAAGTTACCTGCTGGGTCCAGAGCTGCCTTAAACTGTGTTGCACAACATGCTTGAGCCCTGGACTGGAAACATCAATTCCTCCCTGCATTTGATATGGTCCCTTGCTGAAGGTTGTGAGTGGGTTCTTCGGGCTGTTTTCTGACTGTGCTTCCTGATGGCTGTGGGAGGATTCCTTCTGTACAGTCCTTGTTCCTTTATGACACTCCCATCCTTCGCCATATATAAAGTAGCAGGCCCAGGGGCAATAATCTCATCCTTGAGGTGTGGAGATAAAAAAAAATGACATTCAGAATGACAAAAACAAAATGCAAGGCCTGATTCTCCTCTGCATTGACTTCACTAGAATTACTGCTGATTTACACACACAAGCACACACGCATCATAATTAGTCAGTGGAAAAATCAAGCCAGTTGATTGGAAATGGGATACGGGCGAGACAGCAGTGAAGAGCTACAGCAAATCAGATGTGGATATGTAGTGAGACACAGAAATATACTGGTTGGCTGATTTAAGAGCCTGTATAGACAGACAGATATATAGAAATGTGATTATTCCCAGGAAGAAAAGCATTCCGTCTCTAACAAAACCCGATGAAACTTTTTTTAGAAATTCAAGTGATCTCCTAAGAAGCGTCCTGGTGAGTTTCAGGCTGGTTTGTGAATGTCCTGCAAAACCTCCAGTGTTCATGCCAGACTACACGGATGTTTCACTGTGCTGCCATGTAATGCCCCAGACAATTTGTGGGCTATTTTGCATATAGGGCCAGATTCTGATCTGCTTCCCATCCTCTGTCAAATTGGACATGCTCCAGTGACATTAATAGGATTTCTCTGGTTTTATGCTGGCATAGGATTGCAATGTGGCCCAGCCAGGTTTTTAGTTTCCTTTAGTGTATTATTATATTACTTAGCAAGTCTGACAATGACATTCCATTCAAAATTGAACAAATTATAAACACTGGCAGGAAACTCTAAAGCAGCAAATGCTTTTAAAAAATGGCAAGGAAATGAAGAAAAGAAAGGGAGAACTTTCGTTCAATATATTAAAAGCTCACAGCCAGGCAAGGAATCAGTGGGGCCATTAAGGGGGATGAGTGGGAAGTCAGTGACAGATGAGGCTGATATCACTGAGAGCCAGAATGAATTCTTTGCCTGAGTATTTACGAAAGAAGCTGAAGGTCACGTCCTGGAAACTGGGATATATTTTCTTGAGGGGAAAAGTGAAATGTTAAAAGGCTTTATGATCATACCAGAGCAGATAGTTAGGCAATTAGAACTATTAAAAGTTGACAAGGCACAAGACCCAGATTAACTGCATCTCACAATTCTGTAGGAAATAGCAAGGGAAATGGGAAAGCCTTTAGTAGCAATGCTTGATAGCTCGCTAAGAAGGAAGGTATATCACTAGATGCCCGGAAGGTAGCTACACCAATTCAGCTGTATGAAAAAAAGAATCAAAGGAGGATTTAGGAATCTACTCACCAGTAATCCTAACTGCAGTTGCCGAACAGTTATTGGAAACATTAATAAGAGACAGGATTATGCAACATGTAGAAATAGATAATCTGGGGAAGGAGAGTCAGCACAGACTCAGATCATGCCTTTCAAATGCGTTCTCTCAGTGCATTTCTAAATTGGTAGGCAGAAGGGAAGTGGTGGACATAATTTATCTGGATTTGAGAAATTAATTTGGTGCTGCACCCCATAAAAGATTGATCTACAAAGTCAGTAAGCATAGTAAGAAAAGAGAGCAATAGCAAACGGATTCAAACTTATCTGAGGACAAGAATCAGGGTGTCAGCAAAATGGAACAGTTCAGGGTGAATAGAAGGACAGTAACAAGACAGTTCTCCCAAATTTCAGCATGATGCCCACTTTTGTTCAACTTTCATATAAATGGCCTAGAGGGGATATAATTTTTAAAGTGGAATTTTTTGCTGATGCCACATAAAGTGGAGAATGGTGCACAGAGCAAGCAAATTGAAAATGATTTGAATAAATTAGGCTTATAGAGAGATAAAGGGCACATACTGTTCAGTGCAGCAAAGTGAGAGGTATGACTGCTAGGAACCATACATGGATGGAATACTGACCAGGGTGGAGGACATGCAGGAATATGGGATAAATGTTAAAATACTGGGTGGCAGAAACAGAGAAAAGCAAACAAGTTCTTGAGGCATGTTCTGGATGTTACATGCCACCTTGTTGCCTTAGAAAAGCTGAATTCAGCAATCTTTTCAGGGGATCTAGAAAATACTATTGGAATTAAACAAAGAATGGCTTGAAACGAAGGGGATGATCTGTCTTAATAAAAGACTGACAACATGATTGGTTCTGCAAACTTATTTTCTTCTCTCCATCAGAAAAATCCATCCAATTTCCTTGCAACATTTTGGGGGCTAATTTTGGGTTGATTCCTATAAGAACATTGAAAGGCAATTTGAGTAGACTGAAACAAAAGCCATTGTACTACAAAAGTTATGACATTTGCCCAGGGACAAGTTCAGGGATATTACCATTTTTCATTAATAGTCACAAAATTGAAATTCTGGGTTGAGGCACCCAGCAGAAGCCCTGTACTCAGCCCAATGTTATCCATGTGATCCACCAAGTATAAATTCCTAAAATGTATTTTGCTGCTACACTCTAGGCACCGGATGCCTGTAGGCTTTGCCCATGTGTGTGCATAAAAAAAAGAATGAAGGGATGGTCCCCCTCTATGCAGCACTGGTCAGGCCGCAGCTGGAGTACTGCATCCAGTTCTGGGCGTCGCACTTCAAGAGGGATGTGGTCAGCATCGAGAGGGTCCAGAGGAGGGCCACTCACATGATCCGGGGACAGCAGGGCAGGCCCTATGAGGAGAGGCTACAGGACCTGAACCTGTTCAGCCTCCAAAAGAGAAGGCTGAGGGGGGATTTAGTAGCCTGTTATAAATTAGTCAGGGGGGATCAGCAGGCATTGGGGGAGTCACTGTTCCCCTGTGCACTGCCAGGAGTGACCAGGAATAACGGTCACAAGCTGGCAGAGGGTAGGTTTAGGATAGATATCAGGATGCGCTACTTCACGGTCAGGGCTGCTAGGATCTGGAACCAACTTCCAAGAGAAGTGGTGCTGACTCCTACCCTGAGCTTTAAGAGGATGCTAGATGTACACCTTGCTGGGGTCATTTGACCCCAGTACTGTTTCCTACCATGGCAGAGGTCGGACTAAATGATCTACTCAGGTCCCTTCCGACCCTAGAAACTATGAAACTATGACCATGAAGAGGAGGAACTGCAGAGGCTTGCTTTAATGTATGCCACTAAAAAAAAAGAGCTGTCAAAGGATTTGCTCAGGTGCTTAGTGACTGAGCCATAGGGCACCACATGTGAAAGTACATATCAAAAAAGGCTGACATTTCTCCTTAATCCTAAAATGTGTGCCGCAATCTCTCCAGAATGTATACTTCTATTTGATCAAAATCTGCCAGCTCTGAGATGGATGAGCATGGATACAGAAGGTAGAGGCCCTTTGAGAAGGATAAAGGGTCAGGAATCCTGAAACAGGAAAGAGCAGGAGAAAGATGATGCTCAATATCATGTTAGTTACATTGGCCATAAACACGTAGATGGGCTGAACTAGGTAGATGGAGGTAAACAAAAGGAGGTGGCCAAGGAGGGCTGTTACAACAATTTAAACAGACAAGCAGTTTCTTCTTAAGTTAAATTGACTGCACTCCCACACAGTGGCAGAACCAGTTGGGTGCAGTGGGGCAGTTGCACCCTCTTTGATTCCTGCTTCATCCAAACTTTAAAGCCAATTGCCTGGGAGGGGCAGTGGCATTTCTATTCAGGCAGCACTGAGAGATCCAATTGATTTCATGTTTCATTATCATCTCCCTGATTCTTCCTGATTCTCTCCACTTCACAGGTGTTAACAACCCTTTGTCCTTTTTAATAGTCTTGATGTTCCACTATTCAAGCTATCCTTTCTTCTGCAATCCTTTCCCTGCAGACTGTTTTCAGCCCTACCTAAAAATCTTAACTCAGGTATGGTAATATTAAGTCAGGCATACAAATGACAGACAGTGAAGTATTGGAGACACTGTCAGGATGCTCAGGAAGGCTAGATTTTGTTTTTTATATTTAATTAAAATGATGACATGTCTAATGGTACAATATTTTGACTACTTTTTGCCCAGTTTATTGTGTTTCTTTAAACTTTATATATAATCATCTAGCAAATTAGTGTGTATTCTTATAGTTCTATTTGTTTTTGCATTGATCTTAAACTGAATAATATAGTGCTAGCCCTCTAGCATATTAGTAAAGCTTCTGGTTTCTCTTTAACTGGAGAAAAATATGTATTGTGTTATATGTGATAATATGCCACACCGTCCGCACTGCACTTTTTAAAATGCTAGATCTGCCCATGAATCCACAAATGACAGAAACTGGAGCTCACTGATGGGTAAGAACAAAGGAGCTGTAACAGGTCCAGTGCCCCAGGGGTGGTTGTGATACCCCTGGTGGTCAGGCAGCTCCTGTTTGGCTCTAGCTCTAGTTTATCCTCCCTTCTCTGCCATGCCTTAATATTCTTAACTGATTTTTAAAAGGGAAGCTGCCAAGGGTCTTAGAGCGAGCTCTACTCTATCCTCCTACAAATAAACCCCTCTCTAACCTCACTGGTCCTCACTCTAGGTTGGTCCTATTGGCCTGTCAATGCCTCTGGGCACCTGCTGTCTTATTATGAGCTATTCATGGCCTCTGACCTTCCCTACAGCCACGCCCATGCCTCACAGGTGCTGCCAATCAATTGATTCATTGGGCACTCAGCCCTCTTTCCCTGTGTCAAGGGGCCACTATGCCCTTACCTGTCTCCACCCCTCTGAGATTCTGGGCCTTGGACCCCAATTCCAGTCCCTCTTGGGCTCTCCCTGACCCTGACTCGGCATCTCAGGATCTTGGATCCTGGCCCTGTTTCTGCCCTTTCAGGTGCTGGGTCCCTAATCCTCTCTCTGTCTCTCTTGCTGTCTTTTCTGACTAGGCCCTTGGCTCTAGTTCTCACCCTCTTGGGCTATTTCACAACTTCATAGATTCATAGATTCATAGATGCTAGGGTCGGAAGGGGCCTCAATGGATCATCGAGTCCGACCCCCTGCATAAGCAGGAAAGAGTGCTGGGCCTACATTACCCCAGCTAGATACACATCCAA
>NW_017728912.1:23113903-23156314 GCF_001723895.1 Crocodylus porosus | reverse complement strand
CCACAATTCAAAAAGGATGTGGAGAAGCTTGAGAGAGTCCAGAGAAGAGCCACACGCATGATCAGAGGTCAGGAAAACAGATCTTATGATGACAGGCTGAGACCCATGGGGCTCTTTAGGCTGGAAAAGCGCAGGCTCAGGGGTGATCTGGTGGTCACCTATAAATTTGTCAAGAGTGACCACCAGTATCTGGGGAACGTTTGTTCACCAGAGTGCCCCAAGGGATGACGAGGTTGAACGGTCATAAACTCCTGCAAGACCGTTTCAGGCTGGATGTAAGGAAGAATTTCTTTACTGTCCGAGCCCCCAAGTTCTGAAACAGCCTGCCATCAGAGGTGGTTCAAGCACCTACACTGAACACCTTCAAGAGCAAATTGGATGCTTATCTTGCTGGGATCCTACGACCCCAGCTGACTTCCTGCCCTGGGGACGGAGGGCTGGACTCGATCCTCCAAGGTCCCTTCCAGCCCTAATGTCTATTAAATCCATTAAATATACCTCAATCCAGAAAAAGCAACAGCTCAGAGTACTGCCAACAGCATCCCAACAGTTGATAGGTCATTCCAGCACCTGTTCCCCAGTCATATGTGACCACAAACCATTCTCCCCTTCTCAATACCTATAAAATATTCTTGCATTCATTATGGCCAGTAAGTAACACAGAGAACAAAAATCATAAGAGACAGATAATACATATAGTGTGTTATACACAGTGTATTATATATGGAAACTGGACAAAGGCAGGAGGCAAAAGCCCACATAGAAATATGGAGTATGATACAGCCAAATGTTTTTCTGGGAGAACAGTTATGCAATGGAAATTATAGAAAGGAAAATGAACTATTCAGACATTGAGCAATATGATGACCGTTCAAATTCCCTCATCCTTATTTCTTAGACATTAGGAAATATATCAGGATAAAGTATAGTTCTGGGTGTGTGAGCACTATTACATGCAAGTACAGCCTCTTTATTGGTGAGTTAAGCTCAGTCCCCAGAAAAGTCACAATGGACATAAGTTCATTTTGCAGGTTGAACTTCTACACTGCAACTCTAGGAGGAACAGCCCAAACTGAAGGGGCTGCAGGGGCTAAAAGCCTTCCCAATCTGGATGGCCCTGTAACTTTTGAATAACAACAACATCCCTGGGTCTAAGTTATGGCATCTGTTATCTTCTCTTTACACAAAGCTGTTTTCCTCAGTGCATGTATACCCATTTTTCTTGCATTTATTCCCCATTATCATCACTGCACAGGCAGAGTGCTCATGTCCAACCATTCCAGGCTCAGGGGAATTAATATTATAGAGACATGAAAGTGATAGGAATTGAAATACAATGGGGATATACAAGTGTGCATTATGTACATTTATTAACCAAGTGTCTACTCCAAGTACATGCTAGCCATTCATAGTTATGAAGGTTCTTCATCCTGCTTATGTATGATGGAAAGTTTTGCATTGAAGAATGATGGCCTCCTGATCATGATTGATTGGAAGGTCAACACAATACAGAATCCAGCTATGCCGACAGGATAGCTTGATAAGGTACCAGAACCCAGGAGGCTGCAGCCAGGATGAGCAGACAGATTTCTCGGGTTTGTCACAGGTGACACGATTGAGCAAGTCATTAGCTTTATTCACTGGATTTCTTTAAACAGTCATACACAGTAACATGATCGCTTGTCATGAGTTTCTTTGATTTTGTTTTATAGGCCAATTGTGCCCAGACACTGGTGCGTCAACAGAGTTTAAGACCTAACATCTAGTAAATTACCAAATTTCAAATAAGAAATTATACACAAAGGTAGTGTTGATTAAGATCAGCTGCTGGAACAAACCAACTGGCAAGGTAAATAGTGGATTCATAATTTCCAATTTTTTTCCAGTAGATGTCTTTTAAGAAAATTTCCTTAACTAGAACAAAAGTTATAACTTGGCCAAACACAAGTTATTGGGTTCAACTCAAAGTAACTGGGCAAAATGTAATGGCCAATGATAAATGGAAGGTGAAGCCTAATGATCCAGTGATTCTTTTTGGCCTTTACCTCTATGAATCATGATGTGGATTGAACTTCAGTAGAACTTGGCCATAATGTATGCAGAGATGTTCATGCCCTTAGCCTGGAAGATGCAGTGTTTTGGGCTACTGCATCATAAGGTGAACTGATTTTCCCTCTCTGCAGACTATCACTGGATGCTTGCAGACTCTTTTTTCACATGTGCTTTAAGAAACTGAATCCTCATCAAAAGAGATTAATTGTGAGCAAATCTCTCCTTTTACCTTAGGAACAATTTGTCACTCAGGTCCCGTAGATTCTACAGATGAACTGTAGATTACTGAACCCCCTCTCATTTGCACTAATTATTTTCTTCACATCATGTTATTTGCTATCTTATGGTATTTTAGGACCCTCTTCATTCTTTTGTGAATGACTGCTACCATACCAGAAGGAGTTTTCTGTTTCTGGATTTATCCAGAACAGCTCATCTGTGAAAGTGGTGAATTTGTCTGTTGATTGGTTGTCCTTCTACGCTGTAGTCCAAATACAAGTTGCTAATTTTTGTGTTGAGTCAAAAAGTTTCTTGGCCTTTGTTATACAGATTTCCCTACTGGTCCCTCTTAGGTATAACATTTATAAATATGTACAAGCCCTTGTTATCTGTCTACATGTGGCACTGTTAGGACCCTGATGGCAATTGTGCTTATGTCACTTACCTGCTGCTCTTTTCCATGGCACCTCTCTGTATTCAGTGACTGCTTAATTAAACACTAACTGCTGTTCAAAGGGTATGTGTGCATCATTCTCATCACCACCCATGGCCCTATTTAAACCACTGAGATGTATGTGCCTTTTCCCTCTGTTTAATATGCTTACCCAGGCCCCTCCCTTCCAGCAGCACCTCTGTACAGCATATCTTCTATTTCTTACATATTTTTCCAAATCTGAGTCTTATTTTTTGCTCTTGTTTCTCAGTTAAGTCCCCTTGTATTTAGTCCTCTACCCCATGCATATTTACAACATTGCCCAGTTTTTGGCATATTTAAATTTCATTCATCAGTGCATCATTAAGTTGCCATTAAAGACAAACAGCAAACAAACAAACAAACAAACAAACCTGCAAACGTAGAAAGTAAAAAAACAAACTCAAATTGCAATCTGGCATACAAAACTGATCTAGTGAATCCTGAAAACGTCAGCTTCTGTATGCATCAGAGCTTTGCCTTCTCTAAAGAAATCTGTTCTGCTTTGCTAAAAATGTATGATTATACTTCTCTCTCACAACTGTAAGTAAGCATATCACATATCACATACGGCTATAGATAATAACTGGAGCTGGTCAAAACATACCATTTTGTCAAAGCACAAATGTTTTGCAGATATATATGAGTTAGGGTGAAATTTTTAACAGGAAGGTTTCTATGGTCTAGGGTGGATTCTCTGGCCACCTTCAGAGAAAGACAGCCAAGTTGAAAATACATTTTGATACAATTCTGTTTTAAAACATTTGAAATAAGTTGCATTTGTTAAAATGGGGAACAAAAATACATTTCCAGACCTTAGAGGCGGTTTGCAAAATGGAATTGTCAGCCCTTGCCCAGCTCAATGAATTTAACATGGTACCAGTAGCATAAAAGCAAAAATGGCAGCCTCTGCTGTGTCTGGACTAGGCACCATAGCAAGCCTAGTTTCTGCTGCCCTTCCCACCACCTGCCAATGTTGTTGCCACCCAGGATGCAGACCCTGGCCATTGTACTTTTGCATGGTATGCTATTTCCTGTATATGTAGGAGTTATCTCAATAATAATGCATATTTTAAAGTACTGATCTTTTCCATATTGTGTTTACCAGTGCTAAGACTGGATCCCACATTGGCCACTGGATGCCTTCCCTCAACACAAGAAAGTATCAGTTATTAGTAGATGTTGTATATAGTGAACTATGCAGATTTCAGTAACTTTGCTAGAGTGCCTGCTTCAGCCATCTTGAATTAATTTTGAAACTAGGATTTCATAAGAAGCTATATAAAAAATTGTACTAAAGAAAGCCAGGGGAAAAAATTAAACCTATCTAAAGTTTGGCAACTTACTATGGACTTAAGTACCTCACTTAGACATTCAACTTGAGCATTTTTGGCTTAGATATATTGGTCTAGAACCTCGGCTTAGCTAAGGAGCATTCAGTCCAATTGAAGGTGCATAACCCTGCATCCTGGGGCCATTCTGCACCAAGCAAAGCCCCTGTTGTGTCTTAGGGTATAAATCAAAGTTATGAAATGCAGTGAATCAGTTGTGCCAGGATATGTCCCAGCACAGCTGATCTGCCTCGTTAAGCAACACACATAACCCTTTGCCCCATCCATTGACCCTGTGGGACAACAGGCAATGTGTTCCCTCCTTGCAGAGATGTGACTCAGGGAATTTTTAGGACCTGCCTCTGTAAGCAGGGAAAGCCAGCTCTTCCACAGTCCCAGGGCTGAAACTGCCAATTAATTGATTAGCGATTGCAGCCCTGGGACCACACAAGATAATCATATGTGCTCCAGTACAGTCCAATGGCGAGGACCACCAGCTTGGTGTAGAGTAGCCCCAAGATGTAGGGAATGCAATCAGATGATTGGCAGGCCCAGCCCTGGGACCGCACCAGTGTTGATGGGAGCCCAGGGAATCCCAAATGTGGAAACCCAAGCAGGCACTTCCAGGCTTCTGCATGACCCAGGAATTGCAATCTCCAGGGTATGCAGGACCAAACCCCTGAAGTCCCAAAAGTGTCTGCCCAGGGTGGCTGGAGATCATGGGCAACTCTGAGCTGACTGCACGCTCCTACCATAAACCTAAAAGAGATCTGCCACAATAAAGCAGCACGGCCACATATTTTGGGTATTTGTGGTACAACAAGATGTACAGATGTCTGTTTGTTTGGCCTTTGTGCTGCCACAAACATTTTTATGGCAACACAAAAGTGACATCTGTTTCCACCTAAAGAGAAGCCCCAGTGGGTCATTATTGCAACTGGAGATCTCCAGGGCATCAGTGTGCCACTGTGGTAGTTCTGCACCACCCGAAGAGCCCCTCCACCCCACCCCCTTACATAGATTCTCAGAGAAGCTAGAGCTTAAGATTACTTTGTGACAGCAAAGCAGAGCAAGGTAGCAGAGCATAGCCCAGAATCAAATCTCTAATATTTCCTGCTTTTCCTTCAGCAACCAATTTCCTAATACTGCCGCTAAAAAAAACCTCTTGCGTTTCACTGCAAGAACTACACTTTATAACCCCCACAGCACATTATTCCCTACACACTTAGGGAATTTTTTCCTATATTATTTGCTGCATTTATTTCCCTGTGGATTGCAGTTATATTGACTGGACTCTAATTGTCAGGATCACTCTTCTTTGAAGTTGAGCCTCACGTTTGCTTTTCTCCTGTTCCCTACATCCACAGTTCTCCATGATTTTTGAGAAATAATGATTCACTGTGTACATCAGTATATTCCCTCTTTATGGATATATGTCATCTAGACCAGCTGATTTGTGCATGTTCACATTATCCCTTCTCTCCTTTTTTTCCAGCTATCTTCATCTAGTCTTTATTACTTCCTAATTGTTCCTCATTTTAAAAGAAGGTTAGTATCGTGGTAACTTTAGTCATCCTTCATTTCCTCCCCCTCCTCACTTATTAATGGACTCACTTTCTCTGTAGTATTGCTCTTCCTGCTGATATATTTATACATTCCGTTCTCATTTCTCATAATAGCTGTAGCTAGCATTAACACTTTTTCACCCATCCTCCTTTTCTTTGCAAACCATGCTTGATCCTGACCACTCACTCGATGTTTCTTCTCCTTTTGTAGTGTTAGGTAAGCTGCTCTTTCTATCCGCAAATGCTCAAATACCCTCAAAGCTACACAGGGCACAGATTCTGTGGCACACACGGACAACAGATAAGGTCTATGATGTATTGCAATCATAGATAAGGACCCAGCTGCTCTTTCCTTGTCTTTGGAACTAAGTTCAGGGGATGATTCAGGAGTCCTGCATGAATTGTGAGTTCTTCAAGCCCAGAGCTCTCTCCTTTACCCAGATCAGTCTTGTCTAGCCCTTTTGAACTGCTCAGGCAAACAAAAGCTGAACAGCACTGCTGCAAATCTATACCCCGGCTATGGTCTCTTTGGTCACTTGAAATTTCTTTGATGCTTATCACTTTTAACATTTCTTTGGATTGCAGCATATCCCTCCTGCCCTACTCATTAGCTGTTACTGCAGGAGTTGCTACATCTTGTGGGGGATTCTCATTGATGGGATGGTAGCAGGGTTTGCATGGCTTCCCTCAGCAAGATTTCTGCCTGAGTATCAGGATCCCAAATAGCAGATTCATCCTGGCTCCCACTCTTATACTGACCTGAACGTCTGGTCAACAACATCAAAGACAGCAGAGACCGACTGTATCAATAGCTTTGAAAGTGAAAGACATGCTGTACAACACAGGGGCCTTGACTACTTGGGTGACTATTTAATGTTAAGTAAAATAGGTCACCATTCTTGTCAGACATTTGGGCACAATTGTAATGCAAATGATAAGCACAATAATGAAAAGGAGATTTTTATTTCTTTGTATTCTGATCACAACCTCAGCTAGTACAAGATAAAAGGGGAGTGAACCCTGCATCTACGCTGACATTATTGCTTCTCTCTGGATGGAGTGCCCAGTTAGCTCCATGATTGACCATTTTCAGACCCTTAGCATTTGAGTCAAGAAGATCCTTCTTCTAGAAATTACATTAAGATTTCAAAGCATGTTTCCTAACTTGAACAAACTGTAAAGATTTCTTTTGATTTCAATAGTATTGCATTGCTTTCTCAATATATGATGCAAAAATATTCTATTGGCTGTATAATAATTATTTGTAAAATCAGGTACATCTGATCCTAAAATTAAGATTATTTAAAAAATCTCTCTCACTCTATTACCAGTATGAAATAATACTAAGAACTTGATTTCTTCTTCAAACATCGAATGCCAAATTCAGAGATAAGTCTGAATGAGTCTGAAGGCATGACACCCAAAACAAATCATTTGGTACAAATCCAATACCACTTATTTTAAATTATATCTTCTATCTTTCTATAGCTGCCATTCTTGTTCCACTCTTCTCTTTCAACCCCCCTTTTTATATAAATTATTCCATATTGTATCCCTTCACATGCAGTTAAGCCAAGAGGTTTACATCCAGAGGTGATGTATAAGGAAGTGTAAGTGCTATATAGGTAGGTGGGGAATTAATCTGAAGGAATATTTTGTCTGAGGTTTTCAATAGGGAATTTGGATATCCTGTTCTTGCTAGTTTTACTGGAACCTGGAAATCCATATCCTTCAGCAGTTTTGAAATCTCAGCCTTTGAAACTAAATGGTTATAACTGACATGCTGAAGAGACACAAAGGTACATGTCATAGCAATTTAGATTTCTTAAACTCGCCTCTGAGTTTGTCCCTGACAAAATACTTCATGCATTTGGATCCACCACATGAGACTGCTGCCATGCTTCACTTGGATGCTATGGTCAAGTTTCTGTTCTTATTACCTCATAAATATGAATATATGAATATAGCCTCTTCCTATATTTCTGCCTTATCTAGTCTTGCTTTAAAGACCATCGCCTCTGTTTTTAAAATTCAAATGGGCTTTGCAAGGACCCAACAATGACTTGCAAGCCTTTAGCTCACTGTTCTGATGGAAATGTACAGTTCTGAAATTTGGAAACTTTCAAATCATTTAAACATGATAGTCTTTGACTTATAAATTGCCAAATAAAATTTGATGTGGGTGAGTAATAAAGTGAAAGTTATAAACCATATTTAAACCATATATAACCACTATTCAGCAACATCAGTAAAGTGAGGCTGGTGTTTTACTCCAGTTTTCACTGGAGAGATGCCCATATTGCAAGACATACCATATTTTTCACATACAATATGCCTGTGAATATGATATCCTTCCTTGAAAATATTGGTAAGCAGCAGTAAGTAACTGAGCAGCAGCAGTCAGGATGCCGAGTGTGCTCACTGTGTTGCTCCCTGTGGAGCACATTAAGCCCTACTTTCACTTTCCCCAGCAAAAGCTTAAGCAGCAGAAACTGGTAGTACCATATTTGCTCAATTATATATACACACCACAATTTCCAGGAGTTGATTTTTGGGGAAAGGTACATGGTCTATGTAAGAAAATATTATATTAAAATTGCCATTAACTGCCTGTTTGTTGGAAAACTCTGGAGTGGCCAAACACTCAAACAGCATGAATATTCATTTCCCCTTTGCCTACTTAACCAGGATCTTCTAGGTTATAGGCCAAGTCTGGCTGCGGGAACTTGCTTCAAATGTCCCTGTCCATGCTATTCCAGCTCTTTAGATTGACAAAGGACTGTATCCTGCAAGGGTAGGAGTCCAGGGTTTTTTCTCTAGCATTAAGCTCACTCACTTGCAGAAACAGATAATTTTTAAAACTCACCCTGTCGTGTTTGTTTATTTTATCTCTTTAAAACACACCTCACTCGTAGTAAATGTTGCTTCTTGCAAAAAGCTTTGAATGTGGAAAGCTGCATAAGCTGTTGTTGCTGTTGTAATTTTTGTCCTAGTTTTTGATCCTTGTGTCTTGCTTCCATGTTGCCGAATTGTTGAATTGTCAAGGGCAGGTTTAAAAATTTCATGCATCAGCATGGCATATGATGTAAGCTCCTGTGCACCTGACATCTCACACATGAATAACTCAAGCATGGCTTGGTGATTCACTGCTGAATTCAAAGACAAATAAGAATAGCTATCCATGAGAATATACGGTACTGAGCTCACTTTTGCAATCAAGAATCCTAAGGAATTCTAATCTCAAATTAGTTTTTGCTTAAAAAAATACACCCTGCAGATGCTTTATCTTTAAATTACTTATGTTGTATCAACTCTATGCTTTTACAATCAGTTACGCACACCAGGTCCTTTTCCAATCTTAGATGTGCTGTAATCTGTTCGTGATGCACTTAATTTTTTCCTGCTCTTATGCTAGTCACAGTGCTCATTGTTCTTTCTGCACTAGACACATATAATCCTTTTTCTCCTACGTCACACACTAAAGCACAATCACCAGAATGAGCTATGTTTTCTTTTAGGACTTGAATGTCCTGAGTCCGTATTATATATAATATTACCAGAATCCGACGTTTTGGATGAATCTTGGTAACAATTTACCAAACCTTGGTGTAGTTAGTACAACCTTTGCAGATTAATAATAGTAGCTGTTAAAAAAATATCAAATTCAGTTTAATCACATAAATAGAATATCAATTAAATAGAGTATTATTTTATCTAATTAGCACTTCAATTTTTTACCATTCCACATTTACTGGCAAATATTTGCGTGGCCCCCTAAGCTTGCAAAACATAGATGATTGTGTTTAACTTTAGGTATATGAATAATAGTCCTACTGAGTTCACTGGGATTAGTCATGCACTTCAGTATAAATTCTTGCAGGATCAGGGCCTTAATTTAGAGCATCCTGAGTGATGATTTTGCTCTTGATAGTCCCATACACTCCAGTGTGAATCATGTGTGCGTATCTCAGAGTACAATTAGACCCATAAATCTGTCTCAAATTCCTCACCACTTCTTTAAGTTAAGTTCATTCTAGGAGTCAGCAGAAATGGTGGTTTGGGGCCAGGTGACCTGAAGATTATTAGAAAAACTGTGGGGAATGAGGCAGAGTTATGAAAGGGTTTCATAGGTAGTTAAATTGCTTCCTTGGGAGTCTGCCACTTTGATGTCACTTTTGCCTTCTAAAATCTCTTGGGCTTTTAGGTTAATGCCTAATTTTTTTGCTCCAATCAGTGTTTATGAGGTAAAGGCACATGTCTGCCCTAAAAAATGGAAATAAATTAATGCAAAGAGTTCCTAATTACATTTTAATTAAAATATTAATTAATTAACAAAGTGTACTTATGCAATAATTATATCATTTCACACATCATTGACTGTATTTTAAACAAACTTATTTAATTAAGTTGACACATCGCATGCATTTCCTCTATAGGGTTGTTCTTGGGAGCTGAAAATTGTCTGTATTTGAGGTTAAAACTACACAGGGCAAGTTAGCAATGGTCTGTTGTGATACTCAGAGCAGAAATGCAGTAGGATCATATTTTTAAGTGAACTTAATCCTAGTGACTGGAGACCTGACGTCTGTTCTCCTATACCTGCGGGACAGTTGCAGCAAAGGAAACAGCACTGCAAACTTTCTTACTAACAATATCCTTTGCTCTTTTTGGAGGAAATAGCATTAAAAAACTTAATCTATATGTTAAAGTATCTTCTGAATCAAGTCAGTTAAGGAGGCCAGCAACTATGATGGTGTTTCTTGAGACAAAACTGAAAGGAGACCTCTGTGTTATTTCACATAGCTCATTACCAATCCATCATGCAGATGTCAGTGGTTTTGGTAGTAGTCACCACCAATCTGGACTGAATTTCATTTTAGGATGTTGAGCCAATTCACATACTTCACTGTAAATTCTTATAGGATCATTCTGATAACTTTGCCCTTGATAGTACGAATCATGTGTATGTATCTCAGAGTACAATTAGTGGTTAATTTGCCTTGCATAATTAACCACGTAGAAGTCAGGATGCAAAATTCATATTTGTGTTATTCCATTAGCTTCAACAATCTCCAGTGAAGTTAAAGGTATAGTACTCAGGTGAACTGGCTTTTGGAGCAACCTGTGGGCCTAACTCTGACAGATTTATTCATACAGAGTTACCTTAGCATTGAACTAATAGCATCATCCTTAGGTATAATGTGAGAATCAGAAGCTAGACCCACCTGAGTCAAGTGAATAGAGCCTGACCCAAGGTTGCTTAAGCCTTTATATTTCAGTCCTATTTTGTTGGGGTCACCAGAACCCCAAAATAAGTCTATTCCTCATATTCACCCTTGTTCTCAATTTAAAAAAACCCCCCAATAATTTAGCTAAAACTGTACTGAATTTAAAACTCAGTTGTGGCTTACAAATAAACAGTAATCCACAATTCTGGTTTACAATTTTCAGTACAATAATAGTAAGACATGATGAGGATAGAAGTACAAAATTTCAAGAAGAGTATTGTAGTCATTTTGTATTGTATAGCTATTATTTTCTTAATTTCTACCCAGCAACTAGCAAATCATTTGAAATCCTGAATGCTGGAAATTTTTCAATTATGATTTTTTTTTATGTAAAGCTGAAATTTAAAAATAATTACATGAAAAAGTTACATGTAACCTATATTGAGCGGCACTGAGCATGAAAGCCTACAGAAAAGCTTGTTAGATAAAGAAGGAAATTGCAATAGGCAACACATGAGAGATTATCAATAGGACATAATGCTGACAGTGAACTGGGGTTTCATACTCTTAGCTAAAAGAAGTAAAGGCATTTATTTGGTGGGGGGAAGGCTGGAGAATCAAGCTAAGACCTAAGATACTTCAGGCAGAATCTGAAATAGTACAGTTCACCATAACTCAGCTGACTTCACTTTATGCCTGGTGGGATCCTGGTCCTTTGTTTCTGAAGATGAAATATTGACCCTATAACAATACTCTATATGGAGTCATGACCAGCTGTAATTCTATCAATGGTTCTGTAAATCTTTAAAATAAAAGAAAGGACAGTAGATGCATGAGTCCAGATTTTTTTTAAAACAATTGCTTAAAACTACTTTCCTAAATCCATATTCTGGCAGCTAAGTAAATGGCCTGATTTCAAATCAGGTTCTTTTGATACATGAAGCCCAGACCATTTATGGCCTTATACATCAAAACCAGCACTTTGAATTATACCCAGAAACCTATAGGAGCCAGTGGAGACTCTGGAGCCCTGGAATTACATGCTTTTGTTGAGTCCTGTCAGAAGGCAGACTGCTGCCTTCGGCACCATCTGCAGCTTCTGGATGCTCATCAAGGAGGGCAGTCCCACATAAAGCATATTGTGTAGATTAGTTTCAAGGTAACAAAAGCATGGACAGTGGTGGTCAGACTTGAATGTGAAAGAAAGGGTCACAGCCTTGTTACCAGAGGGAGTCTGGAAAAGGCATTCCTAGCAACTGCTGTAACTTGAAGAACCAGGTGCAACAGGAACCCTAAAGCTGTAAACCTAAGTGACAAGGGGAGGCTGAACCTCTCTCAGTGAAGGGTGCTCCTATTTTCCCCCAAGTCATGCCATTTTCCAACCACTATTCAGCTTCAGCTGGTCAAACCATATCTGATCCCCACCAGCAGCCAAGAAATAAGGACTAAGATTGTGGTACCCAGATCAGTGAAAAAGAGAGATAGAGTTGGGTATCATCAGCATACTGATGATGACATAAATCTCCTAATTTTATTTCTGTTTCTTCTCTGGTTCACTTTCCCCTCTTCCCTCTTTCCTTTCTGTCTTGGTTACAATTCTGCTGGCAGTGCATCACAGGGTTTCCTAGTAAAGATCACAAATGATGTCCTACAGGAAAAAATATTGGCATGCTATCTGGGCAATTCAGGCTCTACTCATTCCCAAGTGTCACAAAATGATCTCCACTGAGAGGCAGAGGAGAGTGGTAATGCTTTACAGAATTTTCTCATGTACTGAATGAGGAGAAATAGTGTATGAGGGTGAATGAGAAGTGGGTAAGAGCTTAAGTTTAAAAACAATCAAACTGGTAAATACACTGCAGTTTAGTTGCAGTCAGGGGAGTACAGACAGTGTATTTAAGGATGAATGAGCCGGAGTCCCCTATGCTGATAATTGAGCCAGCAATTCCAGACTCTTCCAGTGTGTTACCCAATTACTTCAGTACTAATAATATCACACCCTGAAACCACTTAGCCCTCATTAGAATTAATTACTATCTGGCAGCCTGATCCTGTGGGGGGTGAATGCCTCCTGCAAGCTGATGAAAGTTGAGGGCACTGATGGGATCAGATCCCTACCACTAAGTACCCACCCAAAAGAAGAGGAAAAATAAAAGGCTAAAACACTGATCTCAGCTACATTCTTTCTACTCCACTGATTCAGGAAAGCACTAGTGTTAGTGAGAGCAGTACTTGGAACTGATTGTTTTTAACACGGCTCATATTTATACAAGAGACTGGTGATTCTCCCTTCCTAGAAAAATCTTATTGTAACACAGAGCAAACAACATGTTTTTGGCATTTAGAAGAATGTATTTGGGCTCCTGGTTACAAAATGTTGTTTGTGCTGATGATGTAGAGGCACTTGATTTTACAACTGCCTGACTGCAGATCTATGACACTTTCTAGCAGCAATCTCCCCAACTTTCTCTCTTTGAATAGAGTGAGCACAGGCACCATGATGGGCATCCATTCTACAATGTAACTCTTGATGCTGTTACATAGTGCCAAGTTCCTGTTCTTCCTGTGCCAGGCATTCAAATCCTACCTATACCCTCCATGTATGCAATGAATTATTGGCCCAATCAGTTAGGCCTTGTGTATGAGTGTCCCTTCCTCCCAGCATAGCTCCTCACTTAACTCACTCAAGCAAAACAAGGAAGGTTTGAAGTCCTTAGTGTAGGAATGAACAGGGAATATGTCCAGAACTGATGTACAGATTTTCTGCCAAGAGCCTCAAGTTATCTTCACAAGACTGTCACCAAAGATGGCATATTTCACACAGCATCATAGGCTCACGAGGAGTTAACATCCCACTATTTTTGCAACCTTGAATTGCCAACAGGTGGGCCCTCTTGTGACTCTTTGGAGAGCAAATAACCATCACAAAAAACTAGACTGAGATACCTCACTTATTTCATGTTGGTCTTTGCACAGCTATGATTGCACAGATTACAATGATGGTTTGTGTGTAACAAAGTGTAACATAGTCCAAAGTATTTAAATGACTTAGGAGCTAAAAGCAAGAAGACTTTTTTTGCTATATGTGGCTGACCAGAGGGGAAAAGAATACAAATGTCTCAAAAATATTGAAATTTGTTTTCACTCTTCACTGAAACAAAACATAGACCTTTCAAAGTTGCTTGTGAAAAGGCACAAGAAGGTGTGACTGAACAGTAGCCAATAGCACAGCTCTGTGCCCTGGCAGTGTCATGCATTGGGCAGTGCCAGCTGCTGCCATGATAATTGCAGTGGCATGATTAACTATTATTGCCATGTCAGCTATTTTTGGACCCCTTCACTAAGGCAGTGCCCAAGAGTGTTGCCCCATTCACCTCCTCCCCTCCAACTCACTTCCATTACTGTTCTAGTGCCACAAGCACCAGCCTACTCACTTAAGTTTTGAGCAAAAATTCTATCCTACTGCAAGAAACCTTTAAAAAGTCCCACCAGGACACACATACATTTGGAGCTGTTTCAGAAGGGGAAGTTTCAAAAGGGCAAAACTGTTACATTCTAGCTGTTACTTGTGGACAATGGGAACTATGTCAATATAGCAAAAGTACTGCACTGCTTCATCCTGTTGAAGTTGGCCTGGATTTGCTACATTTGTATTGCTCCAGGCTTATCAACAAGTAACAATTAAATGGTAAAAGCTATGCCCTTTTGAAATATTTCCCTTCTGAAATGGCTCCATACCCAGAACTGGCACATCATTTTCTAAGGAAAAGTGTGTCATCAAAAATTCCCATCAGCTCCTTAACTAAGCCATATACAACTGGTATCCTAACTACAGAAACACCCTTTTACCCTACCAATTTATAGAACCATCTAACGTAATGGGAAAAATAAAACAATACAAAAAACTTCTAGATACTACAGATAGGCTCCGGGAGTGGCGAGAGATGTGCGGGTGAAAGCCCGCTGTGCCCCCTCTCCCCCGAAGCCCCCCGGTGATCCCCAGCAGCCACAGAGCATCCTGCTGACCCCTAGCACAGCCAGAGGTAAGCGGGGCCCATGATGGGAAAGGGTTAACCCCAGACAGTGGGAGGAGGCAGCTGAGTGGACCGGCGGTCTTCCCCCGCCAGCCCCTTCTTCACCCAGTCCCCCAGGGAGCCATGTGACTGGAGCTATGCAAACAGGCTGCGCAAACAGGTGTGCTTGTCTGCCCAGTGCATGAGTTAGCATGGAGTTCGTGCAGGAGGGCGAGTGGGAGGGCCCGAGGCCCTGCCTGTGCACCCCCCACCCTAGAGAAACCAGTATCAGCCATAACCAGCCCACCAGTGGCATGACACAGATGGCCATGCTCCGCACCCCTAGGGTCCCCTGGGTGTCTGTGGCCCCCTCACTCTGGCTCCTCAGAGGCCTCCACCCAGATGGAGCCCATGGTTCTGGGCTCTATGCAGACTCTCAGCTGCAGGGGCTTCCTGTCACTTTTTCAGACTCTGGGGCCCAGGACCATGGCCGCTTTCCCTTGTGGGGTCTTCTCCCTACTGGGGTCTCTGGCGTGCCAGCTGTAGGAGCTCCAGCCTACAGTCCAGAGACTGCACGCCATCAGGAACTGCAAGCAGGAGATAGGCTCCTACTGCCAGGCCCTTCTCGCCCTGGAGATGGCAGTAGACCATGGTCTCCCTTCAGGACAAGGGAGGATCCAGGGACCTCCATTCTGTCTAGCCAAGGGGATGAACCAAGGTGGTCAAGGGCCCCAAGACCCTGCCTCGCTGGAGCTATGCAACAGGTACAAACCTCTTGCAGCCCCAGCAGAGCCTGCTGAGTTGACAGCTCCCACAGGCAACACGGGCACTACTGTAGCTACTGTCCCCACTCTCCCCAAGACAAAATGCAAAGTGTTTGTCATGGGAGACTCCATCCTGAGGGGGACTGAGGGAGCAATCTGCCACTCTGATCCCTTAGCCCAGGAAGTCTTCCCAGGAGCCCACATTCAAGACATTGTGGAGAAGATCCCTAAACTCCTTCAGCCCACTGACCACTACCCTATGCTCCTTATCCATGTGAGCACCAATGACACAGATTGGAGCGCTGCGAGCTGGGTCATGAGATGCTGCAGGGATTTGGGAGTGGGAGTGGGGCTAAAGGGTCTGGGGGCACAGGTAGTGTTTTCTTCAATTCTCCCAGTCTCAGACTATGGGCTGAGGAGGATCCAGGTAGTTAACCAAAGACTGTGGCGCTGGTGTCATTGGGAAGGCTTTAACTTCCATGACCAAAGCCCTCTCTTTGGTGGGAGAGGCAGCGAGCTGCTGGGAAAGGACGGCGTCCACCTCTATCTGCTGTGGAGAAGGCTCTTCTCAGCCAGACTGGCTGACCTGCTCCACCGGACTTTAAACTAAAAGTGCCAGGTGATGGGGGGACTACCGCCACTGCTGGCCCATTGAACAACCCTTGCAAAGCCAGCAGGCCAAGGCATGTAAGGGAGCCCACCCCTGCCCCAGTCCTGGAACAATCTATGGGCAAGGCAAGGGCCCCCAAATGGACACTTGCCTGCCTGAACACAAATGCCAGGCACTTGGGGAATAAACAGGAGGAACTTGTCCTCCTGATTAACACAAATAATTATGATGTCAAAGGGATAACAGAGACCTGGTGGGACTCCATCCATGACTGGACCACAGGAATAGATGGCTATACCCTGTACAGGAGAGATCGAGGGGACAAAAGGGGCAGGGGCGTAGCTCTTTAAGTTAAGGAGAGCTACACATCCCTGCAAGCTGATATTGGCGACCAGGGTGGATGGCTGGAGACCCTCTGGGTTAAAATCTGTGGGGAACATGGCACAGGGGACATGATGGTGGGAGTCTACTACAGACCTCCCACTCAAAGTCAAAAGCTTGACTAGAAGTTCACCAGGGAATTGGCTGAGGCCACATGCTCCAGGTCCATGGTTGTCATGGGAGACTTCAATTACGCAGACATCTTGTGGGAAGAGTGCTTGGCTAAATCCGTATGGTCTCAAAGCTTCCTCTCGTGTGTGGATGACCTCTGTCTGACATAAGAGGTCTATGGGCCAATGAGAGGTAAAGCACTGCTCAACCTGGTACTGGCAACCAGGGACAACCTAATCAGTGACCTAATGATCAATGGGAAACTGGGTGACAGCAACCATGAGCTGATCACTTCCACCATGCACCATAAAGCTGGCAAGTCAGTCAGCAATACAGAAGTCCTTGACTTCAGGAAATCTTACTCTGACAAGCTCAGGAGGCTTGTTGGTGAGGTCCTAAGGGACCATGACCCCAAGAGGATGGGAGTTCAGGAAGGATTGCTCCTTAAGGGAGCAATCCTTGATGCACAAGCTAATGCTATTCCATCTCAGAGGAAAGGCAGCAAGAGGGGACAGCAGCCCCCTTGGCACTTCAGGGAACTAGCAGACCTCCTGCAGCTAAAAAGAAAGGCCTACAAAGGATGGAGGATGGGATTCACTTCCAAGGAGGAATATTCTGCACTGATCCGATCCTGCAGAGAGTGAACCAGGACAGCCAAGGCTATGACAGAACTCCAACTAGCTACAAGTAGTATCAAGGACAATAAAAAGTACTTTTTTAGATATGTGGGGAGCCAGAGGAAAAGCAAGGGCAACATTGGACCCCTGCTGAACCAGATGGGGCAACTGACAATGACACCCAGTAAAAAGCCAACCTATTAAATGGGTACTTTGCATCAGTCTTTCATCAGTCCCATGGGACGCCCATGCCTACTATGAGACAGGGTGGTCTGGGTGAGGGAGATTCCCTGCCCTCCATTAATGCTGATCTCATGAAGGAACACCTTGAGAGGCTGGATACCTTCAAATCAGCTGGCCCTGACAATCTACACCCCAGGGTACTCAAGGAGCTGCCGAGCATCATAACCCAGCCTCTGGCATGGATCTTTGAGAACTCCTGGTGCTCTGGTGAAGTATCCAAAGACTGGAAAAAGGCCAATGTGGTGCCTATCTTCAAGAAAGGGAGAAAAGTGTATCTGGCTAACTACAGGCCCATCAGCCTAACCTCTATCCCAGGGGAAGCCTTAGAAAAGTTTATTAAAGAGGCCACTCTTAACAGACTGGCTGACGACAACATCCTGAGGGATAGCCAGCATGGGTTTGTTGTGGCTAGGTCTTGCTTGACCAATTTTATTTCCTTTTATGACCAGGTGACCTATCACCTGGACAAGGGAGAAGAGATCGATGTCATATACCTTGACTTCAAAAAAGCCTTCGATCTGGTATGCCATGATCACCTCTTGGCAAAAGTGGCCAACTGTGGCCTTGGGTCAACCACGATCCGCTGGCTGGGGAATTGGCTCCATGGTCGGACCCAGAGGGTGAATGGTTGATGGAAGTCAATTGTCATGGTGCCCTGTGACCAGTGGGGTCCCCGAAGGCTCTATCTTTGGACCTATATTGCTCAACATCTTCATTAATGATGTAGACATTGGAGTCAGAAGTGGGCTGGCCAAGTTTGCTGGTGATACCAGACTCTGAGGTAAAGCAACCAAACGTGAAGACAGGAGGGTGATCCAGGCTGACCTGGACAGGCTCAAGAAATGGGCGGACGAGAACCTGATAGTGTTTAACACCGAAAAAAGCAAGGTTCTCCACCTTGGGAGGAAAAACCTGCAGCATGCTTATAGGCTCAGCAGTGCTATGCTGGTTAGCACTACAGATGAAAGGGACTTGGGGGTCATGATTGACCACAAGACGAACATGAGCCTTCAATGTGATGCTGTGGCTAGTAAAGCAAGCAAAGTGCTGGCTTGCATCCATAGATGCTTCTCAAACAAATCCCAGGACGTTATTCTCCCGTTGTACTCAGCCTTGGTGAGGCTGCAGCTGGAGCACTGCGTCCAGTTTTGGGTGCCAGAATTCAAAAAGGATGTGGAGAAGCTTGAGAAAGTCCAGAGAAGAGCCACGCACATGATCAGAGGTCAGGAAAACAGACTTTACAATGACAGGCTGAGAGCCATGGGGCTCTTTAGCCTGGAAAAGTGATGATCTTAGGGATGATCTGATGGCCACCTATAAGTTTTTCAGGGAATGATTGTTCACAAGAGCACCCGAAGGGATGATGAGGTTATAAACTCCTGCAAGACCATTTCAGGCTGGATATAAAGAAGAATTTTTTCACTGTCCGAGCCCCCAAGGTCTGGAACAGCCTGTCATCGGAGGTGGTTCAAACACCTACATTGAACACCTTCAAGAGAAATTTGGATGCTTATCTTGCTGGGATCCTATGACCCCAGCTGACTTTCTACCCCTGGGACAGGGGGCTGGACTCGATGATCTTCCAAGGTCCTTTCCAGCCCTAATGTCTATGAAATCTATGAAACGGGCAGAGTTAAATTCTGAATCCAATGACGATGATTCAAAAATCTCTAATTTATTTATTTTACCATAACATGATATATAATATTAAATTTCAGTCACATATATGTTGTAGCGCTATGAACAATTTATAATATGAGACCAGAGTCCAAGTAGGCATGTCTACACATGCCATTAGTGTGCAGCAATAAACTGTGGTGCTTATTGCTTTGCAGTTTATGGCTCCTGGGAAGCTCCCAGGTACACCATTTAGTTGTGCACCTGGACTGCAGCACACTGAACTGGATTGCAGCAGCCCCAGCTGGCAAAGGGTCTGGGGGATCAGCCTGCCAGCCCTGGACTGCTCCGACTGGGCTCAGTGTGCTGCAGAGGGGTTGGCTGGGGTACAGGGCTGCTCCAGTGTGGGGCTAGCCAGAAGGCAGCCCCGCTCTGAAGCACCCTCATGCCCCAGCCAGCTGAGTCAGTCTCTTACATGTGTACTGCTGCACATGGAAAAACTCCACAGCAGAGGAGTCCTACCTTGCTGCAGTTTATTAGTTTCCTGTGATCTAATAGGGGTGCACATGTAGATGCTGAGACATTTACTGCACAATTAATTAGTCAACTATGCAGTAAACGCCTCATGTAGATGCATCCAGTGAGTTCTAGTTGTCAGACGTAATAGCAGTTTTTCTCATGGGATGCTCCATTTTGCCTTAGTTTGAAGCAATTGAATATCTACCATAACAATTGACTACAGATGTAGGTAAGAGATGCAACACCTTTATTCTTTTATTGGATACATATAATTAATTCAGTATTTCTCAGCATATTAAACCTTTAAATTATTAATAACATACATCAGGAGTAGTCAACACACAGTACTTGTGCCATAAGTGACAGGCAGCCTTGGTGTGTGGCATGCAACAGATCCAGGGGGGAGCAGGGAACACAGCAGCAGATAAGGCAGGGAGTAGAAAACAGAGCAACAAAATGGGCTGAGAAAGGGGATTGGAGTGACACTCATGGAGAGTGAAGGGCTTAGTGTGTCCAAAAATACATCCATAACATAAAACTTATAAGACTGAGAGAACATACCCCAAAACATTATTTTTTCAGAGACTATATAAACCTGAAGAGCAAAGTTTGAGGTGCTTGTATATGTATATGAGTTGTTCGTATTATGGAATTCAGAAGTAAAATACTATTGTACAAATTAAGAAGGTTTCTACATGGTTTTGCCTTTTAAAAATAACTCATGGGTTAAAAAAAAAGAAAAGAAAAAACTCTGAAAGCTGGTGTTTTAATTTAATGTTTTACATTAGTTGCTGCCTTTCAGAATGTTTTTGTCTGATCTTTGCATGTTTTCCCCCCCCAAACTCCAAAAAGGTAGTAAATCCAAGTACTTTTTAAGACATTCTGCTGCAATACGTAACTGAAATCCCTTCAAATATTTAGAGTTCTAGGGTGACATCTTCTGTAACAATAAATTACTGTAGTACTATAGTAGCAACACTATAGTCATAAATAAGAGGGCACTATCATTGTAAATCTCTATTTTTCAGCTGCTTATAATTTTCTCAGAGTAAAGCTATTTCTGTAACAGGGTTAGAGTGTTGTTGTAAGTGTGATGGGCCAGGAAATGTTGAGAGACAAGGTTTTTGAGGGGGATATCCTTTATCAGACCAACTCTATAAATGGGAGAGGTGGCAGACAGTCTCAGGCATTAGGTGCCTTTTCTTAGGTCTGAAGGAGAAGCAGATGTGGGCTAAGCTAGATATCATAGAAAAGAATATGCAAATGCCTACTACAGTCTCCTTGGAGGGATGAATGGAGGAGGGCTGTAAACTAGGCTAGGCTTTCATGTACATGCTTTTAACCCAAATAATCTCACTGACATCTTGTCAAGAGTTCAGAAATAAATATTCACCCAAAGTCTTACTCTGACTAAAACCAGCAGTCAGTATCTTGCAAAATGGAGTCACTATAGAGCAGTCATAAAAATACCATAGTCAGGCTCCACGTGGGCCCACACACAAGAGTTAAGAGTTTTCATTTTTTAAAAGGAAACGGTTCTGATCCTTGAGATAGCCTTAAACACAGAAAGTGAATGGGAACAGGGATGTTTGTTTTTGTTGGCACATCCTGAAATGAAAGCACTCACTGATTTTCAATCAACTTGGATTCTAAATCACTTAGGACCAGATTTTTAAATGCATTTGGGTGCCTAATTCCTTTGAGATCAATTAGGTGCTGAAATGCCTTTAAATAAATTCTAGCCTTTAATGCATTGAGTATTTTACTTGTTTTTTTTCTTTTCTTCCACAGTTCTTCCCCTATTTTCTCTCCCCACCCCCACCTCCACCCCCAATAGCTTCATGAACAATAAATGCTATCACAAAATGTGCGAATTGCAGGTTTCTAAAGGCTTTGAGAAAGAAGCACCTCAGCAGATTTTCCTCCTTCATCTTGCATTTTTGTCCATGTTAGAGGATTGTTGTATAGACCCTGGCCCACCTGCACCCATGCAGGTGCAACAGTTTGCTACCCTGCAGTAAGTTGCAATATCAAGGACATAGATGCAGATGTACTCATTCTGTACTTTGCAAAGAGTCAAAATGATTTTTTGCATCTATCTTCATCAGCAAGAATTTTAAAGAGATCCATATTATTTTTAAGTAATGAAGATTGAAGTAATGTCAGAGATAGAGGTATCAAAAGAGGTGGTAGTGGAACAAATTAATAAATGAAAGAACAAATCACTGGGACTGAATAGTATAATATCAAAGAGTTCTGAGAAAAGAAAGAACTGTGAGCTGTTAATAAAAAAGCGGTAACCCTTTAAAATCAACTCTATGTAAGATTTGGAAACTTTTCTTTTCAAAGAGAGAGTAAGCATAATCCCAGAAATTACAGATGAGCAAACTTTATACCAGTACTGGGAAGACTAGAAGAAAGTAATTGGAAATAGATTTATCAAACACTTTGATGAACTGGATATGATAAGAAGAAACCAGTCCTTCTGTAAAGAAAAATAATGAGACTTCCTTGGGGGTTGTCAGCAAGGGAGTTGGTAAAAGAAAACTGAAGATAGAGTATTTGGATTTTCAAATGTCTTTGCCAAATTCCTCCATGACAGATCATTAAGGACATCAAGTAGCACGGTATGAGAGACAAAGTATTGTCATCTACTAGAAACTTCCTGAGAGGTAGAAAACAAAGTGTAGTAATATGTTCTCCATTTCAACATTGCAAAATACAGGGATGCTCCAAACTATACCAACTAGGATTGTCCAATTCCTACACAGCCGGGGACTGCAGTCCACACCAGCATGAGCCATGGACCTCCCCAGGATTCAGGCTGCCTGGGCACCCCATCACATATCATGGACACTACATGGGTGCTTCTCCTCATCCATGTGCTCCCCTGCTGCACCACTCCTGCCTGCATGTGTGTCTTCACTGAGAGCTGCACCACTCCACCCCAGCCTGTCCCTGTGGGCGCAGCCAGGAAGCAGCAGCCAGAGAAGGGAGAGGGAGCCTGGAGACCATGGCTACTGCTGCAGGTGGAGCACTGTCAAGAGTGGTGGCCAGGTGAGATCCCAGGGGCCACAAATTAACCCCTCACTGGCCACAGACAGCCCACTGGCTGCTAGTTGTATAGCCCTGCTCTCTACTAGAAACTGTTATATATTTAAAGTGGAAAAAAGACTGAAGAAGAAAGTGGCAAATGAGTTTTTAAAATGCTGAAAAGTATTAGGTCTTGGTAAAGTAATGGTACATTCCCATCTGAAATGCTTGGGTAGATAGTCAAAGCAACTCTGAACCTGAAGACGACCTGGCCCATTTTGTTCCATTCGGACCATTCTATCTGAAAAAGATGCAGGAGAAAAAGAAGGTATTTAGAAACCTGAAGAGAGGATAATTGTATGAAGGAAGGCTGAAAAATATTACCTGTTAGAGAGTAAGATTAGAAAGGGGTATATAAAATAGTGAATGGCTCTGGACACTCTTACATATGTTTTCATAATACAAGAATGAGGGCTCTCCAAAGAAATTGAAAGACCTTCTGTGTCAAAATCCCCTTTGTACACACTGCCTAATTTACTATGAGCAAGTTATTCTACAACTGTTTTCTATATTACACCTTGAAACACGCACTGACTACTATCAGAGACGGGATGCTGGAGTTGCTAGACCTCAGGCCTAATCCATTCCAAGAAATCTCATGTTTTGATATCTATCAGCTCTCACTCCTTACCCCACAGGAGCAATTTAGGCCAGATGGAATATTCTGTTGCCAATTATGAGAAACAGATGTAGCTAACGAAAGAAAAGAGTAGGTAAAGGAGCATGATGAGCAAGTAATTTTCTCAGAAACCCATCATACATTTGTTTTTTTTTAAATTTATACCCGGTGATCCAGCTGTATTAAAGCTGCAGTAGGTCTAACGTGCAGCCTGTATGCATGGTAGCTAGAGTGTGTATATACAAATACATACACACACACACACACACACACACACACACACACAGGTATTTAGTAACAAAGAGTGACTTCTGTACTTAACTGCACTGCAGGAAGGGCAAGGACAAGATATGTATACAGAAGCTCTATACTAGATAAGACATTCAGCAATCCTCAGTTAACAAGTATGACCCATCATCTTCAATGCAAAATGGATTGGGCTTTACATCTTCCATTATATCTCAGAGACTATGGAGAGGACACAATACACTTAATTATCTTTCAAGCACTCTTGAGATCAAGGACCAAATTCAAAGCTTACCTAAGTCAACAAGAGGAAGTTAATTTCAACAGGCCCCAGGGCAGGAGACTTGTAAGTTAGGACTCAAGGCTTTTAGTTCTTATTCTACTTTAGAAAGGTGCATGCCATTCAAATACCATGGATCTCAGTTTATCCTTTTGTAAAATGGGGGTGATAATACCAATCCATTGTAGTTGGGAGGTGACTGTTCCTATGTGCAGAGTCCCTGAGGCCATTCCCACATTTCCTTCAACAGGGAGTAGCACCCACAGTAGCACCCACAGCCCTCTCTTCTATGGGAGTTTCTCTCATGAGGTGCACACCACTGACTAAATCACTTTCTCACTGCATCACATGTCATGCTTTGCTGCTTGGCAGCATCCAAGTCTCCCATCTTGCGAGGTTAAGGTGAGGAAAAGAAACCACAGGCCCACCCTGTGTCAAAGTATCCTGATCCAAGACCTTGAATGGCTCTAATAGCCCCAGTAGACCTCACTCCATTCACAGCACAGTACTACTCACTAAACTGCTCCCTACGTGAGTCCTTCTGGGAGTTGTCTCCATCTCCTTAGGTTTCTGTTGCCTCCATGCACAGGCACAGGCACAGGCACAGGGACAGGGACAGGACTATAACTCTATCCTGTTTCCACTGGGAGCTGTCCAGCACCACTCCTTGAGCTTTGCTGGTGCTTCTCTCTGCATAACCCCATCAAAGCCAGTTGTGGAGTAACTTACCCATACATAAGTTTCACATTGCATGCAAAAGCAATTTTGACACAGAAGGTCTTCCAATTTAATTGTGGGGGTTAGCCACACCACTACCCTATTTCATAAGGATTCTGCATGGCTTAATTAATTAAAAGTTGCTAAAATGCTTCAAGACTTCTGAATGAAGGGCACTGTGGTGGCAAATAATGAACTCCTGGACATTCAGTTTCTAAACAGCCACAATTCCTGTAATTCACAAATTTGCTACACAAATGAGCCTACTAAGGAAACCCAGTTTTATACACCCAGGGCTTATTAATGATGCAATAGCCAGATGTAAATGCACATCTGTAGTCAAGTTTGTTTTTTCAGGGCAAAACAGGGTCAAAGGACAATAAACACTATGATTTTTTTCTCGCTTCATAACTTACAGTGCTCCTCAATATACTTAACAGTATCCATAACAACCACTGTTCCTTCAAGATATTTTAATTGCAGCATTCTTTGGAATTGTTGATGGTTTATTGTGACAAGACAAAGAACGTTCATGAAAGAAGGTTCATTGAGAAATGTGCTTAAAACTATGCTGAGGAGGAGGAAGCTGTATCCTGGTATGTTGTTTCTGTGACTCAAGTAAAATGTATGATGGATATATCAGAAGGAAAGGAAAAGGTAACAGTGCCAGTATAAAGGAGGCAATTTTTGCTTTGTGCCCCAAAGGATTTTCGTAAAAGTACTTACTAATTTTAATGGGAGTCATGGGGGCATCTACACAAAATGCTCACTGTGGAGTTACCTAATTAGCTGTGCAGTAAAGCATCACTGGCTGCATCTACATGAGATGCTGACTACACAGTCATTACTCCACAGGCATTTAGTGCTTGTATAAACAAGTAATAAATGACTGCGCAGTAACCACAGTTACTGTGCAGTAGCATCGCTAAATGGCTTTTAGGTGACACTGACTGCACAGTAGTTTGTTACTATTGTGCAGTAGCATTGTGTCATGCTCCCTGCCGTGAGACACTACTATGCAATAGTAATGAGCTACTAGTAATAGTAACTCGTGTAGATGCTATTAGGCCAGAGTAAACTAATTAACACTGCTGTAGGTTAGTACTGCCCACAAGGCACATGCAGTCAGTGACTGGGGCTGGTTGGGGCACAAGTGTGCTGCTGTGTGGGGGCTGCCTGTAGCACACACTGTAGCACTCTTGTGCCCAACCAGCCGCTATGCAGCACGTTGAGCTGGGGCAGAGCTGCTTGGGGCTGGCAGGCTGACCCCCCTGGGTTCCACTGTGCTGTGGTTCTGGGCACACATGTAAATGCTTCACCCAGGAGCAATAAATTCTGGTGTGAACTGTGCCGGAGTTTATTGCAGTGCACTATTTTTATGTGTAGATGCACCCAATATGTACTAATGTTATATGAACAAATTAGAAAGTGTCTGCTTTGTAATTAAGAAAAAAATGACCCTAGAGCTTTTATGATATCAAAGAATATCAGCTGTGCATTCAAGAAACCTAAAGTTAGGGCAGACTTTAGACAAAGAAAATGAAATGTTGCAGAAGTCCCAGGGGGGAAGACACTATTTTGTGGAAGAAAAAAAAACACTGTGAGATGAGGCTGCTTTGAACTATTGACCTCCCTAGCAGAAGGAAATAAAGTTGTGTGTGAGTAGTTTCTATGAAGGAACAGGAAATCTTGGACTAAAAACCAGTGAAAAGTGAAACAGTGCTTCTGGTCAAGTCAGATATACTAGAATGTAGAGGCAAGATGGTCTTTCCATCATGTGTGGTACAGAGCCATGCACAATGGGGCCTTAATCCCTAATCATATTGTGAAAGTGCCTAGTGGCCTCAAATAATAAATTATAGTGATACATGCTGGACTTTCAGTTGCTTTCACATCCACATTACTTTGCCTGCACTATGTTAAAACATATAGTAGCTTGACTCTTCCTCGAAAAATCTTTTTTTGTCCAGTGTATTTCCTGCTTAGTATCACAGTTTTGCTGAACTCATTCAAATATTTAATCTTATTTTCCTGCTTGTGAGCAGGTGCAGCATTATATTTAAATTCCAGTTCGTGGTTGACAATATTTCAGCAAATGATCTTTCTTATTTCCAGCCTGACAATTCTGCTGAGGACTGGCTGCCACTTTGGAACACATCCTTCATGCAGAATGATTTAAGGTAATTTGAAAATCAATAATTTAGAAAACCACACATTTTTATGCTCTCCACTCTGTCAAAATTATAAAACAAATGTCAGAATTCTTGCCTGCTGTTTTGCATCAGTGCTAGTCATGTCAGCAGTCTAGGACAATTTTCAGAATGTGCTCCTCCTTCTACAACTACATAGTCCTCTAACTACATAGCTGGTCCAACAAAAGATATTACAGTACCTAAGAAATCCTTTCCTCTTGCATAATTTCTGGACCATCATGGCTACAAAATCACCCTTACACTACCTCCTTCTCCACATTTAGGGTGGAACAGTGTGAAAGTGCCTTAGGCAGCCAGGCATCCAAATCATATCCTAATTCAACAAGTGTTAGGCACCTTACTGTCTTAGTCAATCTTGAAACTCCCACTCTTCACTATACAGGCACTTCAGAACCAAATTCTGCCACCCTTCCTCATAATGGGCATGTCTACATGAGATGCTAAATATGCAGTAGACTAATTCTACTCCGCATTAGCGTGGAAGGCAAAAACCGTGCTAATAAGCTAATGCGCAGTAAAATGAATCTACTGTGCAATAGCATCACAAAAAAAAAGCATGTGTCAGTACCACAGCACAGTAGCGCTGATTATGGTGCATGAAGTTAGTACCTGTTATTACAGGATGCGTGTACACAAGCGTGGAGGCTGCTCTGACACGCTCTAATTTCAGTGTGTAAGAGCACACTCAATCAAGTCTGCTGGAATGTGGTTAATACTGCGCTCCAGCCAGCCTTTGTGTCTCATGAATCAGTGTCCCCATGCTTCACAATGGTAGTTTTTTGTCTAAAGGTCATTCGACAAGCTTTAGATAAAATGTCCCCACCATCATTATGAAGTGTGAGGACTCTGATCCATGAGATGCTCCAGGCGCTTTAATTAGAGCAGCTCTTGAAGCTACTCTAATTAAAAGCACCCACCCCCTGTGTACATGAAAAATGCCCACAGGTACTAAACTTAATGTGCCATAATTACAGCACATTAATGAATGTGTAGACATGCCCAATGTGACACACTTTGATACCCCTTTTCACCTTGAGATAGTATTTAATTCTCAAGTAGTCCTGGTACAGGCAGTGGAGTAATTAGGGCAGTAAAATACTAGTGGAGGATAAAAATATCAGAACCCAGGCTCCTGAATGATACCATACTTTTTTACTGTCCCACTTTAAAAAAAAGAAAAAAAAGTGAGAGAAACTACTTACAGATTTGGGTTCTACTCCAGTTGGCAAAAGTAGGAGAATCTTACCCCTAGTTGTCAATATTGCTTAATCCTGATGGGTTCATTTGAATCCTTAATAAAGTCACTGAATTCATTAGAAATAAATCCAGGGGTCTTTTGAATGCATAAGTTTTGGGGATATTTTGTAATTAGGCTATTGGCCTCTGATGAAAGGAGCAGATAATTGGCCAGTCTGGTGTGGCATTTTCCAGTCTGAAGAAGGGGGTAATTAGGTGAAGCTTGTCAGCTAAAAATCTCTCTCTTTCTCCACTGTATTTTTAACTTTAAATAAAACCAGACCTCACACAGCTGTGCAGGCCATAGGAGCCTAAGCCTATTAGAGAAATCTTTTAATGACTGTAAAACTACCACTAATTGAAATAAAAATATTTTCACACTATTTTCACATTGTGCAAGTGGCTCCAGAATAGTTTTAATGCAGTACATGGCATACAAACTGCTATGGCTGACAAGTGCAAGATTTAATTTGTGCTAATTAGCCCAAAGCAGGGGCAGTGTGAAATTAACATGATGCATTAATTTTGTGTCTTATGTTTTACATAGTTTGTTTACATTTCACAAACTCTTACATTCTCCCCAATCTCGATTGCCTGAGTCAGCTGCCTCCCCTTGAGCCTTGTGGGCACTGCACATCTCTTTGGGAGCCAATTTGAATATGTAGCCTACTCTTTGATGCCCACTTCTCATGAAAAGGATGGTCTATTTTCTGTGTAGACACCAATCTTTGGCCTAACTATCTGACAGTCATTCTTTCTGAGGTTTCAGGTCATTGTGGGATAGATGGATCTAGAATGGATAGGTGTGAATGAATTCAAGCAGAGGGGTAATATTCCATTACAGCCAGTCTGACTCCTTTGTGATGTTTTTCTAGTACTTGTGGTTACAGAGATATCAAGAGATCTTCATCATATCAGCAGGAGCACTCAGATTTACTGCAGCAGGCATAACTATAATACCTTATACTTTAATCCTGATTCAGGATTCCAAAAATCACAGTTATGATCTTTTGTAGAAATTCATTCTCAAGAAAAATACATATTATGTTGAAGAATATTGAATTATGTATAGAAAAATAATTTTAAAAATTAGCTAAACACACAAAAATATTTCCAGTAGATGCATATTTGCACTGGTGGAGTTAACCTACTGATGGAATTGCTCCCTTGTTTCCAGAAATTCACTGAACCTTTTTGGAAAAATACCCTGAATAACTAGCTCAGTAATGATACAGATGAATAGATTTTCCCAGTTTTTATATGGAAGTATAACTATCAGTGGACAACAATATCTACAGGGTTGTCAGAAATTCTTATTATGAAAGGATGTCTCCAGATGAGTGTACATGTGTGTTTCCCCAGGGACAAATACCAATGGCACACATTTGTGCCTCTGCTAGTTGTCCCTAGGGAATGCCCCTGCATGTGTGCTCTGGTACAGGGTAAATTGCCCTGGATGGAGTAGGGGGCTAGTCCTATATAGAATTGTTATCCACTGATAGTTATATAGGGGAGGCTGGGGTCAACATTTGGGCTGGCCCCAGCAGCCTTACCTGAGACCCTGGGAGCCTCCCAAGGCTACAGCAGTGGCAATCCAGACGTGCAGAGCCTGGTTGGCAGCTGGACTATGGCTCTGGCCAGTCAGGCTCAGGTTTTTACGTGCACCGCGTTTCAGAGTGCCAAATGAAATAGTTCAAGCCCCAAACAATTTCCAGTATAATCCTTTTAGATCATGGTGACAATTTTCAAACTTCTGTACCTAAATAAGTTGCCTGATTTTCCAGAGGTCTTGAGTATGTAGTGCTCCTACTAACATCAGCCATCATGGGCTTCTCAGGGGCTACTGGCTTATTTGTCATTTCACATTAGAAGTTTTAGGTGCTCAGAACATCTGAGGGGGAGGGGTGAAGGGACCAGAGGGAACAAAACTACACTTAAAAATTATTTCAAAGAATGAAGGTTACAAGTTAAGCAGTCAAAGTAAGTTTAAGATGTACAATTACCCATTTGCTTTTAATTCTGTATTATGATGTGCTTGATGGAGCTAAATTACATAATGGCATGCTGCTTTTTTCCACCAGAGCCCTACCTCATTCACTGTCCAGGAAGGGTACATTTGGGGACATACTAAGGGTTGTATTAGGAATTTTAAATCTGGCATTTACTAACTTTTAAGTGCTTGCCTCTTGTAATCTTAATGTAATATTTTGTATGTAACTCAGCTCAAAATATAGGAATGATAAATTGCATGGGACAGTTATATAGACACTTAGAATAGAACTGGGGATTGCTGTCCTGTTAGTATCAAGGACAAGGAAGAGGGGAAATATTATATGTTTAAATTAAAAACAAGCTTTCAACTAATAAGCCACATGACATCCTGATCACACTGCTTGTTTGCTGCATTCTCTTCTTCCAATTGTATGTCTCTGTCTTTTTAAATTGTAATATCCTCTGATTCAGATTGCATATGCATTTTGGTTGCAATATAAATAGTAATAATAGGATCCGTTTAAGTCCACTGGAATATTTTGACAAAGTAAATTCTTATATGGCATTCATGGTAGTTGCCAATGCATAATTTAGATCTCAGAAGACATCTCCATTTAGACTGACTGTTTATTGCTAGAAACAACTATTGCTTATCTTCCTCAAAGTCAATACTCAATCGTATCTGCAATACATAATCATACCCTTCTTTCCAAAGGGATCAAAGGTTGAACTGACAGCATAAAGCTCACTGTTATGCAAACATCAAAGTTAATCTTTCGCATTCTTTTTAATTAGGCATCCACAGTGGGCTCTTCTAGGTGTCCTAAAACCAACCAGCCCACAACTTCTCCCTGACACACAATGAGATATAACTCACAAAATCATTTAACAATTTATTATGATGCCCAGGAAAGTGTGGTCTGATATTTTATTCTAAAATCATTCTGATAAAGATTTTTTTTTAAACTCACAACATATAAGAAACACATGGATGAACATTTTACAGCACAGAGGAAAACATATTGAAGCCTAAAAATATCACTGTGTTAGCAGAAGGTCAAGGTTTGGGTATCACTTGGATAGGTCTGTCCTGGGAAAGGACAGTATTGAAGATAACTGCCTTCCATGCCTGAGTAATAAGGAGATGGCAGTTTTGGTGGTGAAAGAATAAGATCAGATATGCAATTCTGGCCATATAAAATTTGACTTGGCAGTAGGCATCTAGTAAGGGTGAACCGTCTATGATATAATGGAGACATGCAAGAGATAGGTATTATATCTTCTGGCAATGTAGAAATGTATAGCTGAAGTTGCATTAACAGCTGTGGTCAGAGACAGGGAGATGAGGACACCTAGGAAGGACCCATTAAGGAACTTCCAAGAAAGTGAGAAAGGGTATGTTGATTATCCAAATTGCCACTCCTGAAGTATCAGGAGAAAAAGCTTTTTGTTAAAGACAAGAAACTATGATCACCAAACTCCAAAGGGGGTAACAGGACTATGAGAATGTTGACAAGGAGGAAGATTTTAGGACAGATTCAAAGTTTCTAAATAATGGGTAGTAAATCAAATGTTTAATTCAATGAGCAGTTGGCCCATAAGCTAACCAGTCTGCCTTTTGGAGGAATCACTTGGATTATCAATTGGAGACTGTGAAAGTACTACAGCACTGCTTCCCAAACTTCTTCTCAGCCTGAACCCATTTATGACCCCATTTCCTCAGCATGACACCATTGCCTCAACATGGCCCCTCACTTCCATCCTGCAGCCCCACACCGCCAAGGTGCCCCTCACTCCAAACCCACAGCCCCCGGCTCTGCTGGTGCCTCTCCCTCCCAATCTGCAGCCCCACACTCCCCCCAGCTGCCCCAGGGCCAGGGCCTGAAGCCCCCTGCACCCCCGCCCCCCCCAGCCCTGGCTGCTGCTTATGGGAAGTGACAGTTGCTGTGGCCAAAGGGGAGTGTGTAGCCCAGCTCTTGCCCCCACCCCATCCTCTCCCTTGTGAGCAGCACATCTGGAGCAGAACCCCTGGTGGGAGGGATGCAGGCTGCCTGCTGTGGGCTTGGGGCTCTCTACCTTGTGGCTCTCCTCCCTGGGGGCTTCATGGCCCAGTGGGAAGGACCTGGTGCGGAAGGGAGTGCCACACCATCATGGCCACCAAGCTGAGGTGCCTTCTGCCCACCCAGGAGCAGTGAGGGCACATGCCTGCACCACCGCCACTGCTGTATCTCACCCTGGCAGCTGTGATGGTGCCATGCTCCCTCCTGCTGTACTACAGGCATTTATTTGCTCAAAAGACTGAGAGTTCATGTTCCTCCACAGACACCAGGGCCAGGTACTGACATTATTACAGTTTTACCAGTAGAATTGATCAGAAACCAGTGCATAGCTGTAACAGAACAGGAATTCAGCATACATAGACTGGCTTAAAATGGTGGAACCTGGTCTAAGATTTGCACCCCTCTGCCACCACCATCAAAGGGAGAATGTGTGTTCTGTTCACTACTGATCTAAACTACACCACTTGTAGAAAACCATGCAACTTAGATCAATTCCTCCTGGGACTTCTTGAATGTCCAGGGGGTTGGAGTAGATGGTCTTTGAGGTCCCTTCCCACCCTATGATTCTATAAGAACTTAATTTCTATTAGACAAAGAAATCTTGAAACTGATTACCATGTTGCATTTCTGACTGTGTGCCATACCACTCAACTAACTGTGAACAGGGGGAAATATGCAGGTTTAAACAGGTGACCTATTATTGACCTATGCAGTTTCAATGTTAACGAGTGTCCCACTAAAAACAAGAGAAACCTGAACATTAATAGTTCACTAAATGTACACATTAATGTTCACCCAGCATTGCCCCCATTAAATCAGCTGTTCCAATTAACCATGTATTTTTATGTGGCTTTCAGTGCTAATATCCTTCACAAGATATTTGCAGCACAGGAACTTCCTCAGGAGGTGACATTTGATTAAGGTATAGCAGTTTGGATTGTGTTTAGAAAAATAATGGATTGCAACCTACTAGACTGTATGCCAGTTGGTAACTAGTAAACACTCCAACCTTGAAAACACATGACTAAAATAAGTGCTGTGCATGGATCAATAAAAACTTTGTCATTTTTTTAAGTGATCTTTCTAGTTCTGATTCCCTAGCCAATTTTCCCTTCCTCAGTGAAAAGGATTCTAATGTTCAAGGCTGTGTATGAGCTATTGCTGAGCACATAATGGATGCTACATTTTCAGTGGCTTCAGGAGAGCTTTTGGATAGTTGGAGTATGAAAGGCACTATAAAAAAAATCTATTCTATGTATAGAATCAGAACTCCTGCTGCATTGTTTTTAAAGTGACAGCCCAGCAGGTGTCCCTATAGGTTGATAGTATGGTATTGAGAAATCCTGACACATACTGGAGAAGTGAAGTTGAATAGTAGCATTGAAATAAACATTTTTTGTTGATGAAGTAGGGTACCTTAACAAAAGTTAATACTCTCAAGAGCAGATGTTACATGTTGATTCCCTATTTTTAGATGGAATCTTCTCCATGTTATATTGCTTCTACAATTTTTTTAATTGAACTTTGGAAAAGAGGACAAAGCATGTATGTAAGTTTACACGTATCTATCTTCAACTACATTATAAGGAGTTCCACTATGAAATCTAGTCTGCAGTTGCACAGAGAAAAAGGTAGGAGCAGTTGTGTTCCCCCCCCGCAAACTAATTTGAAACTTTTCCCGTAATATTAATGTTCCCTTACGCAGCCCTGTTAGTTTTGCTGACACATGTAGTTACACTGATTTCATTGGTTATATAGGTAGAGTCAGTTCTGCTGGCTAAAGGCCATCAAACAGGCACTAAATATACAGTATAGCAGTTCAAATGACCTAAAGGAATATCAGATTTGGTCACTATTTTTAGGGTAGCCATATTTAAGCAGAATTTGAGCTGATGTGACAATGTTGAAACCCATAGCAAAATAACTTTAGGGTTTTTTTCTGGAGTCTATGGAGTTTTAACTTTCCCCTTGAAAGTGTGCTATCTAATCCACAAAGGGATTTTTTTTAAATGGTATTTATGCACTCATTAGAACTGCTGATTGTCTCTGTTCCTTTTGTGAATCAGTCTGGACATGTGTGTATCTGTCTGAATGGTTAAAAGCTATGACAAACTATCCACAATACAGAAAAACCATGTCCAAGATTCTGACATAAGATGCAAATACAAGAGGTTTCTTTAATTTTGATTTTTTTTAAATTTTGAATTCCAGCATTTGTGAATCACTTAATCAGTTTCTAATGGGAACATTCTCAGATCTTTTTTAGACTATCCTGGAAAGGGATTTGCACAGCTCTGATGCAAATGCTAGACAGACAGATGGATAGACCTGGGTACATGACACAGCCTTCCTAAGTATAAGTTGTGTTTCTGAATCAACATATTGATCTAGGAACGCACTGTCCTGCAATCCTGAAAATGTCAGGCTCAGTCTAAATATTTCATTTCTTTTAAATTAATTTGATTTTGCCTGCTACTGTAGGTGATGAAATTATATTATTAAGGGCATGCAAACACCAGGGCATCATATGCTAACTCAAGCTAGTTGCATCTGAATATTTTGAAAACCCTGGACAGGATATAAAATACCTACACTGACAGGTAATGGAAAGAATAACTTCACCAGTGTAATTGCTTATTTAATTGCATATTTGCTTATGCAAATTGGGCCTCCCAAATTATTTGGATTCTTCATGGATCTTCAGGGATTCCATCTCTGAAACTCTGTCAAAGAGGTTGAGAGGTAAGATTATATGATTAAGTGTAATGATACTAATCCACCTACCTTATATACAGCACACACTTGAGATTAGAGGATCAAAGTACATGCCCTTGGACTTCAGAGCTACATATTCTGTATGCTTCATCAAATATATTAATCCACAGCTGTCTGACTTCAGTGCAGATGAAGTTGGGATGCACACCACATGGTCCATATACTCTGGAGATGGGCTTCTGGGATAACTACCCCCTCACCCTCACTGCATGGTCAATGCCAGCAGTGTATAGCCTGTGCTCCCCATTAAGAAGGCTGCATGGACAGCGTATCACTCCCTGTTGCACAGGCAATGCCAGTAGTGCATGTACCCATCCCCCACCATATCCTCCCCTGCCATTTGGCAGTGAGAGAAACATCTGCAGGGGCCCATGGGCAGCCAGTTGGATAGCCCTGCACTAATCTATAACTATAGATCCACATACTGCAACCCTAATATGAACGTGACCATTGTAGAGAGAGTGAGAACCATCAACATCAAATCTAGCCCTTAAACATTTAGTTGGTGAAGCACTGAGATGTCATAAAAGTCTTTGTTGCAAAACTAGAAAAGAACAGAATGCCAAAACATACTAGAGTCTCATTATTCTTGCCTCTTAGATACTGCCCCCCCCACACACACAAACACACCTATCCACAAACCAAGATATTACACAGCCATTGTATTAAAAGAAAATTAAAGGGAAAGGGACAAACAGGCAATCCAGTAGACTGCTCCTCATCACACTGGCAAAAAAGTCTAATGAAAAATACCAAAGTTTTCTTGCAAAGGACTACACGTACCAAGGAACTATTTGGGCCTGGCAAAATTAGGGGACTGAAGATCCCAGCAAATTATCTGTTTCAAGCAAGGAAGTGCTAATGAGTTATACACATAATAAAAACACCTATTAGATAGAATATCATATAATGCATGTAATGCTTGGCCAACTCTCATTTATACCAGTTAGCCACTGGCCTGTTGATGCCTCTAAGCCAGTGGTTATGAAACATTTTGGACTCAAAGCCCCCCTCACTCTTGACCTACAGCCCCCTGGCCCTGCCAGTGCCCCTTACTCCCCACCCCCAGCCCTACTGGTGCCCCTCACTCCACCCCTGCAGCGCTGTGGTCCTGCTGGTGCCCCTCACTCCCAAGCCACAGCCCTGCACCCCTCCAGCCCTGCTGCTGCCCCCTCACTCCTGACCCACAGGCCCCTGGCCTTGTTGGTTCCTCTCCCTCCCAACCCCCAGCCCCTCCTAGCCTGCTGCCTCCTGCCCCCAGCATGTGGGGCAGGGAGGAGGTGTGGGGTGGGAAGGAGGGGTAGGGTATAGTGGTGGGGCGATGGCTCAGCCACTGTTGCTCCCCTCAGGCCACCCATGCTTCCCCCTCACTGCACCTCCTCCCCAGTGGCAGGAGGAGGTGAGGACAGCATGTCCCACCCCTGTGGTCCATTACTTGTCACGCAGCTGGTGGCGTGGCTGGTGCAGGGGTCCCAGATGGTGGCACCAACGAATCTCAATGCCCTTCTCTGTCCTCCCATGCTGGGTCCCACCCAATGGGCCACAGAGGCAGGCTGCAGCCCTGCGCCCGCTGTGGGCATAGAAATCTGAGAGGGGCACCCCCACCCCTTGCAGAGGGCTGCAGGAGTGTGGGAGGCCTGAAGGCACATGTAGAGCTTGGTGCCATAGCAGATGGCACCATGCAAAAAGGTGCACTCAAAGAGCTTGCCAGTTTGCCGCACAGACAGCACTGTGCAGCATGCTACCTGTTCCTGCAGCTTGCCCACCACTGGGCTCAGCCAGCAGAAATACAGCACAAAGAGCACCCAGCCCAAGCTCCCTACCTGGAAGCTGCTGGTGCCCAAGCACCACTCTCCCTCCTCCTCATCCCTCAGGCATGCAAGCTTGAAACCTGCTCATGGTCCCCCAAGGTGTTGCAAACCCCAGTTGAGAACCTCTGCTCTAAGCAGTTGCTTTCAGCTTCTTCCAACATAGACTAATTCTGTCATGCTATTCTTTCAACATAGCATAACATTCAGTTAAATATCACCCAAAGTAGAATATTACAGAACATTACATGAAGTAATCCTGGTTCCCATTCTTGGTTCTCTGTTTACAAATATGCTTGCCCTTACTTCTGCAGCAAAACTGCTATGCACGACCACCTCAGTTTTACTGCAGCAAGATCTTTCCACCTGCCATGGTCTTCTTCACCCTTCTTGGAAAGGCCTGGCCAGGCTTTTGATCTCCAAATTCAGGATGCTGCTGCTTTCTCACCTGCAGTGGGCAGCTCAACAATCTCTCTTTCTTAGCCATTCAACATATCATCAAAACCACCTATAGACTTACCCTAATCCACACCATACTTTTTTCTTCTTCATTCTCTCTAATCATTTGGTAGTGCTACTGCCTTTGTCATTTCTGAGAGCTTCACAATCCAGCCTTCTGTAAGTTGCTTCCTCATTTCACCATTGATTTTTCAAGCCATATCTGAAGATACATTTCTTTCTCCTTTATGTTTTAACTTTCTTCTCCTCAGAAGGGGGTAGTGGTGAGGAAAGTGGTGCATAACAATGAGAAGGGCAAACATCTAGCAGTCCCAGAACTATCACAAGCAGGTCCAAGAAGGTGATCCTCCCCCTCTGTGCGACACTGGTCAGGCCACAGCTGGAGTACTGCATCCAGTTCTGGGCACCACACTTCAGGAGGGATGTGGACAGCATCGAGAGGGTCCAGAGGAGGGCCACTCTCATGATCTGGGGACAGCAGGGCAGGCCCTATGGGGAAAGGGTATGGGACCTGAACCTATTCAGCCTCCAACAAGAGAAGGCTGAGAGGGGATCTACAAACTGGCCAAGGGGGACCAGCAGGCTATGGGAGAGTCCCTGTTGCCCTGAGGACTACCAGAAGTAATGAAGAATAACAGCCATAAGTTCACTGATAGTAGATTCAGGCTAGACATCAGGAAGAACTACTTCACAGTCAAGGCAGCTAGGATCTGGAACCAACTTCCAAGGGAAGTGGTGCTTGCTCCTACCCTGGAAGTCTTCAGAAGGAAGTTAGATGAACACCTCACCAGGGTCATTTGACCCCAGTACTCTTTCCTGCCCATGGCAAGGGGTCAGACTTGATGATCTGCTCAGGTTCCTTCCGACCCTACCAACTATGAAACTATGAAACTATTTTTTTCAGGTGGAATATAGCCTTTATGATACATTGAATGGCCACAACGGAATCATCTTGAAGGTTTAATAGCTTTTGGGTACCCTTGTGCTGGACACTGCATATCAGCGCTGAGTTTTACAACTTGTGAGGAGGTTATTTGTAATGGTACACTGTTAAAAGTAACTGAATGCAATGGTTGGAGAATTATTTATATTACTTGTTCCTGGTATATTTTTCCCCTCATTGCATAAAATAAACACTGGAATCGCAATTCCCAGGATTGCATTTTAAAATTCCCTTTTTTCCCTGCCAGCCCACCACCAACCTTCTACTATCTTTGTAGGCAGCCATGGACTTCTATCACCTGAGGATCAGAACACTATGCTTCCATCAAGAAGTACAGAATATTCACAGGAAGAGACTAGAAGATGAGGAAAGGGTCCAGAATGCATAATATATGTCAGAAGAACAGATGTACGCAGAAAATAAAGTTCTGCAGACCGCAATGAAAATTTAGTTCATAACAAGAACTGCGTATCTTTCCATGGCTGTCATAGATTTCATGGATCCAATGAAATCCAGCCATTTTTAGAAATCCCATGAAATTTACCTTTTCACCTGAATCCACATGAAATCAGAATTTTTCCCTAGAAGTCCCCATAAAATTGGCACATTTCCTTAGAAGACCCCATGAAATTATAAAGAATATTGTCATTTTTTAGCCTTGCCTCTTATTGCACATCTTAAAGTGACAGCTTAAGCTCTAGACTCTTCACATTACTTGCAGCATTATTAACCAAAAGTTCATATTTATAAAGTTGCTGCTATTTTCTGTACACTAAAAATGTATCTTCCATAGAAAAGAAAACAGAAATTATATTCAAATCAGAAAATATATTCAAATCAGCCAGGAGAATCTTGATTTAGGTTTTGCAAATTGTTCCCAACATTTGGCCATCATTTTTAAAACAAAACACACATTGAATAAACCTTGTTGTGAATGAAGGAGCACCTAGTTTATCATAGAATCATAGAACTGGAAGGGACCTCTATGATCACCAAGTCCGGTCCCCTGCCATGGGTAGGAAGTATTGGGCTTAGGTGAGTTCAGCAAGGAGTCTGTCCAGCTCTGTCTTGGACACCCCCAAGGAGGGTGACTGCACCGCCTCTGCTGGGAGTGCGTTCCAGATTCTGGTGACCCATACAGAGAAGTTTTTCCTTATATCCAGCTTGAATTTACCCTCCGTTAGTTTATGCCCATTGGTCCTCATCCTCCCTTGAGGTGTTCTCATGATTAGTTGCTCTCCTAGTTCTCGATGCTGCCCCATCCTACTTGTAGGCAGCTATCAAGTCACTTCTCGGCCTTCTCTTCCTCAGACTGAACAGGCCCAGTTCCTGGAGTGTCTCCTCATAGGTCCTACCCTCCGTAACCTTAATCAAATGGGTGGCCCTTCTTTGTACCCTCTCGAGCTTATCCACATCCTTCTTGAAGTGTGAGGGAGAGAAAGAGCCAGCAGGCTCCTTGGCTCCCAGCCTGAGTGGAGGGCCAGTGGCTCCAGGCCCGCAGCCCCAAGGAGACAGGCAGAAATCCCCCTTACCCAGGCGTGTGGGGAAGGGAGGGGCCGGTACTTCCTTTGCCGGCATAAAAGAGAGGCCGGGGCCAACAAGTGGAGGCAAATCGGAACTGGAAGAAGGACATGGAAGTGATGGAGCAGGCTGGTGGGTGCTGCAGAGGATGCAAGCAATGCTGAGTGCCGGTAGGAACCTCTGGAAAAGGGCTCAGCCCCAACCGGGGTCTTGAGGCCAAGCAGTGAGCCCCCTGAGGGGTATAGAACTGTTGATTTACCGGCTGGGAATGGAGGGAACCTGGCTGGAGCCGGGTACCGTAAAGACTATATTAGAAGGGTCCAATTTGAATCTGGGTACCGTAGCTCCTGTAATAGGGGCACAGCTCACAGAGAGCTTTAACAGGAGGAGGGAGAACTTGGTCAAGCCCTCCCTAGGGACTTTTCAACCCACAGAGGGCGAATTGTTATTGGAGGATGAGTGCAGTCCGGCTGAAGCAGCCAATCTGACCAGGCGAAGCCCCTTTTGTCGTAGTGCTTGTGTTGAATTTGCTCCTTCTTTTGGGGACTACGTGGGTGACATACAGACACGTGGCTGAACCAGACTGGCAGCCATCATCCCGGTGGAACGGGCAAGGGTGTAGGGGTGGCGGAGCCCTCAGAAACTCCGGACCCACGGGACGCGGAGGAGTCTCATAATTGGACAGCACGTGTCGGACATATGAACCAACTCTGTTAACATCAAAGTCGTGGCAGGCGCGTGTGACACACCCAATCGAAGGTGAGGATACATTCGGCAACCAGTAGGCAGCCCCGACACAGGCAGCTGGAATTGGCCTAACCTGACAAAGTGCAGTGCCCAGAACTGGTCACAGTACTCCAGCTGAGGCCTCACCAGCACTGAATAGAGAGGGAGGAGTATCTCCCTGGATATGTTGGCTACACAGCAGCTGATGCATGCCAGAGTTTTACTGGTCCTTTTGGCAGCCTCATCACACTGCTGTTGGGTGATAAAAGTAAGTGATACTGGAACCCAAATCCTGGCTTTCTGTCAGTCTGATATTGCAGACCTCCACTGTATGCACAAAATTCACATTTCATTTCAATGTAAGTAAGGACAACAGATTCAGATTTCTTCTGTGGCTTCCAGTTAAATGGGAGCCCTAACCTTCAAGATTCATAGATTTTTCATAGATTTCATAGACATTATGGCTGGAAGGGACCTTGGAAGATTATCAAGTCTAGCCCCCTACCCCAGGTGCAGGAAGTCAGCTGGGGTCAGATCACCCCAGCAAGATAAATGTCCAATTTACTCTTAAAGGAGGCCAGAGTAGGTGCTTGCACCACCTCTGGTGGCAGTCTGTTCTGGGCCTTGGGGGGTCAGACTGTAAAGAAGGTCTTCCTTATGTCCAGCCTGAAATGATCTTAGAGAAGTTTGTGACTGTTTGACCTTGTCATCCCATGGGATGCTCTGGTGAACAGGTGTTCCCCCAGATCCTGATGTACGCTGCTTATAAGATGCTGTTGAGTGCTTTCAAATTTCATAAAATCTATATAAGGTCCAACCCAGGAAGAAAGGTAAATATACAAGTCATCCATTGCCTTCAGACTTCAGCTCCATTGACTACTAGATTTAAAAAGTTAGGCATATACTTAAGTAACTTACTAGCTCTCAGTCTAAATACCAAAATGCTTCCATTTAAGATAATGAAATTACATTGTAAGAACACCTGCTTAAACTGTCTTATGTAGCAGTGTTGGTGGTGTTCTTTGGTTGAAGAAATAGGCAAATGCATGAATCATATCACTACATGATAAATGCCATTTGATGGCACAAGTACGGACTTTAATGGAATTTTGAAATTGAGTAGAAAATAGATATCATAGATTTAAGTATCACAGAATAATTTTCATAAATCCTTTAAAAAAATCAAATTTGACAAAATAACCCATTCAAATTATGCACTGTCTTATGTCCAGCACAATACAAGTTAAAAAAAGTGTAAAATCAGCCAAAGAAGGAAATAAATTATAAAATGCAATCACTAATGATTCCTAACAACATCAATACACAATAGCAAGATAGAAAGCTTAAAAAACCCCTCTAGACTATAAATATATACAAAAAGTTGAAAACCTGACTCTAATTAGATTCCCCAGTTCCTTCCATGTGTTATCACTGATTGTTTTGTTTGTATGCTAATTTCTAGCAGAAGCCAAAAGAACGAAAGTGTATTTTGGAGACACTTCAGTAGGTTTCACTATCCTATTTTTATGACTAGACACACAGTGATATGGAAGTACTTCACTCTGTTTCTTCATCTTGTTTAAGAAATATCTGCCTTGGACTTTGGCCTTGATCTTCTGCTGCAACCAAGTTGCCCAAAATGTATCTCATGAGAGCAGCATAAAGGTGGCTTAAGGCCACATGGCTGTCTGATCAGAAGGTCACTGTATGCCAGTCTACACCCTTAGCAAAAGTTAGAGTAGCCTGAAGGCTATCACTGACCCTTAAAAAGTGCTAAGATCAAGCAAAGGACATGAGAGTACCAGGCATCCCTTTATACTGGTTGCTCACCACACAGGGCATAGGAGCCTTCATGCCAATATCTCTCATAGTTTCATAGTTTCATAGTAGCTAGAGTCGGAAGGGACCTAGGAAGATCATCTGGTCCGACCCCCTGCCTTGGCAGGAAAGAGCACCGGGGTCAGATGACCCCGGCAAGGTG
>NW_017728912.1:23090030-23113413 GCF_001723895.1 Crocodylus porosus | reverse complement strand
CTTCTTCCCCATGTGCAACACCTTGCACTTATCAGTGTTAAACCCCATCCTATTCTCATCCGCCCACCGTTGCAACCTGTCAAGGTCAGCTTGTAGCCTATTGCACCCTTCTAGTGCACCCACATCCCCCCACATCTTAGTGTCATCATCTCTCTCCTTTCGTCACCTAAAAACACCCCAAAAACTTCTCCATAACATTTAAATGTGTATGTGTGAAACAAGCCTCCTGATTACACACAACTTTGTGTCTTTCAGAGCTAGAAAAACCAAGGATAGTTTACAAAAAGCTATTTTTTTCCCAACCACTCTCAAGCAAGTGTTGGATTAAAGAAAGGGGCATTTCTCCAAGCCCTGAAATCCAGGAATCATTGGATCAGTGAACAAGAGAGAATGCCACAGTTCAGGACCTTATATTTGCACTCAGTATGCTTTCAGGTTAGCCAGATTTAGATCTGAGAATCTCAGTCATGAAATCTCAACTGACATTGAATAAGATATTGGGGAAAAAGCATCCTTTCAGACAGGCTGAAACTAAGCCTATCTTAAAAACCAATGTTAACAGCAGAGTTGGATCTTGAAATAAATAGGCAGTCACTACAATTACTGAAGTTCTACTGTCAGATGTTCCCATTGGCCTAGAGTGGTCATTTGCATTTGTCCTTTTACTGAATTCTAGCAGTGGCAGTGGGTGACAGATGATGACATCTACAACACAAAGAGCAGGACTTCACAAGAGGATTAACAAAAGTAGGACCATGAATGAGAACTTTCTGAATCAGTTACAAACAACTGAATTGTAGTACAGAGAACAAAGAAAATTCATGACTGATTACTCACTGTCACTGATTATGGTACCCAAATTTTGTTATCGTGACATTTCCTGCCTTAGGGGCTGAATCTTCTTTGGGCAATAGAGAATGCATCTCCTCCAGTCCGGGGGCTGAATGACCCATAACATTATAACCCAGATAAACCCATGACATTATCTGCAGGGCTATCACTTTGCCCAGGGAGAAGGGGTAGGGGAACCTAGACCCACCTTTTCCTCTGGGATCTAACATAAGGACCATAGGATAGGTTAAATGGCATAGGATAATGCCTTCCTATGCCTCACCATGACCCTAAAGTTTTTCCTACTTTCCCTGCTTGGCAATCTTTCCATTCACGTTGTTTTGTTCAAAATTTCCTGCAAACCAGACCTAACCAAAACCATGCATAGCCTCTCCATTACATTCCCCCATTACAGTCTATCTCCTGGGCAGTCTTTTATAGCAGCTATTTCTAATTGGCTGCTTGGCCACAGCTGGGAAGGTCATGGTACCCTGTGCTAACCCTTTCTGGGCTTCTGCCATGTGAGATATAGCTCATTACAAACACATTTTGTTTAAATATTCCCTTGCTTTAAGTTTGCCTGGAAAAAAGATCTTTGAATAGAGCTACTGAACGCTTGAATTCAGTCTTAGTTTTTGCTTATAGCATGACTTATGCATTTCTGGGGAGGTTTTCTACAAGTGATTTTTTGAGACTGAAAATAAAAATCTTCCTTCATTTTAGAGCACTGCACCTTTAACTCTAACCCTTTTACTATTATTACACATAGTTGAGAGCACATGGTAAAATTATCATTTTAATCCACTGTTACTTTACATTTCACACAGCAAATACAATCCTTTGACCCAGCAACCACAACAGTGTTCAAAAGATTAGAGATTCTCTTGTCACTTAACTCTCATTCTTTGTTGCTTATCATGAAGAAAGCCCTGCTACGAATCACAATATCACAGGAGTCACAAAAACTGTGAAATTTGATGTCAGCTGTGAAAACATTCCATCTGTTTTGTGTTTTGTATGAAAATGTTGTAAATCTGTCTGTCTAGGTATAGGAACGGTTTTTGTTGTTGTTGTTTTGCTTCATTGGCTCTATGGGAATAGACAGTAAAGGTATCACTATGCCTCTCAAGGCAGCAATGCGCAGAGATACCCCCAAGCTGCTTTGTGCACACTAACTCTGAAAGTGGATGCAGAGCAGACTGTTATATTGGCGTAACACTGCATTGGGTAAAAAAAGTTTGCCTAAAATTAGCATTGTGCTATGTAGACCTACCCTCCAAGTCAAGAGGAAGGCTCTTCAAAGCCAAATCACGGCACCTTTTGGTGCTAACTGAGTTTTAAAAGGTCTCATGCAGACACTGAAAGACATTATTTTTTAATTTTATGACTTCTGTTGCAGGTTAATCAGCTTACTATGAGAATCTAATTAGTGTGTCTTTTGAAGATGTAATAAAACCAACAAGTGGCATCACAATATCAATTAGTTTGATACTACTTTGAAAACTTAGGGGAATATATATTTTAAAAAGGGGTGTCTAAGGTTAAGTTCCTAAAGTTGCCTGAAATGCTTATTTTTATTTCCAGGTCTTTTTCTTCTTGTTTTTTGTTGTTGGTTTTTTTTTTGGTTTTTTTTTTTGTTTCTGGGGGGGGGGGGGGGGGGGTTGTTTAGTGTGTTTATCTGATGGACAACAGTATAGATTTGGACAAAATAAAATAAATAAATGTAAGCATAATATCTTAAAACATTTCAACCACCCCTGCTTGTCCCTCTTATTTAATGGGTATAGGGCAGCACACAACCCAATATTCCCTCCCTAATTTATCTGCTCCTTGGGCTCTCTAAGCTTTTCCAATGAAAAAGCAGCCTATGAAGCCAACCAATACCTGAAATAAAAAATTCCCAAGATCTAGGTTCAGATTTTCAAAAGACTTCAAAAAAGTAAGGTATCCACTGGCCAGGTCTACATGAGACACTTACTGTGCAACAGCTTGTTACTACTGTGCGGTAAGGTCTGCAGGCATGAACCATGACACCAGTTACTGCATAGTCATTTAGTACTTGGTTCTGCAAGTACTAAATGACTGTGCAGTAACAATTGAGCAGTGGGAAGCTCATGTAGATGCATTCACTGTGAGCTGGGTGCCTAACTCCCATTCACTCCATTGAAACTTTCCATTTTAATCCAGAGAATTATGACCTGAGTCACAGCATGGAAGTCCTTTAGACATCGCATTAAAATTCCATAACCTAATGACACCCAAACTTTCTAGATTACTGCTTCATTGTCAACCCTCATCATTCGTTACAGACCACCATACAGCCTTGTGAAATTTTTCATGGAAAGGGGGACCCAATTCATTCCCTGGCCCAGCTGCATGGCCCTCATGGATCATGATGGGATTGTGGACCACATTTTGCAAAATACAGGTCTAATTTTCAATGCATTAGCCCACAGACCTCCAGAGGAACTCGTTTTAATCCATGATAGAGGTAGAACATGCTGCTTACAGTAGCTACAGATGAATTAAACTGCTTTGGATCCCAATTCCTGATTCCCCTCTCACGTGCTCTGTATTTGAATTTCTTGCAGAGGGTGAACTGGTAGACACATAAGGTAGGTAGTCAGTATTTGCAATAGTTGCTGTTTCTCTCCATGCAGTCCCTAGTTTTGTTCACTTCCACACTGCACTATGTAGAAGAGCATAGAAAAATGAAGAGTGTGCTGCCACGATGTGATTTAAAGACTGAGCATGCAATTGCTATTTTTGATTGTGTTAACCCAGCCATAATTATGTAATTATCCACAAAAATTTAGTCAGAGTTTTGCATATCTAAATCATTAACTTTAACAATTGACAGGCTGCTTTGATTAGTATTTTCACGGAGTAGCATAGCATACATTTGTCAGCTTTCCTATGATTAGTTATAATTTGGAATTTGTTTATGCAAAATGTTTTTATTGCTTGTTTTGGGGGGGAAAGGCAGGGCAGAGAAGATGTTTTTATCCTGTTAGTAAAATTCTGTAAAACTTATTGTACATTTACAATATTTTTCTTGGGCTATAACAACAGTCATCTACCGAATAGACATAGTAGCTGTTAAATTGTGTCTCTGCACATAGATCACTACACACCACATCACTATTTATTATGGAAAGTCTCTGATTTTTAAGATCAAAATATAAGAAAATAAATAAAGAGCTAGATCATTTCTGAATTCATTACTGTATTTAATTTTACTGCTCACAAAAAAACAATAATGACATACTGTGGAATCAGTTTGAAAAGTTCAGATACTGTATGTGCCAAACCCAGTAATGCCTGTTCAGCCTTTCCATACAACATAGTAATCAATATCATAATTTAAGATGCAGTTTATTAAACAAAGCAATAATGAATGAAGCTACTCTTCACCTGCTAGTAGATCAGTTTCTGTTGCATGCTTTCACCAGGCATCTGAAAGAAGCACTGTTCATTCCTCAGACAGCAAACCCTTATTTAGCTGATTTTTTTTTGACACAAGGAGCCAAGATGACTATAAAGTGCTGCTACCAGGTGCATAGCCCGGTGGTTCTCCAAATGTGTGATCTGCCAGTCAGAAGGGAACTGAAAGGCAGGTTGTTACTGCAGCATTTGCCTTTGACAGATAACTCAGGGAGTCTTGCCCTCCCTGGAAGCAATGTATGGTAAAATAATACATATGGTACCTAGTATTTGTTATCAAATCCAGTCATTTTGACTTGGTAAGAGTCCCATTCCACCATTCTCCAGTGGCTGCTATGCACTAAGCTCATTTTGGTTTAATTACAATTGATTGCCATTTCAGGTGCTACAAGTTCTTGCCTTGCTTAGTAACAGCTCATTTAGACTCTTGCAACTTTGAAGTGTTGCAGCACTGACAGCTTTTGTGCCTTCCCATTTTGCCACATTTAGGATACAAAGTCATCTAAGCCCTCTGCTTTCTGTAGAGAAGAGGTCCAATCCAGCAGCTCTTACCCAACTAAGTAGTTCATTAATATTAATAAAAGTGCTCTGATGAGTAAGGAAAACAGGTCTTGGCTTATTAATCTATGCAAGGTTAGGATATCTAACTTCACCAGACTTTAGTGACTGCAGTTACAACTCTCCCACTTATAATATCTGTAACTATACTGGTATCACAGCGATGGGAAGAGGAAAAACGACAGGCTAGGCAGACCCCAGAGTCTTCTTATCACCTTGCACAGCTAGCTTTCGGTTTCCTCCATCCAAAGGGGAGTTCTGCCAATGGGATTAGTTAGCAATTAATGCCATAGGCATGACAGATCAGGAGGATCTTTTAATCATAACAAGTAATTTTTAAAAAATGTATGAACAGCAACCTCATTAATAGATTATTTGAAGCAAACCATACCACATTCAGCACCCTGTACTCAGATACCTGATGCTCAGTTTCAAGCCTCACTTCCTGGGTTTAGCTGACTGCCGGCATGTTCGGCGCACTGGGTCTCCAAAGGGTTGGCTCGCTGCTTGGAATTCATGGGGAGCATCCACGTCTGCCTTTGTAGGAATTTTGGCTGCATGACTGAGTACATGAAAATCAGGGAAACCAGAAGAAAAGAATGATCTGTTACTTGTGTTTCTCTCGCCATTTGAAATCCACTGAAAGAGAGGCATCTTTGTAGCACAAGCTGCTGGCAACTTCTCTCTCCAAAGCATATCATCAGTCCCAAGCTTGCAGCCTTTTATTCTTTTAATTTTAATTGGTAGCTCCTGCCTGAAAACCAGTTGGGAATTGAATTGCCTGCATGTTCCCCATGCGCCAGAGCAATTGCCTGTGTAGTCCTTGTACCTCAGAGCAGTTGCCAGCCCGTTCCTTGTGCTTCCTCATAAAAGCCAGTAATGTGTGCACCAGTGTGTGAAACTTAGAGTGCATGATTACGTCAGGAAAGAGAATGGCACAAAATGCACTGTGTGCTGTTATTTCCCATTTAGCAGCATGGACACACGCAGTGCCCCTAAAGTGCAGCTCTAGCCACACAGCTCTGAGAGAAACTCAAGCCAGCAGTGTGAAAAAAGGGGTTCAGCCTTGGAGCCCCTGACCTACACCAGTTTGCAAAGGGTGCTGTCACAACTCTGGGACACCCAGGAAACCCCCTTTTGCCCTGGACTGAGTTGATTCTGCTGCAGCTAAGCTAGCTAGCTTTGGGGCAGCATGGCATTGGCACAGCTTTAACACTAAGGGAACGTCACTAAGGGAAGGAGTCAATATCCTCAGTGTGACTCTCAAGCGTGTGCATCAAAACCCTATTTCCATTGCAAATGGTACAAAATCTCTTAGGCTGGATTGTCTCACTCCTACTCCTTCCAACACCACACAGAAGGACAAATGGGCATGTCCTTCCCACACACAAATTTATTTCCCTGTTTAGCCAAGCAAGGGCAGCTCAAGGAAAGGCTCCTCATCCCTACTTCCCTCTATGAGCATGGGGGATGAGTAGCAGGGATGACAGGAAGATGAGTCCTTGGTTCTTCTCCATTATGCTCCAGCCAAAGTAGCTGTCCAGCCATGGGAGAAGCGGAAAGAAGGAGGCAGACTAAACAATAAAAATGGATGAAGTAACTTGCTTCTCCCCAGATTAAAAAGGGGACAATTGGTCTCTCCATTAATGCATAAATTTAACCAAAGCCATTTTCCTATAGACATTAATACCCATTCAGACAACTGTCCACACATAGAATGTCTCAGTTCTGTCTCATGTTATTTCCATCTGTCCCATCTTGAGTTGCTTAATAATGGGTTAGCTTAGGAGTTTTTTTAAGTCCATACACTACTACAATTTGTTGTTTGTGAGGTTTCTGTCTAAGTTTCATACTGGGTATGTAACTGGGTGAGGAGCGATGTGTTAACTGCACAGCCCCAGGAGCAGACTAGCATGATGTGGGACTTCAGAGTCTCCAAATCTGCCCTACTCCTCCCTCCTTCTCCGTGGGAAGTAAGTTACTGCACCACTTTTTTCTGGAGCAGCAACACTCTTGTGTGCATCAGGCCAGGACTCCTCTCACTTTCTGCTCCTGTCCACACATGCCCACTCCAGCTGACTGTGGGGAAGTATTCACAAATATTTCTTCCTTTTACCTCATGGCTAGAGAAGGGGAATAAGAGACGGGCTGAAGAGGGGCATAATAGGGCCAGAAAGACTTATTTCCCCTTATTCTTCTGCTTGCCTGAGCAAGGGTGTAATAATCTATACCTCTATCTTTATTTTATGCAGTAACAATAATAAACCTTTCTTTTCATTACTGTGCAGCTTCTTTAGAATGGCACAATGTACATTATACAATACAAACCAATTATCCCCTTTTAATTGAGATAGCCTGTTCTGCTTAAAGCAAATTACTTATCGGATTCTAACACTCATCCTCTAGAAAGTTTTCCTACTTTAAAGTATTGCACTGGTATTAAAAGTCTACCTCAGTGCCTCCCCCAGGTGGCCCCAGACAAACAGTAGATTTCAAGTGTCCACAGAAATTTTAAAGAAACATTGAGATGCATAAGTTCTTTTCACTTGCAGCCTTGTAATCCATGTTACCATCAGGGCAGTTACAGGAATGGTCTGAATGGAGATTTTGGGCAAATATTTTCTTTAACAGGGCACCTCTACCTATTACTGACTGAAATCATAATGTGTCCCTAGGAGCCATCAACACCAAGGTCTCTGAATTATAGTCAATCAGTATGTGGAATTGCCCAAACAGTGAAAAAATTAATATAGCTGCAGAAAGAGGCTAAGGACTTCTACGCAATATTATTAGACACATTATTATCTTAAACTGAAAAAAAGAAAATCCAGTGGCATCTCCGGCCCATTCAATACAAGATGAAAAAGGTATGTAAAGGAGGAAGGGCAGGCAAGGTTCTTTGAGTAGATGGAATATCTTTTATTAGACTAGCTGAGTAGTTGAGAAAAAGTTCTTAGCAAGCTTTTGGACACAGGCACCCTTCATCAGGCATAGGGAGTCTCTGCTAGGGCTGTGAGAAATTTCGCCAGCTGTTTCATTTCAATGTTGTTTCAACTCATTTTGAGTTTGCAGCAGCGGAATCAAAACAAAATGAAGGGCTTTGAAACAGCCTTGAAACAAATGAGGGCAGTCGAAACATTTTGAAAGTTTTGAAACATTTTGAGTTTCAGAGCTGAAGCTGGGCTTGCCTGCAGGGAAACAGAAAGTAAGGAGAGGGAGGGGGAAGAGGGGGGAAGGACACAGTGAAAGTGTGCCTTAACACACACACTGGAGAAGAAGCTCCTGCAGGAGAGGAAAGAAAGGCTCTGTCACAGTTTGACTGCCTGAGATGCTGCTGGTGCTACTGTGCTGCCCCTCACTAGAGTGTTTACCTGTTGCTGTTTAAAGCGGTAGACTGGGATGAGGCTGTAGGGGAGAAGGAGGCCTCAATGTGGTGCACGCGCATGCGCTTGCACACACACACACACACACACGTCACAAGTTTTGCTTGTCAGCAGCTTGAGGTACAGTTTCCCAGAAACCCCTGCACCTATCTCCTTTAAAGCTGGCAGGCTTCATGGCCTCATCAGGGTCTACCCTGCCTGCAGTTTTCACCTCCCTATCCCTTCACACTTACAAGTGACATGAGTTTTGCTTTCAAGATTTTGAGGTGCAGTTTCCCAGAAACCCCTGTACCTATATCCTTGAAGCTTGGCAGGCTTCATGGCCATAGAATGGGCTACCATCCCTAATGGTATCATGCAAATATGCCAAAAAATGACAAAGTTATAGGCAGTTGCATTCTTCCCCATTATAGCTTATGGGCAAAACATCAAAACAGCCTCAAAACAGCAAAAAAGCTTGATGAAATAAAACACAGCAGTGCTTCAAAACAAAATGAAACTTGAAACAAAACACTATCCCAGCCAAATGGCAAAACTGAAGTCAAAACGAAACAGTGCTGTTTCACACAGCCCTAGTCTCTGCTGGTCTGAGGAAGGTATTCAGGTTGTAGCCGTGTTGGTCTAGAGGCAAAAGGAATCAGAACTCATGGTAGAGGTGATATCTTTTATTACACCAACTAGATTTTTGCAAAAAAAATTGTTTAATTGCAAGCTTTTGGGCACAAGCACCCTTCTTCAGGCATAGGAGAAAAAAATTGTAAAAGTTTTCCTGGGTAAAAATGAAAGTTCATATTTCACAGGAGAGCTGAAGGGATGGTAAAATTTCCTGGTTGGAACAGTACATTTTCTACAGGTTAGACTCAGAGAAAAGTTGGAATAGTCTGTTTACATCCAAGTTGTTTGGTGGTAAGCAGGTTGTAGTCATATTTCCTTCTGATTATGTTGTTTCATATTTCACAGAGGAGTAAAAAGATGGAATGCTCTTCTGGGCAGACATTTCTTGTGTGGTGAGGTGTCTGAGTTCTGTGATGAGGCTTTGTGATGATGCAAATTACCTCGAACAAAGGCAGGAGCAGGATCTCTGGTTTCAGGTGGTCAAACTTGCTTTTTCCTTGTAAAATTATGAAGATTTCATTTTTAAAAATGGCTAAAATTCAATATCTTCCATGTGTCAGGTATTCAGGTTGTAGCTGTATTGTTCTAGAGGCAAAAGGAATCAGAACTGGTAGAGAAGGAAAGCACTCAACCTTGAATCCTTCCTCCAAAGAACAAGAGGAGAAACGCTGCCTCCGCTTCTAGTACCAGATACACTGATAGGTTCAGCAAACACTTTTCTACTTCCCAGCTCTTTTTAAAAGCTTCAAAGGGAAGGAATGGAAATTTCTCTCTTTCATACAGTTCAGAAGAAAGGTAGCACTTATTTACCATCTACTTTTGCCAGCAGACGTGACAATGTGTCTGCATACCAATATTGTGCCATTTATCTGTTGAATTGGTATGACTTCCTTCATATGGATGCAGTTATATTGGTATAAATGTGCTTATAGCTTCATAGCTATTCATGTATTGGAAGGGGAATGAGATATACCAGCATAAGGCATTTTTATAGCAACAGCATCCACAGGATAGTGGCAGCAACCATCTGTAGGATAGTCATGGTGTCATTCAAATGTCTCCTGCATGACATTTTGACAGTCTCCTCTTTGGTTGCATCATTTAACTACACAAAAGTTTCAACATGTTCCTCATACTAGAAGCCTTCACTTCCTTTCTGAGTAGACTTGTGCATCAAGACCTTACTTAGTAGCTGAAAAAGAGTTTTAACTGAGATTTGCAAAATCGCCTAAAGAGTTTCAAAATACAAGTCTCACTGAACTGGGCTACTAAATGCCATACACGCTTTTGCAAATATCTTGCATAGTAATATGAAATCTCAGGAAGGATACACCTCCTGGCTCATGGACACATATCCTGCTGGGAGTGTTTTTCAAAAATGCTCAGTGCTGGTCTAACTCCAATTAAGTGAACAGGAGCAGAGTTGCAATGAAACTAAGCACTTCTAAAAATTCAGTTCTAGGTGACCATTCTATATTTATGTTAAATGTATGTAGGGCAACTACTGGTGCCAGCATAGTGTATTCAACTTAATGGGTCTCTACCCAGTAACACCCCTCATCTCCTCATCTCCCCAACTTTGTATTCTCACCTGCCACACCTTGATGTAATAAATCAACAGGAAGTTTGCCCTAAGGGCAAAGACAGCTTTGGCTAGGGGCCCTTGGCCTTGTTCCACTGCTACTCTGGCTGCACAGTCTAGCTTGGAGCCCACTGTCCAGGGCTACAAACTTCTATTTCAGAACTATGGTCACACCCTCATGACCTCAGGTTCTAGGCCCCATGAGACCCTTACATTAGCCTTGGGACCATGGGTCCTGCTTTCATATGCTTTAACCCTGCCTCTCAGTCTCTGGCAGCTTGCCTCTCACAAGCTCTGTGCTTATCCTTAGTCTTTATTTTCTGTCCTCTTAACACCAAGTCTGAGATTTGGAGTGTCCCCAGGCACCCTTTTCAATGGCCTCCACACACTCCACTTACAACTACAATCCAGTCCCCCAAATGAAAGGAAAACCACTAACAGGGATGAACAGGGAGGAAGAGAGGGCCTAGACCCTTTCTCTCTTCTGGTAACAGGGTAGGGGCCCTGTTACAATGTACATGTTAGCTGTTTGTACTGGTTTTTTAATCTGTAACTATGAGGCATTTTATGTATTTTTCTAATTTCTGTATGAAAATCACAACATGTTACTGTCACAAAAAACTGTATCTAATCATGCAATGATTTAAGTTTATTTCCTGGAATTATTTATTAATATTTATTATTTACTATTTCTTTTCCATGGCAAGCATGGCAGAAGACTAGCTTGGCTTAGCAGGAAACTCTTTAGTGAGCAAAAACACAACAAGGAAGCTTACAAGAAATGGAAACTTAGACAAACAACTCTGGAGGAGTATAAGAGCATTGGTCTGGCATGCAGGAATTAAATCAGGAAGGCCAACGTACAATTGGAGTTGCAGCTGGCAGAGACATAAAGGGCAACAAGAGGGTTTGTACAAGTAAGTCAGCAACAAAAGCAAGGTCGGGAAAAGTGTGGTTAGCTTACTGAATGATAGAGGCAATCTAATGATAGATGATGTGGAAAAGGCTTTTAAAATACCTTTTTTTTACTTCAGTCTTCACAGGCAAGGCCAGCTCCCAGACTACTACACCTGGCAGCACAGTTTGGGGAGATGAGCAGACAACAGTGATGAAAGCGCAGGTCAGGGACTATTTAGAAAAGCTGGATGTTTAAGAGGATTGAATAGCAGGCTTCAACTCCATGTACGGTGGTTCCAAAGAGGATGAAGCTGAACTGTTCTCAGCGGTGGCAGATGACAGAACAAGGAGCAATGGGCTCAGGTCACAGCAGGGGAAGTTTAGGTTAGATATTAGGGGAAACTCTCTCATTAGGAGAGTAGTGAAGCAGTGGAACAGGTTACCCAGAGAGATTGTGGACTCTCCATCTCCAGGGGTTTTCAAGACCCAGCTAGACAAAATCTTGATTGGGGTGATCTAGTTGGAGATGGTTCTGCTTTGACTAGATGACCTCCTGAGGTCCCTTCCAATCCTAATTTTCTATGATTCTGTACTGTAGCACCCATGACTTCCTTGTGGTAGGCACTATAGACATTCTACTGAATTATTTGGGTAATACAGAGGCATAACATTTAATGCAATAATAATAGTTAAGCTCTGGAGAATTATAGGAATCATATTGCCTGGGTGGATGTAATTATAGAACTGTATTTTACCTGCTGTGGCACCTTCCTAAATATATTTTTGAGAAACAGTTTCCCCAATTGTTTTGTATAGAATTAGAATTAGAATATCATAACATTTTGTACAAATGGGCTTAGACTGGTGGGAGTGCTCATTGCTATACTTTGGCAGGCTGTGTATCAGCACCCTGCCATTCAAAAACATAAGCTTTTGAAGGCAGGATTCTAATTTGCTATGTTCGTGTCTGTATGGCATGTAACAGAATTGGACACAATCCTTGACTTTGGACCTATTACAATGTAAGTATGAAAGAATAACAATACTAACAACCACACCAACAAAACAGTTGATGAGGAATGGTGTTAATGTACAATGGCCTACCTGGAAATAGAATCTGGTTCCGTGTTTCAGACTTGGCTCTATGACACAACAAATAGCCACACTAAAACTTCAAGCAAGCAACACTATAATCACTTTTTTGTCTCCTCCAAAAATATAACAGCAATAATGCAGTAACACAAGCAATCTAATATGTCAGGTTGTTAAATGAGAATGGGTACATCAGGGAGAGGAATGCAGTATTTTAATATATGTTAATTAAAAGAATACTATAAGAAAGACATTTCAAAGTTTTGAAATGAATATTCATGAGAGGAAATGTCTAATAATTGTACATCTAATGGTACTATCCAGTGTATCTAATAGAAAATACTTAATAATCATGCCTCTAAGGTAGCTAGTAAACCCTTTCAGTTGGTGAAATAAAATTTATAGTATGTGTAGATACACAGTGTGATTTTGAAATAAAAGTGCATAACATAACTGCAATGAAACTTGAATTTGAAAGTTTGTATATTTCAGCTGAGTTTGTCAACAGACTATGATTCCAGGAGTATCCTACAAAATGTCATTGTTTCACTCAAAAACCAAATTACTTTTTCTCAATATTTTCAAAATCATGGAATTGGAGATTCTTCATATTTTCATGTTTGACAAAAGTTTCACTAGAAAGTTGTGGATGGCCAATAGATCTGGATTGAAATTAAGACTATTTTTTCATGAAATTATTTAAAAACATTCAGATCAGGTAAAATTCCTGAAATAGAGGACGTGCATGAGGAGTCCCCAGGATAAATAGCATGGGATCACGCAATTAAAAGCTGTATCATAATATGTTTATGGAAGGGAACTTAGTTAAAATACGTACAGGCCACCTCGATTCTATTATTTCCTGATTTACAACCTCGTTTGTTTCTTTTTTAAACACAGGGTTTTTTGGATGCAGGTATAAATACAGAACTCTTTGCTTGGCCTCAGCATTATAACAGGACAGAAGGAGTTTTCCCTTTATGAGGGAATCCCCAGATGGCATAGTCAGCTGTGTGCCACCTGCTCCTGGCCTCTGGGCATGGTGGATGTGTCAGGAGCATGGCCAGAACATGCTGTGTTTTAATAAGAATCATCTGCAAAATATTTGCAGTCACAACCAGATTAGTATCATCTGCACATGTGATTAGTAAAGTCTCAATTTCACCTTCAAAGTCATTAATGAAAACAGAGCACATTAATTAATATTAGACTCAGACCTGGTTCCTGAAAGACAACTCACCCCTAGTTTGAAACCGAACTATTAATATACCAAAATGGCAGATGCCTTACTTTTACTTATACATACATTTTTTGTTAGAAATACACTTAAAATGTATCCATTTTCTAAAAGTGACATTCAATCCATTTTTCTAATTTCTTTATCAAAGTGTAGTACAAAACTATGCCAAGAGTTTCTGAGGCTGAGATATATCTGTTGGATGTCCCTTATGCAGTAAGCTTTAAATCCTGTCTGAAAATGAAATGAAGTTATAGTTTGTATGATTTAGCAACCCCTGTTGCCAGCTATTTATCACCTGTTTGCCTTTAGTTGCTTCCAAGTTGATTGCTTTATTAATAGCTACAACAATTTACTCATTACTTTATTAAACTTAAACATGTTGGTCTGTAATTGCCTAATTTTCCTATATGGTCCTCTTAAAAATAATTGCTGTTTGCCTCAATAAACACTTAGGAATCCTAGTATTACAAATATAAAGCTTCACATTCATGGAAAACTTAAGGTTATCAAAGTGCATCCCAAATTCTACATGTACACATTATACTCACTTCTGGGTCACTCATATTGTGTAAAAAGCATCACATTCACATTTGTTTGTTTTGTGTTAAGAGGAATCAAGTTAGGGGAAAAATCAAAGTATAATTCAAGTTAACTCTTAAAATGAAGACTACCCAGGTGGTAGTCTACATATTCCAAAAACAGGAATTTACCCAGGTGTCATATATTTAATTCCTGTTTTTGTGAAGGAGTCTTGGAATCTTCACAGTAAATAGCATGGTGCTCAGTTTTTCTAGTTCAGAAAAATGAGCTATAGAACTGGCTTTGCCAAAACTTTAGTTCAGAGTATCCCAAATATGTGAAACAATCTTGTGACGTGCAATTTCCATGGAAACCATTGGTAAGTCAAGTGTATTCACCATTTTGCGGAAGATACTCGATTCTTCCCCCTTCAACAGGAAAGAAATGAAAGAAGTATGCATGTTTCTGTGGCAAACAGAAAGGCAAGTACATTCTGTTAATTTAAAATAGAAATATCTTACAAATGTTTTATTTAAAAATAAAACATTAGCCTTTTTTTCATAAAACATATAGTCAATATTAGACTACTGTTCAAAGGAGCTAAGATATCGATAGCAAGTAATACAAGCTAGATTGCAGTTAATTGTCAGCATCTCCTGGGCTATGCTGCCCACGTCCCCTCACAGATGATGAATAAAATTATTTACTTATTCAAGTAATGAGAGCTATGCATTTTGATATCTGCACATACCGTAACTCAGGCCTCCTCTGAGGCCCCTACCTGTAATTAGGAACAGATGTAGAATCTTGTTCTTGAATAGATAAAAATAAATTCCATCCCTCATATGATATATCACTTACTGGTGAAGCTGGAGGTAAGAAACCATCTGTAGAAGGATCCTCTTCCATGCATCTGACCTGATTACTGACCTTAACACAAAAAGTCTATAAAGAGATGTTCTGAATTCTATTTCTCAGCATGCATGGTATTTTTTCTCTATGTAACCAGGAGCATTCACTCATAGCATTTGTACGTGGCACTGTAAGTGCAATTGTCCAGTGACAAGTATCAATAAATAACCTTTATTTGGCTTTGTCTATGGTGGAAAAAATACATGATCTTTATTATTTAAAACTCTTTTAATTATATAACACATAGAGATTATTCTAAATAGGAAACATTTTAAATATATATGCTGGGCAAAGCACCTTTGGTGCCTGCCACTTTAAGGGCCAAAACAGGCATCAGGGCAGCCAGCAGGTGTGTGCCAGGGAATGAGGCAGTCACATGACCACAGGAGGGCCCTGGGATTGGAGGAGGGGGCTGAGCAGCTTCCATTTTACATGCAGGCCCTTAGGGCTGAGGCAGCAGTCTGCTGCTGGCATCTGGAGGAACACCAGCCAGCTGAGTGGCTGCTCAGAACGTCCTTGGAGGCAAGAGTAGGAGCTATGGGGATGGAAGGAGGCTCCTGGTCTTGGGTATAACCAAAAACTACACCCTGCGGGGGAAGCATGGCCTGGTGGGACCGCCCATGAAAGGGTAGTTCCCCAGAAATGCCAGGCCAGTTGCCTCCTGAGTGGAAGGCAGGTAGGGGTGCTTTATAACCCCAGCCCTCGCAACTTAGTGGGTAGTAGAGCAGGCAGCGGGGACAGGCGCGTATGTGGACACCTGAGCCTGTGGAAGGTAACAGGTACTGAGGCCAGGCATGCCGAGGCATAAGACCCTCAGGCCCCAGCGTGGGAGTGGAGTGTTGAGCCCAAGTGAAGGGGTGTAGCAAGGGAACAGGCTGCACAGAGTAGGGCTGCTAGGGAGGCCTGAAGGGCTACACAGTAGCTGGTGCAGAGTAAGGTTGCAAGTGGCGACCTGAAGGGCTGCATTAGAGTAGTTCAGGGAGTGAGCCCCAGTGAGGGGGAGTAAATTGTTGCCCCAGTAAGAGGGCGGGGGAGTTGGACCCCAGTAAGTCCTCAGATGAGGTAAGTCTGAGTTTTGGTTCAGAGGAAGACCCCAGTAAGTCCTCAAATGTTGTGAGGCCAAGTGTGGGTCATAAGTTAAGAACTTTGTCTCAGTTCTGGAGTCAGGGAAGTTGTAGTGGGTAGCTTAGAGCACAGCATGGTGGCACAGTGATGGCAAGCTCCAGGGGCAAGTAAGAGTCTCATATGAGACCCTGGAGTACAGGTCATAGTGTGAGGCACTGTACAACATGGATGCCATCTGCAAGGCCTGGGACATGGTATAGGGAAGGGCAGAGCCATGTGTAACACCCTAGGCATCGGGGTATTAAGTGGACAGCCTCCTGTATTTTACAACAATTACTGTAACAGCAAGATGTGGCAGGTGAGATGGGGGAGAGTGTCCTAGACAGAAGGGTAGGCGAGTATGGGAACCAGCCACGTGATGGCCCCCTGTCACAATATACTCATGTATTTTCATTTTCAGCAGCAATTGCATATCAGAGTATGAGGCTAATAAATACTTATCAAAATTATTTTACGGGTAAAACTTAAGATAGCATCCAATATAACCTATTTATTTTATTCTGTTGAATTTCACAGGACAAAAGTGTCCACAACAAATACTTCAGGCTCCTCATATGCTGAAAGAAGCCATTTCTTCTTATTTGCCTTTTGGCACTTATATCCTCCCTCTTATAGATGTGCCAGTTTACAAATTACTAATTCTAGGAGGAGTCCCCTTATAAAGGGAGGAACTTATTCACTAGCCATCTACATCACCAAGAGTATAATCCCATAAACCTCATTACCACACCAGGCCCTGACTCACATGGGCTAGGCATATCACTCCTAAAACTGATGGGTTAGGGGTATCTATTAAGCAAGATTTCTCAGCAGGCCTACACTACTGTGAGCACTGGCCATAAAAATATTCAGAGGAACTACAGTGATTGCTGTCACAGGGTGTGTCTATACACATATTCCTCCAAGGTCATTTTTCCTCATGATATTCCTCAGCTTATTCAGTCCCTGTTTTGTGTTTCTCTCTCACTTCCACAGGTTTCCTGGCATGGATGATTCTCATTTGGCCTATAACATTATACACTGTGCAAAACCAGGAAGAATCAGTGTGGTTTCAATCCTATGCGGGAGAAAAAAATAAAAGAAAAATCTTGTTTCACTCAGGTTTTCGCTAAATAAGTAAGTTGCATTTGTTTAATTTAAATCTGTTTTTTTTTAACCAGCTGAAGTTAAACTAGTGCAAATTCCTGTGTGGACTCTTAGTTTGGTTTAGTTTAAACCTCATCTTAATCAATTTAAACTAAATTCAAATAAAATTGGTCAATGAAATAAGAGTGCCTCCACAGCCTTTTGCACTAGTTTAAATCAGTTTAACATCCCATCTTTAATAAAACTAATCTAATGCACACAGGTAGCCAATGCCTGAAAGTACACTGCGGGCGCATCTACATGTGTGCATTTACTGTACAGTAACTGAAATTACTGTGTAATATGGACGTGCATCTACACGTGCATGCCTGTACTGCACAGTAAAGCTTGAACAAAGAGGTGGGCATTTCCTTTCCCCCACCCATGGGGAAAGAGGCAGGGAGTGCGCATAATCACCTCCCTTATGCTCAGTATCTGCTTTCTCATTGTAAGGAGTTGAACTGTAATTATAAGTCTATATAACATAAGTCTATATCATACATTGGCTATATATATATATGGTGGAGGCCCAGGATGTGTGTGATGTTTGCAAGGTGTAAGGCAGATCTACCTGTTTTGAAATGCTGTGATAAGGAATTGAACCATTACAATTATTATTGACCATTAATAAATCATCATTAATGTTACTATTACTACAAACTTATTAATATATTAATATTGGAATTAATAGTATTATTGACTCCTATTATTAGTATTATTTGTTATTATCTTATAAGTCTATGTAAATCAGGATGAACATCAACTATAATTATAAGGCATAATAGTTCAGTTGTTAAGCAAAACCTGAAGGAAGTGTTGTCATTCTCTTCATCTTCTCTCCCTTCCTTTCTCTTTCTGCCTCATGTCACACCAACAGGGATTGATCAGCCTGCAGCTAGCAGTGAAAGGGGATCCAAAAACTGGAGGGAGGGAGGAGAGAAAGAGCATTGGAATTTGTATTGGTGCCTCTTGTGCACCTCGCATACCTTCCTTCACACCCATAAAATTCTACCAGCCCCGTTTTCAATAAATTTGAACCAAACAATGCATCCCCCAAAACAGAGATGACCCTATCAGTGTGGGGGGCAGTGGCATACTGACAGCAGTCAGTGGTGCGGCTCACCCCTCCGCCACCATTGAAACCACCACATAAGGCATCTTGTCTGGGGCACGTGCAGGAGCAAGGGCAGTGGCACCCTGGGCTTCTGCCCCGGGCCCTAGAAACCCACGGTACACCACTGGTGCATGACCTCAAGCAGATTAGCACCCCCCGTGCAGAGCTGGTCCTGCATGCTGTGGTGGCATGAGAGTCCAGATGCGAGGCCAGTGGCAACACTGAGGAGTCAACCCGTCCACTCTGCCCATCTCTGTGGGGCCCCCAAAGTGCTGTGCCCAGCGTGGTCACTTGGATTTGTGCCCCCATAAGAATGACCCTCCCACGCTCAGGGCATAGACAAGTGTCAGGTGTCACTTACCAAAGGTGGCATGTAGCACATCGCCATGTCCTCTTCTGAGTCGCATGTCTCAGAGGTGCGGGAATCAAATAGCACTCAAAACTTCACTGCACTCCACTTGATCAGCCTTCAATCTTCTCAAACCCTGGATTCACATTGCTGTGCCCCTCAGGAGCAAGTCTCATGACTGGGATGAGTCCTTCTTTGCCACCTCTGTGTTGTTGTCCCCCACCTGCCTCAGACCTCCCTCATTGATACAGCAAACATGAACCCTGACCTCTGCTTCCCCAGCTTATAGTGTTTGAGTGGGGCAACCACTACCTCCCAGCAGCAGCCTCTTTTTGGTGTGGGAAAAAACCAGACACCCTGGCATCGGGCTGGAAAAAAGCACGAAAAGAAGGTGGAAAAGTTTGCAAAGTTCCTGGGTTTGTGTACAAGGAAAGCAGGTTTTAAGCCTCATGTCACCCCCTCGCTTTGGTATTCCAAAACAAAGGAAACAATGTCTGGCACCTGGCTGGAAAATAGTGTTCAAACTGGTGTGCAAACAGGCGTGCTCTGTGGGGCACAGGCCGGGAGGTGGCTGGGGGAGCTCTCCCCCCCATGCAAGCAGGGACAGCCCAGGGGGCAGCAGCCGAGGCCACCCCAGAAACCAGGGCTCCCCTGTGGGAGGGAGCAGAGCAGCTAGAGGGAGGGAGCAGGGCAGCCATAGGGCTTCTCCAGGGAAGCCTGGAGCAGCAGCCTGATTGGCTGATCTGCCTGGAGCAGCCTGATTGGCTGCAGGGGCTGGGGCAGGAATTTCAAACCTCAACTCTTAAAAGACGTGGTTTGCACAGGCCCCCTGGCAGTTGGAGCTTGAGTCGGAGGAGGTACATGTGTGCCAGCAGCACACATGTACCCAACTGACTTACCGGGCAGCGGAGGCAGCAGCGGAGTGGCAAGAAAGGTAAGGGGCAGGGGCCAGCGCAGCTGAAGAGGATCCAGACGGGAAGCTCCTCGGTGCCTCTTAGCTGAGAAGACCAGGAGCTGTGCTCCTGAGTCTCATGTTAACAGAGAGTGCAAACAGGCATGCTCTGTGAGGGCACAGTGGCATTTGCACCAGCGTTAGGGCAGGGCGGGGAGCAGGTGGGGCCAGTGACTCTCCAGGAGAGAGCACATGTGGGGATCTTGATGGGGGTGATGACTCGGAGTGCAGTCAGGGACCCTGCCCTGATGCTGGCCATTGCCTGGGGTGCCTCTGAGGCCTCCACCTAGACACAGCCTTGGGGAAGGGTGGTGGCACTTCAGCCCCTGGTGGGTCCTCGGAGGCCTGGGGGCAGAGAGGAGGCCAGGGGTCCCCCCACCTATCCCACATGTGCTAGGGTTGAGGCACTGGAGGGGCAGGTGGTGGTACTCCAGGCAGAGGTGAGCAGGTTGAGGGGGATCAGGGCAATTGAAGAGGAAATTGGTGGGTACTTCCTTTCTCTGCAGAGCCAGACACCAGGTAGAGGAGTGAACTGCAGAAGCCCTGAAGCCGATACGGAAGGATGGACAATGGTCACCTCCAGGGCCAGGCTGCTTGCCACAGAAATGGATCCACTGGTGCAGCTGGGGACCAAATACGAAGCTCTGGCTGTGCTGGAGGAGAGTGCGGTGGAGGAAACGGCACGGGAACTACCCTGATCCATCCCTGAGCAAGCTGAGGGCCAGACAAGCTACCGGAGGAAGAAAAGACAGGTTATCATAGTGGGCAACTCCCTACTGAGAGAAGCAGAAGAAAACATCTGCCGCCCAGATCCCATGGCGCATGAGGTGAGTTGCCTGCCAGGAGCCAAGATCCAGGATGTCATGACAAGGATTCCTGACCTGATCCAGCCCTTGGACTACTATCCCATCGTCCTTATCCATGTGGGAACCAATGACGTGGCCAAAAGTAGTCCTGACCATGTCATGGGTGACTACAGGGCTCTGGGGTGCCAGGCTTAGGGAGATGGGGGCACAGGTGGTCTTCTCATCCATTCTCCTGGTCAGAGGCTGCAGTAGACATCACAGCACCTGCATCAGAGAGGTAAACCTGCGGCTCAGGAGTTGGTGCCATACTGCAGGATTTGGCTTCCTGGACCACAACCCACACTTCCTGGCAAGGGACTTCCTGGGGCGAGATGGACTTCACTTCTCACCGAAATGTAAAAGGTTTTCTCCAACACGTGGCTGATCTCATATGTCGGGCTTTAAACTAGCTCAGATGGGGGATGGGAAGGCAGAAGGAGATCATCAGGAACCTGCATTCCATGGGACGTCCAGCAGTATAGCACAGGTAAGCAATAAGGGGCCCATTGGGCATCAGAGCTGGGGGGGTGACAAAGGTGCCAGTCACAGGGGTCAAGTGCCTATACACTAATGCTAGGGGCATGGGGAGCAAGCAGGATGAAGTAGCATTCCTGCTTGCAGAAAACACTTATGACTTAGTGGGGTTAACAAAAACCTGGTGGGACTCTACCCATGACTGGGTGGTAAATATTGAGGGTTATAAGCTATACAGAAAAGATAGAGTGGGGAAGAGAGGGGGAGGGGTTGTGCTCTATGTCAAGGAGCATTATACATCGACCCTTATCAAAATGGAATCAGAGGAGGAGAAAGTAGAAGGATTATGGGTTAGGATACATGGAGGTCAAGAAGAAAGGGATTTGGTGGTAGGAGTCTGCTACAGACCCCCACAGCAAGGGGAAGAACTAGATTTGGAACTCCTGAAGTAGCTCTCAGAAACCATAAAGACTACAGAGGCGGTAGTCATGGGGGACCTAAACTACCCTGACATCTGCTGGGAGACGCAGACAGCATATTCCCACCATTCACGCAGGTTCCTATCCTGTGTACAGGACCTCCACCTGATGCAGGAGGTACATGGTCCCACTAGGGGGAATGCCTTACTGGACCTGGTATTGGCAACAGGGGATGACATGGTAGGGGACCTGCAGATCAGTGGTCACCTGGGGGACAGTGACCACCAAATAATAGAATTCATTGTAAGGCATAGAGTGGGTAAGGCAACTAATGGGGTGGAAGTGCTAGACTTTAGGAAGGTTGACTTCAGCAAGCTCAGGTGTTTAGTCAATGATGCACTGCAGAGTAATAGATTTGGCAAGATGGGAGCCCAGGAAGAGTGGCTGTGCCTTAAGGAAATGACCCTTCGGGCACAGGGGGAGAGGATTCCGATGAAGGGAAAAAGGGGGAAAGGGGCCAAGATGCTTCCTTGGCTGACCAGAGGAATCCAGAGCAGCCTAAGGGCAAAAACGGGGGCATACATGCAGTGGAAACAGGGAGAGATTACTAAAGAGGAGTATACCTCCTCAGCTCACAGTTGTAGGGAGGCATTTAGAAAGGCCAAAGCTACCATGGAGCTGAGGAAGGCATCCCAAGTTAAGGATAACAAAAAACTATTTTTCAGATATATAGGGAGTAAAAGGAAGGCCCAGGGTAGAATAGGAACACTACTGAATGGGCAAAAGCAATTGGTGCCAGACAGGGAGGACAAGGCTGAACTCCTCAATGAGTTTTTTGCCTCAGTCTTCCTAAACGAGGGGCAAGACAAGTCTCACAATGGGATTGTAGAGAGGCAACAGCTGGGTGCCAGACTACCAAGCATTGACCCTGAGATGTTGCAGAGTCACTTGGAAGGACTGGATGTATTTAAGTCGGCAGGCCCGGATGAGCTCCATCCGAGGGTACTGAAGGCACTGGCCGATATCATTGCACAGTCACTGGCAAGAATATTTGAGCACTCGTGGTGCACGGGCCAGGTCCTGGAGGACTGGAAAAGGGCCAATGTAGTCCCTGTTTTCCAGAAGGGGAGGAAGGAGGATCCAGGCAACTACAGGCCAGTCAGTCTCACCTCCATCCTTGGCAAAGTCTTCGAAAAGAATATTAAGGCTCATATATGCGAGAGCCCAGCAGGAAAAATTATGGTGAGGGGAAACCAGCATGGGTTCATAGTAGGTAGATCATGCCTGACTAATCTAGTCTCTTTTTATGACCAGGTTACAAAACACCTCGACACAGGAGTAGGGGTAGATATCATTTACTTATACTTCAGGAAGGCCTTTGATATGGTATCCCACCCCATACAGGTGAACAAGTTAAGAGGCTGTGACTTGGATGATTACACAGTCCGGTGGGTGGCAAATTGGCTAGAGGGTCGTACCCAAAGAGTGGTAGTGGATGGGTCGGTATTGACCTGGAAGGGCATGGGTAGTGGGGTCCCACTGGGCTCAGTCCTTGGACCAATACTCTTCATTGTCTTCATCAGTGACTTGGACGAGGGAGTAAAGTGTACTCTGTCCAAGTTTGCGGATGATAAAAAACTGTGGGGAGAAGTGGACACACCAGAGGGCAGGGAACAACTGCAGGCAGACCTGGACAAGTCGGATAAATGGGCAGAAAACAATAGAATGCAATTTAACAAGGAGAAATGTAAGTGCTGCACCTAGGGAGGAAAAATGTCCAGCATACCTACTGCCTAGGAAATGACCTGCTCGGTAGCATGGAAGCGGAAAGCGGGGGACTACTGCCACTGCTGGCCCGCTGAGCAACCCTTGCAAAGCCAGCAGACCAAGGCACTTAAGGGAGCCCA
>NW_017728912.1:23069143-23090019 GCF_001723895.1 Crocodylus porosus | reverse complement strand
CTGCAAAAATCTCTGCAGCGCTCTGCTGTACTGTGAGCGGGGCACTATTCTGAGCAGCCATGGGTCGCGGTGGCTGATAAACAGAAAAAAGCAATGGTTGCCTTCCCCCCCAGAGGAGGAAAATACACACCCCCACCATGCAGTGCACAAAATGCCGGCAGGCACAGAGACAGACCCTGCAACAGTGATGCACCATTTGTACTGCCCAAAACTTACAAGTATTCACTTTGGAAACAGGTCCATGGCTGCCACTGCCCATGCTAGCTGTAAAAAATTAAAGCAAATAATTAGTTTGGCGTCTGTTACATTACAAACTATTGAACTCGTCATGCATCACAACCAAAAGAACATAGCGACCCACCTAAGCAACACGTGAATTTCTCCCCCTCTTCCTAGCCCCCCAAACCCAACTAGCACGAACCTGGGCATTGCCTGGCACATTACAAGGGACTTACCAGATCCAGCATGTTCCTGGGTCTTAGTAACAGTAGCTGATGTATTGCCTACATCAGTTTCTTCTTGACCCTCCACCTCCTCCACTTCAGTATCTGTGCTGGTCCGTGGAATGGAGGGGCTAAGTGACACTAATTGTATGGTGACCAACGGTTCTTCCTGCTGCTTCCTTCTCCTCCTCCTCCTCCTGCCCAACCGTGGTGCTGAAAGTCTCCATACCCAGGTTGTTGCCCACATCCTTGGAGAGAATGATGGACAGCTTGTCATAGAAGGGGACAATTGTGCGACCTGCCCCAGAATGAGAGTTTGCATCTTTGGCTCTGTAAAATGCTGATCTCAAGGACTTGATCTTGCACCAGACCTGGGTCCAGTCATGATTGTGCCCTCATGTCTGCATGCCCTTTGCAATCTCGACACAAACAGGCTTATTCTTCCTACTTTCTGGCATGTCTATGATCCTTTGATCTCACCAAAGGTTGATTAAGTCCTCCAGTTCTTCCTGGGTCTAATTGGGTCCATGGGCATTGGAGCTATCAGCCTTGTGGGCCATTGGCTCCATACTGCTGGCCTTGGCTTTCTGAGACATGGCAAAGCAGCTCATGGTCAACAGCACAAGCGATTTGTGAAAGGGAGCTTGCAAATTTGGGGGGGGGGGGCATTATACTCAGGGTCTGGGAAAATTCCAAGGATTGTGAAGTCATTACCTATAAGTACCTATAAGTATCAAAATACCTGAAGATGATGAAGCACCCATTTAACAACAAAAAATACCTGGCGATGGGGTAAATAAGGCCATTGTACTTTAGGGTGGCTGCTCAATGGCCTGGAATGTTGTAAGAATTGATACTTAGCTACCTGCTTGTGCAAAATAATTTTATTACAGAAGCACAACTTGTTTTCACTAATGTGGCAAAAGTTTTGAGTAGCCTACATTACCAGGAGAGAAGAAGGCAAAACATTTTTTGCTTGCAAGCTTGATTACAGGATGAAAGGATGTGCAGAATCCCCAGTGCCCTGGGTTGATGGGGTGAAGTGAGACCAAGCTCCAGACCACACAATACCCTACAGTCCCTGGCCCCCCACCTGGTGCAGATGGGTGAGAAGCCGCTGCTGACTAAGAGAGGCCAAGTAGAGACTGAGGATGAAATATGGAGGACATGGGTGAGCAGGAGGAGGAGGTGGCAGTACTGCTTCTGCAAATGCTGTCTACCTGGGGATTACTGCTGAATGCTTGAGAAGGATAAGAACTGTGCTACAGTGTTCAGTGGCAAGTTGTGTTCGTGGTTTAACAGCATTAAAGACAATAAGAAGAAGAAGATACAGGTACCCAGAGGACTTGGAATACACAAGGAAAGCAAAGAAGTGGAATTTGACCAGGCTTTGCTGAGAAACCTGAGGGCCAGAATCTGCAGAGTGTGGGCCCACAAGAGCACCTTGGACCAGTGGGAGCAAATTATGCTGGCGACTTGGAATTACTGGCAGTGGCTGGAGATGTTCCGAATGAAAAGGGAGATGTTCTATCATATCATCTCACTGCTGGGGCCATACATCATGAGGCAATGATGCAAACATGTGCCGGGGCATCTCACCAGACAAGAGGGTTGTAATGGCACCATAAAACTGGCCAGCCCATCCAGCCTCTGCTGCATTGAAAACTGGTATGGCATTTCTGCCTGCACAGTTGGGCTGGCAACTTGTGAGGTATGCCATCTGCTTCAGGAGCTTGCTACAAACAAAATTATGCTCCTGGTGAATCCACAGCAAGGCATAAATGGCTTTAATGAGAAGGGGTTCCCGAACTGCATGGGGGTTTAAACAGCACTTACATCCCAGTGCTTTGCCCTGCAGGGAGGAGGAGGACTTTCACAAACAGGAAAGGATATGCCTCTGTGATTCTGCAAGCCATGGTGGGCCACCGGGGCTGGTTCACAAACATTTATGTGGGCCTGCAACGCACATGATGCATATGTGTTCAGAAACTCCCCTCTGCATTGCCTCATGGAGAAAGGACACTACGCACCCAGTGTGAAGGAGACAGTGATCCACCGTGTCACCGTTCCCCCAGTTTTATCAGAAGACGCTGCCTGCCCCCTAAAGCCTTGGCTCATGAAGTCTTATGGAGGGAGCATCACCAACCCACAGAAGCTGGTTTTTAACTACCATCTGAGTAGTTGCAGAATGGCCGTGGAATGTGTGTTTGGCTGACTGAAAGGACGATGGAGGGCACTTACTTGCCAGCTTGAGATGGAGCAAGAAAATATCATGGCCTTTATAGTAGCAGCTGCAAGCCCGGGAGGGGTTTTCAAGGAGTTGTGGGAAGAAGAAGCGCAACAGGCAGTGGCTAGACAACAGAGATGTGTCCAGGCAGCAGTAGCAGCACAAGGACTGAGGAGATATCCTCAAGGAGAGGCTGGTCGGACGGCCCTTGTGGATGATTGTCTGGCAGGATATATTGCTGACAACAACACTTAGTAGTGCTTTGTTCTTCTGCTAGCCATTCCATAGTGGGGGAAACTCCAACCCTGAAATAATCCCAGATTAGTCCTTCCTCACACCTGAGACCCATGGGTATAAGTGGGAAAAAGCAAACCTTAGAAGGCCCTGAAAAGAAAGGTCTTTTTTTTTTGCTTACCACTTAATCCTTTGAGTTGCGTTTAACTTAGTGATCTTTGATCAACGAAGCATGTGTTTACAAATATGACCCTTCTCTTAGATTAAGTCCTAAAGCTAGATCAGGGCAATCAATAGAAGGGTAATGTGTCTACGCTCCTCAGTAGTTTATAAAGAGAGGGATATTTTATACATCCCTTGATAGGCTTAAATGTTAATAAATGATGTGCAAGAAGGTATTTTATGTCTCTCCATTTAACGATGATCTGACAGCCACAATTACAAGCCTTTCTCAGGCCCCAGCAGTCCTGCTAAACCTGAGAAGCTTGAAGAGGCAGCAGGTGGAAGAGCTTTCAGCCAGGTCATCATGAGTAGTAGCGGTAAGTATGGGTGTTGGTTCTGTATTAGAGTATTTGCAGCCCCAGGGAAGACCTGCAACACAGACATTCCTTTTCCTAGGCTGATAGGGAGAATGGACAGAGTCTCCAGATGGAATATTAGCATCTTTTATACTGCGAAGGGCCAGATTCTGCCTGGTCTCTGCATGTCTGAACAAGAAGAGATGGGCACAAGAAGCATCTGTATATCACCTTGTGAATCTACACCCTGCACCTGGCTAGAATCCTATTAGAATCAACTCTCTGCTAACAATCCCATGGGTATCAAGTGTCTGATAGGGAATGGAGGAGACAACCGCCCTCCCCACCTCTCTACACCACTGACAGAGGATGGAAGAACTCTGCCTAGACCAGCAAAGCTACTGTTAGTCTATAAGTCTCATTCTGGGAAACACCAGATTCAACTCATAGTTGATTTGACCTACATAAAGGGTTTGTTTGGGGTTTTGTGGGGGGCAGGCTGTTTTTGTTTGGGGGGAATTTTTGGGGGGGTTGGGTTTTTTTGAGAGCCCTGGCTACTACATCTCTCCTTTGCAGCTTAATGCCTGCAGGGACAGGACAATATTCTAAGCTTGAGGAAGCTGGGGACAGTTTGCCAAGCTGATGTGAAGGGCAATTAGAAATAAACCTCATTGCTAAGTGAAAACCGAGAGATGAGAATTCCCTTGTTAGGCTGCATGTCCTAACCAGGTCTAAAGTATTGTATTCCTGTGTGTTTACATGCATTCACCATGACCTCTCTGTAATCTGAAACACAGCCTTCACTCTTGTGCATTAAAACAGCCACAATTCACTGTTGTTAGTGTGCACATTCATTAGTCCTGTTAACCACTGGGGTACTGCCTAAGGCAGTATAGAGCTGTTTCCAGGCATCTATTTGTTCTCTACTGTATGCACTGTTTCACTCAGTGGGAATTATACCCCACTGAAGGCAAAAGGCTAGTCAGACACTGAATGAAACCATGCAGAGCTATGAGTAACACCCTGTGTTTTCACTGCATTATCATCCCCAAATGCAAAGGAATGGCCATTGTAATTCTATTAAAATCCCACAAGATAATTTTTTCTGTCAGTGACAAGCTCTTTCTTTTTTCTTTTAGCAGAGCAGGAGATTGCTAGTTTACACATCTGTCTTATTAAAGCACCTACTGTTCCTCTTTATTTCCAAACTGACAGTTTTTTATATGATAAACGAAAGGCTAACAGACTTTCATCCCCCTTTCTCACTAGTGGACAACACTAGCAACAAAGGATGTTATTGAATTATTATTATACTTTCTTGCCACTGATTGGTACTAAAATGCACATCATCTAGGATTAAAAGAAAAAATCTTAATAGGTTATAAGAACAAGGCCTGATTTTCATATTTGGGATAGGATTAAGTTGACATTTTAACTGTATTTATTCTGTGTCCAGTTATAGTTAAACCTAGTTTGACATCCACGGCCTCTGCCTTGCTCCCTTGATTTTGCACAAGGACTGTTGATTCCCTAGGTGTATCTGAAGAATGGTCCAGTCCTTAAATGCAGAGTTTCTGGGCCCAAATTACAGCCTTTCTTTGGCTACCCACCAAAACTTTAGTCATTTTTGAGGGATAGCCTTGTGGTTAAGATAGTGGACTGGAATTCAGCAGATCAGAGTTTAATTCCTGCATCTGTCACAAACCTTCCTTTCTGACTTAGGTTGCTCTCTGTGCTTGGTCCTTACTTTTTTATGTTTGGCATTAACACTTATATACAATTGATTGCAACCATCCTTTCATTCTTCACACTTTACTGCTATTGATTAGGCCTAATTTTCCAGTGCTTTTTTATGACATGGACCATACCTTAATAGCGAATTTGTCTTGTGGTTCATCTTGCACCCCTATCACAATTACAGGGGCCAACTACTCTTGTGCTGATAGTCAGACAACATTGCTGTGGTCACTACAGCAATTATTTAATGGGAAAAGTAGTGTTGGAAAAGCATTTAATATACTAAACTGTTTAAAATGTCATTTAGCAAGTGAAATAAGGTGGAGAAACCTGTGGCTAGCTAGTTCTCCATGGACCAATAGTTTAGCCACTCTTGATCTATGACAGAGGTGTTCAACCATTTGACCTTATCAGCTAGAAAAGAAGCATAGTGCCTGTCCCCAGCTACTTTGGACCCCATATGCCAACATTGGGACCTAGGGCATCACACTGCCTCCACCTGGCCCTGCATGCCAGGATAAGGCTCCATACTACTCTGCATGGCTGTTCTGCTGTGCAGGACCATGGCCTGTGGGCCAGGGTTTGAGTACCCAACAGTGAGGTAAGCAGTCAACAGTGACAAAAGAACAGGTTAGGGACTGTTTAGAAAAGCTAGGCATATACAGGTCCATGCAACTGGATGGGATGCACTCAAGGGTGTAGAGGGAGTTGGCTGATGTGACTGCAAAGCCACTGGCCATCATCTTTGAAAACTCGTTAGGACTGGGAAAGCTCCTGGTTGATTGGAAAAGGGCAAATATAGTGCCCATCTTTAAGAAAGCGAAGAAGCAAGATCCAGGGAACTACAGACCAGTCAGCCTCACCTCAGTCCTTGAAAAAGTCATGGAGCAGGTCCTCACGGAATCCATTTCCAAACATTTGGAGAAGATGATCAGGAACAGTCAGCATGGATTCACCAAGGGCAGGTCATGCCTGACCAACCTGATTGCCTTCTATGATGAGATGACTGGCTCTGTGGATGCAGGAAGAGCAGTGGACATAAAATACCTTGACTTTAGCCAGGCTTTTCAAACAGTCTCCCACAACATTCTTGCAAGCAAGCTAAGAAAGTACAGGTTGGAGGAATGAACTACAAGGTGGATTGAAAACTGGCTGAATTGTCAGGCTCAGACGTTAGTAGTCAATGGCTTAATGTCTAGTTCGCAGCCAGTGTCAAGTAGAGTACCCAAGGGGTCAGTTCTGGGGCCAGTTTTGTTCAGTATCTTCATCAATAACTTGAAAGATGGGATGGATTGTACCCTCAGCAAATTTGCAGCTGACGCCAAGCAGGGGGGAATGGGAGATAGGCTGGAGGGTAGGGCTCAAAGAAACATACAGGGTTCAATACAGACAAGTGCAAAGTCCTGCACTTAGGAGAGAACAATCCTATGGTACAGGCTGGGGACCAACTGACTAAGCAGCAGCTCTGCAGAAAAAGACCTGGGGATTAGAGTGGACAATAAGTTGAATATGAGCCAATAATGTGCCCTTATTGTGGAAAAAGCTAATGGTATACTGGGTTGCATTAATAGGAACATTGCCAGCAGATTGAGGAAAGTGATTCTTCCCCTCTATTCAGCACTGTGGAGGCCACATCTGGAATATTGTGTTCAGTTTGGGGGGCCCCCACTACAGAAAGGATGTGGACAAATTGGAGAGAGTTCAGCAGAGGGCAACAGAAATGTTTAGGGGGCTATAGCACATGGCTTGTAAAGAGACTGAGGGAACTGGGCTTATTTAGTCTGGAGAAGAGAAGACTGAGGGGGGATTTAATAGCAGCCTTCAGCAACCTGAAGGGGGCGTTCCAAAGAGGATAGAGCTAGACTGTTCTCAGTGGTGGTAGATGGTAGAACAAGGCACAATGGTCTCAAGTTGCAGTAAGGGAAGTTTAGGTTAGGTATGAGAAAGAACTCTCTCACTAGAATGGTAGTAGTAGTAAAACACTGGAACAGATTACCCAGAGCGGTGGTGGAAGCTCCATCCTTGGAGGTTTTTAAGACCTTGGAGGTTTTATTAGACTTTGGGTGGGATAATATAGTTGGGGATGATCCTGCTTTGAGCAGGGGGTTTTACTAGATGACCTCCTGAGGACCCTTCCAATCTTAATTTTCTGTTTCTATTATTCTACCCTTGGTCAAGGGAATGGTATCCGAAAGATCAAGATACAATTGTGGTATTGCTGAGGTCATTTGCAGTCCTTACATTTGTTCAGTAGAGGGAGCTATATCTTCTTATTCCTCATTATTAAGTTGTGGATCTACATTTAGTTGTCTTGTTTTTCATGCTGTCAGCTAATGAAGCAATTACAGGACACAAAGAGCTATTTGATTGCAGCTCCTCTCTTTGGAATCTTTTTTTTTAGTTGCACCATCTCCTTGACAATCATAAGGCATATGTAATAAGATAGTGGACTATTAACTTACAATCCTTTGGCTATGGCTTGTTTGCAGAATTATATTTACATTTCAACCTGTCTTGGACCTGAGAGAAAAGCATTTGTTTTCCCACAGGGGAGAGTTATATACCACTGATCTGTCATGTAAATGCGGATAGATCATGTAAATATGGACAAGCTACTATACCACTCCCCAACTACAACATGAGATAATAATACTTTTAATTTCACTGGCCTGTTGCAAGATTTAACTTATATTTATTTAATTAATGTTTAATTAACAATGTTAATTAATTAATATTTACAGGGTATTCAGAGATTCTCCAAAGAAGGATAGGGTACTAATTTAATATCATCATCATTAAACACCCATTGTGGGAGGGTTTCCTTTATTTATCTCAACGTAGTTTGGCTTTTTTTTGCAACTGCACTTTGCTACACAGAGGTGATACAATTCATGGTACTTTTTTTCCCTACACCGTGTTCTAATTTTTTTCCCCTTAAAAATAATATCTAAGTATCTTATTTAAAAAACAATATGAAATCTCACAAGGAAAAAATAGCTTCATGAGATTTGACAAAGGCTGCAGCCGTTGTTATGAGAAACACAATGTGAACATTTAAACGTCCATACTCCCAAACTGATAGGATCAGCTGAATATCTCCATGTAAACATATTCCCTCTCTTCATTCATCTTTGGGAAATGGCTTTGTGACTAAGGCACTAGCATGAAATCCAAGGGATCTGAATTTAATTCCTATGTCTGTCACAGACTTCCTGTATGATCTTGAGTGAAATGCTGGGTGAAAGGTTTCCAGCGGCAAAAGGGGCAGTTAGAGAGGTAATGCCCATCAGAAACCTAGATGCTCTTTGCATCTCTGAAAAACTCCATCTGTACTTCTGTCAGATAGCAAGTGTTTTATCTCTTTCTTATGCTACTTAAGCTTCTTTGGGCAGGGGCAGTTTCTTATTCATTCTTAGCACTATGGGGTAATGACTTCAGTTGGGACCTGTAGGCACTAATGTAATACAAATAAATAATAAAAACCATGCTTCACCTGTGGTAAACTGGTGTCATTTATATATAGAGGGATAAAAGTACATTTGCATTCTAATTCTCAAAGTACATCATTTTAAAGGGCACATCTTTCTCTGAATAGCAACTGTGTTTTAAAAAAAAAGCCATTTTCTGCCCCCAATTGTTGTCCCTCATTGATATTAATAAATATATTCTCTGCAAGTAAAATCATTGGGTGGAGGAAGGCTCCTAATTGAATCCTGCAACTACATTTTTGTCTAAAGCCCAAAGGAAAACAATTTTGCAGTCCAACAACTTGGTTCACTTTTATCATTTTTTGAAAATAATTGTGTTTTGTGCACTTTTGAACTGCTTCTGGTCTTGAAGTGGATTTGCCAGAACACCCATACACACTGCCACGCACACAGAAAGAAGAGAAAGGCAGTGGGAGGGGAGAATGAGAGAGAGAGGGAGAGAGAGAGAGAGAGAGATGGAGAATGAACAGTGTTTCTTCCAGTATTTCTGCATCTGTAAGCAGGAAGGAATGAAAGAAAGAAAGTCTATTCTCCTGAGAATTCCTGCCCAGTTCTTTGCAGATTCAAGAAGCAATTTCTTTGTTATTTCTCCATATATGTATGGGAAATCCAATATTTTGGCACAACTCTAAGATCAGCATCATTAAGAATATTGATTTCTTTTAATAGTCACCTTGTACCCTGTACCGCCAAATGCAGTCAGAATGTCAATTCTTTATCAATGTGAGCTGTTGACATGGAAACAGATCTGCTGAAATGGAAGCAATCAGAAAATGTGCTACTCTAAGTTATACTTAGAAGTGGTAAATCTGTGTGTGCTACAATAGATTTAAATACCCAATAAACTACACAGAAGAAATAAACAACTATTTGGGGTGATAGTCGTTTTTGTTGTTTACATCATAGACTGCATTTAGAAAGCCTCCCGTGTTACTATGGTAACTGTTTTTGCTTAAACGTAGTTGTGGACGCACTTTAAGTATGATCTAAATTAACTGAAGAGGAAGGAAAATAGCTGAAGGAATGATTTGATGTTGCTATCAATCTTGCCCATCTATGGTGTGTATTGGGAGGGGGAGGGGCAGTGCAAGTCGTAGGGCTTGAGGCTTCATGCATTCCCATTTATGCTCTCCCTGTGCCTTGGTAAGAACCTGAAACAGTTGATTAGTTGTTCCAGTTATGCTATGAAGATAATGGGGAGACATAGAGCCATCTGTCATTTGCTTACTGCTCCCAATACCCCAAATCAACTCACTCTCTTCTTCAGTTACCTGATATATCCATTGCTATGAAACTGGACTCCTACGAAACAATGGGAGAAGACTCGGTGTGTCTCAGAGAATACTCAGCACTACCTTCCTGGCCTTCTCCAGGACAAAAGAGCAGAGCTGCTGAAGGAAGTCAGACTGACCAACTCAAGCACGATCTGCAAGCGAGGATGGTCAAAACCTCACAGAAAACTTCTCACAGACCTAAAAAAATAGCACAGATGCTTAACCCACTTCTCCACAACTGAGATTAAAACAAAGAGTCTCCATGTCACAGAAGCCAGATTCAGAGAATCATAGACTCTAAGCCCAGAAGGGGCCATTGTGAACTGCTAATCTTAACTGGGATCAAAGAAATCTCTGATCTGAAAAGGATGACAAAGTTGCCTCGCAAGCAGATAAAGGTAGTTATTGGAGATGGTGATTGTTGATGAAAATATAGAGGAACAACCCAAGATGAAGGGAAAAATAGCAACAAGATAACTGTCAGGGAAAAATTACTAAATAAGTAAAGGAGGACTGGGAGCATTAGAGAGCTAAGGGCTAAGGTATTTCAAAAGCCTGGGAATATCGGAGATGCTCTAGGTACCGAACCTGTGAACTTAATGGGGGAAAACAATCCTCATTCAGCTGAGATAAGACATCAGGATATTTTGAGCAGTTTTCTTTGCACATTTCTGCATGATTACTTTAAATAATGACACATACCTCCCAAAAGATTGTGCATCAATTAGCAAGGGAAGGAAGGACATGCATCATTAATTATACACAGGTCTCTTGAAATATGCACGTGGAGTATAGCATAACTCATTCTAAAAATAGCAAGAAGGCCAGCCTTGTACAGGTCAAGTTTTATTTTAATTCCTAAAATAAAACATTTGAAATTAAACAATGAAGCTATAGGAACCCTGCTGTTTAGCCTCAGTGGGGGTTCCAGATATATTTGCTACACCCTATGATGCATCCTAGAACATATATTTATTAGAATTTACATATACATACACAAACAATAATCTACATTTAAAAATATATTAGATATAAGAGTTCTTTACATTTTTGGCCTTAGTATCTATGACTCTCTACAACTAGCTTTTCTGGTAAAAGTGCTGCCACCTTTATTAATTATTTTACACAGAAGCTACAAGTAGGATCAGACACCCAGCACAGCACAGCTCAGCACAGCACGAAGGCATTGTCCACACTGCTGACATGGCTATTTTAGTCAGGGCTGTGAAGAGGTGTGCTTCCTGACTGATGTGGCTATGCTGACAGAAGCCCTTTATGTGATCACAAGTAAGTGTAAAGTGCAGCTCTGTTGGTATAGCTGTGCCTGCACCAAAAGCACTCTGCTAATAAAGTATACTAATATTCTTACATTGATAAAACACAGATGAGGCCATAGCTAGTCTGCATCCTTGCCATTGAGAAACAAGCCCTGTCCATCACTTACATCCTGAACCCACAAAAGACTGCTAATTGGACAACATTTCCAGCACAGAGTGGTCATAAGTAGGGGTGAGCCAATAGAGATTTTTGAGGCCGATACTCTTAGCCAACATTTAAGGAGGCATATTGGCTAATACCAATGCAATTTCCGATATAGCTGCCTCCAGCTGTAAGTCCGGTGTGGTGGAAGGGAAGGGAAGGAGCATGGGGGGTCAGATCAACCCTGCCCCGTGGTGAGGGAGGGGGCAGGTACTGCCCAGGCAGAGCAGGGGGGGCGGGGTGTGGAGCTGCAGCTTGAGGTGGGGGATTTGGTTCCAACCACTGCCTGCACCCCGGGGGGCACAAGGGGGGGTGACATGTGCCTCCCAAATCTGCGCAGGGTGGGGCGGGCTGCAGCCGGGGCTGCACAGGACTCCTCTCAGCGGAGGCTGGATGCAAAGCAGGCACCAGCAGCCCTGGGAGGATGCTGCATACACCCCAAACTTTGCTGCTGCTCTGCTCTGAGTGCCACGACCACCAGCTGCCCGGTGCAGCCCCAGCTTAATGCCCTGCCTGCACCCATGCACAAGGAAGAACCAGGGTGATGCTGAGTGGCTGGTGGCGGTGGTGCCGAGAGCAAAGCAGTGGTGAAATTTGGGATGGAAGCAGCATCTGCAGGGCTGTGCCAGACTCCTCCAGGGGTGTGGGCCCTTGATCTGCTTGCCAGATGACAGGAGGATGCTGCTGCTGGCTGGGACTGGGTCTGGGTGCAGACCGCACCCAGAGCTGGGAAGATCAGTGCTGCCAGTGGCCCCAGCCAGCAGCACCAGTCTCCTGTCATCTGGCAGGCAGATCAGGGGCCTGCACCCCCAGCAGGAGTCTGGCACAGGCCCTGCAGCCCTTCTGGAAGTGCAAGCAAGCCCCCAATCTGACTCCTGGATGACAGGAGGCTGGTGCTGCTGGCTGGGGCACGTATCTTCCCAGAAGGGGTGTGCCAAGCTGGCAGCACTGGCCTCCTGTGATCCGGCAGGCAGATCAGGGCCCCTCACACCCCCAGGTGGAGTTAGCAGAGCCCCACAGCCAGCCTGAAAGTGGAGGGGGCCCCGATCAGCCTGCTAGATGACAGAAGACTGCTCTTCCTGCCTGGGACAGCTTTGGGCACAGCCTACACCAGGAAGATCAGTGCTGCCACTGGGCCCAGCCTGCAGCACCAGCCTCCTGTCATTCAGCAGGCAGATGAAAGGGCTGTGCAAAATTTCACCAGCTGTTTTGATTTGACACTATTTTGACTCATTTCGAGCTCAAAACAATGAAATTGAATGGAAACAAAGGGCTTTGAACAGCCTCAAAACAAAATGAGGCTAGTTGAAATGTTTGGAAAGTTTTGAAATGTTTTGAGTTTTGAAGCAGCCAGCAGGGAGGTGGTAGGAAACAAGAGAACCAAGGCTGTGCTCCCAGAAGCAGCTGGGAGCACAGCCCTGGCTCTCCCCATCTCCTACCACTGCAGGAAGCTGATCACAGCACAGGGAACAATTGGGCTCCTACAATCGGGCTGGGGATGGGAAGTCAGCCCAGCTAGGCCCAGTTCCCATCCCTTCCCCCACCCCCGTGCTAGATTGGACTGGGGATCCCCCCCCATTCCCAGTGCTAGTTTGGGCCCAGTTCCTTTCCTGCTAGACTGGGCGCTGATCATGGGGCTTGGGTTGGAAACTCAGTTCATTTCCACAGCCTAATGGTCGAGCAAAAAGTTGAAACAGTGTTGAAACAGCCTCACTGTTTTGACGAAGAAAAACAGAACAGCTGTTTCAAATCAAAATGAAATTCGAAACAAAACACTGTTCCGTCCAAACCTTGAAACTGAAGTCGAAATGGAGCAGTCCTGTTTCACACAGCCCTATCAGATGGGGCCTGTCTGCACCCCCAGGAGGGCTGCAGGGGCTGTGCTGGACTGCTCTTGGGGGTGCGAGCCCCCGATCTGTCTCAGGATGACAGGAGGCTGGTGCTGCTGCCTGGGGCCAGCAGCAGGCAGGCCCAGGGCAAATCAGCTCATGCAGGGACCCGCCCCCGCCCTGATCCTGGGGCAGGGGCGGGTCGCTGCACAAGCTGATATGCCCTGGGCCCCATATCAGAGATGGCCCAAAGAGGGTGCCTGCTGGATGACAGATTGGCAACACCAATCTTCCCAGAACTCAAAACGTCAAAACAGCATTGAAACAGCAAAGCAGTTTTCGATGAAACATAACAGAAAAGTGCTTTCAAAACTAAACAAAACTCTAAATGAAATACTGTTCCATCAAAATGTCAAAACAGAAGTCAAAGTGGAACAATGCTGTTTAGCACAGCCCTAGTACTCAGGTGCCTTGAGCCTAAATTCATTGCTATTGCTACAGATTGGTCTTCTTCTTTCCCCTCTGAAACTGATAGTCATTGCCAACTTAAAGACTGCATCACACAGGGGCTAAAACAGAAAATAATTTGAGCAAAGTTGTAAGTGCCTAACCTCAGTTCTCATAAAATCTACTATGAGATACTGAGTAACCAGCCAGAACAGAGAAGGATTGTGATCTCTCAGATCTCATCCCAAAACATAGAAGACAATCATCTCTATTTTAAAGAATAACCCATTCTAAGGGAAACTAAGTCACAAAGCCAGTACATCCATTAGCTTTACCTCCGCATTTGATACTAAAAACAAAAACCAGAGGGTATGATTTTCAGAAGTGCCCAGCCAATTAGGGAGCCCAACTCACACTGAAAGCCAATGGATCTTTTATTTTTAAGTGATGTAACTGCATTTGAAAATCCTACACAGAATTCTCACACTGCAGGCTAGGGAAACAAAATCTACTAGCAAAAACTTGAGTCTCCTGAGTCAGCAGAGGAGGAGATAATTAGCTGTGTAAAATGAGATTTCTTGAGTGAGAATGTACCTGCTGTAATCCTATAGCCAACCCAATTATAAGATGTTTACTGCATTGAAACATGTCTTTTCTGAGATATGTAACTCATCCTGATTCTGGACAAAAGTCAGGACTAGTCAGATCTCCAAAGTCACTTATAATATTCTTTATTTTATAACTTAACTTTCTACAGTGTAAAAAATAGACACAGAGGGCTAAAATGGACAACTATACTACCCTCTAATCACCAAGCATAAGAGTGAATGAGTCTAGCAACCTTAAAAAGAGAACTAATGAGTGAATTCTCTTTTCCACATCACACACAAATTATTCCTCTGTGAATCTCTGAAAGCTTTGTCCCTTATGCAGCTGCTAATTTTGGAAGTGCTCTGAAGGTTAATCATGACTCCCACCTTCAAAAGGGGAGGACCTACTTGTCAAAGAAGAAAATAAAGGGAACAACTTTATGCAAGAAGAGCACAAAAATGATTCATAGTTGCCTTTATCAAGAGAAAGTTTAAAAAATAATAGCAGTAGCAAAATTCTCTTGTTTGGACAAAAGTGCTTTTAGACTTTTCAAGCATTTCTAGTTTGAGACAATTTCATCTGGGATGTGCCCTTTATGAAAGGATTTATTTGCGGGGGGATATCTTTTATTGGACCAATTGCATAGTTGAGATAGAGTAAGACAAGCTTTCAAATACACGACATTCTTCTTCAGGTTGATGCAGTTGGTCCAATAAAAGACATCACTCAAAGAAATCCTGGCCTCTCACATAATTCCTGGACCATCCAGGGTGCATCACTCTAACACTACCTTTATAAAATGAATTAGTAATCTCAGTTCTGTGCCAAGCACATGGTAAATTGAATAACTTGGGAGACTGGTAATGGAAGACACCGTTTCACCTTCAAGGGTGTACGGTTCAAATCTTGCATGTTCCTAAAAGTTTGTTGCCATAGGATGGGAGCTTAGTGATTCTCATGCAGTGAGTTAGTATTTTTACCTAGTGAAAATCTGTCCATTCACAGAAAGCACTGTAATTATTGCCAGTGAACAGTGGCCAATTTATCTGTTTCAGCAGAGCGACCTTGTAGAACATGACCCATACGCTTATCCTAAGTAATAGTCATTCCACATCAAGGTTCAAGTACTTTAAATAAGCTGTGTGGGGAATCTTGCACTGCTTTTCCTATGCTTTATAAATTTTGTGTATAAAGAGGCATTCAGGCTCCAGGGCTGTCAACCTACCACTTTTATTAGCGCTAAATTACCGTCTGTTTCAAATATTAGATCCAGCATTCAAAGCTGCCTCTAGCAAGATTCAATTTTTGGAGGAGCTGAACAACTGTGACAGTTTGGGGTAGAGATTTTGTGGTCTTGTACGTTTGTGCCCACAGGTTTTATAGGCAAAGAAGAAGAAAACATTGCAACAACATTGGGCATTTGCATGGTCAGGTGACTGCATGTAGCATTTGTCCATGCAAAAAAATCAGCAAGCACATGAATCTGAATTTCTCCCTGCAAAGTGGTGTCACACACACAAATGCTGTATGGACAAGTTTGATATTTTCAATTTGCCAGGTCAAGCAGTTTTCAAAAGTCCAAAACATTTTGATGCAAGCAGTTCAATTATAAGACAATCAACAGAGGGAAGTGAAGGTGTGTGCAAAGCCCAAACTGCTCTGAAAAAGAAAACGACGTAGGGACAAGTCCTGTCACCTTCCGTCACTGCATTATCTTCCCCTATAGGGAAAATACCCATGAGTGGTCCAAGAAGTGCATGTTCTGTCACTGAACAGGATTTACCCCTGCATGCCCCAAGGGGAGGCAGAGCTATGCCCCTCCTAATGCACAGATGCACTGAGATCTGCAGGGAAAACCTGACGACCTTGGAACATAAATATAGAGGCCAAGGGGCATATGTTCAGAGGCCTAATACCTTCACATTACTCCCGGAGGCCCACTTATCACCATGACAGCATGAGTGCTGCTCTATGGCCTCCCCACTGGCTGCTGCCCAGCCATTATCTCCTGCTCCTTGAGGGTTTCAGAGATCAGAGGTAATACCGCCTAAAATAATGCTCCCTAGTAGTACAGTTGGTCTCTCTGTCTCTTTTTATAGCTTCCAAATAATAGTACCTAAACATTTACCCAGCACCTTAGATTTGCAACATGAAATCTCCAGGTGTGGACTTCACGGAGTCGCCTGCTCTATTCCCTACCTTGGTCTGTGAGGGCATTCTGGCTGTACCCACACATAGAACCACATGCACATATATTATATAGGATGTTCACTCTCCCTCTCCCCCCTCCTCTTTCTCTGTTCCTGGCTATGGTGAGAAAGCTTTTGCAGAGAGAAGAGTACAGCAGCATGTCCTAATGGAGGTCAAATACTAGGTTAATCTGACCTGCTCAGGAGGCTTGTTCCACTGCTGAAATCCCATGACCGAGAAAGCTTTATTTCTGGCTTCATCCTGGGTTTTGTGACCTGAACTATTCCAGCAGAGCACAGCTGTCTTGACAGGTCATGGACAGAGATGTGGTCACAGATATAATGTATCCTGACCTGCTTATGACTTTGGAGATCAGGGCCAAGGCTGTGAATTGGAAACTAAAGCAGACTGAGAGCAAGCAGGGAGACAAAGACCAGGATGATGTGCTCACAATTGTCCCATCCACTTGAAACTAGACAGCTGCCTGCTGCACAGACCTTGCTTCTACTGTGCAAATATTAGGTTTTTCAGCTTGGTGGCTCATAACAAAAAAATTAACAAAAGAAATCAGTTTGAATCTACCTAAAACATATTCTGTACTTGAGAAATTTTTTGGGCAAAACAAAACCTAATTTCAATCACAGAAATTATTTTTGGTCAAAGTTAACCTGAGATTTTTTATTTTACCCAAAATGAAATATACTTTCTTTCACATTCCTGAACCCTTTTTTTTTTTATCTCCCTCCCCCTCAAACTGAGATCAGATTTGAAACTTTTTTTAAACGGACAGTTAAATGTTTGCCTTGGAAACAATCAACATAAAATATATATAAAATATTTTCCCAAATATTCCTGCCACCCTTTTTTTGCCCAAAAAAGTTTACCAGTTCTGCCTGAACATGCAAACAGATCTGGTTCCCCCTAAAACTGCATTTTTTCCAGGCATCACTGGAAAAGTTTTCCCCTGCTCTTACTCCCGGTGCAGTATTCCAGCCTGCTCAGGAGCAGACAAATGCACGGACTGCTGCAGCCAGGTTTCTGTCTGGGAAAGAGGAGCAAAAATTCCTAGCAAGGTTATCATTAGCATGGAAGACAGATTTTTTCATTTCTGAGCCTACCTAATCACTGTTGCATAAGTAGCAACACTTCTGGGATTTTCAGCTCTGTGGTAACTAGGAGAAGAGAGACAATTGCTATTGATGAGAGGGTAGTGTCCCAGGCTCACTGGGACACTAACAAAACTAACTCACTTCATTTTTTTCTCTGATATCAAGCTGACGTACCAGAAACAAAGCTCTTTTAGGCACTGTAACATATCTGTTGATTGAATCTGTTGAAAATGGGATATACAATATCATGTTGTTGGTGTATCGTTAGAAACAAGGTCCGTGGGGTCACCTCAGTCCACCAGGAAGATGTACAAAGAACAGGATGATACGCTGTGGGACCTCACAACTTAGGGGCTCCTAGAATCCTACATTTCACAGCTGGTAACAGTAGTAGGTATAGTTCTCAGCATATTGGCCTGGAGATTAAGGTAGCTTGTTCATATTGATAAGAGCTGGATTAGATTCAAGAACTTTTGGGGATGAGCTAGCATTGGTGAACATAAGGGCACATCTATACTGTGCTGCAAGTGCCTCTGTGAAAATTCACCCCACCCACTTGCTCCCACTCTGTGTATACTAAATGCTAAAATGTCATGTCACCCCTTTTAGGTGCTACCTGAGCACATCCAGAGCTTCTTTCAGTGTCTGCTATACTCATGAAGGCAATGACTAAGTGGCATTTTTCAATATATAGTGCATAGAGAACAGGAGCAAAAGGGCAAGATCTGTTTGTGCTCCCTACCTTCCTCCAGTATACTATGGACATGCCTAAGACAACAGGGAAAATCATGAGAATAAACAAAAATGAGAACTGAAACAGCAGTATAGTCTGTTCTGTATCATTTGCACATGGAGCAATTAGTATGCCTAGAGCAGTGCTCAGCATGACAGAAACAGGCAAACAAGTCTGTGGGTTTTACTCAGAAAACCCAAAGCAAGATTCACATACTTGCTGCTATACATGAGAAAAAAAAGCAGATGCACTTATCAGAGCCCTTAGCCCCTGATCCACAGATCTCTCTTTTTTAGGCACTTTTTTTTTTTTTACTTTAAATCACTTTAGATCCTACTGAGTTAAGGTCCTAAATACCTACCTGTTCTTAAGTGTCTGAATGACCACTTTCTCCAAGGCACTGGTGGATGTTCATTCCAGATTCCAGCAGTTCACACTGATATGTGAGTTTAAATTACTTAGATTGTGAGATCAGGTTGCAAACTGTATAATAATATTTATCAATCAACTTTCACAGAACAGCTCATAGAAAACCAGAGCTTATAATGTGTAGATTATTTGAGCTATGCTATGGAAGTAGCATAGTTGCTCAATCTAGGCATAGAAAACAATGTGCAATGTATGTTTGCTAAGGGACCGCAAGCCTATACTCCCGCCAGGCCAAGCCTCTGGCAGCGAGATTGTGTTACTTAAACATTTGCAGAAGATGGGTCATACCCAGGATGCTACTCAGCTTGTTCAGCGTTTGGCAAGGAGCCTCAAAAACGTAGAAATAAAATACCTCCTAGCAAAATGGCCTGCACCAGATAGAATCCAACCCCAAATCAGATAACAGGAAGGCCATATGTTTGTGGCCAAGGTAGATTTACAGCCGTAATACCGACAAGCTTATGTTAGTCACCCGATGACTATAGAGGGAAAGATACTTCTGACGCAGAGGAAACCAAATGCATCTACACGTATAGAGGACTGTTTGCAGCATGTGCTGTAAAAGCAGAAGTGGAAGAGAAGGAGGAGATCTTTCAGGGTTTACTAGCAATATTGCATGGGCTATGTTTCTGCAGAAGGAGAGTGGTTAAGAAAGGAAAGCTATGAGGAAGCTGACAGCCAACATGAGGAAGCTGGAAGACACTATGACAAAGCAAAATCAGGACTTCAAACGGCTACAGAGTGAAAAGGAGGAAATTGAAACAGAACTCTAGAAGGTACAGGACAAACTTGATGGATTTCCAAAAGAGAATTGTTAAAAAGCTGTTAAAACATGCAGGGGCTCAGAGTGCAAGTGAAGTTCCAATGGTAAACACAGACAAAGAAAAAATAAAATTGTTGTTGGGGGAACGCTGGATGTGCTTTGACAGTATAACAGCAAAGATAAATAAATACATCCTGCCTTCCATTCCAGATGATTGTGAGACTCCTCAGAAGAAAGTAAGCCAGTCTTATATAGGCAACAGAGTCATGCAGAACCCAGGAAGACTGTTAAAATATAGCAACCAGTTAGAAGCTTCTGCAAAGCAGATCTCTTTAATGCTGTTGTCAGATTGGAGGGGGGAATCAGCTTTTTGAATGTGATCTCAGTTCATTCCTGGATGCCTCTAAATTAAGCACCCGATGCTGCCCCCAACTCTCCTGGCACACTTGCTGAGGTCTAAATGTCCAGTCTCTGTTGAGATGTGGCTCATGCAGTAATATTTGGAAGCTCTGATCTAAGCAGCATGAAGAACTCACAGTAAACACACATCAATAATTGTTAGAAATCTTTAAGTTTTTGTAACAGCACAGGTAAACTATGCCTTTTTAAACAGGATTTTAACTCAGATGCGTGCTAGCTAATTTGCATCCATTGTTCATATGTTTCCTTCCAAGATTTCAATTACTTTTCTTTATAACTGGAGTAATGCCTGCACTGGGACAGCGATCACTCAAAAAGCAGGTTGAATAACAAGCTTATTTCAGCTCGTGGTGAATGGGGTGTAAGGGGTTTTTTATTGGCCAGAATAACTGTCATTATTGTGGAGGCTGTTTAAGCTTTTGTTTTTTCAGATAGCTTCAGAACACAGTTGATTTTCAGCATTGACAAGAACTAAAAAATTCACTGCTGGTCTGAGGTAAACCAAGAGAGAAAGGGAGCTGTGGGATACACCAGAAAGTTACTATGAGCAGATTTTCCAAGGGGATTTGGGTGCCTGAATATGTAGATAGCTGTCCTCTGGGATTTCCAAAATGCTTTGCAAAATCCCATAGCACATCTATCTGCAGCTTGGGTACTTCAATACCATTGAAAGTCTGGTCCCTCCTGCTTAATCTTCTTGTTCCTGCCTTCCCGTATGACAGTATAAATGGGGCAGCACCCAATCTGTTTGTCGCTCCACATACTGAATATGTTCAGCAGCACTCAAGCTGTTAAATATCCCTGAATACGATTTACTTGGGTTGGATTCTGTTTAGAAATACTCACGGGCTTTCTGGAACCAGGTTGCTGAAAACGTCATTATGTTGAGATATTTTCTGTCCTGAATGAAGGAGAAAGATTCATGTGCAGGGTCTGGCTCAGTGCAAGCAAAAGGGGGGATGAGG
>NW_017728912.1:23065435-23069043 GCF_001723895.1 Crocodylus porosus | reverse complement strand
GGGTGGGGAAATCAGCAAATAAACATAGCAAGGTTCAGATTTTTCCTCTGAGGCAAGAAAGCTGGGTTTTATCACTGGAGCTGGAATCTCAGTCTCTGGCAGCTCCCATAATCTTTAATATTTATATGAAGAATGCCAATGTTTGCACACATAATATCCAGGCTAGCTAGCGTGCCAATAAAAAGGAAGAACTTTTAGTTTAATTATTAACCCCGTGGGTGCTTTGGTTCTGTATTTATAGCAGGTATCTCTTTACAGCCTACTGCTCAGTCATTCATCTGGCAATCTGGAAAATGCTGAGGCTGAAGAGGTTAAAAAGGAGCCGTTTGGAAGAATACAATTGTTTTTGTATTACATTGGAGGGTAACTCGGCTGTTTGTCTGTCCATTTACGTATGTATATGAAAGAAAGAATATTTTGCAAGACAGAGTTAAACCAGAATACTTGTACTGGCCATTCTATGTATTGTGGCTTGATAATTAGGAGGAGGAGTGCCCTTCTGTGGGTTAGAGAAACCTGTAAGAAAGATCCTTACGTTAAGCTAGCATACATCAAAAATAATTGACAATGGTTAGGCTTCATTGTAGAGAAGTCTGCACTGGCATTGCAGCCACCAGCCCACCACCCACCTAAGAATTATTATTTGAAAAGGATGTCAGAGGATTATAGAAGATCCTTGTGTCTGCTCCAATTAGGATCAACACTTTTGCTTCTTTCTCACTGAGCTTTCAGTTTGTAATGATGAAAACATATTGACCCCTGCTGGAACTGTTAAGAACTGCAGACTTTTCTGAAACCTGACCAAAAAAGTAAAAATCATTTAGTAGGCAAAAATAACTGAAACTTTCTCTGTGCCTGTGCAAAGATTAAGTAGAATCTGAATGCAAACTGACTTTCTTTTAAAAAGAAATCTGGAAAAATATAATTATTTCAACAAAAGGATGTAGCTATTTCAGGTCATTCATTCTACAATTCTTGTGGGCTTTTTTTGGTTTTGGTTGTTTGTTTACCTATGAGCTGGATTGCAAATATAATTGTTGTTCCAGATGTAAAGTAAATGAGGTAACTAATTGCTACCTTTGGCTGATAATCAGTTATGAATCTCAGGATCACTGCCATGCCACTGGCTTGGCAGAAGCCAGAAGTTGGTAGGTGAAACAAATAAAATGAGGTTCCAAGTCCAGGTCCTCTTGGATGGATGGTCATGTCATAGTTACCATCAGAGCTGGTATCTATATGGACAGGCTCAGAAGAGAAGTGGGCATGAAGAACAGCAATGAAGAATGATAAGCACTTCTTATTCTGACAGGAATGCCACAGGGTATATTAACAGAGGGCGTACTGAAATAAAATGACTATTTTTATGGCTGTTTCTAGTAGCACTGCATTGGAAACTGCAAGTGTTTTCTTCTCAGCTGGGGTGTCATGAACTATGCCTTCACATCTCCCCAGAATAACTGCAAGCTATGATTTTCCATAGAAAGAGTGGTAACTAGAAATGACAATTTTCACTGTTAGGTAAATGGGCTTGGCATTTCCTTTCACCTGAAAGTGCTAATGATAATTTCATGTGTTGTCACAGTGGCTCTTGCTAATTGTAACATGGTTTCCTTATGACTTTTCCTGGAAAGATTCGGATCTGATTGAAAAAAAAAAACCCCCAAGGAGTGCAGTAGTGAAAGTACCTGCTGTAAGGAAATTCAGGGTCTGGAGTATCATATAATGGCCACTTACAAGAAGGAGATGGCCCTCAAAATGACACACTTGGGCAAAAACTACATTGCTGCTGCTGCTGCCAAAAAATATTTTCCTGGGCATGCAGAGAGAGCATTGCTGAAGATTCAGAGCCCTATAGCAGCAGAGTATAGGTCTTTTCTTCAAATATGGAGTACTTCCAGTTATAGCTATCCAGATATTTGTAAAAAGTCAAGGCAACAACACAGAACAGCTAGCTCTTACCAGCATTGGTATTCACTCCTCACTGGCTGACAATGTTTGAGGAATACTTTCCCCCCAAATTACTCAGCAAGTAATGAGCAGCAGCAGTCACGGCTGCAGCAATATAAATCCACAGGAAAGGTTTTTTCCCTCCCTTTTCTTAGATAAAAATCTCAGAATGGCAGAGACTATACCATTGACTAGGCTATTAAAATGGTATTTATGGGGTAATCACTTATTTTAACTGCTAGCTACATAAAATTTATAATGGAAGAAAAGACTCATGGAATTTTATAATTACCATTTACATTTTTTAAAACTATTTAACAAATCAAATTTTGCAAGCTCTCCACCCAAAAATACATCAAAAAGAACACTGAGGGCTAGACAGAAAGTGTCTGTGTGACTTTCTTTGTCCTAATACTGCTGCATCTCACATATATGCACTGAAACAAGGGCATTTCTCTCATTTCCTCTCAGCCAAGCCACATGTATGTGCATTGCCACTTAATGGAGCAGAGAACCTGTATAAGGTGCTCTGTCTTTTTGACTACTACAGAGTATGGATTTTTGGAGGACTACCTGGACTGAATCCCACTCTTCTGTCAGCAGTGTGGATAGGTGAGCAGAGCTCAACTGAACTTTTCCAGTGAAATATGCCAGTTAGGCAAAGCCAAAATGGAAATTCAAGTAAAAGTTGTGTGGAAAAGGTGAGAGAGATTCTCTCTCACATTATAGCCTGGCCATTAATGTACTGGTGGAGATCTAGGTTGGAGTCCTGTCTGTGCTTGATTCAGAGCTGATTTTACCAACCTCACGCTCTCCAAAATTGACAGAGCTGGGACTTGAGGCTGGGAGTCTCATATTGTAGGCCACTAGTTTAATCACTAGGCTACAGAGAAGCATACTTACTGGTGCATGCACTCTGAAAACTGTTTGGGCAAAAATGATCCAAAGGTTTCATTCTGGTTCCAGTGAAGAGTGGAAACAAATTTCAAAACTTTACACATTGCCATGAAACAGAATCATCATCCTCAGATCAGCTCTGCCTCTGAGAATTTAGGTAAGAGTGAACTGCATAAAGTACAGAGAAAAGACAGCATCTACCTACCACTGAAGAGATATTACTTGATGACTTCTCACAACACAGGAGAATGAAATGTTAGCTTCTACAGAAGGATAAACCAAGGCAGGAAGCAGTGAAGCAACTTATCCATGGTCACACAACTCAATGGCAGAGCCAGAATTAAAACTCAGGACTTTTTGATGCTCAGCTCTGCACTCATTCAAGACCATGTTGCCTCGAGTAGAAAAGCTCTGCCAAGCTGCTGAAAAGTAAGGTTGAGGATACTGGAGCAGAGCTCTACAGTACCTATGTGAGAAAAGAATTTGTCCAAGTAATTTGCATAGCATATCATATTTATCCATTTTAGGCTTCACAACATATTTTTATCCCAGACAAAAAGTTAGGTCCTGAAAACATAGATAAAAGAAGCAAAATAAAATTAATTTGCTCAGTTAACAAAGATATGATTATATTGTTTGTCAGCAGACAAAACTATTTTTTTATTAATCTGTGCTTGGCGATGACCTGGTAAGGGGTCTCCAGGTCCTTGACCACCTGGGTGATAGCGATCATCGCTTGCTGGAGTTTACCATCCAGCACAGGG
>NW_017728912.1:23059000-23064294 GCF_001723895.1 Crocodylus porosus | reverse complement strand
GTTTAAATTCACTGATGATACCAAAATTTGGGGTGAGGTGAGCACACTAGTAGGGAGGGAAAGACTGCAGCAAGACTTGGATAGGTTACAGGGGTGGGCTAGCTTATAAGGAACATGGAACCCCCTAGCCCTCTCCCTCATCACAGGCCTCATGCATAATTAGTGCAGAGCTATGGACTTCCACACCTCCTCAAAATGTTTACAAAAATACTTTTATTTTATTTTATTTTATTTTTCATTCTCAACCCAAGAGATGCCAAGCAATACAATGGGGTGGCCAACGTACAGTACATATGGCACAGGCAGACTCTGAGTGTGGCATGAGAGCCCTGGGTACTCAGTTAAGCAGGTGTCAGAATGGAGGCAGGGGGGCTAAGCTTCCAGAGTGGGGAGGTGGCAGAATGCTTTTACGAGAGGAGGTATCTTTGCCAAGAGCCAGATTAAAACTTCATTGGCCCTGCACCTGCTGCTAAATTAAGGGTTTTGGATCCTCAATCCCCATAGAAAACTGGTGTTGTTGCAGGGCTAGAGAAGGGTTAACATGGCTCTTGGGAGTGACACCTCCTCTCCAAGGTGTGTCCTGCCAGCTGCTCTGCTCCACACATGGTCAGAGACTCAAGCCCCCTTATCTCCATTCTGGTGTCCCAGAAGCAAACTCTATCAGGTATGCCTCTGGGTGACTGGAATCAGATTGGCATTCAAAGGGTGTGTCTACACAGGACATTTACTGCAGAGTTGATTAATTAGCTCTGCAGCAAAGGTCTTGCATCTACACATGCTGCCCTAATTTACTCGGCAGCATTTTAGTACTTGTAAATACTAATACTATCCTGCTGCAGAGTTATTTACTCCACAGCAATGCACATGTAGACACCGACGTAGCTGGCTGGGGCATGAGAGTACTTCAGCGCGAGGGTTGCCTGCCAGCTAGTTCAGCAGACTAGAGCACCTTCATGCCCCTGCCAGCCCTTCTGCAGCACATTGAACTGGGTCACAGCAGCCCCAGGCTGACAAGCTGACCCACTGGGCTCCCTTCCGGCCAGATTTACTCTGCCCTGGCCCGACATGCTGGATAAATGCCAGAGGTTATTGTTTTGCCTTAATAGCACATGTAGATGCACCCAGAGAGAAGGGTAGCTTAACTTGTGGCCCACCTGCCAAAAAGGGTGGCCACCACTGTTGCAACCCATAGATGTGTCAGTCTGGTGCGGCAGCATGGAATTTCAATTTGGGATTTTTGTTAGTTTGCTTTTTAAGAAACCTAGGAAGTCCCAGACACACAGGCTACATTAAAAGACTATTAAAGTCAAACATTAAAAATATAAATGACTTATTAGTTAGGTAACTGTAGCTCTGCCATTTCTTGACCTTTGAGCGGCTGACTTTGTGGGCTTAACATATCTTGAATGCAGTTTGTGTGTGTATGAAAGAGAGGGAGAGAGAGTGTACAACACACAAAACACACTGGCATTTTGTCAGTGGCAACAGGTTCAGGCCCTTACTTCTAACTGAAAGGCACAGGTCTAGTTAAAAAGTAATACATTATTCAGTTTCTGGTCCCACTTTCAGCAGGCCTATAGATGCCATTTAGTACTAACAGCCAGTAATATATCCTCTCCCTCTGAACTGAACAAACACTAATCATAAATTTTGCAAGTGCAAGTTGCAAGATAATCTGCTCAAATGCAGCAAATTCAAATGGAGAAAAATAAACATTTTACTCCATTTTAGGAATCTGCATATCCTAGAATTGTATACTTTGAATAAAAGATATCGCCTCTAGCACACTGACTGCTCGTATTCTTAGACTTATACGGCTAAAACCTGTATAAGAATGAAGCCTTTGAATGATATCTTCATGCAGTCCAACAGGCACACTGATTGGGTGCTTTATCAATAAGAAATTCACAAATGTTAAGTCATGTCCTGATGTTCAATAGGAGTTTGACATGCGGCATATGTGATAATGCTTTTAAATTAAAAAGAAAGAGAATTCATTACAGTGTGACTATGCAAATTAACTGTTTAGATTGCTGACCTTCACAAATTTGATTTTTTAAATGTTTTCAGTGTTGAGATGAAGTCTGTTTAAGAATTTGTGGATTTTTTGAACATATCAGTCTTTTAGATTTCCATCTGTTCACATCCATTTGTGAAGTTTTTCCTAGAAATTCTATGTTCATTTTTAGATTTCATACCAGTTTTCAAGATAGTTTAATTAACATGTTGGGGAATGGGACTCTTGGTTTCCATTACCAAAACTATGATACTGAATCCATTTTATGATTCTGGATGAGTCACTTAACTCTTCAATTCCCTCCGTTTACAAAGGAGTATAACAGTACTTAACTTAGTAATACAAAACTTAAATAATTAAAATACTCAAAGGTCTCCGGGTGAAACGTTCTCTTTGGCCCTGATACAAAACACATTCAGTCAAAGAGAATTCTTTTAATAGTTTCAATGGGTCTTAGACTAAGTACAATGTATAGTTGTTAATTTATTATTAATGAAAGTAAATTTATTTCAATATTCGAGAGTCTACTTCTGGAGTGAAGACACAGGAAAATATCTCTATCCATCCCTCTTATCAGTGTAATGCATGTTGGCACAGGGAGGGGATTTATCAAGATCACTACATTTTTATTTTGGATATAGACCCACCAAAGAAAATATGGAAACCCTGGAAAAGGGTAATCATTTTTGGTGATGAATCTTGGCAAGGCAACTTTACAAGTCACAGGATGACCCGCGAAATGACTCATTCATCAACAAAGAAACCACAATCAACAGAATACAGTGGTCAGGGATGGTTTTATGTCACATCACGAGTGGAAAAAAATGCAGACAGCTATAATATTAGGGCTATCAACAACACAAAATGCAATGAAGTACTATAATTATTAGTCACTGCAGTCCTATAAGTCACTGTGCCCTATTCCAAAGGTGTAAAGGACTGTGAAAGAACTATGTACAGCTAATATTTATTTGGCAAGATATTTTTTCTTACATACCCCTGCTCATTTGCTAAGTGGCTTAGGGAAGCAAAAAAACCTGGTTTCTTGGAAAATAGAAACTGTACTGACAATGCTAAGTGATGAAAAATCATGAGTCAAAAACCTCAAAATAATTAGAGCAGCTTTAAAAACATAAGCTTTAAAAAAGGAACTAATTTACATTTATTTAGTTCTGTTTTTTGAGAAGGTAGGGTTGATATTTTCAAGGTTTTTACTACAACTTAGCTTTTTAATGGAAATGGAGAGTCTTACAAATTACATGACTCCTGGAGCAGGAGCTTGAAGAAAACAAAAACAAATACAAATGCTTAATATCATTCATTTTTTTCTATATAATCATGAAATGGAGAAGGTGTTTCCAGAACTGTCAACCTCATTTTAGACCAGCTAGCCTCATGGACTAAGATCCTCATTCTACACCATTAAAGTCAATAGAAGCTTTTGCAATTCACATTGGCGAAGACAGGGAAGGTTCATAAAAGGATAGCCTTTCAATATGAATCTTTAGCAACATTTGTAAAATAGAATACAATGAGTATCAGCCTGCAAGGGAACAGGTCTTCATACCAAAAACCCTGCAAAAGGAGCCAAGCAAACAGCATAAAAATATAGCCAATTTTTATTTTTTGTAACATGGGGGGAAAAAACAGTAGTAAGCTATAAAAGCAGACAATTGGAAATATGAAAACCCTGAAAGGCATACAGGTTTGGGTAAGGTCAGATGCAAAGGATCCTCTGAGACAAACCTTTTCTCTTCAGCATACAGCCCCACCCAACCTTCTGGCCAGGAATTCAGAACACAAAAGGGCTAGCAGAGACTTTCTAATGCCTTTGCCTGCAGGCAACAAGTATAATCTGTGGATAGAGCACACCAGACAGGGAGTCAGGAGGATGGCTTCTATTTCCTGTTCTTCCCTTGACTCAAAAAAAGACCTGAGGCAAGTCACTTCCCCTCTACATGCCTCTGTTTCACCATCTGTAAATTCAGACTAATAATGCTTACCCATACTTGGGATGTACTTTGGGATCTATGGCTATAGTACTAGGAATCATCATTCTTGGGTTAGATTCTCATGCAGTCAGAGGAGCAGCGACTGATTCTGAGACTCTGAGTGGGAAGGGGTTGAATTATGCTGTATCTCAGCTGGGAACATAACAACTGCTTATTTCCCACAATCCTTTCTGCTCTTCACAATATTCCTTTTTCCTCCCAATTATTTGGTTTCTGTGACAGTCCTGATTTTCATTTCCCAAGACTCATGGGTTTATAACTGCTTCTAGTCTACAATCAATCTGTTTCTAATACAATCATCGCCATATTACCAGAGGGCTTGAATGAGAAAACACTTAATCATATGCCTGACTTTAAGTGATTAGTCTCATTCCAGTCAGTGGGACAGCTTAGGTGCTTAAAGTTAACCTCAGGCCAGATTTTTAAATGGTATTTAAGTGTCTAGCTCCCATTGAATTCAGTAAATCAGGCATCTAAATCCCTCAAAAATCTGGCCCCATGCATGTAGGGGTCATGGTGGACTGAGGTTGAGGCATTTAGTGGCTATCTAATAGCTTAGATAATATCAGATCCCACACTATTGGAAATAGATGCCATTGGGCACATCTGCACATGCAATTAATGCAACTGAATAAACTCCAGCAAAATTTGAGCCGGAGTAAATTAATCCCAAGATCACAGTCTACACATGCATTTAAGTGCTGTAATTTGCTCTGCCATTGGGATAGTACCCATGTCTGATGGGACTATCCTATGCTGGTGTAAATTAATCTACTATGCCCATATTGCAGTACATGTTTGGCGATGATGCTCTACTGTGCAGTAAATTAATCTACTGCTCAGTAAAATGGATGTGTAGAGATACAAAGGAGGAGTACACCTCCCTGACCCGAGCTTGTAGGGATTTGGTAAGGGAGACTAAACAGCACTGGAGCTTAGATTAGCTTCTGGATTAAGGATAACAAAAAGTCCATCTTCAAGTATATAGGTAGTAAGAAGAAGTCTCAGGGTAACATTGGACTCCTGCGAGGCAGGGCAGGGCAGTTAGTGACAGATGTGTGAGAGAAGGCAGAACTCTTTAACAAGTTCTTTGCTTTCGTGTTCCTGTCCACTGACAATAGGGTGCTCTCAGGTGATAGCGTAGAGAGGCCCAGGAAGGATGTGAGTCCCCTGACTGTTAGTTCAGACCTAGTTAAGGATTACCTGGAGGGCTTAGATGTATCCAAGTCAGCGGGCCCGGGTGACCTTCATCCGCGGGTGCTGAG
>NW_017728912.1:23011375-23057916 GCF_001723895.1 Crocodylus porosus | reverse complement strand
AGTAAGAACTACTTCACAGTAAGGGTGGCCAGAGCCTGGAATAGGCTTCCCAGAGAGGTGGTGCTCTCACCTTCCCTGGAGATCTTCAAGAGGAGACTGGATAAGCACCTGGCTGGGGTCTTATGACCCCTGCCACCCCCAGTGCTAGTCCCTGCCCATGGCAGGGACTCGGACTCGATGATCTGTCTAGGTCCCTTCTGACTCATTGATTCTATAATTCTACCTATCAGTAGGGATATTGCTTGCTTGCTTGCTGTAGATTTTTAAAGAAAAATTTTGACTTTGGGAAATACAGGGTGCATCTACATAAGACATTCACTGCAGAGCTGACTAAATATCTGTGCAGTAAACAGTGTGCCTACACATGTTCCCCTATTAGGCTGGAGTAAACTAGTTTACTCCGCAGGAGAATAGTACTTGTAAAAACAAGTACCATCTTGCTGCAGAGTGATGTAAATCCACAACAACGCACGTGTAGATGCTGCCCTGGCTGGCTGGGGCACAAGGATACTTCAGTGGCTGCTGGCTAGCCCCATGCTGTGCCCCAGCTAGTCCCTCTTCAGCACGTTGAGCCGGGGGAAACAGCCCTGCACTAGCAGACTGACCCCCTGGGCCACCTGCAAGTCAGGGCTGCTCCAACCCAGCTTAATGTGCTGTGCATGAATAAACTCTGGAGCTTATTGCTCCGGAGTTTATTTTGCCTGGGCACACATTCAAATGGCATATCTGGGAGAAATAAACTCCACAGCAGTAAGCTCCATATTTTTTCACATGCATTAATTGCATGTGTGAACATGCTCACAGACGCTTTAAAACCAGTGTGTCAAACTGCCATTGGCTGGATAAATTCAACTCCCATTGTGTTCAGTGAGAAATGAGCCAGGGCAGCATTTCGGAATTGCTGCTTTGTAAACCCCAGAGTGTTTTTGAAAAACAGTTATGAGATTGCAAAGTGCTGAAAATTTCATTACTACCTAAAACAAAGAAAGTCTCATACTCCATATCTCTAGGCACACCTGCACTTGACGGTCAGATATCCTCTATCAAATTCTGGAGACATGCATACAAATAAAATATAGCCCTCCTATAGTCATTATCTTTGGATACTGTGTTCTTTTACTGTATTTGTTTCCAAATTAGGGGCTCTCAGCCTGAAAAGTTGAGAAACCCAGTGCTGGCATATTTGAATACAGAATCAGGCCCTTCATCTGGACTTTTTTCTTTCAGATTCCTAGTAGCTTCCTTGATTTTTCTTCCTATTCATCAAGATTTTATTTTTATTTGTCTACCTCTTGGTCTTCATCTGCACCTCTCAACAGAGTTGAGCTTATGTTGAAGATACAAAGCTGAATTATGACCTCAAACAAAATTTTTGTAACACACTGTGATATCATAGATGCAAGTTTATAATTTTACTTCTTCAAGTAGGAGAAGCTACTTGGTTGTGGGACACAAAGGGACAGTAGAAACGTGAGGGAAATTTTGGTTAAAAAATATGTGATCGGTTATCAGTGATCTGTGAGAGTTTATCAGTGGAATTTACTGCTTTTTATTCTCTAGGCTTATAGTGAAGAACTAGATTTGTTTAAAAATGTTTATGACTGTCCCAAAAAAGAGAAAGGAGATCATCCTTTATTAAACTTAAGTTTTTAGATTAATTTCTATGGTTATCTTTAGATGTCTATTATATTAAATTCTGTAGGACCTTTCTATAGCATTGTGTTTTTGCCATAGAGATGTTAAGAAATAGGAATCCTCTTCCTGAAGAAACAGCAATAAGAAAAAACCATTCAAGCCCCCACTTGAAGCAAGAAGCTTAAGACATCATTAACAATTAAAGTTTAAAAATTAAAATTTAAAAATTAAAAATAAAGCCCCACTTAGATGCTTCCCTGGAGCCCCCTAAACTGAAAGTAGGAAAAAGAGAATTCTTTAATATTCTGCCACTGTAAATTACTTAAAAATACAGACCCAACATAAAAATAAAAGTATTTTGCTTCGTGGGAGGTCTATGAATTTGCTATAGTCACAATATCTGGGGGGGTTATTTCTTTTAATTCTTTATTTATATATTTAGGATTCCTCCCAGCAGGATGACTCTTCTCTTCTTCTTTCAGATATTTTCTGTTATCAATTCCTCCTCCTCTGGCCAACAGAATCTGTAACCATTTTTATCAACATCCATGGCCACATCCTAAAACCATCCCAAGTATTTATCTGGGAAGTGTTGATTAACATGCTTCTTCATCATCTCCTCATGCACCTCACTAAATGTGTTACTTGTTCCAATATCTGCTTTACCATAGGGCTGTGTGAAACGGCACCGTTCTGTTTCGACTTGAGTTTCGAGTTTTCGATGGAACAGCATTTCGTTTTGAATTTCATTTCAATTTGAAACCACTGTTCTGTTTTGCTTCATCAAAACGATGCTGTTTTGACATGTCACCCATTCGCTATAATGGGGAAGCTGGAAACAGCCTCTCTCATCTGGAAGGCAGCTGGGGAGGGCTGCGGTGGCTGTGCCAGTCCCCCCAGGGCTGCGGGCCCCCAATCTGCCTGCCAGATGAGGAAGGGAAGCCGGGTGTTGCCCACCACCTGGCTGCTTCGAAACGTTTTGAAACTTTCAAAACATTTTGACTAGCCTCGTTTTGTTTTGAGGCTATTTCAAAGCCCTTCATTTCAATTGAATTTTGCTGTTTCGAGCTCAGAATGAGTTAAAACAGTGTCGAATAGAAATGGCTGGTAAAATTTTGCACTGCCCTACTTTACCACCCCTTTTCCTTTGTGACAGGCTAGCTGGTAGTGATTTGGTCCAGGGGTTTTGAAAGGGTAAAACATGATTGGAGGGCTTATGATTCCCTTTCCTGACCAATCAGGCCCCAAAGACTCACCCTCCATATCCCCTGATTGGCCCCTCGGGTCGCCTGCAGGGGGATAAAAGGGGCAGCACAACTGACTCTGTGAGGGATGATGAGGAAGGAGTTTCAAAGAGCTGAGCCAGTGGGGCAGAAGCAGTTACCCCAGAAGACCCTGAAGGAGCAGGACCCACAGGCGGCACAGTAGAGCCACCAGGAGAGCTCCCTGCCGGACTCCAGGATCCCCAGCAAGAGGCTGCAGCCAGCAGGAGAGGTTCCCCCACCTGGCTCCAGCAGAAAGCTGTGCAGTGACCCGAGAGGCTCCCAGCTCCTCTTCCAGTTTCTCCAGCAAGAAGCAGGGCAGCTTGATGTGAGGCAGGGGCTTCCAGAAGGTCAGAAGCCCCAACACACTGGAACAGGCCCAGTAGGGTCCCCTATACCCCCTGGTTTATATATGTTATGTTCCCACCACCATTCCCCTCATTAAAAGGTATAAGGTTAAGTCCCCATTGATGATCTGGCTCTGCTCTATAGGGAAGAAGGGTCCCTACATCGCCCACAGCACTCGTGCACCTGCTCTGATCCCTTCAAATGGAGAGGGGGTACATCATGAGTACCACTTGGGTTACACCTTTAATTGTATATCATCACTGTGCAGACAACCCAGGACTTTCTAGGTTGTGGATTTTTCACTACTGGCTGTTATTTTTTCAGCACTTTTGGTAAGTCTAATCTCAGTACATCAATTCCAGTAGGTAACTGACACCTTAAGAGAATTCTGCTGGAGCTTTCTGAGTAGTAGTCTGCAAGGTGAAATTATAGAAGAGGAAACTGGGAATGGGATGTGAAGGGCTTTCTCATCATTTTTCTAACACTCATTTTTGTGCTCACACAAAATGCTCTAACAACCCATTGGCTAGGTAGCTAGGTAGTACTTTTTACTAAATTTTGCCATTAAAATGTCTGTAACTCCTCAGAAGTAAAATGCGGGCTGTTCTCTAAAATGAGTTCCTTGGGCAAACCATAAATGACAAATCTATGACAACACTGTTGAGCTGTTTTTAACAGCAGTAGTTGTTATCACATGACCCACCATATACTTTTGCTTATTTTTTCTGAAACCCCCCCAATATGCAGATATTGTAGGTGAGCCACAAAACTGTTGCATGGATGATGTAGTGCCATTTCTGCCATACTCCAGTAGCTATTACAAGAGTCACATTGACACTTGCCTTTTCTATGTCTTCATCTAAAGCTGGTTGTCAAAAATAACTTCTGGCCATCCATTTCAATTTACTACCCTCTAGTTCTACTTGTCTAATTCTACTAGTATCTTTTTTGTAAGTTTTTTGCATTTTCACTCACACACACTAAAGCCAAGAAGTATTCCATATAGACAACTCCAATTTCCTGAAGAAAGGAGGTTTGAGTTGCTTGTTGCTTATATGATATGGCCAACTAAAAATCCATTCTGTCCTTTCACAGCATCTGATGAAGTAAAAATAAATTTATGAAAGCTTGTGCTCTATATGCATCTTTTTCAGTTAGTCTATAAGGTACAACCCTGCCTTGTGCATTTCATTAACTGAAATGAAGTCTTTTCTTACTTTATTAGCTATAATAGGGAGGTCTTCTAGGAAAAAGACTATACACAGACCTTCAATCTATTTATTTTCCTTCATTCAAGGGTGACCAGGACAATGCATCTGCATCAGCATGTTTTTCTGATTGTCTCTAATAAGTATCATATTAATGTTGCAACCGCCATTTTGAATTTTAACTAGGCCTTGACTTTTAACTCAGGGAGCAACTGATAAGCAGGTAACATCAAGATCCTCTTCTGCAGCCTGGCTGCTATCAGTAGAGAAATGGCTACCTTCAGCCCCAATACATATATTTTCTCAAAAAAGTAATGAGGGAAATTTACACCCCCAAACAGGTGCTCACCAGATGAAATTCCCAAAGATGATATCTAAAATTTCTTTTTCAGTTTGATAACTTATTCTCTCAGACTTTGATAAAATTCTTGATGAAAATACTATACACTTTTTACTGTTAATTTTACAAATGTGTCAAAGGATAGCTCCAAATCCTACAGAAAAGGCATCCCAGGCTAGTGATACCTCTAGAACAAAATGTACCAGTAAGTTGGAACCATTTCATTTTCATTCTTTCTTTTTTCATTTTCCCTTTTCTGTCCAAACCCAAATATTTTTCTGTAACAGAGAAAACATTGGACTGATAAACACTGCCAAATTTAGAAAGAATCTTCCTTAATAGTTTAATGTGACTAGAAACAACCTAAGATCTCTGAGACAGACCTTGAGACTGGTGTGTTCTCCATAGCTTTTGCCTTTCTTTTAATAGATGCATCCCTTCTGCATCTAATGTAGCTCAAATAAGTAACCTAACTGAACAATAAAAAGGACACCTATCTTTGTTAACTCTAAAATCAACTTTGCAACCTCTTAGAGCCTTTTCCAGGTTTTGTAAATGTTTCTCCAAATTCATTGCAATTGTTAATATATTCTCCAACCACAAAACATCATTGTTCACCCCAGCAGTACTTGATCAATTATTTGTTGAAACACAGCAAGTATACTGGCTATCTCATAACTTAATCTTATGTCCCCATGATGTATGACAGAAATTCACTTTATTCTGGTTTTCAGCCACAGCTGATAGGCTTGGGAAAAGGCTAGTATAGTAAATTTGACTCACCTTACAAATACAGGTTTCCTTCACTTTATGCAGGTTCTGTATGTGCAAATTTGCTCTTATGCAATGACCCTTTTTAACCCCAAAATTTGTTATATGTGAGCTAAATTCACTCTTATGTGATTGGCATGGTGGAAGCCCATAGTCAGCTGGTTTGTGCAGTGCATTGTGGGAGTGACATGCACCAAAATATAGTCTCCTGTGTGAATCTGTGCTCCTTGCTCATTGTCTGCAACACGTGTTTCTGTAGTTGCCATCCCCACTATGATGGTGCCCTGTGCTTGAGCATACAGTCTGCTGTTGGGAAGTACCAAAATTGTCTTGTATACATGGTAGAAATGGGTCTGGGGGTCAGTATAGTCAAGGTCTTGGAACATATCCCTATTTGTTACATTGTAAAGTGGGTTTCCTTTATGCAAATTCAAGTTATGTGCTGTTTTCCAGGAACACATTTATAGCATAACGCAAGGGAAACTTGTACTGCAAATAAAAAAAATGTGGTTCAGGAAAGGCATAAACTTCTATCTAGGGAGTTATGGTGACTTTATCATCTCCACAAACTTTTTTACAGCCTCACCTGTCTGAATATACCTATATGGCATAACCCATGCACTGATTTTTACAGTTATGACTTGCTATTGATTCAGTTTCTTTTCTAAAAGCTCCTGCACAGTCTATAGCACAGATCTAACCTTAAGGAATTTAAGACTGATGTTGCTGGACATGATGCTACTCACCTCTCTTCCTTGCATTCTATAGAAGTTGGTATGCATCAACCCACAGCACCAACTTTGCTCCCATCAGAGTCACCTTTGACTTTTTTTAAAAACTTTTTTCCTATCTGCCACAGCCAACTTTGCTCCTGTACCTCTTGAAAACACCCATCTGCACTAATCACTTTGTATTTTCCCAGTCTGTCTGGAACATAGTGCCAATTCAGTTTAATCTTATATAGCTACTTTTTTCCTATTAGTTGGGGGAGTTGCAATTAACCCTCATGGTAAACAGACATACTTATAATTTACAGCAGCAGAAAAACTGATCATCTGCTCTTTTCTGTAAGTTTGTAAAAGCATATTTATTTCCCTTTGTCTTACCCTAGGAAACCTGCCTTTTGACACTTCCACAATGCAGACATGGTCTCTTCTGTATCTATTTCCATTTTTAGTATCACATCATTTACCTTGATATTAACATACTATGAGGCATGATATAGCTGTTCATTTTCCACCACATACAGTTTTGTAAATGGTAAACTCTCATCTTTTTCTCCACAGACCACTGTACTTTTGAGCTGACTGTTCCACAGTCAAGTAATTAGTTCAATAGTTAATACTTGCATGGTGTCTGATGGTGCACTGAGGCAAGCCTGATGCACCCCTTCTTACCATGCTTCTTGCATTGCAGCTTATTAAAGAAACATTGCTCCTACTGATGTGATATCCTTAAACAGCAGAAATATGGCCTCATCTGTTTTATTTGGCTTCTGCAAGATGTTCCAACCTATGTTGTCAAGTTCTTTACCCCATGCTGAGGCCCCTCTTCCCAGGAATGAAGCCTGTTTATTTTCAAATTTTGGCACATTTTTGTTTGTGGATTCACACAATAGAACTGTCTCCCTAGGTTCCTTTTAATTGCAGTTCCAGCTTATACACAACATAGAAGAGCCTCACTCTTAGTTCTGGGTATTTTACTCCATAAAAACCAAATTGATCTTCACAAGAGCAGCTTTAAAAAAAATCAAAACACCAAATAGCAGACTATATTCCTAGACATGCCAAAAATTCAGAGATACATTTTCCTTCTAGTTGATTTCCATGATAAAATTTACATCATTGTGTTTTTAAAAGATGAGCTAGGCATTGAACATGTTTTAGAAATTCTATTGTACCTTTATACTCCATTTCACCAGGCTCTTGTGGAAAAGAAAATATTTAAGCACTGACAACATTAGGAAAACAGTCTTTTGTAAAACTGTACTTTCTACAGTATCTACAAAAAAAAAAAGATAGGGCTCGTCTCTGAGTAAATGTTGCAAAAGCTTCTGCTTTTATTTCATTAAATTGGAAATGGTCCATATTGCTATATGCAATCATTTTATCTTTGCTCTCTTTCTTTTCTTTGAAAATCCTGTCCTTTTCTTTTCTTTTTCCCATTCACAGAGAAATAAAAAAAACACAAAAATACCAGCCCATTTCTTGATGCAGAAATCCCAGAAACAGGATCAATTTATTTAGAATTTCCACCAACTACAAAATATTTAAAAATTTAAAAACCCACAACAGAGAAACTACATAATCCACTTCATTACAAGAAACTGAAATAATGGTGCAAATTTAAAACAGTGTCCTTATTAAACACTTACCTGTAACCTAAAGCAGGAAGTAGACAATGCTTTAACATCTGAAATGACTGCACAGTTTCTCAATATATCACATATATGGGCATGTATATTGTATTCTTGGTGGTGCAGTGATTTGGCCAGTCACTATCTTCTTTGCAATTTTATGGTATCATAGTTGGTACTAAGGAATGGGTCCATAAAGAGTGCAATGATGCAGAGCCCATGGGGTGAGCATGGCTGCTGCTACTCATCCCTTCTTTTCCATGGTCGGGAGGAGGAGGAAGGGAAAAGACAAACAGCAGCAATGTTCACCCCCTGGGCTTTAGAGCCACAGGAAAGCAGGAGCCCTATCTAGGCCCCACTCTGAGCAGCTGGTGAGTTCAAAGCTTACTGTTCATGTGTGCTAACCAGGCAGTGAGCTCAGAGTTCACTGTACTTGCACTGGCACAGCCCACATCTCTCTTGCCCCATTCCGGGATCCACTATTGTTGGTACTCAAAAGTTTCCTTCCAGTAGCATCCTTTTGATAACATGGTAGAATATCCAGTCACATGTGATAATGTACATAATATAATAATGTTGAATTCAAGGACCATATTTACTCAAATATAAAATGACCCTGACTATAAGACAACCCCCAAATAATTAAATTTATATATGGAAAATGTATAAATTTGTTATAATTCTCCAGGCACAGAACCTAATTTTTAGAGATTCACCTTGAATTTGCCCCTGTCCCACTTCTACAGCAAGGAAAATAAATTGGGGGGCATCAGGTAGTCCCCTTCCCCTCTGTACCCCCAGCTTTTTCCCCCTACAGCCCCCCCTCCCCCCTTACTGTTAGACCCTGCTCTTTTTGAGTACATGGAATTAAGGAGTAAATTTGAAAACACTGACTTGGAAATAAACATACCTGTAGTAATTTAGTTCATCCAGAAGCCATACATCTTGCATGTTTTTAAATACTGCAAGTTTTAGCACACATACTATATAAACACACTCTTAAGCAGCACTTTTGTATCATCTTATATATAGTACAATCTATGCATGCTATTAGTCCAAAGCCAAAAGGCTTATCATTTATCATAGAGTTCACTGGGCTGGCCCCCAGCATAGTCAACAGCATTTCAAGCTATAGCAACCCTATAGGTCAGTACTGCTCAGTATGTGTGTATATTCCAGATACTTGCAACAAAGGATCCATGTGCTAATTAGTACCCCACTCATGACTAGTACTGGGTGCTCTTGTTATGAGTCCTGAAATGAGCGCTTTTTCCTGCCTAGGGCAGGGGTTTGGATTCAACAATCTACTGAGGTCCCTTCCAACCCAAACATCTATGAATCTATAAATTTTTGAGGACCCCACCAGACCACCAACCACAAGCAATATAAAGGGGACCACCTGACCACTCCCCGCTACTCCATCTAAAGGACTTTTAAAATCATGGATTCTTCCCTACCCCTACAGCTGTATCCCGCATGTCACTATTTTGTAACTATGTGTGTGCCTACAAACCATCTCCCTACTTAAATGCAGCATTGTTCTGTGGGCTCTTATTCTTTGCTGTATAAGCATCATGTCCCCTCCCCCTCTTTTGCTCTTCCCACCCTTCACCCCTGAGCTTAGTTGGCTGCATTTTTCATATGTGACTTACTTGTGTTTACAACCCTACTCCTACCCCTACCCTCTACTATGTAGCCCCTCGGTGGGTCCTCTGTATTTCCTTGTGCCTCTAACTTTGTTATCTTAAGTTTTAACATTTTTTGGCACCAAATAGAGGGTGTCAGGAATGACTCTGGCCCTCCTAGTGCCAGCCTGGTATTGTTGTACCACCAGGTCTGCTGTTCTCCGCAGAGTAAACACCTAGCCATTTTTTTGAAGGGACACACACACACACACACACACACACACACACACACACACACACACACACACACACACACACACACACACACACACCAGGTTCCTATCAGTAGGTTTGCCCAAATATGGGCCATGTGTTTTATAGTCATTTTCAGTGATAGCTTCCATTTAATCAACTTAATACTTGGTTTCCATTACTGAGCACATGCTACTTTGGGCAGCAGTTTAGTGATGGGCAGTGTATTTAATGAGGTTTCTTGTATGTGAATATAAGACAAGGAACTTTTTCCCCCATGCTGATTGGAGCAGGGAACCTCGTCTGATATTTAAGTAAATACAGTCCTGATTAATTTAGCCCCTTTGATTGCTATTAGTTAGTTTACAGTACAGTAGGGGTAAAATATGAATCTACAGAAAAAATTAGGATATGCACAAAACTGTATAGTTCTACAAAACATTAAACTAGCAAACTGTGAGTTCAGTACAATAAATTAGATTAATGATGTAGAAAAGGAACGCCATATATATCATAGAAAAGTGATACTGATATTCTTTGTAAAGTGCTTTGAGATCTACTAATGAGTAATTTTGGATGCAAAGTAAGCACTGCATTATTATCATACTTTTACACACTCTTAGGTTATCTCCCATTTTAAAATAATTCCAAGTATCTCAGATATACTTGATACAATTCTACTCCACCCTTAGTACAAGATTACTGATCTCTTGGGAGCCCACTTAAGGTATGTATTAGGGTAGCTAGTTTCATAGGCCTGTTGATACTCATTGCTGATAAAAAGGTGTTAGATTTTTTCCCACTTCTTTGGTAGATGCTTTGGTGTTGCAAAACCAGGTTTGGATCAGTTAAAAATTTCCATTTCGCCAGCTTTGCTGTGGCTTGGGAGGAGGACTGTTTCAGATAAAAGATTCTTGTTTTTTGCCCATCTCTGTTGAGATGACTGAGCTATGTGAAAAAAGGGCTCTAAGCAGCTGACATGCTGTCAGGAAATTATGAAGGGGAAGATCCTGATGTCTTCATTATATGAGGTACTGTATCTCTGAGGAATTTTAAATACTCCTGAAATCCCTGAAATAAATAGGACTCTGTTTAGATAAAGGCATTTAATACATGAGTAAGACCCTGAGTTTTTCTGTGCAAAATCCGTTTTGCTTGGGTCTGTTCTCAGGCTCATCCCCAGGTAATGGCTGCTGCAGGTGCTGTACCAACAGTGCAAAATACTGGAAATCAGACTGAAACACACTTCATTCAGGTACTTAGTGAATTCAGGTACTTATTGCTGACCTATCCAACCTATGAATGACTACCCCAGCTCCATGCGAGGTCAGCTACTAGTAAGTACACACATAGGGAGGAGTTAAACCTCCAAACATTGCCCTAACAAGAGATCTGAAGCAGTACTGAACAGGTGAATAGATCTAGGCAGCCTGAAGAACTGCAAAAACTGGGGGCAGTTTCTTGTACCTTGCACAGTAAAGAAGTTTGACCCAAGATCTACCCCCCTGTATGGTGCAGAGACTCTTGTGATTGCTCAATACAAAGAGAATTTTTTGTGTCTCAGTGGGGCTCATGCACTTTTATTTTTGGTCGAATCAGCGCAATATTCCTTTGTGTCATGTTTGTAGACAGAAGACTTGGATAACCAGATTAAAGCTACCCCTCCCAGAAACACTTCCTTTCACTCTAACATCATTTAGACAATGAACTAAATGGGACTGTAAATGAAAACAGAATCTGGCCCCATGTGTCCGACTCCTCCTTCTCACTTGGTTATTTGTTCTAGGGTCTCCCCTGGTGAATCCCAGCCTGGATCATGTCCACTTTTGCGTACCGGCTCCTTCTGCTCAGATAATTTATACAGGACGTATTCTAAGGGTAGAAGTCATCAGGGAAAGTGAGTCATTACCTGTGCCAATTCTAGAGTATTCTTTCCCAATGGCAAAGAGATACATCTTTCTCACACAATAAACAGTAATTAAGGATTTTGCTGACAGTCAACAGCCACCTACTTTTCCTATGTGTTAGAGCTAATCCCAGTGTCTAACAATTCCAGTTATTTACCATATATCAGAAACTAGTCAGCAATCCCATCAATTGCTAGCCCAATTTTGATAAGTGATTCTTGGATCAGTCAGTGGCAGGTACTAATGATGAATCATAATGAGCTCAGGTTGGCACTGACTGTCTTGGCATGATGGATTCCTGCCAGTAGGTCCTTACCACTACTAGAGATACATCATTTTATTTTTTTACAATGGCATGGATCTAGACCAGAAAGTTTCTATTGTGGGCATCTCCAGTGTTTCTTAGGGGCCACATTCAGCCATTATTGAAACAGGGAAAGGCAAATGTATTAACAGAATAAGAAACTGACTGAGGGCAGCATGTATAGACAAGAGGTAAAAACAGACAATTGGGGGTGAAAGAGACAGTGATGGAAAATAAAATACAATAGGGAGGACGTTTGTAAATGAATGGGAATGATATTAGATCTGGAGGCATCTACACAAGATGCTTTACTATGCAGTAGGCTAATTTGCTGCATAGTAAAGCATCACCATCTACACGTGTACAGCAATTAGACTGGTGTAGACTAATTTACTGTACTGTCAGATAGTCCCATCAGACACAAGTACTATCTGATGGTGGAGTACACTGCGCTTAATCACACGTGTAGATGGTGACATCCAGATTAGTTTACCCCAGATCAAATTGAACTGGAGTTTATTCAGTTGCATTAATTGCACATGTAGACACATCCTCTGGCATTTCAAGCCATGTCATCTCATCTCTGTAACTTCATCTTTCTTCTCCCCATGACTTGTTATATCCTCTGTATGTTTCGTATCTTAAATTATATCCCAGCACTGCCAGCACAAATTCTTTCTTGCTCCCTCTCTCATACACACGCACTTAACTACAATGAGTAATACCATGAAAATCAGTGGGCATTTATACACATGCTCCAGAAGTTGAGGGGGGAAAGGGGCGCTTTAATTAAAGCACCAGGGGTGTCACATTTGTCAGTGTCCCTGTGCTGAAAAATGGCTCTGGGGGGTGCTTTAGCTAAAGCTTGTTAAATAAGCTTTAGTTAAAGCACCCCGCCACCATTTTTCAGTGCGGGAACACTGACACATGATGCTGGAGTCTGCTTGAGCTTGGTAATTACCACATTCCAGCAGTTTTGATTAATCAAGTCTGCTTCGATACACTGTAATTACAGTGCATTGGAGCAGCCTCCCTGCATGTGTATAAGTGTCCAGTGGGACTATTCACAGCTGTAAAGTTAAGCACATGCATGAGCATTTGCAGGACTGGAGTTTTAATGTATAAATTAGAGCTGAGCAAAGCTTCGGTCCCTGATTTGATTCGGCGGAAATTCAGCCCAATTTGGCGGCCGAATCTCTGAATCCAAATTGAACCAGGAGACCCTTTAACCTCTCCGAATTGAACTGGAATCCTACAATTTGATTTGGAGAGATTCAGAAAGATTTGGAGATTTGAACATAGATACAGCTTTAAATGTTCTTTCTACATACCTCTACACTTAATTCACAGCAAACTGGTAAAGCAGACTTTCCCTTTACTAGAGAGAACTTCCCATTCCATTTTGGCTTGTCCATACTGATGGTAAGCTAAAGTCTTGCTTTTTAAATATTTTAAGGAGAACCATAGTCCGTTCCTGAAATGTGAGCTCTGGCCTTTCTCACTTATGTATCATACTCCCACCACATAAATGCTGGTTTCATGACTGCCTGGAGATTTTGGGAAATGGAAGTTTATTATTAAAGACACAAGAGTGACAGTGTGTCTCTTTTGGTTTTCTTTTTTTTTTCTTCCGGTGATTCTATTTTTAAAGGTTAAGAAAGGATCCTAGCAGAATGACAAAATCAGTTGCCTGTAGGTATATTTATAACATAAAACAAGTATCTTTTTATTTTAATTGCCTCCTGTTTTATTTTTGTGTTGTGGGTATTTGTGGATCTTTTTTTTTTATTTCTGTTTTAAAAAAGTAGTGGAGCTGACAGTAGAGATGGTACAAATGCTGTAGCCAACAATTATGTTAGATAAAAGATAAAACTAGATGCAGTTGTATAATTTTGGATTCTCTGTGCACAAACTGAACTCTTACTAGTTTCGGTTGGCATGGAGTTTGCAAATAATTGCATGTTTGTGATATACTGCAGTCTAGCAGACTGGGCACCTCAGAGCCAGGAACTCCTAAAGTTTAATCCCAGTTGACTTGCTATGTAGCTTCAGGTGTATCACTTAACTATTCTGTCTTAGTGCCTGTACTTGTTATATGAGGCTGATAATATTTAACTACCCACAGGAGTATTCTGAAGGCTAGTTAGCCCATGTATAGCACTTATATATTGTAATGGACTAAGTATTATGCATCAGATAAAATAAGAACACCATTTCTATGTACCATAGGGTGTGCTGGCATATAGCAAACCTGACTGAAGGAGGGTGTGGAGCGGGAAGGGGTGAAAGGGAAACATTGGTATTCAAATTACTCCACTACCTTTGGCGGGGAGGGTCAGTTATTTTGGTTTAGTTCAGACATTCTTTTAATCTGTTGTAATCTACAATAATTATAAAAATATTGCTGACATGAATATTTAATTTGGCAGTATATTAATACTTGCTGAAACTTATTCTCCCAAAAAGTTTTTAAAGCACAACATATTAGTGTGTAACTTGGGCTAATGATGCTCTTGAACATCTGCAGTCTGGCATATCTCTTAGACTAGCATATCTTTCAAGTTACTGTTTGATTTCCTTTTAAATATTTCAGAGTTACTAGTGAGCCCATCACCATAATATTGAAGCATGAATAAATTTACCTTTTCTTGAAAATAATAATTTGGCAGAAGGCTACAAATGTCAGGACAGATTCAGTCCCGGTGAGGTCAAGTAAAACTCCCTTGGAATCAATGGTTTCACTTGCTTGCACAAGATGTATCAGATCTACTGTCAATGTGGTAATGAGCCCATTACTGTTGCCTTTAAAATTCAGCCTTTTAGGCTAGTTTACAATCTATCAATCAAAACTCCCCAAAAAATCCTCTTAAAACTTGCCTAGGAGAGGAAAAATATGAGGTGTCATTTGCTACCAGCTCCTTTTGTAAATCTAGACCAGGTAATTCTTTATTCTTTTCCAAGGTAGCTGCCTCTTTTTTGGGCATTACTTTTTTGTTAGAATTCATTGAGAAAAAGGGGCCAAAAACAATCTTGAAAGATGATATAATGGAACCCCATATGCTTTTTTCTAAGCACACAATTATCCTCTTCCTAAAAAAGGTGAAAAAAATGGCACCATCACAAAAATATTAGCTTCTAAAAATATTTCATAACTTTTCCAGAAGACATTTTTAACATTATTTAGAGCACAAGGGAAAAAGAAAACTGTTTAAAGTCAACTACACAAAGGTAAGATCTTGCTCAGATAAACACAAATGTGACTGTGGACTATTCTTTGGTGTTTTTTCTACTGAGTCTGGGAAAAAAAGTATTTTTAATTGATTCTTGAAGCACTTTTTGAAGTTCAATAAATGCTTCAGAAATCAGATGGGAGTCCACAAATGTTAATAGTATTTAGCTCATTTTAATAAAAATGGTCTCATTAACATGCCAGCTGCTAAAACATGCAATACCAACAGCATCTTTCTGCCAGCCTGCAGGAAAGCATTCCTACTTACTACTCAGATTTGTTTTAAAATTAGTCCTTTAAAAATAATAAAATATTTTAACAGTTGCTTCAATAGTAGCCCATGGCAAAAGACATGGTAAATCAGTCAGCTTTGAAAATTCTATTTGCTGTCTTGACCAGGGTAGGTATTATTATAAATTTTTTTTTGTTTGATACTTGACAGGCAAGTAACATACCATTTTTCCCTCCCATGACTTGCATAAGAAGAGAAGGGTTGGAGCATATTGTGTCTGAATCAGTAGGGTTTTCATTTAATTTTTTTTCATGTCTGGAATTAAGATTTTTTTTCAGCTCTTGAATGGTTTTAATTAATATCTGCCATTCCAAATGATTTCACTGAAGGTTACAGGTATTTGCCGCCTCTGAAAATGTGGCCTCTTGCCTAAATAATTTTAGGTAGATCTTCAGGAGGTATATTTAAGAAAAGCTCTGCTAATTTCAATTGAGGAGCTGCCCCTGAAAATTTTGGACATAAAACCAGCTAATGTCCCCTGAGTGTTATGGGATATAATTACTATTCAGTAATGCATTCCAAGATCCCTAGATGAAAGGTATTATATGGTGCAACACCTAGGGCCAGGGACCATTCCTATCTTTGTGCATGTACAATATCTAGCCTGTTGTGGGTGCTGCCAGACAAGAGATTAAATGGCATACCTTCCCCCACACCCTCTGCCTCCCATGGGAGTTCATAGCTTTTATCTGCCATTTTCCGACTCTTAAAAGACAAAGCCTGTAACTGTCATAACACAAGGGGCTTATATCATGTGGCAGTGATCTCATGCAAAGTCATGGTGCTTTATAAATATAATAATAAAACAATGAGGAGGATGGTGGGCCAGATTCTGCTTTACCTGACCGCTTTGAGCACTTGCTCATTACTTTAGTAGTTCTACTGAAAAATATAGGACTATTTAAAGACTGAGATAGTAACCCTGGGCATAATCTGTCTCATAATAATTAATAATAGATGACAAATGCAAAGTATGTTTGTCTCTCCACATTTCTGGTGGAAGTCCAGGTTAACAATTGCATTGAGCTTTTTAAGTAAGGCAGAAGGCAGGATAGATACACACCTTATAAACTGACTTAGATATATAGAGCGTAAGCTTTTGTGAACTTGAGCTCACTTCATCAGAGGGTCTCTTTAAGTAAGGTCAGTTTGGAAAAATCTGCCTTCTTACATACAGGGCTCAGTCCTTCCCCAGTCAGTTTTGATTCTGAGAATCTCTCCTCCTTGCACCTGTGACCATGTGTTCAGCTGGCACAGTACCCATTACAAGCTGTTCACACAGTTAGAGTAGGCAGTGTGTGCCAAGCAATGATAGTTTTACATGAACAGCCTATATAACGATGCATAAGCCAGCTCTTCTGTAAATCCCCTATGCCCTCTTTGTTGCAAAGTGATAGCTCAGTCACATATATCCCACGATACAAGTTTACACTCAGTAGCCACACTGACCCAGGCTTCTCTTTCTCCCTCTCCCTCTCCCTCTCTCTCTCTATTTAAAAGTGCAGTGACATTACAAGAGCAGTAATCGTACTGGGAACCAGCATCAGGGGTTGCTAAGACTTGGCACACGCTTGTGCTCTTCATTTAGTTGTGTAGGGAATCCTGGATGGATTCATATACAGGAAATACTTAGCTAGCTTCTTAAATCTTGTTCTGTCTTGGACAAAACTATGCTCCCTGTAGCCATAAAGAACAAAGTCAAACTCTAAGAAAGGGAGTAATGTGATGCTCACAAGCCAAACTGCACCTATCAGTTGCCAGGGTACTTGTACTCATTTACTGTAAATATCAACTTCTCTGGCATGAGCTTAGTTCAGGAAGCATCTGTACTATATATCACCAGTATGAAGCAACCTCCATATAAACAGACAGGAAGGGTTTCAGCCATCTTTCTCTCCCTTAATCCTTAGGTTTTCTACAAGGGTGAATATCCTGGGCTTGTTCCAGTTCTTTCACAAGTTCCTGAAATGATTATCTAAAAGGTGTGTGATCAGCATATCCCTGTTTTAGAAGCCAGATCCTACATCAGCCAAACCTATAGCATTCATATTCTATTGGCAGGTCTCAAGGTCTTTTTTGCTTTGAGGTGCTACATTTTGTGTTGTTTTGCCTCCCCTCCCCCCCCAAACAAACAAACAAAAATAACAAGGTTTGTGTGCAAAAAACCATAAAGCAGCAGATAAGGTCATGTTTGAGGAGGAACACCTTAAAGAGCTGCCAGCAGAGGACAGAACCGCTTTAATATCACAACTGAGAATTTATGTGGTCCTGAAACTACTGTGTGAAGTATATCCAGCTTGTTTTTTCCACAGCCTCTTTCCTGTTTTGCAGAACACAGGCATAAACATTTGCTATGTAACATTCTGCAATAGCTTCTTGTGACTTGCAAATATTTCTTCAGTAAACAGAGTGTGAGGAACCTACTGCACAGAGCAAAGGCCATCAAAGTATTTCTCCAACTACTCTCAAACCTACCAGAAATATGGAAGAGTACCAGACAGAAACTATGCCAGATGCATGCTGTCTTACTTGATCTCAGTCTGGTGTGGAAGCATGGGGAGAGGGGTCCAAGCATGCCACAGTTCTCTCATTGCCCCCTGAAGTTTGGGTTAAAAGTGTAATCATATTAAAAAACAATAGCTGGGTCTGGAATGAAAATACACAAAACCCTGCAACTAGTCTGAGAATGCCACCACCAGGTTAGGAAAAAGTTTGGGTCCCTTTCATTCCTTTAAGAGCATGGAAAACCATACATTTGGACCACCTTGGAACAAAGAGGACAGCTGAGGCTGCCAGGCAGTGTGAAGCAGCTGTTACACTGTACCTGCTATGTGTGCCTGATGCTGTAGCAATATCTATGAGCTAAAGTGCCCCAACTTCAATCCTGAGTTAAGATAGGAGTGGTTTTGCTACATTTGCATGGCTACAATTATTACAGGGTACCAGCTGCTGTGCTCAGAGCAGCAGCAGCTCCTCCATCCCTTTTGAAACGTCTCCAAGTCTATATACCCATGCCTGCTACTGTGTAATAGACAACAATCTCTAAGTACATCACATTGCCTGTACTCCGAATGCCTGGAAATCTAGATCAGGGGATGCCAAATGTATGGCCCATGGGCCAGATTGTGCCTAAAGAGTCATGTCATCTGGCATGTGGGACTGCCAGAGGGGCTGGGAATTTGACAAAATCTGGCATATGGTGCCCCACTGGGGATGAATATCAACAGCAGGGGCAAGTGATAGCTGCCTTAAATGCCTCCACTGCTGCTGCTCACCCTGCCACTAATGCTTCATCTAGGTTCAGCCAATGAGGAGCCCCACTGGCTGGATCCAGGCTGGGGAATTTAACATCCTTGCTCTACATGCATTTACACAGATTACTTCACTTCCGTTCTAGGTCTTTGAAGCAGTGTTGTCAAGGTTCCAGTTCCCTAGTAGCTTTCCCACATTATAGTGCCTGGTCATTTTTATTTGTCTTTATTCAAAGGCAATAGGAAAGTAACCACAATGATTACCCCTATTCTCCTCTCATACCAGTTGTGTTCCTGTACCACTCCCTTGTTGTAAGGAAGGGGAGATGCCATCCAATTAATTCATCAGCAGTCCTTCAAAGTTAAGGATGATTGTCTGTGATGATGGCTTTATCTATGGGTCTGAAGATGGCTGATGAGGCTGATCCAGGATCGATAGACTCTACTGCAGCTCGGATGTGTGTTTCTGTACGGAGTGGGTGGCTCTGGATTCAGCCTGTAACTCACTGTTTCTGCCACTCCCGCTTTTCTATCTCCTGTCACTGGTGTAAGATTTCAAAGTACTGAGATCCTTGCAGCAGATTTTTGCCTTATTTGGGGCAGTCCTGGGTGATAATCTCCCACGTGTTGATGTCAAAGTTACATTTTTTCAAGTTGGCCTTGAGAATGTCCTTGAAGCGCTTTCTCTGCCTTCCTCTTCAGTGTATGTCTTAACTGAGCTGGAAGAATAAACCTTGCTTCAGGAGTCTGGAGTGAGACATCTGGATGATGTGGCTAGCCCAGTGAAGTCATGATGTCAGATGATCATCGCCTTGATGCTTGTGGTGTTTGCTTTCGAGAGGATGTTAATGTTGGTGCATCTGTCTTCCCTCTAGGTTTGAAGGATCTTCCTCAGGCAGCCTTGATGCTACTTCTCCAGAGACTTGAGCTGTCTTCTGTACATTGTTCATGTCTTAGCTCCATACAGTAAAGTGGGGATCACAAATGCCTGATAAGCTGTAAGCTTGGTTTTGGATCTGATATCACAGTCTTCAAACACCCATTTCCTCAGGTGTCCAAAGGCGGCCCTTACACTTTTAAGGCAATGTTGGATATCTTCATAGATGGCAGTTTTCTGCAAGAGATGGTTTATGAGGCATGGAAAATACTCAACGTTCTCCAGAGTCTTCCCATGAATCTGACTTACCAAAGCTGGGAACTGCTCATTAAGAGCTTGTTGACGGAGGACCCTAGTCTTCTGAATGTTAAGCATCAGTCCATTTTATCATAGGCCTTGGTAAAGACATTGATGATTGCCTGATGCTCTGCTTCAGAGTGAGCACGCACTACAATATCATCAGCATACAGGTGCTTGATGATTGAGGTCAGAGTAGTCTTGGTTTTGGCTTGGAGTTAGCTGAGATTAAACAGTTTACCACCCATTCAGTAGTTTAGCTCCACTCCAACTAGAAGCTTGTTGGTATTCAGATGTAGCATCACAGTAAGGAATATTGAGAAGAGTTTTATAACTTCCCTGAGTGAAGAGAAACCCAATGCTTGCTCGCACTTCACAAAGGTTTCTATGGAGGAACACATACAAACCCAGTGGTGTGGGCTCTTTCCTCCCCCCACGTCTGACATTTAAGAGATGTTTACCTTTCTGTTTTATTCTGAAACTGTTGCTCGGTGAAGTGATAACTGCCAGAGGTTTCTGAATGTTTGGCACATTTGCACAGAGAGCTGTGATTACTGAATCATTATCATTTAGCTTCAGGCCCAGTACATTTCTGTATGCTGGAGGATGGCTTCATTTCCCTCCCCTCCCCCCAACACCATTTGCTAATTATTAGTTGCCTGGAAAAGGGAGAGAGCTGGAAGGGAAATATTTAGCAATGAGAGAGCATGGTTGAAGTGATTACAATCTCATACTGTACAAAATCATTCTCCAAAGCTCTGTAGAATGTAGTCAAACAAATGCCGCGTGCCAGATACTGAACCACAGGTGGGTGGGAAGAGTAAGCAACCCTTTGCAACTACTTCATTGTCAATACTTTGGAAATGTTACTAATGGGTGGTGCGGAAACTTTGTCTGGTCCTTGCTGGCTTCAGAAATAGTCACCATGGAATTAAAAAAAAAAGTGATCAGACTTAGCATAATTCTGTTCCCCTTATAAATTTTTCAGTGGTTGGAAAGGGAGCAGAGTTAGGCCAAGAGTACACATTTCTGAAAGTGTGATGCAGGAATCCTTAGGCTGAGAACAGAAGCAAGTTAACGAGGCCAAATTCTGAAAGGTCTGACTGGGGCTCAAGGCTTTCCCCTGCAGTGAGAGCTGGGAGACAACACTGACAGACAGAATGACAAGTTACTTAGAATACTGTATAGGAAATGAAACAGCTGATATTTCTAGGTAAAATAACTCCTTACAGTTCATGGCTTATTTTCCAGGTAAAATAACTCCTTACACTTCAGGGGTGATACAGCAAAAGCAAACAAAACTGAATGTTTTTCTTTCCAATTTCCCAGCAAAACAGTGGTCTCCTTTCTTGACTCCTGCTCAGCTGTAGCTGCCTGAACTGTCTACTTATGTCCCAAGTGCTTCAAATGGAGCAAAAGAAATTAAGAGAAAAAACACCAAAGGGATGATTCTCTTTCTGCTTAAGGGAAAACTTGAAAAAGACACCATAGTATAGTGATTTAGGAGGAAAGGGAAAGTGAATGATAGCTAGTGCTGTTCAGATTTCTCCCTGCTTTCACATATGCACACATGCACGCATGCGCACTCACCAGAAAAATGCCTAGAGTTGGAGAAATTAAAAATGAAAGAAAGACATTCTTAGGTTTTCCCAAGGAGGGAAGAAATTAAAATCTCAAAGTACTCTATGAGGTACATTGGTGCTCTTCAATTCCATAGATGGGGAAACTGAGGCACAGAGCTGAACAGACTTTTTCCTGGTCACAGAGGGTACAGATGACAAACGACAGAACAGATTTCCATGGCACCTCTGTTTGTGGAACCCAGCTGTCCTTTCAGGAAAGATAAGCCAGCCCCACCACACCCATCACACTCAAGACAATGCTGTGGACATGGCCAGCTCTGTTTCTGTGCAGGTGTGGTTAAGGCAGACCACAGATACTGTTCTTGCCAGTGCCCTGGTCAGGAGTCAGGCATGAATGACACGTGCCCCTGGTGGCTGGGGGGGCATGGCAGTGGGAGCTCCTGCAAATGCCACCAGCACTGTTGGTAGCAGGGGCGGGGTGGCGCACGCCAAACAGGGGGCAGTGACCACCCACTGACTGCCTGCAGATGCCGCCAGCAGTGTTGGCAGCGAGGGGGGAGTGGCAAGCGGCTAAATCCTTACACTGGAGAAAAATTTTGACTGATCTAGAATTACCCATGAAATAGTAAGGTGTAGAACTACAGTGGCCTATAGTGGACAACAGGCACCAGGGTATAGATATGTAGCTGTTACTGTTCCCTTGACAGGTAGTGACAAGCTCTTGTGATACACCTACTGCAGCATCCTAGGAAAGCTGCTTCTTGCCTGCCCCCTATTGATCCTGCTGTAATTTAGACTGGTGTACAAAAAACAAAACAAGTAACACCAGGATAAATATGTGTGAACTTCCCAAAATCACTTAAGCTAAGTACAGACAGTCAAAAAGCCCAAGGCTGAATCAGTTCAATCTTCACAGATTAGTCTAATCTGCGTAGATAGAACCAATAAGTAAGTGAACAGACATTCACTTTTGATTCCAGAAATGCAGCCACATGCTTGCACTGGCCCAGACCAGAAGCTGGGGATCACTAGAGCCTCCCTGTTCAGCTGGAGTAGACAGCTTGGGCCAAAGCTAGGCCAACCACCCTAGCTGTGATGGGGGGTGTGCTGGATGGTTCAAAGCATCCTGGTATGCTGGGGGATTGTGAATTAACTTGGATCTGTAGGGGATCTGAGACAGAAGTTCAATAAACCAATTTACTCTAAATCAGTTAAGTCAGATGCTATATTCATCCAGGCTTATCTTAAACCAGTTTTGGCCATTTTGAAAGCAGTTTATATGCACTGAACTTCTGTTGTGTTAGCGATTTGATTCAGTTTCTGATCACTTATACTGGTTTATGTATAATTTCTGCCCCTAGCCTTAATGCAATTGAAATTAAAACCTGGCCCAGTAATTTTAAATAGTGATTGGCAGACTTGGGGAAAGCACATGAGATCTATAACCTTTTATTTCTAGCTTATCATTTTAAAAATCAGCTTTATGTTGGCAAAGACCCAAAGGATGACATTTTAGCTCCATTGAAGTCCATGGTTATTTTATCATGACTTTAGTGGGGGCCAGGAATTCATCCAAGCTCTTTAATATCTGATGATAATTCATGGGCTATCCCATGTTACAGTTGGCTCTAACTGGCAGTCTTACTGACAGATTTGTCAAAAATTAACTAACTAGGCCTGGAGAAGGAACTCTATCCTGCTGCTCCAGTCTCTCCAAACAAGGACAAAGGCAAGTTGACAGAAATGCCATGGTAATATTTATACTGCTGTTATGCCTGTTCCTTAGTTGATGGCGGATTTCAGTCACCAAGGGATAATGTTTCCCAAAATTAAGGATATTTCGTTTAACAGAGTTTCTTTTTTCTTTTTCTTTTCTTTTGTTTTAATGTTGGTTTAAAGTATTCTAAGTCAAGACATTTCCAGAACAGAATCCCATTCAAATTTCTCAATAAAATACATTTCAAAAAGTATAATTACAAAACCTTTGTCTCTTCAAGGCTGTTCTGGAAGTGCATGCAGTAGGTTAATGCTCTCCAGATGTACAAATTAACAGCCTTTTATTTATAACATACAACCGCTGTCTTTGTACGCTTAGGCAGACATGCTTCCTTGTGAATTAACAGCAGGACTGTCATGTATCACTGAATTTCATTGTGTTTCTTCACAGGGTTAAGATTCTTAGGCTTTTTTTTCTTCTAATTTTTTTTCAGGTCAAACGTATTTCACCGGAAAGGTCAGAGTGTGGCAGTGCAGCTGCAGTCTGGGCCTTCCCGACGGGAGGAAGGTAACACACAGTGCTTTTGAAGTGATGATAAGAAGAGAAAACTACAATTAGGTTTTGAAGCTTTTCTGGTAAATTTGCATTTTAAATTACTTTTCAGTATAATTATGTTTCATCTTTTTTTCCCCCCACTTTGACTTCTGTAACTCCATTTCTAAAGCTTGTTATAAAAACCATACAGGACTACATTTTTAAAAATGATAGCAATATGATTTTTGTTCAAAAATATTCCTTTGAGGTTAAGCATTAAAAACAATGGCTGAAGAAGGACCAAAATGGGAGATTGTTTTACTGAATCTTTAGTTTTTAGGGTGGCAATGGGCATTTTCCAAACCCTTCATCTTGTGTAAGAAATGAAAGAGTTCTATCACCTCACTAGCTTTACAAACAAATCCTACCCTAAACTTGGCTGTAGTTTTAGGACTTAATTCCATTCACAATGGGAGTGTTGCCAACGACTTTAATAACAGGCCAAAGGATCATGCCTTCGCTGCATTTACTGATTCCTTCAAATAAAGCCCTATCCCCTCTCCACATGGAGAACTCTCTAATATCTTCCTTTGCCATAGTATGGAGGAGCATGATAATAGTTAAGAGACACACCTCTGCACAGACTACCCCCTAACACAGATCCACTTCTTTTCTGGATTTCTATATGGAGAACTGTGCAGCAATTCAGGGGCTGTAGTTTGAGGAGCTATCAAGTGCAGGCAGTTTTATTTTGTTATCCTCCATATTTATCAAGGCTCCCTGCATATGGCCCATTTACAGCTGGCTTTGCATTGTGCTCCACAGTGTGACCACAAATGTGAAACCCAATTTTTTTTCTTGCCTCCCTTAATTTATGCTGCTTTCCTGGATAAATTAACCCAATGTCAGACTGATTTAATAACCATTTCCTCTTACTCTATGCATTAAAGTTCATGTGAATCGAATGACAGAATTATCAAAAATGTGATGTAATGTTGTGTTTCATTTCTTTGAAATAGCCATTGTCCACTCAGTCAACAGACATGACTGCATTATAAACCAGAACAGGCTGTTCAGGCAGCAAGTAGTTTAGGACCTGATTCTCAAGAGGCACAAAGCACCCCCAGCACCTGCTGTGGTAAATAGAGACTGCTGGTACTCTGAAAATCAGTTCTTAAGTGCTTCAATAAACTGAAAAGCACAACTTGAGCTCTCTAGTTTGTTATGAATGCAAGAGAAATACTAACCAAAAGGAAAAAATACATACACCAATTTATCATAAATGAATATAGCTACAGTTATCAAGCACCTGAATGGAGACCTGAAGGCTAGATGCATATGTATTACATTTAATTTTGTCAAACAGTATTTGAATACAAAGTACTGCATTCATTATTGCTTTGCTTTCTTGTCACCTCCCCTGAGCAGTGTCCTCTAGTCAATAAGAACCGTAAGCACGTAATAGGCTAATTTTTTGTAATTGCAGAATTTGAGTCAAAAAAATGATGGGGACTTTTTATTTGAATGTCGCCTCTGAAATGTCGTGTTAATTTTCTCTTTTAATACCCTCATCTGGATGCTAATGCCAACTGATTATTCTGGCGTATAAAGTAAATGTGAGCAGGTCTAAGTAAGGGGCATCCATTTATATTGCATCAAGATGTTGGTCTGTAGATTTATTGACAGCCTGGACTGATTGTGATCTGACTGATGCTGCTGTAAATTAAAAGCAACTCCACTAACGTCAATGGTCAAGTCGTCAGCTGGTGTAAATGGGCACAATGCCACCAAACTCAGTGTCACTGCAAAGATTTACACGAAATAAAAATCTAACCCCAAGAAGTTAAAGCAATGTAGAATCAGAACGTGTAAGAATCAGGCCCACAGCGTCCGTATCAGAAGTGTCAGTGGCTTAGTGTCCTGGTCTTTTAATGAATATGTTCTGCTCTTTTAAGTGTAGCTTCAAACACTGCTCAACAGGACAGTTGCTCCTTTGCTTATTTTAGGTGAGATTTTGTTCCTAATTCAAGGGTAAGTGAGGTGCCTTCTTCTTTTGTGCCCTGATGACCCTCAGCAGTTTGTTGATCGAAATTTTGCCATGGTAACAGAATATTTGAGCAAACAATTAAAAAGACAGTAAGAAAAAGAAACAATACAATAAATTATCATGTTTTTAAACTAGATTAGTAGTATAAAAGACTTAGCGTCATTTTGTTTTTGTTGATTAGTGATCCAACTCCAACAGTTCCTTCGTTGGAAAAAGAGTAAAAGTTGATCATCTGGAGCTATGCCGATCTGAGAAGATCTTCCCTCATGTGGAATATTCTGAGTGAAATTCACTCCCCGCATATAAATAGTATGTTATAACAGACATAATCACTAAATATATTCTAAATCCAAATGTTTTCCTTGTTTTATCAACATTGATAGGTAGAGTCCATGTAGTGAAAAGACATCCTTTTGTAAGAATCACCAAAGAAAAATAAGAGAGATTGCAGACAGAACCATATTTCCAAGGTATCTGTGTAAAGAAACAAAGCAAAAGCTGCACAGAAAATTCAAAGGGCATAAAAACTGGCCCTGTGTGAAATTTAGCATACTTCTACAGAAATGAAATTCTGAGTCTCCTACCAAGATTCCTGATGAATGTGTTAGACTGTATATTGTAAAACTGAAAAGTAGAAATATTGAAGCAAATAGCTGAAGATCATATAAAGGTCATTCAAATATTTTGGTTAAAATAAAATAGATACTGGGAATGCTGCGGCTCCCTGCTCAGCCATCACCTCTAAAGCTGCTATGCTCTTGGCTCCATAGCAAAATGCCCTGGCTTAGGATGGATTCTAACAGCAATGAGGCTCCGTGCTGCAGAGGTGGGAGTGGACCATGAGCAAGACCTAGGACTTCCAGGCTTCTGGCTGTGCTGGAGAAAACTTAGAAGATATGAGACCCTCTGTGGTTTTTAGGCTTCCTACTGAAGAGATAAGAACTAAGCCCCAGAAGAGCTGTATTTCTGAGGCTTTCCAACGCTTCCAGCTTCCTGGCTCTGCAGCAAAGTACATAGGAACCCTGAAAGGCCTCTGAGCTTCCAGGTTTCATGCTGTGGACCTCTGTCCCTAGAGGTTATTCACCAACTGAACTGGTCTCCCTCTGATCCTGGAGCAGTCTATAGGGCAGGGCTGCCCCAAAGTGGTAAACCCTGGAAGGCCCTGTAGTCCCTAACACAGGGAAGTCTGCCTTGAAATTCGGGAAGCCCTGGGGTTCCCAGTACCCTATGACATAAGTAGAGTTCACGTAGCATTGCAGTGGAAGTTCATCAAAACCAACACCATATCATAAGAATGTAAGAAGTGCCATACAGGGTCAGACCAAGGGTCCATCTAGCCCAGTATCCATCCTATCCCTGACAGTGGCAAGGGCAGATGCTTTAGTAGGAGAGCATTGAACTAAATACATCTAGAGTGGTTTATCCCCGATTCAGTACCCTCCTTGACATCCACCATTATGGGTTTAGAGATGTCAGAGAAACACAGTGTTCAAGATGTGGGCACACTACGTATTTGTATGGAGGCATGCTGATGTTCTCCATTCTTAACGATGCCCAACATTTTATTGGCTTTTTTTGGTCACCACAGCACATTGGGCTGATGCTTTAGAGATCTACAGTGACTCCAAGGTCTCTTTCCTGCATCATAACAGCTAGTTCAGATCCAGCTTTGTGTGTGTATATTGCATTACTTTGCACTTGTTGAAATTGGAGTTGATCTGCCACTTTGTGCCCACTACCTTAGCTTGATAGGACGTTTCTGCAGCTTGTTTCTGTCAGCTTGGGATTTGACTACCTGGACTACCTGCACCTCCATTTCCAGATTATTGATGAAAATGTTGAATAGATTTGGGCCCAGCACAGATCCATGTGGGATGCTACTTTTGACCTCCTTCCATCTTGAAAAGTGACCCTTTAGCCCTACCCTTTGCTTCCTACCTTTTACCCAGCACTTAGTCCACAAAAGAACCTTCCCTCTAATCCTATGGCAATGCAGTTTTTTTAAAAAGCCTCTGGTGATGGACTCTGGTTGAAAGCTTTTTGGAAGTCCAAATATGTGTCAACTGGATCCCCCATGCCCACATGCTTCTTAACACCCTGAAAGAACTCCAGCAAACTGGTGAGGCAGGATTTCCCTTTACAAAAAACTGTACTGAGTCTTCACCAGCAAATAATATTCATCCATGCAACTGCTGATTTTATTCAGCAGTTTTATTTATTCATAAAACAGTTTGGTTTGGATGAGTCAGCTTTTTATTTTTGCTGAAAGGATGTGTAATTCAGAAAAACTGGGACTAGCTTTCTGTCCTGAACACTAAGTAAACGGAAGACTTTGTTAGGTAGCCAAAAATAAAATGGTCCAAACATGCCAGGTCCAATTACTTTAAAACAGCTACAAAAAATTGTCAAAACAGCAGTTTCTAAGTCAGGGATATAGACAGTCCAGTACAGATGGCATAACAATCCTGTTAGGACTCCTTTTCCTGAAGGCAGGCTGCTGGCTTGTGTCTTCCTGCCACAACTACTGCTGGCCTGGCTCTCTAGTAGTGGTTACAGCGGGGACCATCATCCATTTTTTGGTTCGGGATCTGAAACTGGAGGGGGCAGGTACACACACAAGTGTGCACGCACACCCTGTGTCGGGGTCTGAGGGCAGAAAGCGTACTGCCTAACCCAAACCAAAATGTAACCTTTTAATGTTTTTTTTTTAATTTAGGTCAGTTACATGAAAAGTGATATTTTAAAACTGATCATCACGGAGTTTTATTTAGAGAACAAAGAAAACATTCAATACATGCAAAATAAAACATTGTTTTAAAAAAATTGTCACTAAATGCTTTGATATTTTTAGAAATCCCACTCCCTTCCCTACCCCTCTCCCCATTTTGCTTTTTTGTTTTGTTTTGTTTTAGGCCAAATCTATTGACAAAATTCAGTTTATTTCCTGAATGGCTTTGTTTTTTTCAAAACCCCATTTTTGGGCAAACTGCCCTACTAGCAACATAGTGTATTTTTTCCCAACTGTGTTTCTTTCATTCCCTGCTGCTAAGCTACCTGCTCCTGCCTGATCTTTCCACCATAGCATGTAACTAGGCTGCTATCTTCACTCCTGCTCCCAGCCAGCATTTGATTCTCAGGAGAGCCTGGTGCCCTCTACCATCAGCTATATTTCTTTTTCTGGTACAAAGGTATTCATGGAGGCCTCCACTGGCTGAATGATACCCATGTAACACATTAATGAACTAGTTACTGGTAGATTCATTATACTATTCACCTTTTGTAAACTTGGTCCATTTTGATGGTTAGAACCAGGAAATAAAGATCAGGCTCTAGTCAAGAAATAGATACTAGTGTCTTACTACTGTTCATCTAGGATGGAATCACCTGGGACTAGGAAACATTTCCAGCTTAAACAGTTTTCCATCTTATAAGGCAGGGGTTCTCAACCCCTGGCCCATGGGCCACATCAACTCCCTGGCACCTTGCCATCTGGTCCACTGGGCTTCCTATGAGTCAAAGGGGAACCCCACAGGCCAGGGCCCTAAGTGCTAGATCCAGAATACAGGGCAGCACAGGGCCCAATCCCCGCACGCTGGACCACCCAGAGGAAGTGCAGGGCCCTGATCTCTGTATGTGGGGCCGAGTGAAGACAGCGCAGGGCCCTGGGGCCCCAACCCTAGCATGTAAGGCTAGGAAGAGAGGTGAAATCTGGATCCAGGCATGGAGGCCTGATCCTGGGGCACAGGGTCTGATCTGAGCCATGGCCCAGCCCTGTGCCACTCATTTGGCCTGTGAGACCAAAAGGTTGAATGCCACTGTTGGAAGGGGAACTTCCTAGTCCCTCTGCTCTATGCTCACTCTTTCTGCTCTGCCACTTCCCAGCCTCTCTGCTGCATGATTCCTTTCTCTGTGTCACAGCCTCCCAACCCCGCCTCTCTGCTTCTTGCTCATACTCTGGACACACACAATAGATAATTACCTCCTGTGGGGTAATTTGTAGGGTGACTCTACAAATAGGCCCAAATTTTCTTTCTAGTTCTGCATTAGTTTGTCTTATACAGATTAAATATATATAATTTCCCGTAAGGCATGCTGGGACCATAGAAATTTTCCAGCTTGAGCAGGTTCCTGGCTTTTATAGGTTCTGTCTTAGACAGGTTTCACTGTATATTTTGTGTGTGTGTATTTATAATATATTGCATCACAAGTTTATCTTATGTGGTATTATAACTTTTATGAAAACTAGCAAAGGCTACATCCGCCAAAGGACCTATTTGTCTAAGTCCCACCTAACTGCTCTTGAAAACATCTAACATATAATTTATATCTTCAAAACTCCCCCATAACCCAGGAAACAATCTCATGTATGTAAGCTACTAAAGTTTTCTTTGGTAAACTCCCCAGGCTCCTAAAGGTTTGCTTCCACAGATGTCCAGAGCTGACAGTGCTGACCAGCTAGATGATTCATGGTCCACAAATAGGCAAGCTACTGCTGATCTCACTTTCTGGGCCCAGTGCAGAAGGCACTCTCAGGGCTCAGGCTCTGTACAAAACAAAGTTGAAAGAGGAGGTGGTGTTTTTATCCAGAAGTCCTCACACAGAATGTGGGTTCAGTTCCACCCCTTGCTCTTAGGGCAGATATGTCAAACTCACCTTGTGCCCCAGGCTGGATCTGAACCACAGGGTTCCTTCACGGCCTCAGACTGGCCCAGGGCACAAGGGGGTGGTGATAGTGCTGGCAGCAGCTGCTGATAAGATAAGCAGCAGCAGGGCAAGAAAGGGCCCTGCTGCCAATGGCCATTTTCATCCATTCCAAAATTTTATAGCAGACCCTGCCTCTCTGTGCTTACACCATGCAACTTCCAGTAGCCCACCAGGCTGAATAAAACATCTTCATGGGCTAGATCCCTGCCTTAAAACATGGAACAAGCACTGCCTACCTCCCAGTTGCCTGCTCCAAGCATTAGGCTGTAGGGTACTCCAGGTTTCAGTGCTCTTCCAGTCCCTCTAGTTGAAGCTGCTTTATTTTCAACTGATTAATTAAATATTCATTTATTTAGCTCCATCCTGGGCAAGAGCTCTCACGATGAAGCCATTTTATGCAATAGAGACAATAGCACCATCTTCCCCTCCTCCAACTGTTTTCACTGAGTTGTGAATTCTCAGAGGCCATGCATTCCCGCAGCGGAGAATACGTTGCTTTCATCCTGGATTTAAGATATACGCACATCTTCAGCAATTCTTATTGGCTAGCTTAGGCTGCTGTCTGTTCAGGGTGTGAATCTTTGCAGATTCCACTCTCAAGTGCCCAGATATCCTCAAGTATTATACAGGGAGCCTTGAAATCTTACTCGGGGCTGTGGCTTTCACTGAGCACGTACTCTCCTAAAGGTTAGATGCTGGAAAGCTAAGTCTTTCCACAGATCTAGCCCTAAACCTCACAAACTGAAACACCACTACTTGCCTTCTTTTAAGAGTAATTTTGATTTTCAGCAGGTTGCTCTCATTTATGTCAGCCTCTCTAAGAGAAAGTAGGATTTATCTCAGTATTGAACCACTATGATATATTCCCAAATAATAAGAGAATCATATATTACCATGGTATGAGTTTTAATGTTTTTCTGAACATTTTACAACCTAATTGGTCATTAAAGCCCAATAAAACCTAGACTCCTTATTCAGGTTTGCCCTTTGGAGTTCTCCCCGTGGGCCCTCAGCATGTCTGTCTCTACTGTTTTTGATAATGGTTCATACGGCTTCCTTATCATTAGTTATGTAAAACTTTCTTAGGCTACTTGAATGGTCTTTTAAAACTAGTCTTGTTGCATTTAATTTTACCTTTTAAAATTGGCATTTTCTATCCTATCACCAGCTAGCACAGGGGTGTCAAACATAGAGTCTGTAGGCTGAAACTGACCTGCAAAGCGATATCATCCAGCCCCTGGTGCCTCCCATGGGTCTTAAAGTGACCCACAGACAGCATGTGGGAGCACCAGATGGCCCCCCACACTACCTAGGGGAAACAGTCCAGCTTGTGTCCAGAGCAGCACAGCAGTTGCTGTGAGCAACACAAACTTGGAATGAAAGCATGATGCTCTAGGGCTGTGTTACATGCAGTGGCCACTCTGGGACTCTGGGGCTGTGCTGCACCGCCTTCTGGTAGCAGTGACAGCAGCTACAGGGTCACAGTACACAGCCCTGCAGTAGCAGTGACAGGACCACGTGACATAGCACCAATTCCAAAACTGTGGGGCTGATCTGTGGATCCAGTCAAGCCCATGGACTGTCCACATGCTACTTATATGGCCAGTGGATGAGTTTGATACCCCTGATCTGCAGTGCCTGGTAGGATTAGATAGACTCTCCTAGATTGAATACATTTTTGCAAGCAGAACCTATATTTTTATTGAAGATGGGATGGATTAAATTGAAAGTTTTGTACTAACTGCATTGGAATTATTATAGTTATTAAGAACAACCACTTAGGTTTATAGAGCATCTCTCATCCTGTAAGATCCAAAACTGTTTAGATGACTAGAGGCCAAAATGTGTTCTCAGTTATGTGTACACAACTGTTGTGATGCCTGCCTTCTGCAGGATATAGGTCAGGTCAAAATTCGGGCCAGTGATTGGGCACACTGTATGGATGCATCTACATGTGAAATTAAGGTGACTCAATCTCCGCAGCTATTTGAGCCAGAGTGTGTTGCTCCTAGGTGCAGCATCTACAAGTGCACCTGGAAGAGCAGCAATTTGAGCCGGGGTGGAACAGCCCCAGGCTGGAAGGGAGCATGGAGGGTGGGGGTCATCCCTGGGCTCTAGAGGGCTGCATTGGCAGCTGACTGTGGCATGAGGGTGCCAACAGGGCAGAGCTGTGTGGCTAGGCAGCAGGCAGCCCCTACACTTTAGCACCCTTATGCCCCAGCCAGTCCCTCTCACAGTCTACACATGCATTTCAGCACAATTACTGACATTGCCATAAGATAGTACCATCCCCAACAGTACTATTTTCCAGCAGAATTAATTAGTTTACTGTGCCGTAATACCAGTGCACATGTAGATGGCGACGCTTTACTGTGGAGCTAATTAGTTTACTACACAGTAAAGCATGTGTGTAGATGCATCCTATATGTAGTATATAAGCCTATATACAGAGTGGTCCCAATTCAGCAATGTAATTAGATATGTGCATGGGCATAGTGATGTCAGTAGAGACATTTCCATTAACATCATTGAGATTGTTCTCACTTACACATAAAAGATTGGGCTCTTCACAAAACAGTTATAGCCATGGCTTTCTTTTAAATTTGGTCAAAAGAGAAGCTGCTGTTGTTGTATAAAGTAGGGAGGTGGGAGAACAGTATGCTAATCATTAGAGTGCTCTCCCAGGGTAAAAACACACCATTTCATGTTTCTCTCCCTGAATATATTCAAACTCTCACAACCCAACTCCCAGGAGATGGGACAAGGCCATTCCCTTCTACTTGTATGAAGCTGTTCCACTTCACAGAAAAGAATGGACAAATCACTGGGCAAGAAAGAGGTAGCAAGAGCAAGTAGGACTCTACCCTACTAGTTTGGATTCTGATCTGGAAAAAGGTAATTTAGCCCAAGTCCTCCTCCAAAAGCTACTGAAAGCAATGGGAGTCTTTCCATTGATTACCATGGGCTTTGGATGAAACCTGTAGTATAAGACATTCAAAAGTGACTACTGATTTTTTATCTTTTTGTTGTTCTAATTTGAGACATTGTAAAGGGCCTGTAGGGCCTGCAAACTGGATGACAACAAAAGTGTCTCTGAGTGGCCACCCAAAAAGATGGCATGCAGAAGTCACTAGACATGTACAAAAATTTGGTGGTAGGGTGTGGTATGTTTTTCAATGCATATTTGCAGAAAGGGGAAATGTCACTTAATTTAGATCACTTCAGAAAATAAAAACTCCATTATATCAGGGCACATATATTACAGTACTTTGCAATCTTTGCTAGTCTTTGTTTACAGAATGACTATATTTGTTAAGATCATAAGATCTTTGTGAACAGAGACAAATTTTCAACCAGTAGAGATCAGCACTGCTACATTAGAGCACATTAACCATTATGATGGCTGAGAATCTTCCTTGACTATATTTATGACATGTATAAAGTACCAAATGCAGGTGTCCAAGTCCATGATTGGAAGCTCTAGACCCTGCTAAAATGATGGCAATAAAGGAAATAAACATATGTATCCTCTGTGTGTATGTCCAATGTATAACCACATTTGTCTTAATTGCACAAGGAAGTGAATGAAGCATGAAACTATTGATTGAAGTAATTTTTTTCAAGAACCTTTCCAAGATGAGCTTTGTCTAATTATAGCACTGTGAGAAACCTGAATATTATACCTATGGATTGGTGCACAAATTGCCAAGGTTTGTTGTTTTTTTTAATTTTTAAAAAGCAACACCATAAAAAGGGTGTGTTGGGGGTTAAATCTCTCTGGATTATTCAATGCTAAAACTTACCCACATAAGCACTTGAAAAGTTGGCTTGCTTCCTAGAAATATGACCTGTCAGTTGTATTCAACTTGATAAGGTGTTTTAAAGCTAAAAGTAGTTCAGTGGCTGGGGTTGGAAGCAGCTTGTATCTTCTGTCTTGTTTTAAAAAAAAAAGGACTCAATCCTACTAACTTCCTCTTACTAAATTCTTCTACCAATAATGTCAACATATTCATTATAGTTTTTTTTTTTAATATTCTGCTTGCAAAGTAAGTATTCAGCTAATCAAACTGTAGTAGTATACTAGATAAGACTGCAGAAAAATGTATCCAAGGGAATTCTAAAATAAGTCTTTGGATGCTTTATCCACAGTTCCCCCTGCACAACTACATTTAATATAATTGGAAGTTGTTTGTTCAAGATGTTGGCAGACTGTGGTAACTAGGGTGAAAAATCACCCCTTTCAGAAAATGCACACAGGATTTTCCTTATCACTGATGCCCACAGCAACAATGCAGATGGGAAGAATAGGTAGTGACCAGACAGGTGGCTGCAGTAACCCTCACTGCTTGGGAGTTTGGTGCCAGATAAGTGCTCCAAGACAGTCTGGAGGATTACACTGGACAACACCACTAATAGAGACACATTTATATGGATCCACTAAGAACCTCAGTCTATGGAGCTTGCAACTGAGGATGCAATTTCAGTCCATGAGCGGAGGCGGTGCCATGGGTTGACTCGGGGTTTGCTTGATGGACTTCATTCTCCGACTTCCCATAAAGACATCTGTATTCAAGCAATTTATCTTAGGCTTTAAAGAGGTGTCTAGAACTACACATGTAGGCTGCAGTTGTCTGCACAGGGAAGCAAGTAGAGACAAATCCCTTAGTCTTTTTGGTAAAGTTGTTTTGAGATACACAGACAGTTGATAGAAGAAGTCCACAGATTAAGTTCTGTGCCCCTTAATGTATCACTAAGAACAAAAGAAGGGTTGGTGAATCCTCTGCTTAATAAAAATATGCCCAAGAACCATGATATAAGTAAGCAGAGCAGAACTCCATGCTATACAGTTGACATGCCCCTCCAATACTGTTTGCATCCCTTGCAAAATGGAAGTGCATAAAATTCAGCTTCCTTAGAACACTCCAGGACCACAGAGGTAAAGCCTGGATTTTGGCTTTAGTGAATAAATGGTAATGCTATAAGGATACAGTATAATGGCTATATTTAGTGATGTGCCTATAAATAGCCAAGGGTACAGTGTCATTTATAGCACACATTTCTGTCTTGCTGCAAAGCATGTTTAGCTGTAGTTTTCTTTGTCCTCATTTATTCAATTTTGTTTATAGGAACACTGTTCTTGAACAAGCCAGGACAGCAGAAGGTATAAACTGATTAACCACAATTTGCTTACCTAAGCAATTCATATCCCTCAAACAATATATAATTATACTTCCCATATTTAGCTTCACCTTTCTTCAAACAATAGAGCAAAAGGGAGTGGGGAACACATAAAATATAATATTACACTGCATGATTAATAGCATTAAGGGCTGAGTCAGTCGTGCTTTATTCATCAGATGGAAACAAGATGCAGTAGTCAAGATCAAGGCAACTAAGAAACCGTATCTTCTTCTCTGGCAGGAAAATCAATGCAGGGCTGTTGCACAAGCAAGCAGGATTGGCAGACTGGTAAGAGAGCCTGCACAGCCTGCATGGTACACTACACTCCCAAAACAGTATGCTGGGGAAGGGCAGGCAGAGGTGGGAAGGGACAGAGGATCAATCACTTCCATGCTCTTTCCTAGAGAGCACTGTTACAGCAATTGGCTGAAGCAGCTTCAGCAGACTGACCTCACAACTACCCTGGATCTGGAAGAATTTCTTTCTCTCTATCCTTCTGCTCAGCAGCCAAAGCAGATACTTTGGCTGAGTGCTTGGCTGAAGATTTGGCTGGATTTGATTGATCGTGTGCTGATGGAAATGTTGCTGTGGGCTTCACTGGGAGTAGGGGTCAGGACTAACTGACTAGCCAGTCCTTATCTGACCAACAAATGACTGCTATCAAAACCATGTCATCAGTGCTACTTCTTAAAGGCATCACAGAATATCACCAGAGACCATTTTGATACTATTTCCATCACAGCAAAATTAGGAAGTACTGAAGGTTGTGCAAAATCTCTTTGCTTGACATCACTTTTTCCCTCACTCCAACACAAGCATATTTCCTTACAATGGGTTTGAAATACTCTAGTTCACTAGAACCAAAAAGCTTTCCAGGACAGCCATAGCCCTTTGCCTTGAACAAAGTTAAAATAGGGAAGACATGGCAGCAAGGACCCTAAAAAAATAAATAAATAAAAAGAAATAAAGCCTAGTTGCTCTGCACAGATTTTAAAGAATATGGAAGTTTTACTAACAGAAGAAAGAAGCTTTAATACAGGTGCTAGTTTTTTTCTGGCATTCTTGGTAAATTATTTCTTTCCCCAACAATTTTTTTCTCATGGTTATAACCATCCCATTCTAGAGGTGGCAGCATTGTAGTGGTGTTAACATACACATGCACATACACACACACATATTTCTGCATTGTTGTGTGCAACATTGAGTGTGTTGCATGAGACCTCTCTGTTTTACTTTTCTAAGCTTCATAGTTAAGATGACGGATAACACATTTTCTATTAGGTTATGCAAAGAACAGACACAAGGAACAGTGCTGTAGTCCCATTGCACCACAGATGGCTGTATGATTTTAAACAAGTCATTTAGCATCTTTATGCCTCCAGTTCCCTGCTCGTGAAATAGGCCTAATATACCTGTTTCCAAAGGATACTACCAGTCTCAATTCTTACATTTTTAAGTGCTTCTTTCTCAGAAAAAAGGTATTTCGAGACCAAGAGTAAAACATTTAGTCTCCCTGTGCTCCAGTTCAGTACTTTCCTACGTCGCAGAGGTGTTGAGAGGATAGATACAATCAAGACTGAAAAATGCTCATATACTATGTTCACTACTCAGATCAAGTGCCATAGATAGTTGCTAGTGAGCAGATGAGAAAATAATGGGCTATAAATACACTGCCTTGTGATTTTATCCTCTTTTTCTGCTTGTGGAGTTCTCATTTTATTGAATACATTTGTTATTTATTGAGTTGCTTAGTTGGGATTGATCCTACAGGTCTCTGGGTATTGCTTTCATTCCCTGATTGGCTGATCTAATTTTCAAAGGCTTGATTTAATGAAGGTACTTAACCACGTGAATAGATTTCAGGATGTGAGCAGGACCATTACAATCAATTGGGCCACACACTGGCTTAAGAAGTTGCACATGCATATTACTGAAGCACAATCATGAGAAAAGTATGAAGAACCTCCTAGAGCATTACCATCTGTACCTGAAACCATCAAATAAGTAGGACTGGGACATTTGTAAAGTCTGAATATTTCCTTTCTGACCACACCAGTCTTTTCTGAGGTACCATCCCTAGAAAATCAGCTGTGGCTGAGAATGGAGTATAAGCTACTTTGCCTTTTTATCATACTCACAAAAAAGTAACTGAAACTATGAAATCATCATCATGACCTTTTCCAGTTCAACTGACTGTCTGTATGCCAAGCTACTGCAAGGGGATTTGTACCTACTATCCCCTTGTAGCACCAAGCAGCGTTCCCATCCCATAAGAGTAGATGCTTATTCTGCTGATAACACCTACAGCTACAAGCATAAAGTCTGTTATTTTTCATGTGCTTAGGAATAAGATGCACTAAGAGTGAAATCCACCAGTGTGCAAAGGATAACCACAAGGCCTGTGTATTGCTTAAGTCATGCAAACAGTTCCAGCTATATCTCTCCAGAGATACAGATAGCAAAAGATTGACAAAGTAAATTCATTAGAACTAAATTGTGAAAAGCCCTTGCTTTGATTTCCAATCTGGTTTGCCTCACCATAACGTTATCTCACATTGCAGGGGCTGGCAACCTTTTACAAGCTGTGTACCAGAACACCCCAACTCCTGTTCAACACAGGCTGGGTAGTTTCAATGGTACTTCAACAGCAGGGGGCTTTCCCTGCACCCATGCTGGGGCCAGGCAGCTGGAAGCTGTGTCCGCACTGCCGTTGTTTCTCCCAGCCCCCTCCTCCCTAGCTGTGGTGCACACAGGCTCCAGCCAGTGGGGAGCTGAGCCAGAACCAAGTATCTACAAACTGCATTATCCTCCCCACCACCACCCCCACTTGCCTTGCCCTGCCCTGCCCTGCCCTGCCCTGCCCTGGAGCTGGGCATCTTGCAAGAAGATGCACTAACTTTTCTCTGGCCCATAAGTATAGTAAAATAAGAACACACTTAGGTACCTAACAGGTTGAATAAGTTATGGCTTTAGCAGCATTATGGGGTATATCCCCTGAATTTACTAGAGCCCTGTGAATGTAAAACTGGTGTGAGATCAGAACAACTCTCTTGAAGTTCTGCTCCCTGGATATTTTAGGAATCATAATAGCACTTTATCAAAATGATATTCAAGATGTGTATGCTTCTTTTATTAAATCTTATACAGGCTTTTATCATCTGTCAGAAATCGTCTGTCTAAAGCTTACTGTTATGAATCTTTATATTTCATTTTGCTGACAAGGGCATGCAGTTCATTCTTTTTTTAACTGCAATTCCACAAACTGAGACGCTTGTGATCCAGACTGTCAGCCCAGATCCCAATGAACGGAGCTGTACCAATAAAAACACCAGCTGATATCTGACTGAGTGAAACTTGACATGCTTAGTAAGATTGATTAGCAGTGCACAAGTGATAGTACACTTTTCCTTTAGAACTGTACATTGCTGCAGAACACATTCCAGTTCAGAAAAGCTGCAGATTCACCAGGTTTGTACATGTTTAATACTTAATAATCATGTACAGTATGTATGTTTTCAGACTAATTCACTAAAGAGGTTTACAGGACTTTCTCTCTGGTTGTTAAAAGTAAAGTACAACATGACTCCCCCTGGAAGCACATGACTTCACTTTTGACCTGTTTTATCAGGCTTACAGGATAAATAGTTCCTTACTAAAATTCTAAGAGGTAACCTAAAGGTAGTTATAAAACTACTCAAGTCTTTGATCATGCCTATTGTTTTAAAAAGTTTTGTAGATGACAAAAGATCTGTAAGTCTTACCTCCCTCCACTGGCACGTACTTCACTATGTTACAAAGAAATATAAATGAAATAAAATAAAAAGCTTGCAGACACTAATAGATACACCCACGGAAGAAGTCTTTACTAATGATGTTGTAACAGCATATTCAATTATATCATTATCAGTTATGTAACATTTTGTAACCTTCTATGACTAACACGATTGACGTTCTAAGCCTTTTATTGACAATAGGAGAGACTACATCCCTGAAGTAGTTAGGGAAATAATCAAGATAAAGTTTGTTGCCTCAACCCAACTCAAAATATCCTTAGTCCTCGACTCTTCCCAAGAGTCTGTGCAGAGATGGCCTTAGGGGTGGGCGAAGTGGGTCACTGCCTAAGGCACCATGGTCAGGGGAGTGCCAGGGGGGCACCACACACATGTATGCACACACACACGCAGCTTTATACCCCCACTCTACCCCAGCTGTTACCCAACCCCCATCCCTACCCTGCCCCGGCCTGCAGCCACTGCACAGGAGCAGCTGGGCCAGGCAGTGAAGGTGGCTGTGGGAACATATTCCCTGCCCCATGTGATGGGGCCTGGGAGACACCCACAGCACTGGAGGCTGAGCTGGGGATGGGGCCATCTGCCTGGGTAGCCACACTCCCCCCATCCCTACCCTTTACCCCTGGCCAGAGGGGCCAGAGCTGGCTGTGCAGCTGTCCCAAAGGTGTTGTGAATCCCCTACAATCAATATCCCAGACTATCTTCGTATGCTAAATGCCTTCCCAAATAGGAAGTTCTTACAGCACTTCTGAAATATGTCCAGGCTCAGGTTCTGGTGGACCTCAAGAGAGAAGCAATTCTAGAGGAGAGAAGCAACTACTGAGAATGACCTCCCAAGTGCTTTCACCAAGCAGACTTGGTGCACTGATGGTACTTACCAGGAGGTTGCTCCCAGCTGATCTTAGGACTAGTGATGGGGTGTAAAGGAGAAGGCAATCCATTGGAGATGTAGAACCCATTTGGGCCTTACGTCAAAACCAGCACATTGAATTGTACCTGGAAAACTATTTGAAACCACTGAAGGCTGTGGAGTATTTGAGTTATGTACTCTTGCTGACTCACCCTCATCATAAAATGGGCTGCTGCGTTTTGCACCAGCTGCAGTTTCTGGACAGCTCTGAAGGGCTACCCCACATAGAGAGCATTACAGTAGTCTAGCCATGAGATTACAAAGGCATGGATGATGGTGGCCAGATCTGAATCTGAAATCTTAGCCTTCTCACTAGCTGGAGTTGGTGAAAGGTACTCCTAGCCAGCACTGCCATCTGAACATCTGGATACAGCGGAGGATCAAGGAACACCCCGACACTGCAAATCTGAGTGACAAGGGAAGACTGAACCCCATAAGTGATAGGTGTCTCAACCTCCCCCACCCCCATACACACACATCCAACTCACAAAGTCTGCCTACCACCATCACCTCTGTCTTGTCTAGATTCAGTTTCAGTTGGTTGACAAACTGTAGCCAGGCAGAAGGAAAGGACCTACTGAACCTACCATACCACACTGAACCTACTGAGCCTGGGTCAGATAAGAAAGAGATGTAGACCTGGGTGTCATCAGCACTCTGATGGCTCTTCACTCTAAATCTCTACAAAGTCTTGCCCAACAGCCTCTTATACACCAAACAGGAGAGGCAACAGGATGGAGGCCTGGGGAATCCCACAGGAAATGTCCCAAGGAGATGAAGAGCACTCACCCAGTCACCCCTGACAGGTTCTGCTCTTTCCTAGCAGGGAGGTCCCAATTTAGAGCAATCCCACCAGGTCATATAAATACTTTACCAGCATCTCATGGTCAACTGTATCAAAGGCTGATAAAAAAAAAAATCTAGTAAGAACAGCAGGGCACAATTTCCCCTATCTCCAAGCGAAGAGTGCTGACCAAGGCTGTGAGCAGAGACTCTGGGCTATGTCCAGAGCAAACGCGACACTGACAAAGTTCCAGGAAGCTATTGGCCTCCAGAGGCACCTGAAGCTGACAGTGGACCACCTTTCCAATGATCTTTCCCAGAAAGAGGTTGGAGACAGGGCAAAAAGTGGTCAGGAAGTCTGCATCGAAAAAGGTATCGTGAATAGAGGCTGGACTACAGCAGGCTTAATAATGCCTACCACCCTGCCCTTTTACAAGCCAGGGTGGGCAAGGGTCCAGTTCATAGCCGGTCACCCTTGCCCCCTCAAGGACATCATGTGCATCAGTGAGCGACCACAATTTAAAACAATCCATGTAAATGGGACAAGGCCAAGTTTCCTCAACCCAAATCCTGACTGCAACAAAAGTGGTGGTCCCCATTCTGTAACAGATTAAGGCGGGGGGGTGGGTTCTGTGAAGTAAGTTACAAACTCAATAACAGCAAACTGAAGAAAACTTAGTTTCTGGACAGAAACAACTGGATTAACCAGGCCCTTCACCACCTGGAACAGTTCCACTGGGCAACACTTTACAAATGCAATAGTAGCAGAGAAGAAAAGCTTCTTTACTGCCACCATTGCCACAACATAGTCCTTTAAGAAAGATCTATGCCTCAGTTGGTCAGCTTTGGCATAGGTCAAGAGGCCCTTGTTTTCCAACTGCCTAACCTCCTGCTGAAGATGCCTCAGTTCCCCCATATATCAGCAGGATCTGTGGTGCTACAGTGATAGGTGTAGATGCCTGGGAGTCACTGGGCATATCAACACAAGCATTTGGCCTATGCTATGTTGGGAAGGAGCTGAGAAAAAAACACTACTAAGGCATATAATACAAAACCTCCAGAGTGAAGGATTTGTACTACAGTACAGGCTAGATGAATATGGTTTTGTAGTGAATCTTTTTATCTGTTGTAGGTAGAAGGAAATGCAGTCAGTCCACTGTTAATGTGATCTTTGGATGTTAAAGTATGGCAAATGGTTTCTCTTAACTTGTCATTTCCTTGATTTTATGGGTTTGTGTGGGTGGCTTTTGATGCTGTATGGAAGCTTTGTTTGTAGGATTATATCTGGATATCACACACTGCTACATACGCAGTTGTTTTCATTTCAGCAATTATATATTCAAATAAAAACAGAAGGGCACTAAGCTTTCCCCCCTTCCACCAATGCATAAATGTTCCTTTCATATTTATCTTTAACAATTATTTTTTATTAAAAAAAGTCTACCACACATTAATGGACCATATTAATAATTCAACACAGCTAATATCAGGAAAAAAATCAATTCTACAGGTACATCTACATTTCTCTTCAAGAAGACTGTTGCCAAGAAACTTTTATGTAACCTGAATTCCTCATCTTGTTTAAGTGACACAGTCTTGTTTAAACTGATATATTGAATACTTTTGAGCAATGAGGCCATTTTATAGCATTTGAAGAGGCCTCTAATTTTGAAGTACTGAACACACGGCAACACTCAGTGGAATGTAATGTTTAGCACCTTTGAAAATAAAATCCATCATGTCTGAATTTGACCACCCAACATAAAAGCCTTGAAAATCAGAGGCTGCTTTAAGAACTAATGGATTAAGAATAAGGAGTCAAATTAAAACAATACACACACCCCATAGATTAAGATAGATATGTGTACCATGACATACAAGACAGTGCTTAAGGCCTTATTCAAAATTCCATTAAAATCAGAAAATCTACATTGAGTTCAGTGACCTTTGTATCAGGTCTCTATTATACGGAATGTGCCTTAAAACTGCCATTTCCTCTGAACCACACTGGCAATTCAAAAGCCTAGGCTTCCTGGAAAGAGGTAACTTAAAGAAGACTTGTATTTCGATATGTACCATTTGCATGGATTTACAGAATATTGTAAAAATGCACAGATTCCCCAAAGTTGGGTGCAATAGAAATACCTAGACATATTAGTTCAGGCTGACAGAACATTTAGACAATAGCAACCAGGTTATTATAGAACAATTAAAAATTAATTGACTGTTGCACCCTCGTTAGTGGAGACCTTTATAATATCTTTTTGTAACTAAGACATGTATTGGTAATAATTAGTAATTAGTAATTAGCCGGCCATGCCTCCCTTCCATGAAAAAGTTCTCTAGTGGGCAACAGATTTTATCCCTTACATCAAATCCCATCAAATGACCATCTTAAAAAGAACCACGATCCTTTTTATTTGGCAGTTGCGTGTTAACATTAATGAGGGTGAGGTTCTTCACACAGAGACCATTAAATGAGCCAATATGCTATTAAACTTAACTATTGACAATGGCAACATAAGTCACCACAAGTTACAAATGATAAAAATCACAATTATACAGCAATTACAATTACAGCTATAAAAATCCTTTCAGCCATTAAAGACATTAGTGCTTCCTCTCTTCTTTCTATAGAGTTTGGCATCTAACCTCCCTCTCCAAAAATTAAGAATCCCATGCTCCCAGGTGAAAGGAAATCACATCAACTGAGGCAGAAAGAAAAGCAATAACCTCTGACATGATGGCTTATGCATAAGTTTCCATATATAACCAAATACATTATGAATGGCAAGCCCACCTGGATTAAGGAAGCAGAACCAGCTTACACATGTCAAACATCAACAGTCCTTTAAACAAATACAAACTTAACCTGGCTGGATAGTCAAAAGACTCACTAGTCTTCTAAAAAAGAAAATACCCCTGACTTTTTCTCATATATAAATATTTCTTACACTGACTGACCATATGACAATGAAATCCTTGCAGTATCTCTTAACTGGCTGGCACCAGAACAAACCTGCTGTTGTCATCACAATTTTGTCCAGCTTCACATCCATGCCTACCCCTTACAAAGTTATTCTTTACAACTACATCCCATTCACCTAAAGGCTCACTTTTCTACCTTAAAATGCATTTTAAATCAGAGATTATTCAAAGAGATTTTTTGAAGCCATGCTTATCCCTGCACGAGGGGGGAGCCCCTCAGAAGGTGTCATGTGGCAAAGTTAGGGCAGAAGGTAGAGCAGAGTGGCACCTTAAAGACTAAGTGGTTCTGAGAAGCATAAGCTTTCATAGACAACAACTTGCTTTGTCAGATGTCAACATCTAAGAGCTTTGTTATACATTGCACTTTGAGCTGCTCAGATGTTGATCAGTGTTACTGGTAGCTCAAATTTGGAGCAGTTATACATTAAAGCTAAAAACTTTCTCTAAGTGCCCCCTACCACTAGAGGGCTGCCAAGCAGGGGCCTGACCAGGAGCTACAACTTTGAGTTGCCACAACTGGGCTGGTGAGTCAGAACAGGCTTCACAGATTTCATAGACATTTGGGCTGGAAGGGACCCCGGAGGATCATCGAGTCCAGCCTCCTGCCCCAGGGGCAGGAAGTCAGCAGGGATCATAGGATCCCAGCAAGATAAGCATCCAAATGTGTCTTGAAGGCATTCAAAGTGGGTGTTTAAACTGCCTCCAGCAGCAGTCTATTCCAAAACATGGGGGCTCAGACAGTAAAGAAGTTGTTTCTTATGTCAACCCTGAATTGGTCATGGTGGAGTTTGTGACCATTCAATCTTGTCATCCCTTGGGACACTCTGGTGAACAGACGTTCCCCCAGATCCTGATGATCACCCCTGATAAATTTATAGGTGGCCACCAGATCACCCCTGAGCCTGTGCTTTTCCAGGCTGAATCGCCCCATGGCTCTCAGCCTCTCATCATAAGGTCTGTTTTCCTGACCTCTGATCATGTGCGTGGCTCTCCTCTGCACCCTCTCAAGCTTCTCCACATCCTTTTTGAATTGCGGAGCCCAAAACTGGACACAGTACTCCAGCTGCGGCCTCACCAAGGCCGAGTACAGCAGGAGAATGATATCCCGGGATTAACTTGAGAAGCATCTATGGATGCAAGCCAGCATTTTGCTTGCTTTAATAGCCACAGCATCACATTGAAGGCTCGTGTTCATTTTGTGGTCGATCATGACCCTCAAGTCCCTTTCATCGGTAGTGCTAACCAGCGTAGCACAGCCGAGACTGTAAGCATGCTGCAGGTTTTTCCTCCCAAGTTGGAGAACCTTCCATGTTTCAGTGTTAAACACCATCAGGTTCTTGTCCACCCATTTCCTGAGCCTGTCAAGACCCACCTGGATCACCCTCCTGTCCTCAGGTGTGGATGCTTTACCCCAGAGTTTGGTGTCATCGGCAAACTTGGCCAGTCCGCTTCTGACACCAATGTCCACATCATTGATGAAGATGTTAAATATTATAGGCCCTAGGACAGAGCCTTGAGGGACCCCACTGGTCACAGCGCACCAAGACAATTGGATCCCATTGACCACCACCCTCTGGGTCCTACCGCAGAGCCAATTCCCCAGCCAATGGATCATGGTGAGGTCAAGGCCGCAGTTAGCCAGTTTAGCCAAGAGGTGATCGTGGGATACCAAATTGAAGGCTTTTTAAAGTCAAGATAAACAATGTCAATCTCTTCCCCCTTGTCCAGGTGATAAGTCACCTGGTCATAAAAGGAAATAAGATTGGTCAAGCAAGACCTACCTGCAACAAACCCATGCTGGGTATCCCTCAGGATATTGCCTTCAGCTAATCTGTTAAGGATGGCCTCTTTGATAACATTTTTCAGGACCTTCCCTAGGTTAGAGGTCAGGCTGATGGGCCTGTAGTTAGCCAGATCTGCTTGCCTCCCTTTCTTGAACATAGGCACAACATTGGTCCTCTTCCAATCATTCGGCACTTCACCAGAGCACCAAGAGCTCTCGAAGATCCGTGCCAAGGGCTAAGCTATGATGCTCACCAGCGACCTGAGTACCCTTGGATGTAACCCATCAAAGCCAGCTGACTTGAAGGTATCCAGCCTGTCAAGATGTTTCTTCACAAGGTCAGCTTTGATGGAGGGCAAGGAATCTCCCTCACCTGGGCCTCCCTGACCCATAGTGGGCAGGGCCGTCCCATGGGACTAGTGAAAAACTGACGCAAAGTACCCATTTAGCAAGTTCGCTTTTTCCGGGGCATCAGTTGTCAGTTGCCCCATCTGGTTTAGCAGGGGTCCAATGTTGCCCTTGCTTTTACTCCAGCTCCCCACATATCTAAAAAAGGACTTTTTATT
>NW_017728912.1:23008319-23011324 GCF_001723895.1 Crocodylus porosus | reverse complement strand
TCGTAGACACCCTTCTAAGCTGCTGTTTGTAGACCTGTGTGGTGTCTACATCCTACCCGTACAGGAGTCCCACTCCTGGCCCTCCCAGCCCGCCCGCCGGCGCGAACGCCTGCGCAAACGCCGGCGCGCTCTTACAGCCCCTTTGCTGCCTTTCCTCTGAGACGGGTCACAGAGAGTTCCAGGAGCTACCTAAAACTTATGTGTGACAAGACCTTAAGGAAGTAGGTTGTTGCCTACAGAAGTTCATGCGTCTCTGAATCATTTGGTTTTTAAAGATATCACTCTACCCTACCTTTTGCCTAAATTCAGGCTAACATAAGTAACCAACTCTGTGGCAAAGATAAGGAAAAGGAGGGATGGGACTAAGGTTCTCCTTTGCTTTCCCACTCTTGAGTGTGGAGATGAAGATGGGATTTTGAGTCCAGCAAGTTAGGCAGGATTTGCACTCAGCTTTCTTTGTTCTGTCATGAAAAAAGATGAGCTCTGAGCTCCAGCTGCTATCTGTACCAGGTCTACATCTCCTTCCGTGGAGCAATGCAGTAACAAATTACCCCCAAAACTCTCCATGTCTTTGTTTCAAGTGCATGTGTACTTTAAGCAAGGACTTCTAGTTAATCTTTGTCATTAGCTTATTGATGAAAAATCAACAAAGCATTTCATCCCACATTATCACTTCTAGGCCTCTTGGAGGCTCAGATCGAGTATTTATTCTCAGGGTGTTGGGTGGGCTATTTAGAGTGAGAGAGATTTATACATCCTAAGGAGAAACTTAATCTCTATCGTCTTTTACCTTCATAGTTTTTACAACCATGCAAACCTCATTTTGCAGGGCAGGTTCAACTACATCCTTTTCGTTGCTCCTACTGACTTCAGAAGAAATATCACAAAAGGTAACTTCTCCCAATGGACCAAAAGCCTTGACTTAGGATATGGCCACGATTAGTCCATTTCCTGGAGAGAGAAAAGTGCCAGCTGTTTCTGGCTGCCCTGCTTTCTGACTACCAATCTGTCATTATAAATTTTTAAATGGCATTGCTTTTCCAACATAAAAACAGCTTGGGTTGGTGGGAATACTCAGTCTGCATCTGTGCTTATTAAAAAGATTATACAGTGGCATATATTGTAAAGCCTTGACACTGCCCATTTAGTAAGAACATTTCAGGAATACCTGCAAACCCTTTATGAGATGGCTTTTTAGGCAGGCTGACATCACCCAGATGTTTTTAATTACAATGACTCTGGGACTTATTTCTCTGCTTATCTGTTACTGCCCTCCAGTCCTGGTTCCTGTTGATTAAATCTGCCTCAGTAACATAATACAACACTTCTTCTAGATACAAAATGGCTGCAGGTCTTCAGTTTCCTGGTTATTTTGTTTTAATGCATCACTGCATTTTCACATAAGCTAACAATATGGTGTGACAGGAATAAAAGACATCAAAGGCATAACACATTGCCTCTTTTCTTCTGCCTTGACTTTGGAATTTGTTTGTGTCTCTTTTCATATTTGAAAATATCCAAGTTTTTAAAGAGAATGTGGTTTTGAACTTAAAAGGCTGTAAGGGTCTGATTTTCAGAGGTGTCCATCAGCCACAACACCAGTCAAAATCTAGGGCAGCTCAGTACCCATGAAAATCAAGTTCCACATATTTAGCTCTGGTGAGAACTGGTATTTTAGAAAGCCCTTGTCTCTTCATATTAATCAGTAATTTCCTCTTTGGACTGTACACCTTCTATTAAGTACTATTCACACAGACAGGATGAATTCCAGGCCCTGTAAGCCTCTGCTTTTGGATTTTCAGTTGGATACAATATCTTCCTATATACCAGAAATCCCCTTCCAGCCTTTATTGCTACTCCTGGTAGTGGCCCCTTGCCAAGAGATTCTATGATCAAGGAAGTATTTCTACAGTAGTCTATGAAGTGCTGCAGCAGATATTATTCCTTCTCTAAATAGTCTATTTCCAGCATGGATTGCAAAACAATAACTCTTCTAAAGGAGGTAGCTGAAAATTCTCACTCACAGGGTGTGTCTACATGGGACATTTACTGCAGAGTAGACTAATTAGCTCTGCAGGAAAACATCAGCATCTATGTGTGCTGCTCTATTAGGCTGCAGGACAGCAATAAGCTCTGCAGCAGGGTAGTACTTGTAAATACTAGTACTAATCTGCTGTGGACTTATTTACCACACAACAATGCATGTGTAGATGCTGACCCAGGAATAAATTGCACCTGGTTAACCCAGTCAGCACGGGGCCACACTGCTTCCTATTGGCTAACCACATGGGTTGGCAGCTGCAGGAACCTCATGGCCCAGCCAGCTCTTCTACCACCTGACACAGCCACCCGCTGCCCAGGCCTGATCCCTTATGCCCTCTTCCAGTGCCACCTCAGTCCATACTGCTCTGCCAGCCAGAGCCCAGGGATGACCACCAGGCATCCTGCCAGCCCAGGGCTGTCTCCAGGCTCTCCCTGGCTGCCACAGTGGGGCCAGAACAGAGCAGAAGCAGCCCTGGCCTAAACTGCTCCTCCCTAACTCAATTTGCTGCTGTCCCAGGTGCACACGTAAATGCTGCACCTGGGAGTAATTTACTGCAGCAAAAATTGCTCTGCGGTTTATTCATGCACATAAATTATAGGCACATTAATAAACATGCCCATGGAAAATGTAAAACTCTAGGCAATAATAGCTCAGCTAAACTGGTGTAGTAACACTGCACTGGAAAAGGGCAGGGTTTGCCAACAAGCACCTGAGGTCAAGAGAGGGACAGTATCGGTGGTACCATATTGGTAGGACATTGGTACTAGCTAAATGAGGAAACAAAATCTTAGGGTTACAAAAGCATTCACATAGTGACTTCGCTCTATGGAAAATGATTCTATCCCCTAAAACATCCCTAAAACCCTGAGCTCAAACCAGCTAGGATACTCAGGTACTTTACAGGGTAGGTGTGTCGACATGATATTCTTTACTGGTCAGTAGTTTCATAGTTAGTAGGGTC
>NW_017728912.1:22994994-23006974 GCF_001723895.1 Crocodylus porosus | reverse complement strand
GTCCTCCTTCCTCCCTTTTTGAAGATGGGAACCACATTGGCCCTCTTCCAGTCCTCTGGCACCACACCAGAGCACCACGAGTGCTCGAAAAGCCATGCCAGGGGTCCCACAATGACCTCAGATAATTCCCTCAGCACTTGGGGGTGGAGATCATCCGGACCAGCTGATTTAAATACATCCAGTCCCTCCAGAAGTTCCTTGGCTAGATCCTTACTGACCCTTGGCCTAGGTGCACATCCCCTAGGGCCTGAGGGGGGCCCAGTGCAGGGGGCTGATACGATCCCTGCTCAGGAAAATGGAGGCAAAGAAGTCATTAAATAGGTTAGCTTTGCCGACTGGTGTAGCGTAGCTTACCACACAGTAAGCATGTGCATCTACATGTGAACACACTCAATGAGCAGTAAACCTTATTAATCACAAGTAAATTTGCTATCTGCAAATGCAAGTAGAAAGTATACTTGTAATTGCTTACTGTGCAGTAGCACTCATGTAAACGCTCGACCAGGAGCAAATCTGCTCCTGGTTAGCCAGCCACCAGGAGGTGGGAGATTGTTCCCTGCCCCAGGAGCGGCCTGCTGCCAGGGCAGACTCTGCCACTGGAACCTGGGTGAGCACTATGTCCCTCTGCCTCGGCAGCAGGGAACTCCAAACCTGCTGCTCCAAGATTGTGATCGAGAAGCAGCAGCTGGTAGATCTACCGTAACTAGCTCTGCGACAGTGGGGTGAGCACCGGGAGATCGTTATCTCCCAGCCCAAGCTCTGTGGTAGTGGGGCTCAGACTGGGAGATAAGGATCTCCCAGCACTGGCCCCACAGTCACAGAGATGGTGCTGGGAGCTCCCTGCTGGTGGGGGTTGAGGAGCCTGTTTCCCACTCAGCTTCATGATCACAAAGCTGGACAGGGAGCTGGCTCCCTGATCTGTTCCCCACCCAACTCCACAATCACAGAGCTGAGCAGGGAACAGGCTCTCCAGCCCTGACCCTGCAATCATGGAGTAGGGGCTGGGAACTGTTCTAGTCAGGGGCAGGTCCCAGCTCTGTGCCCTGATCAGGTGATTAAAGCTCAGGGCTTGGAAAGAGCTTGTTACAGAATATCATCTTTGGCGGTACTTGACAAGTCCATGAAGGCACCCCAGAGTCCCTTATTCCACCTCTCCTCTGAGCACAGACTACCCTTCATTCATCTGCCACGTCTTGATGTTCCTTGGTTCTTGAAGGTTTCCCTAGGTATGTCCTATGCTTGCACTCTCAAAGGTGAGGGACTATTACGGGGCCCCTGGCCCTTGTCTACTGCACCCCTCTGCAACAGTGCACCATGGATGCTAATGAGGCCTCTCCCTCCCCTACAGCCTCATCCACAAACCACTGGATTAAACTATAACATAAATAGTAAGCCCCGGGGCTATAAAACAAAATTAAGGGTGGCATTTAGCCTTCTTACTTGCTTTCTTTTCATGGACTCCCCATTTCAGTCTCCACTACTGGATGCTCTCCCTTGTAGAGCAGCTGCAGCTCTGTTTAAAACTTGCTGGAGTCCACCATCCATCTCAATCTCTTCCTCTGCGGTTTGTTCAGACCTGGTCTTATATACTTCTGGCCCTAGGCTCTCTCATAGTCACCTGATAGTCATAGTCAGCTGAACGGCCTGCTGGGCTTAGCCCTTAACCCCTGCCCTGCTTCAGGTCTTAAAGGGGCCATCCTGCCTTCTGATAACAGGGCTCAAGTTCCCTGTTACAGAGCTTCAGGGGTGAGGTAGGTCCCAGCCCCCTTCCCATGGTCCAGTATCTTGGAAGAGTGAATCCAATATCTTCCTCTTTTACCACAAAAATCTGTCTTGGACATTCACATTTTTAAGTACTATGAACTTCACTTTACAAATCTAAAGTGACCACCCTTTCATTAATAACCATAATTGTTTCAGACATCCATTAATTTTGATTTATTAACTTATTTAATTTCCCATATTGTAATCTTGCCTACACTATAAGTAATTTACTATTTTATGTTGTGGGTCAATACTAATTGTATAATTTGTAAATTGTTTAATTAATAACAATTAACACCTCACATGGAGAGCTCATTTTCCTGCCTGAACTTTGTTAATGTAATCCCATGTTAATTTACCCTCTTTCCTCCACAACTGTGTATACAATTTGAGCCAACACAAGTGGATATTTTAAACAACCCCAAGAGCAGTGTTGTCAACTTTCGTGATCTTATGACTCTGATGACATTTATTTTGACCCTTAAAAACCTCAGCTCTATAAACCAGGTGAAATTCAGAGAAATTCCAAATCACAGAGTTAAAAGTGTATTGGGAGTAGTTATTGTTAACTCAGCCAAAAGTGTGTTTACTTCAAGGTGTCTAGAAAAATGCACAATAAAATATTCCTTGACAGTTGTTTTATCTTAATCTCCCATAATAAAAAAATTAAATATTAAAAGGCCTTATTAATACAATGTCAGACTTGCTTAATGGTACTCTTTTATCTACTTGATATGAAAGTAGCTAATTATTAAGTGAGTTAATGTATGTCTTGTAATTTAATCTACCCAAACTAATAATGAACTGTGTCAAACACTTATTAGTTACTCATTCTCTATATACCTAGTTGATATTAACATGGCCCACAATTAAACATCACTGCTCCTTGACTGCCAGATACAATTATGTGGTCAAACATTACTCTGCTGACCATTCTCTGGGTGTAGACAGAAGACATATTGTCTTCCATTTGTCTAGTCCAACAGGCTATCCATAAAAAAAAACTTGGGAGGACAAAAGAAGCAAAGGGAATGGCTAGTAAGGATTAGTCAAATTAATTAAATAGCCTTGGAGATAGTATGACATCTGTGAAAGTTTAAGGAGTAAGAGGAAGTGTTCTGACATAGGGAAAGTATCACATTTAGACACAGTAAATGCATCAAGCCCCTTTCACTGCTCCTAATAAGACACTAAGGCAGATTTTTCATTTCAGTTTTACATTCTGGGTCAGCTCTTCAGTAAATGGGAATAAATCAATCTTGCTTCACCAAAACCAGCAGCTGAATATTTCTCCCAAAATATTCTGGTTCAGATCTTTTATTTTGAACATCTTACATCAGTAGTCATTTATTCCAATTGCTGCAACTTCTGTTTGGGGGATAATATACAGATAGATTCACAAAATAACATTTTCCTTTCTAATCCAGAAGGGTCATTTCTGGTGTAATTCCATTGAAGTCACTGGTACTGCAATGTGCATGAAATATTGTTACCATTGGCCAACTGGTGGTTGCTTTCTGTTATGGGAGAGAAATGAATCTCATGGACTCAGGCGTGGTATAATTCTTCTTTTGTTTACACAACATACCCAAGCCTCCTATTCTTCAACCAATAAACTCAGCTGCATCCAGCCAGCTCTTAAGCTCTTAAACACACAGACATTTCTGCCTAGGCTGCCACTGGAAGGTCAGGTTTTCTTGCCATCCCCACAAGTCTGCAAGCTGGTTTTGACTGAGCTTTCCCCTTCCCATCAGAAGCCCGGAAAACTGCAATGTATTCACCCTTAACAGAATCATTACACTGTCCTCTGCTGATCCTTCTCTGCTAAGCCAATTCATCTCTCTATTTTCTGTTATTTTGTGTGGCATTATCCAAAAGATAGTTAAGATAGTTAGGAAACTAGAGCATTCTTTGGAATAAGGATCTATTTGAAACATTATTGCAAGAACAGCTGTTTGAAATGTAACTGAAAACATAATTTTATGTGCGAGGCAACATGCCTATCAAACATAGCACTGTCAAGTTTATGAGGTTTCCTCTAACCAAGGGAGAGCTTGAATGCCTAGTCGTAGTATCATAGTAACAAAAGAGTAGCCATCACTTGGTAAGGGGGTGGGGAGGATTGAAAACAGCAAGACCTTGGGGTGTTGCCATCAAAGCCAAGCAAAAAAATTAAAACTAGTACTAAAGGGGGCTGTCATTTGGGAGTGAGACCCCTGCTCCAGCTGCCAATAGACCTGTGTGGTGAGGGAAGGAAAGAGATCCAAAATTTCAATAGCCAATTACATCTGTTTGCTTACTCCCAACACTCTTATCAGGTGTTAGTAACTGAACAGATGCCCAATTAATGTTAGACCAATAGTTTTCAGCTGGGTTGCCAGGCAGCCTCTTTTTGTAAATCTCAATTTGTATTTCAAGAAGCCTTGCCCATCACTAACAGGATTCTCTCAAATTTCTTCTGGTTGCTTAGAAACAAGAACAAGTACAGACGTATGCACGGCAGAAACATTATTTCATGAATGTACATCAATGGTAAGTTGAGGTGCTAGTGTGCTCAGTGTACAAGCCCTATTTATGGCTTATCAGACTGACCCAAGATTCTGGCTTTTTTCTGAGCATTTGGCATTTCTGAAACTTAGGTCGTAGCCTTAGGTTGATCTTTAGATACCTGCAAGCCTAATACAAGTGTGTACATCACTTCTACTGGTTTTAATACAGGCTACTGATAATTTGATTATTTTCAGGTGTGTATTAAATGGGGCTGGGGGACATACTTGGTAAACAGGGACTGGTTGGGTATTGTTAATCCTGTCTACATGTCCACAAGTCTTACAATTGTCTGTCTTATGTGGATTTGAAATTACACAAATGAATGGTACAGGATGTACAAGTTTAAAAGCTTTGGTCATTACACCACTGACAATGATTATTTTATGCAAAATTTTTACAACAGCTAATGTAACAAGAAGCCAATCTTGCTAGAGTTTTTTGGGCATTATCGTAACAAGGGGTCACAAGATATCAGATCATTTTGAAAGTCTCCTGTGCTACAAGGTGGTATTAAGACCAAAGAATATTTTAAATGTTATTCTACTAGTAGTAAAAAACATGAAAAAATCTCCCTCCATTGAGTTATGCAAAATCTGAAAGAAAATAAAAATGTCTTAAACTAGGAGATCGGAAATCCTACTTATTGCTGAAAAAGTCAACCTCTTTCTAACAGCTTGCAAGCACACAAAATGCAGAAGCTGTTATATTGATCAAACAAAAGCACTTAACTGTAAATTGCTGGACTTATCTGTCTCCCTTAGGACTAGCATCAACACACTATTCCCACAAATAAGCTCATGGGGCAATTTTTATTCTATGTTTTCCACCAAAATTACACAACCAGGACTTGGTCTATGAAGGTAAATAGTTTTGCTACCTTTTCTAAAACAAAGGGAGAATGAACAGATTTAGCAAGACAGCAATTTGGCCAAGTAAGTGAAGGAGTGACAGTAAGGAAAATAGCCATAAACAATTTAAATTGAACACAACTATTTTTAAAAAATAACTTTGCAGCTGGACTTCCTAACATCTCAGGGGTCTTGGAAAGGTCTTGGAAGGCCACATGAATTTCTATATTACTCTGGCTCCCATTCTAGCTATTTAATAAATAATTATTATAAGTTTTAAGCATTCAGGGAAGAAATTTCCTGTTGCTAAGACTGCATGGGGTCCTGGCAACTCAACAAGCCAAGATTACGTTGATGGTATCTCAAAGCCAACAGATAATTAGCTTTTTTATAAGCAGCTGGGGGAAGTAGGTGTTCCAACTATTTTGTTGCCATTTGCCATTGGCCACTGGCCATAATAACTTGTCTCAGTAATATGCTTTCAAGGTAGTGTCTTTCTCCAAAGAAATTATGAGCAGTTGGGCTCCCATTAAAAGAGAAGAAAGTGGAGAATTGTCTATTCTGTTGTTTTACTAGAGTTAAGAAAGCGATTCTGAAGCAAACATCGTAAAAGTGACAATGGTAGCACTGCTGTGAAGGTCAATATTACAGCTACATTGATACAACTAACTTGCTTAAAATTCTCCAAGCAATTTTAGCCCCCTACCAGCCCTCATCCCCCACCAAGCTCAAGCTAGCACATTTTGTTACATGCCTGGTTGTAATTATAACTAGCTCACAAAATTTTATAACTGCCTAGAAAAGGGAATTGATTCACACATCATTTTTATGAGAACTAGCATCAATAAACTTGCACTTTCATTTCCTTTTGTATATGATCTAGCTAAGATGAAACCTAAATGAAACAGACAACATTTAAGAAACACAGAAGAAATCACTTTCCTAGTGATATCTACAATCTGTCTATCAGCAGAGAAAAATAGAAGGTCGGCGGAGTACACATTATTTCAGGCCTGTATGGCTGAATGCCTTTAGCTTCCATTTACTTCAAGAAAGCCCGTAATTGCTCACACAAAAACAAATGTTCTAAATTTGTATTTAGCTTGGTCTGTAACAGCTTCTTTCCCAGACCTGATGAAGGGCTCTCAGTGCCTGAAAGCTTGTCTGGCATCTCTCCTAACTATACAATTTGATCCAATAAAAAAAGCCTCACTATACAAACCCTTGCTTCTCAAAACAGAGAAAGCATGGATGAGAAAAAAGAGAAGGGCAAACAATGCCAGAATGAAACATGATAGGCAGTACTGTATTTGAACATGTAAAAGAGAAGCTACCTTACAGGGAAGAAAGTTTAATTTTCAAATTATTATTTTCTTTCTTAAAGAGACCTGACCAAATGAGAGTGAAACAAAAGCCTGCCAAGTTTCAAGGAGATAGGCGCAGGGATGCAGGTGTTTCTGGGAAACTGCACCTCAAACTGCTGGAAGCAAAACCCGTCATTTGTGTGTGTTAAGAAGGTTCTTTGGGTGAATCTGATATCTTATATTAGACAAACTTAAATAGTTGGGGGAAAAAATTTAAGCAAGCTTTCAGGTTCAAAAATCCTTCATCAGGCTAAGGAAGTTTCAGCAGCTGGTGTGTGCTCTTCCTGGATGGAATGAAAAGTAAAGAAGCCAGAGGCTGAGCTGGTCTGCATACAAGACAGGTAGTCAGTGAAAAGGTAGATTGAGGAATCAATGGGTGAGAGACAGGCTGGGTTGGGGGGAGAGAAGGGGGATGAACAGTGGAGAGATACCTGGGGAGTCAGATGTCAGGCAAGTTATAGTGTGTCATAAATCCAGTGTCTATATTTAGTCCATGGTTTCTACTATCCAGGAGGTTGATGAAGTGGAGTTCGTAAGTTTGTCTCTGGGAAGTGTTTTGTAAGTTCCCTTTGAGGACTAGAATTGAGATTGGAGAGAGTAGTTTTCTTCTGAGAAATGTGCCCCCACAGGTAATTGGGTATTCCTGTCTTTGACAGATTTCCGGTGTGCATTCATTCGGGTGCACAGTTATTGTTTGGGCTCTCCTGCGTATTTTCCATCAGGGCATTTGGTGCATTGGATGAGATATATTACGTTTCTGGAGGTGCAGCTGTAAGATCCAGGAATGCTGGTGGCTCTGTTGTGTAGTAATTGTGGGGGTGGTGGAGATGTGTTATCACATTTTGCATTTCTTGTCACGGCATGGTCGGGATCCTTTTGGTGTGTTCTGGGCCTGAGGAAGTTTGCTTCTAGTGATGAGGTTAGTGAGGTTTGGTGCTTGTTTGAAGGCTAGGATGGGTGGCTCTGGGAAGATGTCTTTAAGGGTCCTTTCTAGTATGGGTTGCAATTGTTTGAGGATTTTCTGTATGGGTTCGAGGGAAGGGTGATACGTCATAACCAGCAGTGTGCAATTTGTAGGGGGGGGGTTCTTTTGTACTGCAGCAATTCTTTACGTGATTATCTGGGTGGCTCTTTCAAACATGCAATCTCCTTGTTGGATGAAAGCCTTTTTAAGAATGGTGAGGTGGCAATCCTGGGTGTTCTCTTCAGTGCAAATTCGGTGGTATCTGAGGGCTTGGCTGTGCATCACAGCTTTTTTGGTGTGTTTAGGGTGATTGCTGGTTCTGTGCAGATATTTATGTTGGTCTGTGGGTTTCTTGTATAACGTGGTCTGTATTTTATCATTCTGGATACTGATCATCATGTCTAAAAAGGAGATGTTGGTGCTGGAGTACTCTAGAGAAAATCAGATGGAGGGATGGTGATTGTTGAATTTCTGATGGAACTCAATTAGAGATTTCAGGTTTTCAGTCCAAATGATGATTTCATCAATATAGCTTAGGTATAGCAAGGGTTTGATGGTGCAGTTCTTGAGGAAGTCTTCTTCCAGGTGGCTCATAAAAAGGTTGGCATACTGTGAGGCCATTTTGGTGCCCATACCTGTTCCCATCATCTGGAGGAAGTGTTGGTTATTAAAAGTGATATTGTTGTGTGTGAGGATGAAGTGTATAAGGCCAGTAATATCTTTGGGTCTGTACTTTGAGTTGTAATCTTGCTCCTGTAGATATGTAAGGCGGGCTTGGATGCCATCCTGGTGTGGGATGTTGGTATATAGGCTGGTAAAGTCCATGGTGGCTAGAAGGAAGTTGCTGGGAAGGTGGTCTATGTTTTTAAGTTTCCATAGAAACTCTGTAGTGTCTTGGACAAAACTTGCTCTGCTGGTGACAAGCAGTTTTAGGACAGGCAGACAGGCAGACAAGCAGGCAGACAGACAAACAGATAGATAGATACATAGATAGATAGATAGATAATACTATGGTAAAAGATCATGATTCATTAGCATAGATACAACAGATTACAACCAGCTGGGCATGACAATAACTTTGCCATGATAAACCTAGATTAGGTATCTGAAACAGGCCTAAGGCAGAAGCCATGTGAAATGTCATTTAAATTAAAAATAAGCTATGTTTTAAATTATGAAGCAACCTGTATACATCAGGAAGAATCCACCAGATATGTGAAGCATGTGTGGAGGGCAGAAATTGTGGATTTTCAGTACTGCTAGAGGGGCTAGATGTTGTGTGGAAAGACAGAGATGGAATTGATCCAGAAGAGTAAATTATACATGTGTATAAATTAAAGCTGCTCCTAGCAAATTTTAAATTATGAAACTGTTATGTACAAGAGTATATAATTGCTAGAGGAATTACTTAGTCAAATCACCAAGGGACAGGGTCAATAAAAAAATTTCCATGACAGGTATACAACCCCTTCCACTGCCCCCCTCCCCAGTATCCCCCACCAAATCAGTTATTGGCAATGATCTGCTGGTTCTCAGGGACTGTTATTGGCTTAACCAGTAATTTTTAATTTCATATAAATTACATTCCTCCCTTCCCACTCCTCCTCACCTGCTCATTCACCCATTTCCTTCAGGTCTATATGAAATACGTGACCGGCTTCAAAATTTAGCAAATCTCATATCAATGCTGGTATTACATTTGAGGAACAGGAAATATATCAGAGCTAAATCCTTAGTACTAGAGTGTTCCTTTAGGCACAGCACAGAGCTAACTTCACAATCCCAAGAGCAGACCTCAAGAAGCACTATGCCCGTAGCCACTCCCTTGAAACAGTTCTCTCACAGTTTTGTCCCTTGCTCCCAGGGGGTGGGAGATAAAAAAAAAATCCGTGGCCTTCACTGACAGCAAATTATGAAACTCTACCAGGGGGCAAAGCCAGTTCTGCCCTTCTTCAACCATTAGCTTTTAGGGAATACTCAGATAATTTTCCAGTGACTACTTTTATTTGCTGATACTAGGACTGGTATAACATTTTTCAATCAAAATTGTTTGATTTGGTTTTATCAATTAAAACAAATTAAAGTTGCCAACATAACCAGATCCTCCCTGCAAAAAATGTTGCTTAATTAAAAACCTACTCCCCCAAAATCAATATACTTCAATTTCAATCTTCCCTTCACAGGAGATACGATTTAGTTCCCTGATGTCTCTGTTCTCCATAAACTGGGTTTCCCAGACGAACTATATTTCCCATGATGCACTACAAGCAGATATGCTCATGATTCAATCATTTTCCTTCACCGTACAGGAATGCCGTGGTGAATCATGGGACTATAGTGTGGCAGGGCACCATTGGTGCCTGCCACATTAATAGCAGCAAACGGGCAGTAGCCAGGTGCCTGATGAGGGCCACCATTTTGGCCCGGGGAGATAAACTGGGCTGCAGTTTGCTGCAGGAAGGAAGGAGGAAACATCAGGCTGAGAGGCTGCTTTGGCCAGAGTCAGGAGGTAAGGTCAGGGGCTATGGGGGGGAGAAGACCCCTTGTCCTGTGTAAGATGTAAAACTCCACTCTCCTGGGAAGGGTGGTTTGGTGGGGCTCCTAGTGGTACAGGAGCCCCCAGGAAATGCCAGACCAGGTACCTCCCCAGTGAAAGGCAGGTTGCGGTGCCTTAATAACCCCAGCCTCACATACCTGGTGGTGTTCTAGCAAGCGGGGGGGCGGGCCCAGGGCTTGGTTAAGGATCCCTGAGGCAGAGCTCAGACTGGAGGAGGGATCTGGGGCTGCACCCAGATGGAGGAAGAAAGCCTGGGGGCACGAATCAAACCCCGTATGAGGGTTGCCCTGTGTGAGAGGGGCGATGAGTAGACAGACTCTAAGACAGGGGCAATGCACAGAGTGGCCCGGGGAGTGTGGGTGAGTGAGGAGGCCCAATGGGAGCATAGCGGCCTGGCGAGGGTCTAGGAGCAAAATAGGCCTACAGTCAAAGAATTGTTCAGTCGATGCTCAGGTGAGGGTAGCAGGAGATACCCAACAGACTGCACCAGGTATAACGAAGGAGAGAAGAGCTAGGTGAGGCCGAGCAGCATGAGTGTGTCCCCTGAGAGAGGGCAGTATGAAAGAGGCCGTGTGAGAGCCAGTGGAGTGAGTAGGACCCTGGTGAGAGAGGGGTAGCATGTGAATGACCCTCTGGGGCTGTAGAAAAGAGCTACAACTGTGTTCCCAGTTCGCTATGCCCATAGGCCGGAGAAGAAACACCAGAGTAACATCTGTGAGGCACGGGATCCATGTAGAGGTGGTCGGTTGGAGAATGAATTAGGCCCTTGTCAGCAGGGTGAGTAATGGGTAGCCTCCTACCTTTGTTACAACTCTTATATTTTTCCATCAAGGTGTGGCAGATGACCAGAGTGGGCAGTTACCCCAGGGTCAGGGTGGCTGGTGAAGACCTGATGATAAGGCCAACCTGTTACATATAGCATATAGACAAAATGAAAGAATGAAGCATCAGAACTATACAAATGCACCAGAACAACATTCCTAAACAATAATTATTCCATTCTGATTTTTCATTGCAAAATCGTCCTTTTCCCTGGATAATTCTAAGGATTTTTTGGAAGTGGTTCCTCCCACTACTCAATATTTTCTGGTTTGGTTTGAGTGCCCAAATAAACCTAAATAACATTTTACTGAAACTGCCAGCATACCCCTCCCCCTCAAATGAGTCACAGTTGAAGAGGTGAAAATTAGAAATTTGTCTAGACAGAAAAAAAATGATTGTATACTTGTTTCCCATTCAATAGTCCACAAGATAACTATAATCAGCGAGGCAGAAAACAACAATTCTTATTTGTGAAAGACACTGAGGTTTCAAAATTTTGTTATACCAATCTGACACAGAAATGAAACCTTTTGAGAATTGTTTATTAAAGGGCGAACCAGAGTAGCCAATAGTTCTGTGGTTAAGGTGGTCATCATTCATATGTGAGACCCAGTTCTAGGCCTCAAGAGTGGGATTCCACACAGCTCGGGGAGGTCCTCAGTCACTGCGCTACAGACATGCTCCTTCTCTCTCACTGTCTCCTGTTGGTGTTGTTCCACTTTGTATAAATAATTGTTCCACTTCATATAAACAATTTCATTCATTGAATGAAAGGGAGAGACTAATTCCAGATACAAACCAAAGAGAGTAGGGATTTTAACCCATGACTTCCACATCCCAGATAAGCAAACAGTTTTTTGACCAAAAGAAAAAATAATTATTCAAAACTTTTTCAGCAAGTAATCAACATAACAGCTAGCTGGTACTGTCCCTTCATTTTTTTCCATGCCCAATCAGAGGTCAGGACAATAGACCAGAAGAGGTGCATCTACATGAAATGTTTACTGAGCAGTAGACTAATTGGCTGCTATATGCAGTGTATGTACATGTACACCACTATTAGGCTGGGATTAACTAATTTACATCCTGCTGTAAATACAAGTAAAACACT
>NW_017728912.1:22982606-22994983 GCF_001723895.1 Crocodylus porosus | reverse complement strand
GATCCAGAAGAGTAAATTATACATGTGTATAAATTAAAGCTGCTCCTAGCAAATTTTAAATTATGAAACTGTTATGTACAAGAGTATATAATTGCTAGAGGAATTACTTAGTCAAATCACCAGGGGACAGGGTCAATAAAAAAATTTCCATGACAGGTATACAACCCCTTCCACTGCCCCCCTCCCCAGTATCCCCCACCAAATCAGTTATTGGCAATGATCTGCTGGTTCTCAGGGACTGTTATTGGCTTAACCAGTAATTTTTAATTTCATATAAATTACATTCCTCCCTTCCCACTCCTCCTCACCTGCTCATTCACCCATTTCCTTCAGGTCTATATGAAATACGTGACCGGCTTCAAAATTTAGCAAATCTCATATCAATGCTGGTATTACATTTGAGGAACAGGAAATATATCAGAGCTAAATCCTTAGTACTAGAGTGTTCCTTTAGGCACAGCACAGAGCTAACTTCACAATCCCAAGAGCAGACCTCAAGAAGCACTATGCCCGTAGCCACTCCCTTGAAACAGTTCTCTCACAGTTTTGTCCCTTGCTCCCAGGGGGTGGGAGATAAAAAAAAAATCCGTGGCCTTCACTGACAGCAAATTATGAAACTCTACCAGGGGGCAAAGCCAGTTCTGCCCTTCTTCAACCATTAGCTTTTAGGGAATACTCAGATAATTTTCCAGTGACTACTTTTATTTGCTGATACTAGGACTGGTATAACATTTTTCAATCAAAATTGTTTGATTTGGTTTTATCAATTAAAACAAATTAAAGTTGCCAACATAACCAGATCCTCCCTGCAAAAAATGTTGCTTAATTAAAAACCTACTCCCCCAAAATCAATATACTTCAATTTCAATCTTCCCTTCACAGGAGATACGATTTAGTTCCCTGATGTCTCTGTTCTCCATAAACTGGGTTTCCCAGACGAACTATATTTCCCATGATGCACTACAAGCAGATATGCTCATGATTCAATCATTTTCCTTCACCGTACAGGAATGCCGTGGTGAATCATGGGACTATAGTGTGGCAGGGCACCATTGGTGCCTGCCACATTAATAGCAGCAAACGGGCAGTAGCCAGGTGCCTGATGAGGGCCACCATTTTGGCCCGGGGAGATAAACTGGGCTGCAGTTTGCTGCAGGAAGGAAGGAGGAAACATCAGGCTGAGAGGCTGCTTTGGCCAGAGTCAGGAGGTAAGGTCAGGGGCTATGGGGGGGAGAAGACCCCTTGTCCTGTGTAAGATGTAAAACTCCACTCTCCTGGGAAGGGTGGTTTGGTGGGGCTCCTAGTGGTACAGGAGCCCCCAGGAAATGCCAGACCAGGTACCTCCCCAGTGAAAGGCAGGTTGCGGTGCCTTAATAACCCCAGCCTCACATACCTGGTGGTGTTCTAGCAAGCGGGGGGGCGGGCCCAGGGCTTGGTTAAGGATCCCTGAGGCAGAGCTCAGACTGGAGGAGGGATCTGGGGCTGCACCCAGATGGAGGAAGAAAGCCTGGGGGCACGAATCAAACCCCGTATGAGGGTTGCCCTGTGTGAGAGGGGCGATGAGTAGACAGACTCTAAGACAGGGGCAATGCACAGAGTGGCCCGGGGAGTGTGGGTGAGTGAGGAGGCCCAATGGGAGCATAGCGGCCTGGCGAGGGTCTAGGAGCAAAATAGGCCTACAGTCAAAGAATTGTTCAGTCGATGCTCAGGTGAGGGTAGCAGGAGATACCCAACAGACTGCACCAGGTATAACGAAGGAGAGAAGAGCTAGGTGAGGCCGAGCAGCATGAGTGTGTCCCCTGAGAGAGGGCAGTATGAAAGAGGCCGTGTGAGAGCCAGTGGAGTGAGTAGGACCCTGGTGAGAGAGGGGTAGCATGTGAATGACCCTCTGGGGCTGTAGAAAAGAGCTACAACTGTGTTCCCAGTTCGCTATGCCCATAGGCCGGAGAAGAAACACCAGAGTAACATCTGTGAGGCACGGGATCCATGTAGAGGTGGTCGGTTGGAGAATGAATTAGGCCCTTGTCAGCAGGGTGAGTAATGGGTAGCCTCCTACCTTTGTTACAACTCTTATATTTTTCCATCAAGGTGTGGCAGATGACCAGAGTGGGCAGTTACCCCAGGGTCAGGGTGGCTGGTGAAGACCTGATGATAAGGCCAACCTGTTACATATAGCATATAGACAAAATGAAAGAATGAAGCATCAGAACTATACAAATGCACCAGAACAACATTCCTAAACAATAATTATTCCATTCTGATTTTTCATTGCAAAATCGTCCTTTTCCCTGGATAATTCTAAGGATTTTTTGGAAGTGGTTCCTCCCACTACTCAATATTTTCTGGTTTGGTTTGAGTGCCCAAATAAACCTAAATAACATTTTACTGAAACTGCCAGCATACCCCTCCCCCTCAAATGAGTCACAGTTGAAGAGGTGAAAATTAGAAATTTGTCTAGACAGAAAAAAAATGATTGTATACTTGTTTCCCATTCAATAGTCCACAAGATAACTATAATCAGCGAGGCAGAAAACAACAATTCTTATTTGTGAAAGACACTGAGGTTTCAAAATTTTGTTATACCAATCTGACACAGAAATGAAACCTTTTGAGAATTGTTTATTAAAGGGCGAACCAGAGTAGCCAATAGTTCTGTGGTTAAGGTGGTCATCATTCATATGTGAGACCCAGTTCTAGGCCTCAAGAGTGGGATTCCACACAGCTCGGGGAGGTCCTCAGTCACTGCGCTACAGACATGCTCCTTCTCTCTCACTGTCTCCTGTTGGTGTTGTTCCACTTTGTATAAATAATTGTTCCACTTCATATAAACAATTTCATTCATTGAATGAAAGGGAGAGACTAATTCCAGATACAAACCAAAGAGAGTAGGGATTTTAACCCATGACTTCCACATCCCAGATAAGCAAACAGTTTTTTGACCAAAAGAAAAAATAATTATTCAAAACTTTTTCAGCAAGTAATCAACATAACAGCTAGCTGGTACTGTCCCTTCATTTTTTTCCGTGCCCAATCAGAGGTCAGGACAATAGACCAGAAGAGGTGCATCTACATGAAATGTTTACTGAGCAGTAGACTGGCTGCTATATGCAGTGTATGTACATGTACACCACTATTAGGCTGGGATTAACTAATTTACATCCTGCTGTAAATACAAGTAAAACACTCTGCAGCAGTGCTCATGTAGATGCTGCCCCAGCTGACTGGGACACAAGGGTGCTTCAGTGCAGGAGCTGGCTGCCAGCTAGCCGAATGCTGAAGCACCCACATGCCCCAGCCAGCCCCTCTCCAGCATGTTGAGCTGAGGGGAGCAGCCCCAGTTTGGCAGGCTGACCTCTCAGGCCTCCTGCCAGCTGGAACTGCTCTGCCCTAGCTAAATGCGCTGTGGTGCCAGGTACATGTGAAGACACACACTTGGGAGCAATAAACTCTGCCATAATCTGCACCAGAGTTAATTGCTGTACATAAATATGCACCCAAGAGGAGGTATTTCTTAATAAAACTGGGCCATGCAGCTAAACAAGAGATCACTAGTAACCCAAAGTTCTGCATGGTAAAGATAAGGGCAGCTGCTAGAGTAAAGTAGTTGATGGAAAGAGAAAATTATGGTAAAGAGTTATGAAAAGGAGGGAGGAGCAGTAAGGAATAGTAGAAAAGGGCTAACGAATAGCCTGTGCTATAATTGAATTAATTTACCATATAGTTTTGAATGTACATTTTTAAAATACCAAGGACACTGTAGAGTTTTCTTGGTCATGTTCATCGCTCGGCAGCAACATTACTTGACATCACTCCACAGCATCCTGGGTTGTCTGCTTCCCCTATCTCTCCATTTGTCCCAGTGCAAGCCACTTTGGCATGCTTTGTGCTACATTTTTTTCCAAGGTTTTGTTTTTGCTACCAGAAAATCCCAGAGCAAATTAGCAGCACCATGCAGTTTAACAATCATGCAATGCATGTGGTTTGTGGTGCTGGAAAGAGGTTTGATCCATGTCTGGATCTGGCCCCTGATTTCAATGGGGCCACAGGCAAACTAAAATACCATGAATAAGGATGTAGTCTAGCCATGGCTGAAGTGAAATGGATGGTAATCCTGGACATAGCTCAGCCCTGGCATGACATCCTCATATTTTTATGGTGACTCTGTAGTTGAAAAGCTGATGTAAATAATTTTCTCTTTTGTAGTTAGATTAGATTGAAATAGGCACATTAAGAAAAAAATGGCCATTTTTTGCTCTGTTACTTTCATGAATAGTAGGAAATATTTTAAGAAATATTTTATTTTCATAATTTTTTTATCTTGAACATTTTTAAAATGCTAAATATATGCGTGCTCAAGCAAATGCGCATTTTAATGCACAACTGATGATCTCATTTTGATGTAATTAACTTTTAAATGTGCATTTTTTGCTCATTTGACCATGTAATAATTAATTAGCATTAATTATGATAGATTGCACCTTCACATTTTACACACACATTCAATTAGAAAGGGTTTGTTTTTGTTTTTTGCAGTTCTCCTAGTTTTAGACGGAAAGCAAAACAAAGCAGTGAAATACCATCTAAGGGAAGGATGTATTACATTTGCTTCACAGAATATTTTGTAAAGTGTAACACTTCTTTTAGAGTATGTTTAAATAAAATGCTTTTGAATCACCAATTGAAATAAGTCCTCTTGCAAATTCAAAAACCTAAAAACAGTGAAGCAAGATTGGGGAGGGAGGGAAGAGGAGGGCAAAGATGAGCTAAGGAGAAGTCAGTGCCAAATCAAAAAACAAAAAAAGGTTCCTGTTTTTGAAGGTTTACCCAGGATAGCTGGAGGGTTAACCTGATATAAGACTATTGTGGCTACTGGCATCCATTACAAAGACTCTTTCTCTATCTTCCTGATCTATTATGCAATAGCTAACAACAAGCTAGGGCATAACCATGCCATACAGAGAACTTCATTTTTTAAAATATAGAGACTCTAAAAGTGAAATGCAGAGAGATTCCCACAATTTAATACCACAAGTTTAGTATGGCTGTATTATCCACAAGTGTTGCGGTACCTGTGACAATACATGTCTCCCCCCAGAAAGCTATTGTATTAATTCTTGAGTCGCTTGAAATCACAGCAACTACTTACACATATTTAAGTGCTTTTCTGGTTCTGTATCAGAGTACTCAGCCTTAGTAACCCACATGTCAGTCGTTGCCTGTTTTTTGTCTTTTTTAGTCTCACTCATATAAAGTTCAAAGTTTATCCACAATTTGGATAAATTTAAGGGCAGAAGTGTGAGAAGTCAGCTAAAACAGCTGAAAAGGGTGTATATGGCTGTGTCCAGACACGTAAGCATGAGTGATAGGTGGTGCCACAAACCACATGTATGGAATGCTAAAATGTGCCCCATGCTGAAAATTTTCAGTGTGGGGGCAAAATTTGCTACCAGGATTTCCTGGTAGCAAAAAAAAAATCACTGGAGAAAAAAGCATGTGCCAGAACAAACAGAAACTTGGTCTTCCAGTGAGATGCTCTGACTGCCAACCAAAGTATCTCTACTGTACTCTTTGTGCCCCTGCTGCTCCAGCATGCTAGGAGCTGGCAGGAGCTGACCAAGGGCAGTTTGCCTAAAGTGAGATAATTTGTCCCACAACAAAGCACATGTGCAGGCATGTGCACTGAGGCACAAAGTCGCAGCACAGATTTGGGCTGCAATTATTTGTGCCACTGCAAGTGCATGCCGCTGCATGTCTTGACATGTCCTATAAGAGCAAGTCAATATTTTTTTAAAATCAAGACCATTTAAATTATTTTACTATTGAATCCAAAGTAGATGGTCAGGAATTTCAACATAACATCAGTGTTCAGACAAGCTATTCTGTCCCTCCAGCTCACTGAGCTCACATAACATCTGCCAGCAAAAAGCAGTAAAATATAGGAATATAAAATATATTCATTAACCTCTAGTCTGTAAGCCCAGTTCACTTCTGCCTTGACCCTGAAGAGCTGCTAACAAAGCAAGTCCAAATTGGGTGTAAAATGCTGCCTATTTGATTTGCATTCTTCTTTTTTACCCTTTCCATCTGATTTTCTCTTTTTATTCTCTTTTCTTTCATCTTCTGTCCTCCCAGTTTCACTTGTCTTTTATATTCACCCCCTGTTGTGCTGTCCAAGGTCTACTCAAATTCAAGTGTCTCTTCTGCTTTACTCCCTTCATCTTTTCTCTGACACACTTTCTGCATGTACTATTCTCTCTTTATTTTTCCTACTCCTCCCAAATATCTCCTCTGCTCTCCCCCGCTTCTCCCTTTCTTTCCTTAGCACTGTCAAAGTCTTTTCTCCTAGTTTGTTCATGCATCCTTCCAGGGTCCTCCTTTTCCATCTAAAACTCTATGCTATCTTGTCTTTCCTTACATTTTTCTTAATTTCTATTATCCCCCGCATGGATTTTTCCTCATTAGCTCTTATTTGGTCCTTGTTCATTTCTCCACCAGGTACCATCCACCTGCTTCTTTCTCATCCCTCTCGAACCATTTCTTCCTTCCCTCATGACTCAGGCCGCATCTACAAGAGATGTTTACTGCATAGTAGACTAATTAGCTGTGCAATAAATGTTGCACATCTACACATGTACCCATATTAAGTTGGGGTAAACTAATTTACTCCACAGCAGTGCATGTGTAGACACTGCCCTGGCTGGGTGAGACATGAAGGTGTGTCAGAGCAGGGTTTGCAAATACCATCCTGCTATAAATACAAGTAAAAAGCTCTGCAGCAGCACACTTATAGATGCTGCCCTGGCTAGCTGGGACACAAGGGTACTTCAGTGTGGAGGCTGCCTACTTGCTAGTTATACACTGAAGCACCCTCATGCCCCAACCAGCCCCTCTACAGCATGTTGAACCAGTGGGAGCAACCCCGGACTGGCAGGCTGACCCCTAGGGTCCCTGCTAGGCAGGGCTATTCCAACGCAGCTCAACATGCTACCGTCCTGGGAGAACATGAAGGTGTGCACCCAGGAGCAATAAACTCCAGCGTAATAAGCATCCAATTTTATTGCACTGCATTAATATGAGATTGAAATAGGCCCAAGCTGCTCTCCCACTGCCTGGCACCTCTGACCGGCTCCCACTTTTCCTCAGCTGACCCCTCCCTCTGCCCTTCCTGCCACACCAGGTTCCCCGGGAGGAGCTCAGTTAAAAACAGTTCTGGACCCTGACTTTTTTCCAATTCTGGAAGTTGGGATCATCCTGACATGGTCACTAAACAAATGCTAATGTTTAACAAAGAAATTTCTCTGAAGACACAAATGTTTTCTCTCTTACAGTTTTCAAACTATTTGCATTTAAAGAGTGTTATGGACAGACAGATGGACTAAGCCCTTTGTATATATAGATTCCGGAAAATAAAATACATTTATAGAGTCATCACATTAAGTTTCGTAAAAAAAAATTCCAGATTAGATTGTGTGGAATATCTTCAAAGCACACCATAGCAGCTGAGTGTTTAACTTCTGCCAGAAGGCAATTGCATCTAACCTTCATGTATGCCTTTGAAAATCTCTCTCTGTGCCTTCAGGCCCAGCCCTGAGCCTGTGCAAGTTATACCACCAAGAGCAGTGAGAAACATAATGATTTAAAGAAACATCTCTGAGTCACAATTCCTCCATTACTTCCTCCTTGATTAGAGGGAAGTGAGTAGTAATTTGCTGTTAGCTTGTATCAGCAGTAAATTACTAAAATGCTCCTGCCCCCATCCCTGCTGGTTCAGCTACTCTGACCAGTGAGTAGGAGTGAGATGCAACCCAGGCTCTACACATTTCCCATGCCTGCCTGATGGAAGAAATAAGCAAGCAGGCAAGGCCCTATGTCTTGAGTTCTAACAATCAAATAAGGACAGAGCATATATTTTGAGTCACAACCTTGTATAACAAGATACACAGCATAGCATTACAAAAGCTTAAGACCATCTGTCTACTTCACCCAAGAACTCTGAGGTGCATGAGAGGGGCAACCAGCTTTGGGAGTGAACTGCCAAAACTATCTAGCAAAGCAATCACAGAAGACAACGATTCTGAGACTGAGGCTTCTCACAGAAGTGTCAGCTTACCAGATGAATCATCGGTTGATAAAAAAAAATAGTGAGCCATCTAACCCGAGAATCCGCAAATGAAAATCATAATGAATCTAGTGATGAATCATCTGCCACCTGTTTCTCATTCAAATACGTGATAACAGGGAGCAAAGCAGAACAGAGAATATGACAACGGTTCACTTTACAGAACCTTTCATCATCAGAACAATGTAACAGAATCAGAGCAAGCACTATCCACAGAAGGAATAGGTGGCTTAAAAGGTTTGGTAAAGAAAGACAGAGGTTTTTAATCTCCAGGTCATTGTTTCAAATGCTGCTGAGACTAGTAGTGACTAGTTGTTTCCAACTGTGTATGGAAATGGAGCTGGTGATTTCAGGCTAGTAGACATGTACCATCACTCCTAGCACTTACCTGCACACTGCTTAATGGTCCTAGAAAGCCAATAGGCATCACCAGAAATCAAATCAACCTCTTGACTATTAAAAGAGAGGGCTTCTGGCATAAGAATGAAGCAGCTTGGTAGGGGAGCTTGTGCTGTCCCCTGTCTGTGGTATGTCCATCTTGTGGATAAACAAAGCATGTAACAGCTCTCAATTCATTATCTTGCACTAGCAGAAATTTCTGCTAAGAAAAGCACAGCAATAAAACTTAAATTCATTAGTGAGTCACACATTTTAGGCCTAGTAAAGAGCCCCCTAGATCTATTACAACTGTCACATATACATACATGTTCAGAGAAAACTCATAAAGGTTCTAAAATGACATTTGCACCTTGCAGAAAAACTTAACACTGTCACATTTCATATCATAAGCTGATTAGCTATAAAAGGGGAGTGGGGGGAAGGGATTTTGCTTTCTCTATAAAGATTGGGTAAAACAAGGGCTTTGTCCTGTAGCCCTGACTCCAGCAGACAAGTGGCACTTGGGAGAACGTCGTCTTCCCCTGAAACATCAAGTACAAGTTTCAGTTGTAGGTAAGGAAAAGGAGCTTTTAGAATCAAAATAGAGAATGGCTGTATGAAAAATTTGCAGCCTTGTCTAGAGAGGGGATTTCTGCTGCAAAATGAGGTGCAGCTTCACCTTTGATTAAGCACGGGGCCCTTGAAGGGAGGTGGAGCACTGTTACCAGTCTTTGAGTTGACACTATAACTGAGCATATTTGCTTAGGCAAATGTTGCAAAAGAATCAGTAGTTAAAGCTTAATGGGCCCTAATACTTATCAAATACCTGTGCGCAATCTGTCAATTGCCTTCAGCATAGTGTTTCTCCCAGGGCCCAGCCAACCTGCTTGAGTGAGCTACCCCTTCCAGCAGCCCCTGAAATGCTACCAGATCCTCCCAATGGCAACCATCAGTTTACCACCACCCCAAAAAAAAGGAAAAGCAGAAGCAGATTCATTCCCTAAGATTCATTCCACTCCCTTCTGCTGCACTACTCTTGCTTGAGCAGTTTCTCACGTCAACAACTGTCTGTCAAATTATCCTACTGGTATCACAGAGGTGCCAAGTTCTGAGCAACAGAGCTGGTAGATATCTGGGAATTATTTTTCATGTAAAATTATGCAGAAACATGTCCTTTTGGGTAAAAAAAAAATGAATCTTCAGCTGTAGTGAAGAATAAGATTTGCCCCAAAGGCTGTCTAAGGCCTGCTGCTCAGCAATCAGCCAATGATAGCAGCAATGGCAAAGATATTAGTAGCATTTTTTTTTCTTTAAAGGCAAAAAGTGAAGACTTAACGAAAGAAAAATGCAATTATGTAAGGAACAACGTTACGTCAGACTAGTTCAGTCTGGTCAGAGGAAGGCAGTAAGGAAACGACTGCTGAAGATGGTGAACATGACATGGAGAACATGGAAGGTAGGACAGAAGAGAGATGAAGGGATTAGAGTGATTTAAATAACCATAGTGCAGTTTATCATGCACTGAGTTTGATGCCTTCACATAAACATATTCTTCTCCATTCTTTTCAAGTTTCTCATGAATGGTGAAGGGTTTCTTCCCTGCTCATGGTCTATATCACCAAAGAGTTCACTATCACAGAGGGACGAATAGTTGGTAATTTTATTACCTTCCTCTGCACATCCAGAGTAGCACAAAATAGATATAACAGGGAAAAGGTTCATGGGCTATGACTTTTCATGACCTGACATTATTTTATGCTTCTCCCTTATGAGGTTTCTCTGTCCCTACTGATGATTTAAGAGACTGGAAAAAGAGCAAAAGGCCTGGGGAGGAAGCAGTTTTGTTATAATATGCAAAAGGATCTGTTTGCATGGTTTTACAGCCAATCTGTTCGGTCTTAGTACTCAAAAGTTTTGACAGCTGAGAGATTGCCACTGCTTCTTTCAGGATGTTGTTGCTCCTTGTTGCTGTCCTAAAGGAAAATCACGTAATTTTGCAGCTTTTCCTTTTCCTTTTCAGTTTCCCCTCTAAGTTTGGGATAACAATTCTTCATGGCAGGCCTCTAACAAATAAAAAGCTATCATGTCTTCCTAGATATCGTTTACAATAAGGCCTGTTGGCTAGGTTTCCTGTTAGACTGCTCAGTCTTTATGTCCTGCATTTCTTTAAAGAGAAAGACTCGCTAGCAAAACTTTAAGAGCTGGCAAGCATCAAGCTTAAGCCCAGCCTCGGAACTTCCCATTTTTTATGAGCAGAGTCATATTTTTCCTGTTGTCGACCTGAGTGCCATCTGTTGTTGATGTATGATAGGGCTATCTCTCACTCGTGAATTGCAAAGCAGGCTGTTTCCATATACTTGTTTGCCTTGCTGAATGTCACCCTGGATCCTGACCAATTAAAAGATGTGCTCTGGTCAAAGGAGATAAGACATTTTATTAATCTTAGATACTGCACTGCCTGCACTTATTTTAGACATATTTCTTCTATTTCAACAAAAGGTGCCTGCTTGGGTGGAAGTCTTTTTTGGAAACAGATATTGTATTTTAGTCTCAGAATCTGTTCTGTTGACATTGCTTTTTAAACCACAGATTTTTCTTGATTGGCTGGCAAATAGTGAAAACAGGAAATCAAAAAACTGATTCACTTGCAATACCAAGTGAAGTGTCTGCTCAAATGTCAGAAGTAGAGTCTGTTAAAAAAATTGCAAATATAACTTGCTTTATTATATCCAATGAATGAGAAAAAAAAATTCCAAGAAGATGATTTTTCTACTTTAACCAGGTACACACTGTAATTTAAATTGGACAAGTAAGGGGACTGTGTGTAATGGTTAGAATACAAGGCTGAGTTTGGTACCTGGTGCTGCCATTGACTCATTGGGTGTATCCCCACAAACAGGAATACATAGTCCCTGATGACAACTAGCAGCAGCACATATCTGTGCTGCTGCTAGTTGTCCCCAGGAGATGTCCCTGAACGTGTGCTCTGGCACACAACAGTTTGCTCAGGGTGGGATAGAGGAGACTGAGGCCAGCATTTGGACTGACCCCAGCAACCTTACCTGGAGTCCTGGGGGTTTCCCAGGGATGCAGTGATAGCAACTGAGGCACACAGAGCTTGGCTGGCAGCTAGAGTGTGGCTCTGGCCAGCTGCGCTCCAGTTTCAGGTGTCACAAGCTGCTGCCACATGTGCCACCCCACTTTTTTTTTGCCGCAGGTTTTTTTGATAATGGGATCTCCCAGTGTCAACAAAATCACCACACTTGCACATTAGCAGGGTGGAAAATGCCTGCATGTGTAGTGCATGTGGTCTGCAGCACCGCAAACCACACGTGCGCTCTTGTCTGGATGTCCCCATTGACTCACTTCGTCACTATTAAAAACTCTCCTGGGTTTGGTATTTCAAACACAAAATTATTTTCACTTTTGTACAAAGCAAAATTTTTTTCACCTACATTTAGGATGGGGGGGAGACAAATTCCATTACTTTCTAGCTTTATCATGGAAAATCCCAATTTCTAAGTGGCTGTTCTTGAAACTTAACAAGGGAGGCTTTGTATCATTTTACCAGACTTTGTGTGAAATGATTCCTAGGACTTTGAGGAAACCCATTCTAGTGACAATTTGGGTGATGCTAATGCAGTCATAGGAGGATCTAGGATTTTGAAAAGGGGGGTGCAAATGGTATGGCACGTCATCACATATAACACAACACACATTTTTCTCCAGGTAAAACTAAACTAGAATCTTTACTAATATGCTAGATACTGAGGGTTATATTATTCAGTTCAAGATTGAAGCAAAAATGGAATGTGCATTAATTTGCTATATTATATATTATGTATAAGAACACAACAAACTAGGCAATAAAAACAAGCCG
>NW_017728912.1:22963737-22982506 GCF_001723895.1 Crocodylus porosus | reverse complement strand
TTTTCACACCTAAATTAATGTTTTTAGCTAGAGTTAAAAAAAGTCTGCAGAACTGTGAAATAGGAGCCACATTGAGGAGCAGCTAACAGACAGCAGAACTGCAGAAGAAAGATTAGCTAATTAGATCATCAAGACCGTTAAAAAAGGAAGGAGGGTGTACATTATAACACCTGTGTAATGTAGAGTTTAAAAGGAATCAAGCAGATTATAATAAGTGATGAAGTCAAGTGACTCCCCCATGGCTGCCTAAATAGAAAAACTGCTGCCACCATCAGGCAGTGGTTTTAAACTTTGAGTTTAGGACTAGGAATCAAAGGGGGTTTGGTGGTATTACTGCACCACTTTACCCCCCATATTTCCCACATCCACCCTGGACTACAGTATGAGCTAAAAGAGATATGAGGAAAATATAGGTGAAGGAAGAAAAAGGGGGAAAAAAGGAGAGAGGAAGAACTGAGAAGAAAAGATTTTGTCTTTGAAACATTCTGGGATGATTTCAGAGTTCCCTAATGCTTATTTGAATGGCTGGCCTTTGCTGTTACACTCCAGGCCTCCCATGTGTTTGCTTTCCCCTTCTGCCACTGCAGCACTGCTTAGGATGTCCCAATTGTACCCTCTCATACTCCCTTGTCTCTCCTGGTTGGTTTTTGGTACAAGATATGCAAGATGAAACATGAGCCACGACACTTGTCAAGTGCTGGGTGGCTGACAAGTCCAAATTGAGCAGGGAGAACCACAAACGTCATCTAGGGGAGCACTTAATACCTATTGGTTGTAGAGGGAACAAATAATTAAAAATCATTTAAAACAATTGGTGATCAGTTCTGGTAGACTGAACAACAAGACATACATTCATTCATTTAATAATTAGTTACTAGAGTAGCAGCCTGAAAATATATGTGCCACTAAGCAAGTTTGACATCCATTCAACCTTTCCTTTTACTTGAAATAGATTTTTTGAGATAGTGGATTAAGCTACAGTAACTAATGCAAACTACTCAGTTATTCTTCATGTACCACACATTGAAGTAAACTTTGGAAACCAAACCCTCAGCTACATTATCAGTGAAGTTACTGGGACTGATCAGGTTTAGGAAAGTGCACAATATTTGGTCATTTTTTGCCAGACTGAAAAGTTTATGGCCAGTAGGGAATCATGACTCCTAGTTTTGAAACTACATAGAACTATAAGTGAAATACTAATATAAAAGTGTTTGACTGAGAATATATGACTGATAGGATTGCACTCACATTATATCTCATACTGAAAGAAAAGAAGACTGTTGGTGTCCACAACCAAGTAATATAGTATGAAAAAAGTGAAAAAATGCTGAAGCTAAAGAAAGGAGAAGACACAAACTATATTAGCTGGCTGCACTGACTCAAGTGACATATTGATCTTGTTCAAATCCATGGAGGTTTTGCTATGGCTTTAACTAGGCACACTTGCTTGGTCAGGTTGCCACCACATGAAAAAATAAAATGGAGGTATAGTCAAGGTAAATTCATCAAGGTTTGCTATGTAGGGCTGTGTTATTAAGCTAACATGCAGTAAGCATCACTAAATAACCATGCACTGGCACTACTATGCAGTAACTCTAGTTACTGCACACTTACTTAATACTTTAATAAGGAAGAACAAAACTAAATGTGCAGTATCTATAGTGCATTAATGAACGTGTAGACTGTCTACAAGAGCAGCACTACTAGGACAGAGTAAACCGATTAACTCCACCAAGGGATAATGCTGCCTGACACAAGTACTACCCTATGGTGGAGTTATTTCCTCTGTGTAAATAATTTTGCATGTGTAGATAGTGACTGGCATTGGCTGGGGCACAAGGGTGCTATAGTGCAGGAGCTGCCTACCACCCAGCCTCACACTGTAACACCTTTGTGCCCCAGCCAGCCTTTCTGCACCACACTGAGCCATGATAACAGGTGGCTTGTGAACACTGCAATGTTCAACAGGGGCTCCCCAGCGCACTTGGCAGCAGACCCACAAGTGGACCAGAAGCACTTCCAGGCCCACCGAGGAGCATGCTGCCCCCCCCTCGCCCCCACAACTCAGCAATCAGTCACAGGGGGACCCTGGGTGCCGCACAGACCCAGGAGGCACCAGTCACTGAGCCAGGGGGCTGTGGGGGTGGGGCAAGCCTGGGGGGCCCCATGCACTCCCTGGTGGACCTGGAAGTGCTTCTGGTCCACTTCTGGGTCTGCTTTCGAGTGCGCTGGGGAGCCCCTGTTGAACATTGCAGTGTTCACAAGCCACCTGTTATCTAGAGGTATGTAGAAAAAACATTTAAAGCTGTGTCTATGTCCGAATCTCTGAATCTTTCCAAATCTCTCCAAATGGATTCAGACAGTTCTGATTCAATTTGGAGAGATTAAAGGGTCTCCTGATTCGATTCAGATTCAGAGATTCAGTCACCGAATCTCTGTCGAATTGAATCAGCGACCAAAGTTTCACACAGCCCAGGTACTCAGCACCTTCCAGAAACAGGCCCTTCTCTTTATTGCCCTGCATAACTCATTAGTTTCTGTGATTCACTTTTTTCAAAGCAAAAAGCAAGTACTCTTAGATTTTTCTAAATGAGAATTTAAATGACTGTCAGCCTATCTGCTGATAACAGAAAACAGATTGTAAATGTACTGGGATGCAATCAAGTCAAACAATTCCAGGGAGAGCACCAGAAGGCTTAATATTAGGACTACTGGCGTTCACAGTCTTTGCTAATGACTTAACAATTGTTTGTACTGATTTGTGCTGGCATTGATATGCAGGGAGCAACACTTTCTACTTAAAAGTAAAAGAAACTGTCAATGAATTTGCTATATGTGCAAAGAGTGCTTTTTAGAATATGTATATATTTTTTCACCACTTTATTAACCTTGAAAAAAATAAATGAAAAGAAAATTAAGCCCATTTTATGCTTATATTTCTCCTATCCTATTGCATTGCTGAAATGGATCTTGATGACTTAATGCAGCTTAAACTTTACTAAAATCATCAACGTAAGAGTGACAAAAGGTTTCTATTTAGCTGTTGTACAGAAATTTTGCTATCGGCCAAACTTAGCAAATGACTGTTGAGAGGTATAAAAACACAAATGTGGCTTTACTAAGAACTGTCTGGATGTGTCAAGCGCATGTTACAAGTGTGTGCACTGCAGCTGCTGCTTCCTATTTTGGGAGCACACAAATAGGTCTGTCATTAGGGTCAGCAGAGAATCGTTAATATTAGGACAATTGATTTTTCTAAGTAAATTGAGAAGGAAGAGGCTAAGAAGAAGAAGAAAAAATAACGCCCCCCAGAAAGGATAGGATGGAGCATGTGTACTGGGCATGCTCAAAAAAGGACTGTATTTCTCCCAATGACAGTTTCTTCTAAGTTCCTCTTGTTGCAATAAGGGACTACACAACCACCCTAAATTACACAGTTGAGTAGTCAAAAAATTCCTGAACCTCAAAAATGTTCCATTTGGATTCAGCTGAACATGCTGTCCTTATTTTAATCAAACTGGTTTACTCATATATTCTCACAGAAAGTCTTTCCTCAGCAAACTGATAGGTCTGTCTGTCAAACCTGTTAGCCTATCAAACTTCTATGCTAAGGCATATTTCCCTGCTGTCTTGAGCTTAGTGTTTATTTCAATGGAGTCTAGAGTTTTCCTGCTGCTTAGATTGAGAAATTCGGAGTGCATCTACATGAAACATTTACTGCTGAGTAGACTAATTGACTGCACAGTAAATGTCATTCATCTACACATGAACCCCTATTAGGCTAAGGTAAACTAATTTACTTTGCAGTAGGATAGTACTTGTAAATACTTGACCCCTCCCGCCCCAGACCCCCTGCTATTTGGGGCTGTTATTTGGGGCTGCTCCAACCCTGCTTAATGTGCTGTGGTCCCAGGTGCATGTTAAGTTGCAACACATGGGAGCAATACATTCCAGAGCAATAAACTCGGAGTTTATTAATGTGCTTTAATTGAGCATATAGGCGCATCTTCAGTGAACAAGCAGCAAGTACAATGCTTGAGAGGTGGCACATATCTCTGCTGTCTCCATTTGACTGGCCTACTGGACTCCAAGGCTAGAGAGAGAAATTCTGCATAAACCAGTATAAGTGATTGGAAACCAGTTCAAATCTGTAACACAACAGAAATTCAGTGCACATAAACCATTTTCAAAGGGTCTAAAACTGGTTTAAGATAAACCTGGATGATGTAGGATCAGACTCAACTGATTTAGGTTAAATTGCTTTATTGAACCTCTGTCCCAGATCCCCTCCAGATTCAAGTTAATTCACAGTCCTCCAGCAACCCAGGATGCTTTGCATCTCCCTTGCAAACATCTCTTCGCAGGGTGGGTGGGCAAGCCTTGGCCATAGCTTTCTGCTCCAGCCAAGCAGAGAGGCATGCTCTAGCACCTCCAGCTTCTTGCCTGGGCCACTTCCGGCACATGGCTGCATTTCCAGAATCAAAAGTGAATGTCTCTTCACTTGCTTATCAGTTCAGTCTACACAGTTTAGACTAAGCTTTTTGACTGGCTGTACGTAACCCCTGTGAGTGCCATCCAGTCAAAAGGAAGTTGATTAAAGTAGAAAGCCTTGATGGAAATCAGCGATAAAACCTGAGGAGCAAGACAAGGAGGTTTTCTGCAGAAGATCCTACCAAAACACTGTAAACATTATGCAAACAAGCGCATTCATGTGTAGAAATTGAAGCAGGTTTGGATAGAACAAACAGTTACATGGCAATGAACCTCAGCAAACAACTTTAGCAGCCCCAATGTCATATGGTATCTATTTGATAGAGCTATTTATAGGAGCAATAATCCAAATTCTCAACTACTACAGCCACCATCTCTGGCAAATTTCCTTGGTACAGATTCTCTGATTTTTACCCTTTTATGGAATACGGACCTCACAATCCAAACCCTTTCCTAGAGTTCCAAAATTGTGGGTACTCTGAGTGCACAGGTCACCTCTTCAGGGACACAAGATAGTTGAAGCAGACAGACACACTGATGTAGGGTTCCAGAAACCAGTCACTACTTACATTAGATAATACAAGATATATGCGGATCTGAACGAAACAACACACATTTTCCTGTCTCATTTTCCTCTTCACTCTTGAGAACTCTTTAAGCTCAGGCCATATTCCTCTAAGGCAGTGGTTCTCAACCTCTTTAGGCTCAAGTCACCTTTTGTTAGCATCAGCGCATCCTTTGAAGTATGCCAGCTCTTAATTTTCACTCATTTTTGGATTACATAAAAATATAGAACAATTCTTCTGCTGCAAAGAACTCAGACCAAAACAGGTCAGAATCTTTTTAATGCTATGGATTCCTATTTGAAATCTCTGGGTTTATCTATCTTGTGAATCATGTTTAAACATCTAACAGTGCTAACATTCCACAGCACCCTTGAAAAACTCTCAAGGCACTGTTTATAAGTTTTTTCTTCAGAATAATCCAGAAAAGAGACAGAGATGAATCCAAGCAAAAGGAACCAGGGAACACCTGTTCAAAATATGTTTATTTGCAGACAAAAGACATCTAGAAACATAGCAGGTTAGGCTTTGTATTGTCTTTATTGCTCTTCTACATTTTTTTAGCTGAGTGCTACAGCCACCTACCTGGCTCACTGATTCAACCTTCCTCCTTTTCCAATCCCTTGTTTCCAATCCCTCCCTTGAACAGATTTTTTTATTATGTGTGTGTGCACACACATGCACGCACAAACACCCATGTGAGTGTAATTAGAGCACACAAGGTAAATAATGATAGATCAGCTCCTATTGTCTGTTGCCTAACAGCAGGAAAAGTATCAACACTTTCTTCAGGGGCTCAGAAGTAGAAGTTAATTGTTAATTCTAATTTAGCACTTCCTTTGGGACGAAGCCAGGCAGTGTGAAAGTACATTTTCAAAATCCATTGGCATAAAGAAAGCCCATGAATTAAGGGTGGGAAATGTAAAAACAAAAACAATAACAGATCATAATAAATCTATTAAAACTGACAGCTCCTGTGTCTCTGGAGTTTGGGGTGAGACATGAGTTAATTAGTGAAGTGTCCTTTCAGAATTCCAGTGCCATCCCTAGTGCTTCTTTTGAGTTTGCCTTGCGCCTGAAGCTAGCCATTGTCTTTTTCTGCTGTAAATCTAAATTAGCATCAGCCATTACACTCTCAGTAACAAAGTCTTGAGCTCTGTGCTATATGATGAACAACGATTGGTCTAAAATAGAATCTGAATTAGGAAAGGTGCATTATTCAGGGGGGGAGAGAAGGAGTTTTCTGATCACCAGATCCAGACTCCTTCCACTAATGATAAAATACTTAGTGCTCCTGGAACCCTTTTCTCCTACAGATGACAGAATCATAGACAATTAGCGTTGGAAAGGACTTCAGGAGGTCATCTAGTCCAACCCCCTGCTCAAAGCAGAGCCATCCCCAACTATATCATCCCCAATATCAAGGCATTCAATAAAGCTAGGAAAGTGTTTTTGTTATCGCCATATTAGAGACAGGGAAATAGACCATAGAGATTTTGAATGAATTGCCCAGGATCAGACGGTCAGTGGCAGGGCCAGAAATTGAACTCTAGGACTCAATTCTCATTATCCAGCATATAGTGCAGTCATATTCACATCTTCAGCAGAAAGCACATAGAAAAGAACAGATATTCTGATATAATGGCATTTTACGTCCATTTTGCACTGATGTAAGAGACTGCAGGGCAATGGCAAATTAGGCTCCTAGACTCCCATTGCCAAATCCTAGACCATGCTGCCTCTCAATCTGCCATTTCTGCATTCTTTCCTAAAATAACTTTACTGCTAAAATCAGGGACTGTAATGTGTAAATGCCAGTCCTGGTACACTAATTTGACTTAAATGCTAGATTTCATAAAAGTTAGGTAGTCTCCATGCTATCACCTTTTCAGCAAAGCATTCAGGGTACTCTTAAAGTAAAATAGTTTAAAAATCACATACAAAATACTAAACACCATCATTAAAATTTCAGCAAATCTGAGCATATATAAAATACAGGAGTAAAGGCAAAGAGATGTTCTGGAATTCAGGTCACACAGTGATCACACGAAGAAAAACTTTGGGAGGAAAAATAAGGTATACTTTCAAAGTCAGGGAAGTTGCCTGTGATAAATGTCGAAAAGAGAATCCCATACAGGGCAAAATTGTCAGCTGACCTAAAAGCTATGCTTTTTGAATGCTGGGTGAACACTGTTGTGTCTGTTGCTCTTTACGCAACAACAACAAAAATATTTTTGCTTATTATACACAAGATATTAGGGTTAACTATTCCTGCTCTCACTGGGTTATGACAGTTTCTAAACATAAACTCAGTGAGCTCCACTAAAGGACTGAAAAACTGTTTAAAGTAAAATTATTGTATTTCTATATATCACAGATATTTGTGGAGGCATTTATCAGGGCAAGGATGAAGAAGATGGTCTCAGAATCGGAGCCAAATCACTGCAAACTTTAAAACCCAAGCAAATTCACTTTAAATTCACTCTGACATTCATTAATGCACCTTAGATAGCCCACATTTAGTTTATTACTTCCTTAATAAAGTACTAACTAAATGCGCAATACCTAGAGTTACTGCATAGGTGGGCTGTGCGAAGTAGCAGCATTCCACTTTAACTTCCGTTTCAATGTTTCAACAGGACATTGTTTTGTTTCAAGTTTTGTTTTGTTTGGAAAGTGCTGTTCCATTTCTTTTTGTCGAAACGGGTTCACTGTTTTGAAGCTGTTTCGACCTTTTGCCCATAGGCTATAATGGAGAAACACAAAACAGCCTATAACTTCTCCCACACTTGGCTCAGTTCCCCAGGACTGCAAGCCACTGGGAGCTGAGCCTGGTGGTGGGAGGCACTTTCCCCCACTGGGCTCAGTTCCCCAGCACTGCAAACTGCTCAGAGCTGAGGCGCTTACCCCCACCGGGCTCAGCTACCTGGTGGCGGGTGGCGGGAGGCAGGCAGCACCAGCACTGCACTCCAATCGGCTCCACCCCCCATGGAGCTTAGCCCAGTGGTGGCAGGTGGGGAGAGCCAGGGCTGCGCTCCCTGCCAGGATGAGCCACGTGGGGTTGCAGAGCCTCTCAGAGCACAAACCTGGCTCTCCACTACCTCCTACCACCTAGCTGGCTGCTTCAAAATTTGAAATGTTTTGAAACTTTTGAAACATTTCAACTATCCTTGTTTCATTTCGAGGCTGTTTTGAAGCCCTTTGTTTCATTTTGATTTCACTGTTTCAAGCTTGAAATGAGCTGGAACAACATTGAAATGAAATAGCCGGTGAAGCTTCGCACAGCCCTGCTGCACAGTAGTGCCAGTTCATGGTTATTTAGTGATGCTTACTGTGCATTAGCTTAATAACACTACTTTTTGCTGTGACACTACTGTGCAGTGTTATTAGGCTAATGTGCAATAGGTGTCTCATGTAGATGCACACAGTATAAATTAAAATGATAGAAAGTCAGTATAAAGAATTCAGGTATAGTGACTATGATTATAACTGATTAAAAGTAAGTGCAAAAATGTGTCTACATTTTCAACCACCAGGAAATTATATCAAAGCACTATGATACGATGTAAACTTTCCTACAAAGACAGACCAAGATAAGTAGGAGAATAGATGCATAGTTGCTGATCAGCTTACTAGTGATAATCTCTCTAGTCTTACCAGTATTAAGAAACAATATCACCAGATACATATTGAGCAACATGGGAAATGGGATAAACCCTCAAAAGATATTACTTTTCAGATCCTTTAGCTTCAGATTGTTTTATCCTAACTTGTGCTTGGCAGCAGCTTGCACCATAAATAGCAAATGGGCCTTCGCATAGAATCTGATACATGTTAATTATATCAAAATCTGGACCTTCCCAATGAAAGAGTTATATATCACCACTCACCTTAGACTCTTACCTAAAGGATGACTGGAGCCAGGTGAGTATTCTAGAGTCACACAGCATCCATTTCAGGTACAAACAACATATTTCATTGTCAATAGCTTCTCTGATATCCATCATAACCATAATCATTAGCTGTCCCTGATTTAAAATCCAAAGAATTAGTGATCATAACTGGCACAGTCTCAATGCCAAAGAAGGGCAGAACCCAGCAGGGAATACGTAAAACCAACCATGAAAGGAAGTCTTGAAGAGAGAGCAAAATTGTCATCACTGTAGTATCATGAAACAGTTTCTTGAGAGGGAGAAACTTTGAATCATAAGAATGGTTGGTACCCTTTATTCTCTAAACAAGATGGTGGGTATGTTTGTTATTTGAAGTTCCACTTCCACTTTAAGTGAGCTGAGGGTCAGAATCACAGGTAGTCCCTAGTCAGTGTAATGAAAACCAAGGACATCCTCATCACAGACTAAGTTGAACTCAAGCAAAGGACATTCTATCACAAGGCTACAGCCAATCTGTCTGGCTTGCAAAAAACAAACAATAGGATTTAACTGGCATGCTGAGGCTGTCTGCATTAATCGGACTCATTTTGCCAACTCTTGTGACTTCATTTCAAGGCTAGCCATGTTTTATATTTTTTCCTTAGCCCCAGATCTGAGAGCAACAGAACTTTTCTGAAAGCAAAAGTAATTTTCTAGCCTTCATAGTCACAGGGCATGTATACACTAGACTAGGTTGCCGTAGCAATGGGCTATGATGATGTAGCATTGGCAGGCATAAACCATGATGCTGCCATTACTGCGCAGTAGCAATGAGCTACTGCATGATAGGGTTGAAACAACCCATGTGGTGCTGGGGCTGCGCAGTACTAGTGGCTACTGCGCAGTCAGGTGCATGTGTAGATGTGCCCACAGAGTCTAAAAGTGTGAGCCAAGCATATCCTAAAGACTCAAAATTCTGAACGCAAAAGCAAGGAGTTTCAAAATTGTCATTTTAAAGTCTCAGCATATTTAAACTACTCATAAGTTTTTGGTGCCAAAATCATTATTTTTAAACTTTTTTACTGGCAATATTGGACTGTACACAACCTTAATGAACCTGGTTATGCAATTAATTGCTTATAACTGAGGGTAGAAAATGTTTCTTGTAGGCAGTTGTACTATAGCACTTTTGTACACCTACATATAACACTTTAAGAGGAATTAAAAATAACACTCCAGACAGTTTCCTTGCTAAATCCACTCTGGTTTGTGCTACAGCTACCTCAGCTTGCAGAAATACCTTTTAAATTGTGGTGGGTTCCACCAGCTGAAATAGTCAAGACATCCTGACAGCTGACATCACAGTGCATTGTCAGCAGGTTGCTGTGATTTAGTGGATGAGGGCAAATCCTTGGTGATGATTAACACATGTCTTTAGTTCTGCAAGGTTGAGTACCACTGGCACATCTTTGGAGCTAAAGAACAAAACTGCTGGCAAGTTGCAGTCAGCAAGTGAAACTTAATAGAAACAAGTGTGGAACTGGCTAATCTGGTAAGCAACATACAACAACAAAGAGTTTAAGCAAAGATAATTCATTAGATTTGTATTTAAATTTATAATTATAGTGTGCTATAAAAATGTTTCTAAGTAAACTAAATGATTCACCATAGAGGACTTTTTATTTATAATATCTAAGTTTCATATGGGCAGGTCCCTTTAAACTGATTAATCTGCTTGGCCATACTTCATTCTTTGGTGTGATGATATAGTGCAACAAAAACCATCTCTTTATTTGAAAAGCCTGATTCTCTCCTGCTGAGCATCTCTCCCAGACTACCCTTGCACAGGAAATTCCTCCCCTTTTATCCTCAGATAAACTCCCATCAACCCTAGTCTTAGAAAATTGTACCATCTCACAATCACAATGTCCTTGCATCTGCAATGCATCTGTATAAACCAGCTTTAATTCATCAGGGAATTTCAGGCTACAGCCCTTCTATAATCAGGATTATTTTTGCTACTGCTAACACAACATTTCTTGTTCAATTGCACAGTTGTTTTTTCTAAACAATCATAGACTTAAAATATGAAGGGGGAAGCTCTTCCTCTTTTCCTTTATCTATGGGAACACAAGTAATTTCTACGGTTCAGTGTTGATCTCATTATTTTCTACTTTGTGAATAAACTTTCCACTCACACAAGCCTTTGTTTGGGATTGAATCCCTTTTCTCTAGGGAATTTTATTAGACTTCTGTCAGAACTATTAATCTCTGATATGGGACTGAGTTGTGTTCTTTCAGCAAATTATCTCCCTAAAACCATGTTCATTTATACCCTTCCTACCTTCTCCTGGCCAACCTTTTTTAACCTGCTAACTAGGAAAACATTTCCAAAGTACTGAAGATTATCTTAGGCCATTGATTTTTAAGCACAGCTCCCTCTTGTTTTCAACAGAAAACTCCATTTAAAAATCAATGGCATGATATGACTTCCATAGTCACAGCCATATAACATCGTTTCTCCCATTCTCTTCAGAGCCAGGGCTTTTTCTTGCTTGTGAAACTACCTGGAAATTCAGATAGGAAGAAGAGTATGTGAGGAGTTCCTCACTCCTACAGGTCATGTCAGCTTCACATTCCTGCTACACCAAAAAAATTAATAATTTTGACCAAATGTTCAGTAATTAGAACAAACTTGGAACAGTGAAGTATTTGTATGCCAGTATTTCCTTGGCCTGACAAAAGTGGATGTTTATGCCCTGTCTTTTGTGCCCTGTCACTTTTAAAAGCTTTTAAAAAAATTAATCAAAGCTAAGGGGTTTTGCACCAAAACCCATCCTGGTTACTAATATTAATGTTTCATTTCCCAAAGTGTTTTTAAAAACCTTCTCAAGTTCATAATTCTCCCTTTACACACTCTTTTCTCACTGAAATGTGAACAAAAGCCAAATAGTTATTGCTGCCTAATGGCCTACCTCTGATATTCAGCCACTGGTTCAAGTAGGAGCTGGTATGGAGCCATATTCCGCCTACAGGGAAATTAGGATGTGTCTGGGCCCCCACAATGCACAATTTCTCCACAGGTAGACTTTTGAGTAGGAGCACCTCTAGGTATGGAGAAGGCACAAGGTCATGCCACCATACCATTACAACCCTTTTGGCATCCATCCCTGTGGCACAATGAAAGACCAGGGCCTGAGCTATACTGAGCTCAAGAATCACAACTGCGATGAACTCTTATTTTTCTCTGACAGTATGTGTCCACTTTTTAAATCTCTCTCTTTAATGATTTTTTATAGTACCTATTGCTATAGTATTCATGCAGTTCAGCTTTTCTTCATAACAAATCTTATGTACACTGGACTTGAGAATAGCTTCACTGTGACCTTCTCCTGAGCTTTTTCTCTTGAATAGCTATTCTAGTCATACAGGTTCTCAATTTTTACATGCACTTATTGCTCCCAGATTTATTATGGGTATGTTTGTTAGGACTATAATATGCATTTCCCATTATAGTCTCTACCCCCTGCCAGCTCCACCTTTTTCTGGATTAAGTTGCCCTGCATTTAATCATTATTTCTGTCTTTATCTTTGATTTAACTGGAAAAATGTTAGTAGAACACAGCTGATGATTCCCTTCAAATAGCTTGCCCACATTTAAAAAGCAGAAAGCAGTTCCTATACAGTATCCAATGGTAACCTATCAGAGGTCAGACAGCTCCTATATCCAGCCAATTTCTTTTTTGTTTGTCTTTTGGATTTCTATTTAATAAGCTATTTTATCACGGCCTAGAGCAGTCATCTAAAATCTCTCAAAAAGGATAGTTTAAGTAGCAGAACTTTACTTTGTTTAACGGTCTCAGGTAAGTAATCGAGCTGAGATATCAATTATTTAATTATCTTTCATAAAAAGAAAGATAGGCCTCTTTCTCAATGGCCTCTTTCTTTAAGAGACTCCCTCCTTGTAAATGATCTCATATTTAGCAAAGAGAATTTTCTCTCAGCAGACTTGTCTAAAGGACAAAATGTTACCATATTTGAACAGATTTGTGAAGAGTTAGCTGAACAAGGCTGATCATGAGTGAGTAGTCACTGCAGACCAAAGAAAACCTGGTCAGCATTGTGACATCTAACTCAAGTGCCTGAGGATTTTATCCTGTTTGCATACAACCAACAGGTAGAGAAGCTTAAAGTGAGACTTCAACTTGTTAAAGGGGAACCAGTGTAACCATAACATAAATTTGGACAAGGCAAGCAGGGCACCCTGGCACCAATTTAGAGGGGACACCAGCAGCATCCCATAGCACTCCAAACCATCTCTGGCACTTGGCATCACCATCCCCACAGCATCCCTCTCACATGCTCCCTACTCTCTAACACTCACTAAACAACATCTCTTCCCAGGCTGCCCAAATTGCTACTTAAGTCTCTGATTGTAGGTTTCTGGTTCAAGCTGAATATGGGCTGATAACTAGAATGCCTAAGATCTATTCCTTCCTCTGTTCCTGTTTTGCTGTGTAATCTGAAGCAAGTCCTTATACTCTCTGTGATTTTTTGCCTTTTGGGAAAATGGGAACCTGTAAGTAAAATCAGCAAAAATAAATATTATTAAATATAATGTGGATAAAAAAGATGTAGGACAAGTTAATTAAGATGAACAAGTCTTTCAGATTACAAGATCAAAGATATACATAAATACAGACTATCATTACTTTTGGGTGTAGGCCACTCTCTCTCCCTCTTCCTCTCTTTGCCCATGCATGTACACTCACATACACAGGAAAATTTTCAATGATCCTTCTTTTTCTTAAATGAGGAAAGTACATCCAGTGATTCATATCATTATGGAGGCTACAAAGCCAAGTGCTCAAAAGTTAGGAAATACCAGAACTGGATAAATGTGGAATGCTGTAGTCATTCCATGTGCCCACACTGTATGGTGTATTTTTTAACTCTAGAATCACAAGCTCTTTTTTCTGCAGGACCTCTGCCTCATTTGGCAGGATATATGTAGCCTATTAATGAAAAAAGTATGACTAGTCTAAAGGTGAGAACTCAGACACTGAAGTGCCAAATATTAGAATATACTATTGAAAATGTTCTCAATGCCTCTATGCCTTAGTTTCCAGTTGTAAAATTGGAATAATAATACCTCCCAACTGTAATAGAGTTTACAACAAGAATTCATTCATATATGCAGTCATATATAACTGGAAATAATCAGGAAATCTTGGAATCTTAGTCCACAACCAAAACCATGACTTAATTAGCACCACAAAGACTTTGTGAGATGAATTACAAGTCTGGAATAAAGGCATAAACATATATAGCTTGTTTATAGGGCCTGCAAAAGAAGGAGGAGACACTGCACTGGATATGATGAATATGGATGCTTTCTCTGAAATTCAGGATGGGTAAGAGGCAGGTTTGTTGAAGAACAGGAATAAAACCAGAGTAGGAATCCACTAGCAAAAGCCCAAGCCTAGCAGTCCTTCTGGCTTATGTGGTTAAGAGAGGCTGTTAGCAGTGCTAGTCTGAAGTCAGAAAGAAGGCAGGGTAGATTTGCACCATTACAGCCTAACTATGTATAGCATAAACTTTCATAAGCAGAGGACTTACTTCTGGCTCTAACCATGCCTTTGTAAACCCTGAGACCTCCAACCCCTCCCAAAAAAATCTAGGCTCTCTCAAGGTAGCCAAGGGGGACAAACCTATCCTGGCTTACAGGCATCAAATGACATCTCTCCAGCAAAAACTACATAACTTTTGTTCTCACCAAGGCATTACCCCAAGAAGCTTACATATGCTATACATCTCTGATTTAGTTTATAAAGGAGTAAATCTACCCTGCCTTTATGTGGTTAAGGAACGTCAGTTCCTGCAGTTAATGGCACACAAAGGAGTGCCTAGCCACTTCTGACTCCCCAACCTGAATAACAGGTACATATTTTGGTACAAGTCCAAAGCAAGGTTCAAATCTGATACACCTGAAGCTGTGGTGAGATGTCCTAACTACTCTGCCAGCAGAATCTAGGAGTCTAGCATAGACCATATAAGCAGAAAAAGGAAGTGGCTGAAGCTTTTTTGAGCAATCACAGATGTATCCAAAGGAAAACACCTCTTAAAAATGGGGTTGGGAGGGAGATTATTCACAAGATATCCACTGGAAAAGCAACACAAGAGAACTCAGACAGTACATTCAATTCTTGGAAAGTTTGGGAGGTACTTTTTTGTTTCCAAAGGTGGTGAAAGTTATGTGGGGGGGAGAAGCTATTTTATTATTCAGATTTGATTCTAACTAGTAGGGAAGAACTGGCTGAAAATCTAATGTGGAAGGTACTTTGGGTGAAAATGATCAGAAAATGATAGAGTTTACTTCTAAGAAAGGTAAGGAATTAGAGCAGCAGAGTGAGGATAATGGACTTCAAACAGCAGATTTCAACAAAATCAAGGAATCACTAGGTCAAGAAAATCTAAGGGCATAAGGAGTGCAAGATAAGTTGTCAGTTACTGAAAACACTGTATCAGAGGCATTAGATATCAAACTATCCTGTTGCTAAGGAAAGATACAAATTATAGTAACCATGTGGTATCATTAATAGGGACCTACCTAAATCACAGAAGAAGTTCATGCTCAGTGTCACCTTTAATTTGTCTCTTTTCATCATGCCCCTCCATCCTTGCTATTGAATGGCTGAGAGGTAAAAATGGCAGTATTAATTGCCTCTCAGCCACCCAGCGGCCAGGGGGAAGCAGGGGTACAGTAAAAAGAGCAAGATTAAAGGCACCACTGCACTGCGAACTTCCACCACAATTTATGTAGGCTCCTAGTCATTCAAGTCAAGTCAGTCCCAAGGCCACTGCAACCGTTGGTGCACCTTAGCTGCTGTAATAGTCCTCCTCCACTCCACCCTGTGTTTGGCTGGCTTTGTGCGCTCTGTCGGATGAAGCCCCATCCAGTCCTTGATATTAGTTCCCCAGCTCTTCTTGGGTAGCAGGTCAGCTAAGTAGTAGCCTATTTCTCATTAGTAGCTAGCAAAACACTTGAAAATTACAAAGGAATTCTATGGAAAGTGGAAACAAGGACACACAAATATGGATGAATATAAAGGCTTAGCACATGTATGCAGGGATAAAATCAGAGAGGCATAGGTGTAAAATGAGTTACAGATAGCATAAAGGCAGTAATAAAAGCTCTGTAAACATATTGGAAGTAAGAAGACGACAAAGGAAAATATAGGTCCATTACTTAATAGGGAAGAGGTGTAACACATAAACTGAGTTGTGCTAAAGCTCTTAGCCACAGTCCAGGCCTTTCCAGAACTAAGCAATAAAATTGAACAGAGCACTTTCTGTGGCACTGGAAGATGTGAGTGCTATGACTGGTAAGTTAGGGAAGCAAGGCACAACAGTTTCCTTATAAGAAATCCTTAGCACTGTGCCAGGGAATTGGACAATTTGGTACAGAAAAATTATAAGAAGTAGTTAACACAAAGGAAGGTGTGCAAGCACATGGTGAAGCTGGAAAAAAAACCAAACAGACAGAGCTGCTGCATTTGTGGACACCAAAGAAGCCATAGACTTCATGCACTCAGCGGAAGACCCAAGGCATGGTACCCCTGATGGTCACCACTGAGACACCTACAGAGCCACTTGTTAGGTTGTATTACAGGGAGGAAACCTGTAATATTATATCAGGGTTACTATAAAAGTTCACTTGAAGCCAAATTGGATGAGTTGTCCTGTAAATCCTTGAGGGGCTCTGGCAAAAAGAAATCCTATTAGTAATACAGGAGCAAATAACAGGTAACATGGCAAGGCTGAAGTACTCAAACTCTTCTTTGCTTCAGTCTTCACCAAAAAAAATGTTACTGGTAACTGTGACCACATACTTAATATAATCCATTTTAAAAAGGCAAAAGGAGCATGGATCAGAATAGAGAAAGAGTAGGTTACAAGAATATTTGGATAGGTTATATGTATTCAAGATGGCAAGACCTGATGAAGTTCACTCTAGAGTGCTTAAGGAATTAGTCGAAGCAATCTGTAAACTGTTAGTGATTACTTCCAAGTATATGTGGAAGATAAGAGCGGTCCCAGAGGATTAAAGAAGGGCAGAGGAGGAGTTGGAAATTATATACCAGTGAATTTAACTTTGATATCTGGAAAGATATTATAACAAATTATTAAACAATTAATTTATAAGATCCTAGAGCAGGGGTGTCAAACAAGTCTGCAAGCTGGAGCCAGCCCACACAGCTGCTCCATTCAGTCTAGGGAATTTGGAAATGAGCTAGTGAGCAGCAGGAGAAGAGGGGCCTGCCACAAAATCTGGGGTTCCAACTCCTGCTGGACATGGTCAATAGTGGCAGGGAGTTGAATGCAGGCTGTGCCAACACAGCCCCATTTGCCCCACAGCTGCTTGCCCTTCTTCCACTACTATTTGTTACCTCCACTGCAACAAGTGGCTGCTTGGCCCATGGCCACTTGGCCCACGGCCTCCACTTCCAGCTCTGCTGCAGCCCCTGCTTGCCCCACGACCACTATTGCCACAGTTACAAATACCTGGCCCTGCTGATCCAGTCTGCACAGAGCCCCACAGTCCATATCCATCCAACCTGGGGCATGGGGTGAGTTTGACACCCCTAATTCTATAATACTAAGGATAATAAGGTGATAAAAAAACAGCCAACATGAATTTGTCATTACCAAATCTTCTCACACGAATCTAACTTCCTTCTTTGACAGGTTAACTGGTTTACTGGTTAAGTAAATGTTATATAGCTTCACTTCAGCAAGTCATTTGACCCTGTCCCACAGGACATACTCATAAGCAGGGTAGGAAAATATGGTCTAGATGACATCACCATAATTAAGTACCAGCTCATTGAAAAAACTGCACTTCAAGAATAGTTATTAATGTTCAGTTCAGACTGCAAGAGCATTTCAAGTGGCATCCAACAGGGGTCTGTTCTAAGTCTATTTCTATTCAATATTTTCATTAACAACCTGGAGTGCATTTATAAAGTTTGCCGATGACTCCAAGCTGAGAGGGGCTGCAAAAACTTTGGAGGTGGAGGACAGGATCAGAATTCATATTTGAAGCATAGGAGAAATGGTTCAAAAACAGAAAATGGAATTCAATAAATTTAAGTGGAAAGTACTATCGTTTGAAAGCAGATATCGCACGTAAATACAAAATGGAAATAATGAGCTAGGCAACCATAATGCAGAAGAGAATGTTAGGGTTATACTGGACTGAATATCAGTCAACAAAATGATGGTGTTGCCAAAAATCAGTGTTTATTGTTGGATGTATTAAGAGTGTTTCTTCCCATGTCATATACACAATTATTCTGGTCTACGCATTGTGATACTCAGCTGGAGTATAGTGTCAAGTGTTGGGTAGCACACTTTAATATAGATATAGATAAACTGGTTTAGGAAACAAGACCTATAAATAAAAGTCAAAGGAACTGGAAATTGGGTTTGTTTAATCTAGAAAAGATAAGATCAAAGAATTAGGTTGTAAGGGTCTTTCATTATGCAAAAGGTGTTAAACAAGGGCAGTGATCAATTGTTTTCCATATCCACAAAATAAATTAGCTTAATTTACAGAAAAGATTAGGGGCCTTGTTATGCTGGGGGGCTGCTGGAGCTCTTAACCCCTGGATTGTCTGCACATTAATACCTGCAACTGGTTTTAAGCACCTCTTACGTATCTTAAAGTTATGTCACTCCAGGGCAGGATTATCTCTGATCTGTGCTCCTCAGCTTGTGTTACACTAAAGTGTAGTCACTCTAGGTTACATCTTAGTGTAAACACTCCATCTGTCCCCC
>NW_017728912.1:22958779-22963203 GCF_001723895.1 Crocodylus porosus | reverse complement strand
AGGCAGCTGCAGCAGTCTTGGCAGCAGGCAGGGGAGGGCAGTGGCAAGTGCCAAGTGGCGATCAGCAACTGCCCACAGATGCCGCTGGAAGCGTCAGCAGCAACCAGTCTCGGTGGGGGGGAGGCACAGCTAATCTCAGGGGGTACATGTGTACCCATGTGCACCCCCTACATGTCACCAATGCTGCTCCAAACACAAGTTAGCACTAACACACATTAAAATTTGTGCAGCTCACAGGGTAAGGTGTAACAAGGCCTTAGGTTACATAGGGACCAAAGTGAGACTGACTTGTCTGTAGTTCCCCAGATCCTCTTTCTGCCCTTTCTTAAAGATGGGCAATCATCCATCCTTTGCCAATCATCCAAGACCTCTCCTGACTGACCTGGGTTTTTAAAGATAATGACCAGTGGCTCTGCAATCACATCTGCGAAGTCTCTCACTACCTACGGGTGCATTGGTACACTTATTATAAGTTTCCTTCTTGTGTTTTAGCTCACCAAAGAGTTCTCTGCTAAGCCAAGCTGATCTTCTGCCTTGCTTCCTGCACATCATGATGGTTCATTCCTGGGCCTTCAGTAAGATTTTTCTAAAATAGAGCCAGCTCTCCTGGACTCCTTTCACCCCTCAGACTGGCCTTCCAGGGGATCCTGCCCATCAGTTCCCTGAGTGAGTCAAACTCTGCTTTTCTGCACACCAGGGTCCATACTCTGCTGCTCTCCTTCCTTCCTTTCCTCAGGATCCTGAGCTCAATTATCTCATGATCACTGCTGCCCAAGTTGCCATCCATTTCTGTATTCATCAGGTCAAGAAGAGCACAACCCCTAGTAGGCTTCTCCAACTTGCACCAGGAAGTTTCCCCCACCACTCTACAAAAAATTCCTGGATTGCCAATGCATGGCTGTATTGCCCTCCCAGTAGATGTCAGAATGACTGAAGTCCCCCATGAGAACTAGGTCTTGTGATCTGGAAACTTCTGCTATTTGAAGCTATTTGAAGAAAGACTCATCCACATCATCCTCCTGGTCTGATGGTCTATAGCAGACACCCACCATGACATCACCCTTGTTGCTCTCCACTCTGACCCTAACCCAGAAACTTTCAACAGGCCTATCTCCAGCTTCATATTGGAGCTCTAAGCAATCATACAGCTCTTTTACATACAGCACAACTCCCCCTTTTCTCCTTTGCTTGCCCTTCCTGAACTGTTTATATCCTCCATGACAGTGCTCCAGTCATGAGAGCTATCTCACCAAGTCTCCGTGGGTAAAGTGCTCTAAGTAAAGTGCCCTCAGCATTTTGTGTATTCAACTTCCCATCCTTCAGAATGGTGGCGGGGGTGCTTTAACTAAAGTTTGTTCAACAAGGTTTAGTTAAATACCCCCACCACCATTTTGAAGCACAGAGACACTGAATACATGAGCAGAGACTGCTGAAGCATGCTAATAACCATGCTCCAGCAAACTCGATTAATTGAGTCTGCTCCAATGCACTATAATTACAACACATTGAAGCAGCCTCCCTGCATGTCTATAAGCACCCTGTTATTTTAATCATGTATTCTGTATTATGTGAGGACTTCCAATTCTTCCTGCTTGTTGCCCAGGCTTTGTTCATTCACCTGAGGTCCAGACACCTGAGGTAACTAGTCAATTGCCCTACTTTCTCAGGAAGAATGAGAAGGCCTCCCTTGTTGCCCCCTCCTGCTTGTGCTTTCTCTAGGTCACCCGTTTCCTCATTTACTTCCGAGCTTTGGTCTCCATCCCCTGGCAAACCTACTTTAAAGCCCTCCTCACCAGGTTATTGAGCCTGTCTGATGGTCTTCCCTCTCTTTGTCAGGTGGATCTCATCTCTTTCTAGCAATCCTTCTTGAAAAAAAATCCCGTGGTCGAAGAAGCTAAAGCCTTCCTGGTGACACCATCTGCCTAGCCATGCATGGATCTGTAAGGTGCATCAGCTCTTGCCTGGGCTGTTCTCCTTGACCAGAAGGATCAAAGGGAACACCACCTATCCACCCATACTTGCACCCTGTAGTCACTTTTGACTACTCAGAGTCACCCCTGGCAGTATCAGTGGTGCACACATGGATAGCAGTTAGAGGACCAGATGAGTCCTAGTAATCCTTCCATGAAATCTCAGATCCAGGCTCTGGGCAAGCAGCAGACCTCCCAAGACAAGAGGTCAGGCCAGCACATGGATGCCTCCATCCCCTGCAGAAGGGAGTCTCCAACCACCACCACCCATCGCTGCTTCTTGGTGGCAGTGGTCTTGATTCTTCCAACTTTGGGAAGACCTGACCTGGTCTCTTCTACCAGCACTCCAGAATGTACTCCTTCTCCTTTGTTGCTGAGACTCCATATCTGTTCTCCAGGCAAACCAATGCAGGTGAAGATGAATACTTCTGCTTGCTGTCAGAGGTCACAAACTTCCAATTTCCTGGGAGCCCGTGTCCTCTTTCTTCTCTAGTGCTGCCTCTGACTCGATGAAGTCCTTATGGCAAACAATGCTTCAGAGCCTCACCACCTCCTTTGTAACTCACTTGCTTGCTCCCTGAAGGACACCACTAGGAGATACCACTCACATTGCAAGCACCTGGCTGTTACTGGAAGGAACCTGCAAGCCACAGTCTCCACAGAACCAAACAAGGACCTGGTCAAAGCCTCAACTGTTAGTGGTCCTGCCTGGACAGACACCTCACAGGTGCAAGGAGAGGAAGACCTGGCAGTGGCAGTGGCTCTGGCATTGCAACTTCCTCCAGTCATTTCTCTGGATCTCTTAATCTGCCACCTCTCTCTTCCTGCCCTTCTTTTCAAGCCAGCCTTCCTTAGCAAACTCCCCTGTAAGCTGGCCTGTTCACTTCCCCTTTGTCCTGAAAGGTTCCCTTTTCCCTGCTAACATAGAAGCTTAAAGTGCAAGAAGGTGATAGAGTAGGGTTTCCAGGCAAACTCCCTAGAGAACTCCCTCTTGTTCTGGACTCTAGTTAAACCAAGTATTGGTATAATTGCTGAGTTTTACCTGCTTACACTAAATGTATGTAGATTAGTTACTCTTAATTAAAGAAAGAACTTACTTTAAGGGCTCCCCTTCAAAGAGTGGGGCAGCAAACTAACCTGCAAACTGACTTGTGAAATACTTGCAAACTTCCATGTTTGCTCCCCTTATTTGCTCATCCCCTGGTCGCTCAGGGAGTCTCATTTATACCCTCCTGAGCCTGGACATCATTTTACTACAATCTTCATTTTATGTCTTTAAAAAGAGGTTAGATAAACAACTGCTAGGGATAGCTCAGGTATATTTTTCCTATCTGCATGCAGGAGGGTGGACTAGATTACCACAGTCCTACATTTCTATGATAGTAAAGAGAATGTCACTAGAATGACACAAAATTGCTAAATATGTAATGAACACATCAAGGCAGCAGCTATGAAGAAAAGGACCTGGGGGTTACAGTGGACAATAAGCTGAGTATGAGCCAACAGTGTGTCCTTGTTGCCAAGAAGGCTAACAGCATGCTGGACTGCACTAGTAGGCATGTTGCCAGCAGGTCAAGTGAAGTGATTATTCCCCTCTATTCTGCACTTGTGAGACCACATCTGGAGTACTGTATTCAGTTTTGGGACCCCCACTACAGAAAGGATATGGACAAATTGGAGTCCAGCAGAGGGCAACAAGAATGATGAGGGGGCACATGACTTCAGAGGAGAAGCTGAAGGAACTGGGTGTATTTGGTCTAGAGAAGAGAAGACTGAGAGGAATTGAGTGTAATCTTCAACTGTCTGAAGGATAGATATAGTGGTGGCAGATGACAAAACAAGGAGCAATGGTCTCAAGTTGCAGCAAGGGAAGTTTAGGTTAGATATTAGGACGAATTTTCCCAGTAGGAGGGTAGTAAAACACTGGAATAGGTTACCCGGAGGGGTGGTGGAAACTCCATCCTTGGAGGTTTTTAAGACCCAGCTAAACAAAATCTTGGCTAGGATGATCTAGCTGGGGATGGTCTTACTTTGTGCAGGGGTTTGGACTAGATGACCTCTTGAGGTCCCTTCCAGTCTTATGATTCTATGATTCTATGTTATTTTGGTTAAGTAAGTTAGAGGGAAAATTTGCCTACATTTACAGAGCTGAGAGTCAAAAAAAGACTAAACCACAAAAGTAATTTAACTGACAGTATTTTATATGCAATAAAAAATAGGCAAATAAGCATCTTCACAGTCTGAAGACATTAAATCATATGAAAAGAATAAGATTCTTATGGGAATCCTTGACAAACAAATGGTTTCAAAATAATTTCTGTAATATTGTATCCTATTCTGTATCCATACTTAAGAAATTATGATAAACAATTGGAAAGGGTTCAGGAAAGAGCTACAAAATGTTTTGAGGTCAGGAAAAGCTACTTTACAGTGAGAGATGAAAGGGGCCCAAGT
>NW_017728912.1:22945418-22958768 GCF_001723895.1 Crocodylus porosus | reverse complement strand
TGGCGGGGGTGCTTTAACTAAAGTTTGTTCAACAAGCTTTAGTTAAATACCCCCACCACCATTTTGAAGCACAGAGACACTGAATACATGAGCAGAGACTGCTGAAGCATGCTAATAACCATGCTCCAGCAAACTCGATTAATTGAGTCTGCTCCAATGCACTATAATTACAACACATTGAAGCAGCCTCCCTGCATGTCTATAAGCACCCTGTTATTTTAATCATGTATTCTGTATTATGTGAGGACTTCCAATTCTTCCTGCTTGTTGCCCAGGCTTTGTTCATTCACCTGAGGTCCAGACACCTGAGGTAACTAGTCAATTGCCCTACTTTCTCAGGAAGAATGAGAAGGCCTCCCTTGTTGCCCCCTCCTGCTTGTGCTTTCTCTAGGTCACCCGTTTCCTCATTTACTTCCGAGCTTTGGTCTCCATCCCCTGGCAAACCTACTTTAAAGCCCTCCTCACCAGGTTATTGAGCCTGTCTGATGGTCTTCCCTCTCTTTGTCAGGTGGATCTCATCTCTTTCTAGCAATCCTTCTTGAAAAAAAATCCCGTGGTCGAAGAAGCTAAAGCCTTCCTGGTGACACCATCTGCCTAGCCATGCATGGATCTGTAAGGTGCATCAGCTCTTGCCTGGGCTGTTCTCCTTGACCAGAAGGATCAAAGGGAACACCACCTATCCACCCATACTTGCACCCTGTAGTCACTTTTGACTACTCAGAGTCACCCCTGGCAGTATCAGTGGTGCACACATGGATAGCAGTTAGAGGACCAGATGAGTCCTAGTAATCCTTCCATGAAATCTCAGATCCAGGCTCTGGGCAAGCAGCAGACCTCCCAAGACAAGAGGTCAGGCCAGCACATGGATGCCTCCATCCCCTGCAGAAGGGAGTCTCCAACCACCACCACCCATCGCTGCTTCTTGGTGGCAGTGGTCTTGATTCTTCCAACTTTGGGAAGACCTGACCTGGTCTCTTCTACCAGCACTCCAGAATGTACTCCTTCTCCTTTGTTGCTGAGACTCCATATCTGTTCTCCAGGCAAACCAATGCAGGTGAAGATGAATACTTCTGCTTGCTGTCAGAGGTCACAAACTTCCAATTTCCTGGGAGCCCGTGTCCTCTTTCTTCTCTAGTGCTGCCTCTGACTCGATGAAGTCCTTATGGCAAACAATGCTTCAGAGCCTCACCACCTCCTTTGTAACTCACTTGCTTGCTCCCTGAAGGACACCACTAGGAGATACCACTCACATTGCAAGCACCTGGCTGTTACTGGAAGGAACCTGCAAGCCACAGTCTCCACAGAACCAAACAAGGACCTGGTCAAAGCCTCAACTGTTAGTGGTCCTGCCTGGACAGACACCTCACAGGTGCAAGGAGAGGAAGACCTGGCAGTGGCAGTGGCTCTGGCATTGCAACTTCCTCCAGTCATTTCTCTGGATCTCTTAATCTGCCACCTCTCTCTTCCTGCCCTTCTTTTCAAGCCAGCCTTCCTTAGCAAACTCCCCTGTAAGCTGGCCTGTTCACTTCCCCTTTGTCCTGAAAGGTTCCCTTTTCCCTGCTAACATAGAAGCTTAAAGTGCAAGAAGGTGATAGAGTAGGGTTTCCAGGCAAACTCCCTAGAGAACTCCCTCTTGTTCTGGACTCTAGTTAAACCAAGTATTGGTATAATTGCTGAGTTTTACCTGCTTACACTAAATGTATGTAGATTAGTTACTCTTAATTAAAGAAAGAACTTACTTTAAGGGCTCCCCTTCAAAGAGTGGGGCAGCAAACTAACCTGCAAACTGACTTGTGAAATACTTGCAAACTTCCATGTTTGCTCCCCTTATTTGCTCATCCCCTGGTCGCTCAGGGAGTCTCATTTATACCCTCCTGAGCCTGGACATCATTTTACTACAATCTTCATTTTATGTCTTTAAAAAGAGGTTAGATAAACAACTGCTAGGGATAGCTCAGGTATATTTTTCCTATCTGCATGCAGGAGGGTGGACTAGATTACCACAGTCCTACATTTCTATGATAGTAAAGAGAATGTCACTAGAATGACACAAAATTGCTAAATATGTAATGAACACATCAAGGCAGCAGCTATGAAGAAAAGGACCTGGGGGTTACAGTGGACAATAAGCTGAGTATGAGCCAACAGTGTGTCCTTGTTGCCAAGAAGGCTAACAGCATGCTGGACTGCACTAGTAGGCATGTTGCCAGCAGGTCAAGTGAAGTGATTATTCCCCTCTATTCTGCACTTGTGAGACCACATCTGGAGTACTGTATTCAGTTTTGGGACCCCCACTACAGAAAGGATATGGACAAATTGGAGTCCAGCAGAGGGCAACAAGAATGATGAGGGGGCACATGACTTCAGAGGAGAAGCTGAAGGAACTGGGTGTATTTGGTCTAGAGAAGAGAAGACTGAGAGGAATTGAGTGTAATCTTCAACTGTCTGAAGGATAGATATAGTGGTGGCAGATGACAAAACAAGGAGCAATGGTCTCAAGTTGCAGCAAGGGAAGTTTAGGTTAGATATTAGGACGAATTTTCCCAGTAGGAGGGTAGTAAAACACTGGAATAGGTTACCCGGAGGGGTGGTGGAAACTCCATCCTTGGAGGTTTTTAAGACCCAGCTAAACAAAATCTTGGCTAGGATGATCTAGCTGGGGATGGTCTTACTTTGTGCAGGGGTTTGGACTAGATGACCTCTTGAGGTCCCTTCCAGTCTTATGATTCTATGATTCTATGTTATTTTGGTTAAGTAAGTTAGAGGGAAAATTTGCCTACATTTACAGAGCTGAGAGTCAAAAAAAGACTAAACCACAAAAGTAATTTAACTGACAGTATTTTATATGCAATAAAAAATAGGCAAATAAGCATCTTCACAGTCTGAAGACATTAAATCATATGAAAAGAATAAGATTCTTATGGGAATCCTTGACAAACAAATGGTTTCAAAATAATTTCTGTAATATTGTATCCTATTCTGTATCCATACTTAAGAAATTATGATAAACAATTGGAAAGGGTTCAGGAAAGAGCTACAAAATGTTTTGAGGTCAGGAAAAGCTACTTTACAGTGAGAGATGAAAGGGGCCCAAGTTATTTATTTTAAGAAAGGGAAGTTTATAATGACAGACTTTAAGCATCTATAAAGGGAAACGTTTTCTGATGCTGGAGGGTCTCTCTATCTAGCAAACAATGGAAAAACAAACTGCAGTGACTGAAAGCTGCGGCTAGAAATATTCCAAATAAAAAGCTCTCACTTTCAACAGTAAGGGTAATTAAATAATTTACTAATAGAACAACTGATCTTGGGATGTAGTAGAATCTTTAAATATAGGTTGGGTGTTTCTTTTTATAATACAGGTTATGGACTTGGTATAGGATTCACTGGATAATATGCGGCCTGTGTGTACCAGGGATCAGACAAGATGATCAGTGTCTTCTTCTGTCTGGCTTTATGAATCACAGTGGTATGTCAGAGGCACCATTATTTTGATTAAAGTAACCAGAAAAGAAGTGTAACCAGAATTCTTATAACTAGTTTGTGGAGTGTCTATCAAATGAACAGAATATGCATAACACAGAAGGCACAGTTATGAGTAAGGCAGAGCACAGAAATGATAATAACTACACTGATTATACCTGGCCTTTAAAACATTCACCAAGCTAGGATTTCCAAAGGAGTAAGGAGCTGGGCTCCTTACTTTCTCACACTTCTTTGAAAAACACAGCTTCTGTGAATACTTTTATTTCTCTTTAAATATACTAAAATCTTTGTCAACAAATGTGATTGTTCTTGCACTTCTGGCTATTTTATAAGGAGGTTACTTTGGTTTGCAAGCTAATCCTAATTTTAAATTGATTGGAAAAAATGAAAATGGGTGACTATATTATGCCAATGTGACATGAATAAATTAGGAAAATAAGCAGGAGTGATGAAATCATGCATTTTGGCTGGGTCAAAGCTAGTTACCCACATTAACTTTTTTCAGATCTAGCCACCCATATTAAACCATTCTAAATACATTATAGAAAATAAACAAGGTACATATCTCTGATGCTGGCTAAAACTGACATTTTCACCTCCAGCTCACACCCAATGGCTAAAAAAAGGCCACTGGAGCAGTTATAGCTTGCTGTGAGGCTTCTCTTAATTGAAGAAATAATCTTGCTCTGTGTGTGTACATAAGACAGAAAGAGTACATGAGGTGCATGTGTGTGCACATGCACACACAGGTATATAATGTGCATACACATACATGCTAAGTCTTTGTATATACAGTAAAAGCTGTTATCCAGCATGATTGGGGAATGGGGGGTGCCAGTAATTTAAAAATGCCGGTTACCTGAGGCAGGGTTTTTTTGGCCAGACATGGAGTGGGTATGGGGCGGAGGAGCGGCAGCAGCCTCACGCAGAGCAGGGGGCAGAGGGGGGGGGCTGGAGGTGGCCACATGCAGACTGGCAGTAGCGCAGGGTGGTGGGTGGCAGCAGTGGCTGCCACATGCGAGCTTCCTCCCTACCCCCGTGTTTGGCTGGCTGGCCAGAAATTCTGGTTAGTAGAGTGCGCCAGTTACTAAAATACCTGTTAACACATTTTTTATTGTATATACATATATATCTTTCTATCCTATTCAAAAGGGAGCTTAACATAAAAATAACACTTGTCAGTGAAGCTCATAATATTTCATATTATTTCAGACTGAGTTTAAGCAATGCACCAGATTGTAAATTTAAAAGTACCATCACAATTGCTGTTTCACTATTGCTGATTTTTGTATATATTACTTTTAAATGTATGATCTACCTGGCAGACAGTATTTGTACTGTCCCGCTACTGTGCCAATCCTCCTGTGTAGTCCTTCTATCATGGAATCCTTGTCAAGTAACGTCATATGTATCTTCAGAGACTAATTCAGTAGGGACCAAATCCTGCAATACTTAATCAGAGGGAGCTACGCTTAAGTAAAATTTGACCCTAGACATCAACACTCTCTAGAATTAGGATCAGGATTTCTATTTGAATATTTCAATCTGCTGAAGTGATCTGCAGTTTTCAGTCGGCTTCATTATAACTGAGATCAGTACATGGGTCAACAGGCCTCATTGTACAGTCTTTAAGCAACTGTCACCACCTGCTCTGGGGCAAAGCCACTGGTATGTAATGTATGTTGCAGCTGTGTACTCAGAAGCATTTGGTTTGCAAACATAGAACTAAATTTTCCAAAGTGACTAGTGATTTGGGTTTCCAAATCTGAAGTACCTAAAACTGTCCTGATTTTCAGAAAATGGTGAGTACTCACCCTCTGAAATACAGGCCCATTAAGGTTTCTCAAGTTAGGGTGCATGAAGACCAAGGTACCTGAAAGCCTGAGTCATGTTAGAAAATGTAGTACACTATTGCATGGGAGAAAGGCATCATCCACAGCTTTTACCTAGAAAGAAAGAAAATATAAACAACAGGACTCAAGAAGTTTCAGCCACAAATAGTCTTCTCCTAGCTGCCCAAGTTCTTAGTATATACTTTCTAGCTTATCCTATGGATTGTTCAATATAGAATTGGCTAGACATCAGCTGCCCCAGTGGCTACAAGTTTTTTGGATATCTTAACTTCAGAAAATCATGTTTGCCTTGGTGTTTCAGCACTTCAGTAAGGTGATGAGAAGACAAGGCACACTGTCACTGTAGCAGCAGGAGGCTTGGTATTCCTTCCACTCTAAGAAGCAGGTAGGTTGGGGCTGAAGTGGTCTGCAGGTTGTGCCTGGGCTGATTGCAGTCATTTGACCCAGGAGAAGGATATAAGCTCAGGCCCTGAGGTGAGCCAGCATAACAACTTGGAGCTTGCTGAGAGAACACCACCACAGCAGAATGGCTGCAGCTCCAGAAGGTCAAAATGGAGAGTAATACCAAAAGCAGTCTGGAGGTTTGGGGAGGAACTAAGGGGAGGAGGAGGTTTCTAGGGACTATGGGAGGGGTCCAGAGCCCAGACTGAGAAGCTGAGAATGTGGGATCAGAGAAGGTCCAGGAACCCCAGAGGAAGGGCTAAGTGAAAAAGAACATCAACGAGGATGCATCTGTGAGGCATGGGGCATGGGTGTTGGGGCAGAACAGAGCCATGTAATTAGCCCATAAGGCAAGGATGACAGTGCACCTGATGGTCATTTGAGAGCAATTCAGGAACCCTTGGGCAGCCTCCAGCCCTATAAAATAAATTACATCAAGGAATGGCAGATGACTAAAGGGGTGATTGCCCCCAGAAAATGAGGGCTGAAGGGACTCCAGGGGCTTCATGACCATCCCTGGAGAGATGCACTGCCACAGTTAAAATTCAGTAATGTCTGTGCTATTTTTAGTCTGACAGCAAGAGCCAGTAGCATATTACTTTTGAAGCAATACCTATGTGGAGATATGCCAAGGCATATGCCCAAGGCTTACTACAGCTCACTTCTTCAATGTCAAGACATCAACCATCCTTTGACATACCTGCTGAATAAATAATGAGAAAGCGATGCCTATCTGATGTTGAATTTGAATGCTTTTGTCCTACCAATGGAGAAGTAAAAGGCACGATGTTTGCACAACCAGCCACTGTTAAGCTGTCCTAGTGTTTTGCCAAGCAGCTATTTTCCTCAGTGGTGGCAAAAAAATTAGTCATAGCAGTTGCCAAGGCAGTGGTTTCATACAAAATTTGCAGAACTTTTTGCACAAGAAGAGAAGTTAGCGATTCTAAAAACTTTGCTAATATTACTGCTAGGCACAAAGATAAATGCTGTTTTTTCACCCTTTCAAAATGCCTTCAAAATAATTTCATTTTTTAAATTTGCCCTAACTTTACCAGTATCTTTCTATTGAGTACAGCATCCAACCCAAAAGAGATATTGAGTCTGAGACTGTAAACCTTCAGTACTGCAGTACAGTAGAGTATTGAATGAACCCTAGAAACTTCCTTTCTTTTATTGCTAGTAAAGTTCTTGCAATAGGAATGTATGGGTTGAAATCCGATACCCACTAAAATCAATAGGAACCTTACAGGGGCCCAGGGACACTGAAAATGTAAGATTTATAGTTTCATCCTACAAAGTACATGACAACCTTTCATGCCATGTGCTGCTAAAACCAGTGGCAAAACTCCCCCTCCCTCCTTACTGAGAAATTCCCCATATTTTTGCTTTATTTCTGAATAGAATTTAAACTGAAAGCAGAAGGAGAACCTATTGTCTGGCTGGGGAGTTACAGAGATGCCTGGCCTTTCCTATTAGTAGATGAAACAAAATCTTGTAGAAGAAGAAACGTCCAAGCAGAGTGTCTCCTACAGTAAGATTTTTGTTCGCTATTGAATGCCTCCCTTCCCCAAGGGAACAGAAAGTGAAGACTGAAACTCTGTCCTCACCCCAAGAGAAAAGTGACAACCTTACTGTCATTCTTTTAACTCTTCTACTATAGGCAGTTGCAAGAGGAAACAAAACAAAACTGTTAGTTCTTCTTTCCCTCCTTACAGTCCATTGTGGCGGGAGTTGGTGGATAGAATAAAGATATTTCCCTAACTAGCTTCATGCCAATTGTGGAAGAAGACAGACACACAGATGATCTATTTATGCTGTAGGTCTGTCTAGGACAGTGACTCTTTTTAAAGATATTTGTTCCCTGGTTCCCATCACCTTTCCTGTGCCAAATCCCACTACACAAAATGATATGGTATCATTTTTGCACATGGCATCAGTACTTGTGAATTGACAGGGTTGAGTGGGCCAGCATTTTGCAGGAGCAGGCTCTTTGTTAAAAAGCCTACATGAACATAGGATTGGAAGGGATCTCTTGAGTCACTGAATCCAGTCCCCTGTTATCATAGGCAATCATGTCCTATAATCTTTGTGCAAATGACATACAATCGATCATCATAATTGCTTGCCCAGCAGTGATTATTCTTTAGGGGATACAACATTTACCTGTTATGAAAAGGTACATTTCATTGCTCATCATTACTCATCTGCTTACCTTCTTTAACCAGGTCTTGCTGTGGGAGAAAACCCAAGAAAAATAAACTGAAACATATTGACATGGCTCTGCCTGCAACTCTAACTTCACTGTTCTGCCCAGGCATTCCTATCCCAGAGGCTCTGAAAGGAAAACAGCAGAGATGCAACCCCTGTGCTCCCTTCAGCTGATAGATTATAAATCTAGGAGTCTTTTCTGCAGAAAACTACAAGGTGGGAAGGCAGACAAGTTTCTTTGGGTAAATCTGATATGTTTATTACACCAACTCAGAAAATTGGAAAAATTCTTCTTTGTAACCTTTCAGGTATAAATACCCTTTGTCAAACTGAGGAAGCATCTGCAGTTGGTGTGTGCTCTCCCTGGATGGAATGAATAGTAAAGAAGCCAGAGGCTGGTATGCATGTGTCACAGGGCACTAAGGCGCCCTGCTCTTGTAAGAGCTGAAACTGCTAGAGAGAGAGCCCTAACAGTCAGTCAGAAACCCCCCTAGCTGCTCGTTATCAGGGCAGCAAGAAAGAGAGAGTTGACCCACACCTGCCAGTAGTCAGCTGACTAGAAGAGGCAAGCCCTAACACATATATAAGCCCCAGGGCTGGGACCAGGGAGGCAGTTCTCTGTGAGCAGCCAAGGGGGAAAGAGCTCTCCTAGAGGAAGCTAAGGAAGAGGCCTGACTGCAAGTCCAGTTTCTGATAATGCTAAGTGACAGAACACCCCTGTGCGGCTTGAGTTATGTTATAGCCTAGGGGCTTGCATGTTGATTTCTGTTTATAACACCAGTGGATTGGCCTGAGGCTACTGGGGAAGGAGGAGGCCTCATTGGGGGCCCACAACAGTGTGGGGACCCCAGCACCAGTGTGTGCACAGTATCCAGGGTGCACAGGCCCCAGTGCCAGTGTGGACACAGTATTCAGGGTACACAGGCTCCAACACGAGTGTGGGCATGGTTTTCAGGGTGCGCAGGCCCCGGTGCCAGTGTGGACATGGTATTCAGGGTGCAGAGGCCCCTACACAAGTGTGAGTGTGGTATTTGGGGTGCACAGGCCCTGGTGCCAGTGTGGGCGCAGAGAGAGACAGGGCTGTGGAGAACCTAGCACCGAGGGGCGCAGAGAGAGACAGAGCTGCAGAGAGCCCAGTGACAACCTGAGGTTGAGTGAAACCAAGGCCTCGGAGGGACACTGTGGGAATACCATCTGCAAGGCTTGGAGCATGGTAAAGGAGCAGTTTGGAGCAACGCGTCTAGCCCATAAGGCTGAGGGTGTCCCAAGACAACCATTTTGGAGCAGGACCCAAAAGGGGGTCCAAGAACCCACAGGATTCAGTGGGGTCCATCAGGACCCTGTCCAAACACACTTGAGGGCAGCCTCCCTATTTATTATAGTTATACCAAGATGTGGCGGGTGAGAAAGAGGGTGCCCATCAGGCCAAATTGGTACAGTTGAGGGGCCCTAGGGGTATCACGGCCATCCTTGGGGACTCCATCCCGGGACAGCATGCAAGAAAGGCAGTCAACAAAGATGTAAATTGAGGAATCAGTGGGCGAGAGACAGGTGTGGGGAGTAAGTGAAATGAATATAGCAGGTAAATAGTGGAGAGTTACCTGAGGAGTCAGATGTTAGGTACGTCATAATGTGTCATAAATCCAATGTCTATATTTAATTCATGAATTTTTGTATTCAATAGGTTGATGAAGTAAAGTTCGTAGGCTTGTCTGTGAAAGGTGTTTTGTAAATTCCCTTTGAGGATTAGAGAACTGAAAGATTGGAAAGAGAGTGGGTTTCTTGTGAGACTTGTGTGCCCACAGGTATTTGGGTATTCTTGTCTTTGATAGATTTCCAGTGTGCATTCATTCTGGTGCACACCTGTTATTTTGTCTCTCCTACGTATTTTCCATCAGGGCATTTGGTGCATTGGATGAGATATTTATCTGCCTATGTCCTTATACAAAGATGGCTATAACCTATACCCCTGGAACAAGGTGAGAAGGAAATATACTTCCTACTGGGCTCCCTACATGCACAAGTCAAATGGGGCACAATATAACCATATGTTTTGTGTAGATTTTACCAGTTCAGTGAGACCACAGTTATATACAGTAATGCACATGTGCCTACCTCCATAGTAGCATTCTCTGAAATGCTTCCAGTGCTATTCAGAGGGTCAGGTAGGCAGAGCTCCTGAGTCTCAATGCATGCCTGAGACAATGGTGTAGGCAGAAGGTTTTGGTTTATTAGGAACTGAAGGACCTTTTGGAACAGAAGAAACCTGTACAGAAGGGATGGTCTCCACCTGAACCAAAATGGTACAAAATGGCTGGCAAATAAAATTTAAAAGGTGGCAGAACAGCTTTTAAATTAATAACTGGAGGAAAGCCAACAGGTACAGAACAATACATAGCTCAGATTAACACACCCTTTAGGCATGAAGCCATAAATAGTGGGCATAACAATAGGGTAGGTGAGTTCAGGTGAAATACAAGGAAGATGAGCATGAACAAACAGATTTACTGATCAAAAGATCACATGCAAGTAGCCCACATGGCAACAATAAAAAGTATAAGTGCTTTCAAGCTAATGCCAGAATTCTACGATTCAAGATAGAGAAACTGGGATGCTTAGCTGTAAATAATGATATTGATATAATGGGTATCTCAGAAACACGGTGGAATGAGAAAAATCAACAAGATGAAATAATTCTAGGATATAGTTTCTACAGGAATGATACAATAGGTCATACTGGTGGGGGGATGGCACTCTACTTGAAAGATTGCATTAAAGCAAATAAGGTAGATTTTTTAACTGATAAGTTTGGTACCAAGGAATCTCTTTGGATAGAAATTCTGTGTTTCAGTAGAAAAAAAGTACAGCTTGGGATATACTATCACCTAGATCAGGACAGCAGCAGTGAGCTAGAAATACAAAGGGAGCTGAGAGAGGCTTCCAAAGCAGAAAACAGTAATAATGGACAACTTCAATTAAGCACAAATAAACTGAGTTGATTTAACCTCAGGCTGAAAAGCAGAAAACAAATTTCTTGTCAGTTATAAAAGACTGCTTTCTGGAACCTCCAAGAGGAAAGGCCATTTTTGACTTGGTCCTAAATAGTGCATAGGGTTTGGTGCTAAGGGAAATTGTAATGACCTGTTTTGTAATAGTGACCACAATGCAATTGCATTTGACATCCATGCAGGAGGAGGGGAGATAGGAAGAAAATCTACCACAGTAGCCTTTGAATTTAAAAAGAGAGATACCAAAATGAGGAAGCTAGTTAGATACAAGTTACAAGTGGTTCCTAAGGAGGTAAAGAACTTCTAAGCAAGATGGGAACTGCTTAGGAACATTGTTTTGTAGCCACACAGTAAATGCATACTGCAAATAAAAAAAAAGAAATAACAGAAGGGAACTAAAAGAAAACCAGCATGGTTCAGTGGCAGAGTTACAGAGGCAATAAATAGAAAAATCCTCCTCTCAAAAGGTGGAAGACAAATACTAAAGTAGAAAGTAAAAAAGAGCACAAACTCTGGTAAATCAAACGTAAAACAGTAATAAAGACAAGCTAAGGCAGAATTTGAGGAGAAATTTGCTAGAAACATAAGGGGTAGCAAGAAAATTTTCTCTAAGAATCTGAAGACTTGCCAGGAAGGCAGTTGAGTTTGTGGATGATCAGGATGTAAAAGCAGCACTAAAGGATGACAAGGCCATTGCTGAGACACTAAATGCATTCTTTGCATCTGTCCTCATTGTGGAAGATGTTATGAAGATTCCCTCACCAGATCCACTTCTCTCTAGGGACAATCTGTGAAGCAGACCCAAACTGAGATTTCAATAGATGAGGTCATAAAAGAAATTGATAAACTAAACAATAGCAAATTACAAGGACCTGAGAACATTAATCTTAGCGTCTTGAAGGAGCTCAGATTGGAAACTGCCAAACTCCTAACTGTAATATGGAACTTACCACTAAAAATAGCCTCAGTGCCAGAAGACTGAACAGTTGCCACTGTGACTCCAATATTTAAAAAGAGCTCTAGAAGGGAACCCAGGAAACTACAGGCTAACTTCTGTTCCAGAAAACTGGTAGAAAAAATGACAACAACAGTGTTCAGCACATGGAAAAATATGACTTCTTGGGGAGGAATCAGCATGATTTTGTCAAAGGGCAATTATGTCTCACCAACCTATTAGTGTTCTTTGAGGGTGTCAATAAGTAGATGGATCAGAGTGATCAAGTTGACATTATGTATCTGGACTTCCAAAAAGCCTTTGACAAGTTCTCCTATCAAAGGCTCTTAATGAAGTTAGGTAGTCATGGGATTACAGGGAAGGTCACTCATGGATTAAAAGTTGGTTTAAGGATAGAAAACTAAGAGTGACTATAAATGGTCAGTTGTTAGCGTGGAAAAAAAGTAAACAGAGGGGACCCTCAGAGACCCATGTTGGGATAAGTGTTGTTTACCACATTCATAAATTATCTGGGAAAAGGGGTAAGTAGATAGGTAGCCAAATTTGCAGATAACACAAAATTGGTTATCAAAGTGGTAAAAGACCAAGGCAGACTGTGAGGAACTACAGAAGGATCTTGCACTATTGGGCAAATGGACAACTAAATGGTAAATGAAATTCAGTGTAGATAAGTATAATGTGATGTATATGGGCAAACATAATCCAAACTATACTTACACTATGACGGACTCCATATTAGCTGTTACCACACAGGAAAGATTTCTGGGAGTCATTGTGTACAGTCACTAAAAACAGCAGCTCAGTGCTCAGCAGCCATTAAAAAGTAAAACAACATGTTAGGACTTATTAAAAAGGGAATAGTGAACAAAACTGAAAATATAATTATGCCCTTTTATAAATCACATGGTATATGCACAATATTTTGGCCAGTTTCTGACCCCACACCTCAAAAAGTATACAGAAGAACTAGAGAAGACTGGAGAATAAAAACAAGGATAATTCATGGTATGGAAGGGCTTTTATAAGAGGAGAAACTACAGAGGCTAGGCCCATTCAGTTTAGAAGAGAGATGTTTTTGAGGGGGGACATGATAAGGGTCGGGCAGGGGGGACAGGGGGATGGGGGACAAAATAAACTTATTACCTGTTAGTTTCATTGTTTTGTGAGAGAGAGAGTAAATAATAAATCCCTATTTATTTTCTGTTCACCTTGTTAGTATTTTGTAAATACTAAAATTACTCCTCAAATTACACACCATTAGTTATGATATACCATCCTTCCCTGGAACCTATACAGAAAATCCTCAAACAATTGCAATCCATACTAGAAGAAGACCCAATTCTTAAAGAGATCTTTCCGAACCACCCATCCTAGCCTTTAAACAAGCATTGAACCTCAC
>NW_017728912.1:22937329-22945318 GCF_001723895.1 Crocodylus porosus | reverse complement strand
TGAAGCAGACCCAAACTGAGATTTCAATAGATGAGGTCATAAAAGAAATTGATAAACTAAACAATAGCAAATTACAAGGACCTGAGAACATTAATCTTAGCGTCTTGAAGGAGCTCAGATTGGAAACTGCCAAACTCCTAACTGTAATATGGAACTTACCACTAAAAATAGCCTCAGTGCCAGAAGACTGAACAGTTGCCACTGTGACTCCAATATTTAAAAAGAGCTCTAGAAGGGAACCCAGGAAACTACAGGCTAACTTCTGTTCCAGAAAACTGGTAGAAAAAATGACAACAACAGTGTTCAGCACATGGAAAAATATGACTTCTTGGGGAGGAATCAGCATGATTTTGTCAAAGGGCAATTATGTCTCACCAACCTATTAGTGTTCTTTGAGGGTGTCAATAAGTAGATGGATCAGAGTGATCAAGTTGACATTATGTATCTGGACTTCCAAAAAGCCTTTGACAAGTTCTCCTATCAAAGGCTCTTAATGAAGTTAGGTAGTCATGGGATTACAGGGAAGGTCACTCATGGATTAAAAGTTGGTTTAAGGATAGAAAACTAAGAGTGACTATAAATGGTCAGTTGTTAGCGTGGAAAAAAAGTAAACAGAGGGGACCCTCAGAGACCCATGTTGGGATAAGTGTTGTTTACCACATTCATAAATTATCTGGGAAAAGGGGTAAGTAGATAGGTAGCCAAATTTGCAGATAACACAAAATTGGTTATCAAAGTGGTAAAAGACCAAGGCAGACTGTGAGGAACTACAGAAGGATCTTGCACTATTGGGCAAATGGACAACTAAATGGTAAATGAAATTCAGTGTAGATAAGTATAATGTGATGTATATGGGCAAACATAATCCAAACTATACTTACACTATGACGGACTCCATATTAGCTGTTACCACACAGGAAAGATTTCTGGGAGTCATTGTGTACAGTCACTAAAAACAGCAGCTCAGTGCTCAGCAGCCATTAAAAAGTAAAACAACATGTTAGGACTTATTAAAAAGGGAATAGTGAACAAAACTGAAAATATAATTATGCCCTTTTATAAATCACATGGTATATGCACAATATTTTGGCCAGTTTCTGACCCCACACCTCAAAAAGTATACAGAAGAACTAGAGAAGACTGGAGAATAAAAACAAGGATAATTCATGGTATGGAAGGGCTTTTATAAGAGGAGAAACTACAGAGGCTAGGCCCATTCAGTTTAGAAGAGAGATGTTTTTGAGGGGGGACATGATAAGGGTCGGGCAGGGGGGACAGGGGGATGGGGGACAAAATAAACTTATTACCTGTTAGTTTCATTGTTTTGTGAGAGAGAGAGTAAATAATAAATCCCTATTTATTTTCTGTTCACCTTGTTAGTATTTTGTAAATACTAAAATTACTCCTCAAATTACACACCATTAGTTATGATATACCATCCTTCCCTGGAACCTATACAGAAAATCCTCAAACAATTGCAATCCATACTAGAAGAAGACCCAATTCTTAAAGAGATCTTTCCGAACCACCCATCCTAGCCTTTAAACAAGCATTGAACCTCACCAACCTCATCACTAGGAGCAAACTTCCTATAGCTCAAAGAACACTGAATAGAACCAGACCATGCCAGGACAAGAAACATAAAACCTGTCAATACATCTCCACTACCCCCACAATTACTACATCCATGGGTAACTGGTGCCTCCTGATACTGGGGGGGCACCAGCAGCTGATCACCGACGGTGGGGGGCTCCTCTAGTGCCTGATTGCCGACTGGGGGAAGAGGAGGGCAGGTCTCCCAGCAGCCAATCACTGCTGCTGGCGGAAGTGCCAGCGGCAAAAACAGAAATCCTGGCACTAAACTCGCAAGTGCCACTGGCACTTCTCTCGGCACCCCCACAATCATGGGGCAGGGGGCTCCAGTCATGGCCCCCCACTCCCTGGCCAGCAAGGGCCAATCTTGGTGGGGGCATGTACCCTCCCCCATGCCTCCCCTATATGTTGTCTATGACTACACTCCAAAACAGAATCATCAGTATTCCTGGATCTTACACCTGCATCTCCAGAAATGTAATACGTCACATCCAGTGCACTAAATGCCCAGATGGAAAATATGTAGGAGAAACCAAAAAACAACTGCATACCAGAATGAATGCATACCAAAAATCTATCAAAGACAAGAATACGCAATTACCTGTGGGTGCACACTTCTCACAAGATAACCACTATCTCTCCAATCTCCAAGTTCTAACCCTCAAAGGGAATTTACAAAACACCTTTCATAGATGAGCCTACAAACTTCACTTCATAAATCTACTGGATACAAAAAATCATGGACTAAATGTAGACATTGGATTTATGGCACATTATAACCCACCTAACATCTGATAACCCCAGGTAACCTGTCTGCATTTTACCAGCTACATTCTTCTATCGCTAGTTCAACATTCCCCCTTCCCTGCCCTTCCTATTTCATACCTGTTGTCTTCCACCCCTCTGATCCTCACTGCCAAGCACTTGCATTTTCACAGACCTGCATTTTGACTTCTATTCCACCCAGGAGACCACACAGCAGACTCTCTATATGCCTGTAGAAGTGTGTTTGTGCCCAGAAGCTTGCAAAGAACATTTTTTTCCAACTATTTAGTTGGTTTAATAAAATATATCACATTTACCCAAAGAACCTTGTCTGGCTACATATACACAATACACCCCAAAAAACTAAAAATAGGAGTCAGACAGTAATGAGGAGAGGGAAAAAAGGGCACTGAAATTGAATTGTGGATGAAGACCACAAACGAAACAGCATTCAAAACGCAAATAGCATTGAGCTAAGCAACTCTAATACAAAGACTGATGAAAGGAATTGGATACCAGTAAAGAGTGATATTATGAATATGAAATACTGAATTAACAAAATAGATAACAGCCTGACGGCTTTTGCTTGCACACTGCATTTTGCATTCCCATCCCTTTATATTTCTGTTTAGACTGTATGCTCATCAGATCAGGAACTGTGTCCTCCTGGCTACCTATACGAATGCTTCTGTAATTCAGAAATTTAGGTATGAGATTAACAACACTATTTACAGGATTTCATAGACATTAGACATTAGGGCTGGAAGGGACCTCGGAGGATCATCGAGTCCAGCCCCCTCTTGTGCTTCAAGAGATAAAAACATAGCTCAGTTCATAGCTCAGTACTGTAACATGAAATTTTTGTTCCAGTTGTGATATGAACCCTTCTATAGGTGGAACTGGGCCTTTCATAGAGACCATCAAACATCATTCCCATCTTAAAAATTTCCAAGCTATCCTGACCCAGAGACCTAGATGTAAAAAGAACAAACTCCATTGCCAACCTGCCCAGTCATCCAAACTTCTATTATTTTATTTACTTTATTCTGCTACAGAATTTACTGGCTGTCAGGCCCAGGGCTGATGTGACACTGCATTAAGAGAGAATGAAAAAAATGGGGTTGTTTTCCTTAGAAAGCAAATGGGAAAGAGAAGACATAATGAAAAACCCATAAAAGGTCTAAAACAGAACAGGAAATGTAGATTGGGGTGTATGTAGGTTGTAGCCATGTTGGTCTAAGGACATAAGGCAGACAAGGTTCTTTGGGTGAATCTGATATCTTTTATCAGATTTTAAGTTGGTTTAATAAAAGATATCAGATTCATCCAAAGAAATGTAGATCAGGAACTTCTAATATCCCCATTAAGGTATATTCAATGAAATGATATGGTAAGAAATTCAAAGCTTCTGTAAGGGAGTACATCACATAACATATAATCAAGCTGTGGAACTCAATTATTCAGGCCAAGAATTTCATAGAATTCGGAATGGGCTAGGAAGTTTATATGGATAGAAAGAATACCTAGTTATCAGAGGTAATGACAGCTTATGTTTCAAGACTCAAACCAACCTGCTAGTTTTTGGAAACAAGAATGGGGCATATGTGTAGGGAAGTTTGTCCCACATCTTACTGCAAGATTCTTGCACTTGCCTCTAAAATATATTGTTCTGGCCACTGTTGGAAACAGGATAGTAACCTACACAGGCCACTGGTCTACTCTAGTATGGAAGTTTCTAAAGTACTGTTAGCCTATGGCACTAAATGGACTTTGGAGTGGCAGGAAATCACAGGTCATGCAAACACAAAAGCAGCTGCGTCGGGGTGAATGGGAAATTCTGTTTTGTCTACACACGCCCTAAAATGCCACAGAATGTACTTTAGATTGAATGTAATTTTTATTTGAAAGAACTAAAAAATGGGAGGGTTTTAGTCACAAATTCATTCCTGACTTCTTAGAGAAGTACATATTAATAGGTACTCAACTTTACTTCTACATGTGTGTGTCTACACATGTAATTACAATGCCTGAATAAACTGTGGAGCTTATTGCTCTGGAGTTAATAGGTCCCAGGCTCACCATTTGAATGTGCACCCAGGAGCAATTAACTCCAGAGCAATAGTTCATTCAGGCAGACCACGTGGAGCCAGCGTAGAGCAATCCCAGCAGGGAGCCCTGATGGGGAGCCCTGGTGTCAGCCTGCTAGCCCAGGGATGCTCTTCCTAGCTCAGTGGAGAGGCTGGCTAGGGCACAAGGGAGCTTCAGCATGGGGCTAGCCCTCAGGCAGCCCTCTCACTGAAGCCCCCACGTGCCCCAGCCAGCCAGACAACATCTATACATGTTCTGTGTGCAGTTTTTTACTCCATAGGATAGTACTTTTAATACAAGTACTATCCTGCTGCAGAGAAAATTAGCATAATAGGGGCCAGAGTGTAGATGCCAAGACATTTACTGCACAGCTGATTTGTCAACTGCGCAGTAGATGTCTGATGTAGATACTGCTCATGAGTAAGTGTTTATAACTATCAATAAATCTCAGTTAATCTTGTCTTCTTATTCCTATAGTGCTGTTCAATTGTTACCATGTCAGGAAAAAATATGACATTTCTGTGCAACTCTGGTACAATTCTGGTAAGCTGTCTAACCAATTCTGACATGGTTGTTATCCCAGTATCTGTGGGTATAACATCTATTTTAGAGGCTTTAGTATATTGTCTCTATTGTAATTTTCAGTTTTTCGTTAGATAGAAGACTTGAATTATAAAATGTTCTTTCTTTATTTTGACTGGAGTCAGATCTATTAACACAAAGTTCTCGATCCAATTCCCTTTTATCTTTGGAGAAGTTTGGACTCTTGTGCTAACTGTACCAACCCCCTATTCCAGATTCCTGCGTCTCTAGCTTTAAGAAAGTTCGGATTCATGTTCAGATCAGAATGTTTTTGCTGCGTCCCATTTTCAATTACAACAAACTGAAAGTCTCAAAGGGGTTTGCAGAAGTAGAGGGGAGGAATCACCAAAGTAGACAGGATGTTTTAGACTTAGGTAAGACTGTTGTTTTCTATTACATTAACCTAAAATGACTTTTGCACTTTAAGCTGCTTTTGAGGGAGGGAAAATAACAACATTCTGTTTTCCTTATGTTTCTTATCTATGCTGTAGCTGCCCTGGAGGGATATGGCACACCCAAGGATCACCTGACTACCTTCATTTCTTTGTGCTTCTGTTCAAGTTGTTTCTCTTGTGTCAGCTGAAATCACGCATCTCAACTCTCTGCACTTTCAACATTCTCTCTTAGTATTAGAATCATTTTTTGGTTAATTTTACTTCCATCCATACACTAAACTAAAATTTTACACCTACCATGACCTCTCAGTTATCTTGTCACTTAAATTAGTCTTCTATTAGTCTTAATGGGCATGTACATATGTGCCTAACACCTGCTCTGACGTGTTCTAATTAGCACACAAAAAAGCAGTCTCTATTAATTGAATGAGCTTTAATAAAAGCACCCCTACTGCCATTTTAATGTGTCAGATACTGAATACACAAGACACTGCAGGCGCTTTAATTAGAGTGGCTCCCACTCTAATTAAAGCGCCCCACCCCAGAGCACATGTAAAGACACCCAGTGTTTTCACACAGTCTTGAAAGTCATGAATTCAATGCTCTTACATGCCCATTTTATGTTTCTCTAGAAGGTGTTTGAGCGCTTTTTCTAAGGAAGCCTTTGATATAAGTGCTGTTCAAAAGTGGGCACTACATTTGAACAGTTTCATTGTTTCTAAATAATCAGTTATGTTAAATTACAAAATAAAAGGTCAGGTTCTGCTCCCATTGAAGCTAATAGAAAAGCTTCCACTTGATTTACTGGGATTAAGCTTGGGCTCAAAGTCTATACTTTTCTACAAAAATCATAAAATAATAACAAGTGCATTGGTATCTGCATGCTCTCACAAGCATCTAATTTTTTGCTAAGTATTTTCACATGTATCAACACAGTGGCATAACTAGGGCAGGCATCAAGGGCAACTGCTCCAGGCACCAATGGGGGTGTGGGGGCAAAAAAAATCTATCTTTTGCTACAGCCACATTATTGCAATTGTGGCAGCAATAGCAACCAGAAGTCACTGCTACCCCTGTATGTGGCAGCATCCCCAGGTGTCCAGCCACTTTGTTACTCTACTGTATTGACAACTTCTGCTACATGTGCTTTTCTATACTGGATTATGAATCTGTGAGACATTTACCAATTTAGAATACCCATTAATGCAAGAGGAAATCAACAGTCCCTGTGGCTGATTAGGCGGGTTTATGAATACAGTACCACAAATGCTTATTTCAGAAAAACTTAATTTTTCTTACTCCTAATAAGGCAAACTTACCTCTCCTTACATTGATTACAACAGAGTTGTAACACCTGAATAGACATTGTGTGAAGGAGTTAAAAGTCATGTCCAAAGTTTGGATACAAACAGAACCTTCCCAAGATCTGGTGTGTCTGGGGCTGGTTCAACCAATGATTAAACGTCAGTCATATATAACGTTTAGTTCCAGACCTGGATCTGAAGTAAACACAAAAAAGGAATGTAAAATAGAAGTGCTCTGGTCTGGAACTGAATACTGTAAAATGGAATAGTTATACTATATCATGTTCTGATATCCATGTGCATTTGATTTCAATGGGACATCATAATGAATGAGGCATCGCTCCATATGTGATTAAGAATATTAGAAACTGGCTCACCCTGAGAAAGTCTGTCATGCAATTTTTTCTCCAAAATCCTCAGATGAAAGCATAGCTTTTTTATAACTTGGCTGCTTGACTGTTGTATTCCTGTGTAGCATACAGCTTTCTGTAACCCTCTTAATAGAAGCTTTTAATAGAGATTTTCCAATCCTTTTTAAAGGGAAAAGCCATGTATAAAATCCCTGCATTCAAAAAAGACATGCAAATATAGCTCCTCCCCAAGCCATAAAATCCCTGGACTGTAGCCAATTCAAAACACTTGTGCCAGGCTGGCTGGTGGGCTCACCAGCAGCCTGGATTGTTAACTTGAGCTTGAAATGTCTCAGGCCAATTAGTGGAACATTTCCACCCATCAGGAGGAGGCAGGAGGCAAGCTTGCCCCACCCTGACCCAGAGGCAGGGTGAAGAAGAGGACCTGCAAGGGAACTAACCCCTTGAGCTCCCTGATGGATCTGCTGCCAATCTGGGGGCGGAGCCTTCTGAAGGAATAAAAGGGCAGTGTGCCCAGGACTCAGGCAGCTTCAATGAGGGATAATGAAGAAGGCTGTGAAGAGATGGGTAAGCTGACCAGCAGGGCAGAACAGTTGCCCCAGAAGTGCCCTGAAGACTCCATCACTGAACAGGGAGTGGCAAGCAGGCAGATCCCCTGCCCCACCATGGAGGGAGCCATGGCAACGGTGCATAGGCTGGTGCACAGAGGGCCTAGAAGTGGACAGGACCTTGGCCGCTGCACAAGGCAGCGCAGGTCTCCAACCCCACCGGGGGGACACCCCACTGGGGGGACACCTTGTTGGACCTAGTGCTGGCCACGGGTGATGACCTGGTGAGGGGGCTGCGGGTGCTCGACCACCTGGGTGACAGCGATCATTGCCTGCTGGAATT
>NW_017728912.1:22921848-22937318 GCF_001723895.1 Crocodylus porosus | reverse complement strand
GGGGGTTTTTAAGAGGAGGTTGGATGAACATCTTTCTGGGGTCGTTTGACCCCAGTATTATTTCCTGCCATAGCAGGGGGTCGGACTAGATGATCTACTCAGGTCCCTTCCGACCCTAGAAACTATGAAACCCCCTGCACGAGGCAGGGGCAGTGGTGCACAGGCTGGTGCATGAAGGATCCAGGAGCAGATGGGACCGCAGCAGCTGCACAAGGCAGTGCGGGTCCCCAACCTCCTGTACGAGGCAAGGGTGACAGTCCACGGAGGGGCCAGAAGCAGATGGGACCACAACCACTGCATGAGGTGGCACAGGTCCCCAACCCCTGTACAAGGCAGAGGCAACAGTGCACAGAGGGTCCAGGAGCAGACAGGACCATGGCCGCTGCGCAAGGGAGCACAGGTCTCCAGCTCTGCACAAGGCAGGAGCAGGGCCATAGGTGCACAGGGCAGTACACAGGGCCATAGAGCTGAGGAGACTGCAGCAGCTGCAGGATGCAGTGTGGGTCTCCATCCCTGCATGAGGCAGGAGCAGGGCCATCAGTGCACGAAGCGGTGCACAGGGCCATAGAGCAGATGGGATGCCAAGGGCTGCCCTAGGCAGCTCAGGCTTCTGCCCTCACCTGCACAGGGCAGGCGCCCTTTCCGAGCACAGGGCAGTGCATGGGGCGGAGAGCAGGCTGACAGGCCAGGAGAGCTGCATGAGGCAGCTCAGGCCTTCCCGCAGGGAGCGGGGATGCTTCACCCCTCCAACACACATTGCTGGAGACAAGTCCAACCCCTTCAAGCCCACAGGAGTCATGAATCACCTGGGAAGGGGATTCCCACAGGGGAGGAGGGCCCCTCCATGCTAGGGGCAGCTGAGGGGGAAGCCCCTGATAGGAAGGGACATTTTCCCTGGGGTATAAAAAAGTTGCTAGGATTCTTGTTATCTTGCATCTGTTGTATTAGAAAAGGATTATTAGCTGTTCTATCTTTGTAGTTAGTATATTGGGTATTTTATGTATACATGTTCTGTTTGATGTAACCTTATTGTGTATATTTATATATTGTTCTATTATTGTCATTGGGTTTTATTGACTATCTTTAGGTATACAGGTTTCCATGGGATGTAACCTTATTGTATATGCCTAACTATTGACCCATCACTGCTTGTTATTTTTACCATTGGTCTATTGATTTACTTGATATTTTATCATTAAGCACTCATTCACCTGCTGCCTAGAGGGGCAGAGGCTGCAGGCTAATGAGAAAGCCTGTGCTTGAGTTCAGGGTTAATTAGAGCTTTTGTTTGGGTGAATTTATATCTATAAATAGCATTTACCTGTATATATATATGTATGTATGTAAGTTTATGACTGTAGGTTAATTATTAATGTATAACATTAAACTTATATATAGTTAAGAATCATTGTGACTCCCAGTCTGCTCTGCCCTGCTCTGCTCTGTAGGGAAGGGGTGAGCTGGCCTATAGCTAGGCAGCCATGCTCCACACAGCATACACACTCCCACTAACATCCCTTCCATTTGAAGAGGGGGTACCTCTCCACGTACCACCTGGGTTAGACATTGAACCTGGGAGACAACATGACTAGAGCCTGTCCTCGTGCTAGGGCAGTCTTCTATACTCTAGGTTACAAAGTAAAATCACAGAACGATGGCAACACAACCCAAAAAAGCCAAAAAGACAAAAATGAGTTGGTTGGCCAGTGAAGTAAAATCAAAGAGGCAAAGGGAGGCAGCTACATCTATCTTCCACAAACACATGGAGGCCTTGTCGGTATTAGGAAATGTTCAGGGACCCACTAACATGGATACATCTAAACTACTTTAAAAGCAACAATTTCAAATGAAGATGAAAAACAATTCACTTTTTGTAGCTGTTCACTGCATGAAGTAAAACTGGTTTAAGCAGAAATGAGCTGAACAATGCCTGGATTATGGACTGGTGTAGCAAGAGTCATTTTGATTACAATGTGCAACTTCTCTAATAAAGGCAGATCCAAAAGAGAAACAGAGACACAGGGAGGTGGCTGCCAACTCCTTTCAGGTTTTGAATCTGGATTCCATTGGGGAAAAAAGAAACCAACAGAACCCCAGAAGTGTGTTAAAGAAACTATAGTTCCGCTGGAATCAATAATCTAGGAAAGAGAAGTAAAGTACTTTTACCAATCCCTAGAGCCCTTCCATTTCTCCATTTTTCAGAGCTCCTATCTCTCCTGAGCTCTGCTCCCAAGTAACCTTAGAAAACAACAAATGGGTAGACTTACAAAGCCCTTACAGATTTATGGCTGAAACTTGTTCAAATGCCTGTATTTACTGTACACTATTACAGGTTTACAGATACACCTAGGTATAGGTCTGTACGTATCATCCATCTGCTCTCAGTCTTATCTATCCTTTCCTGTTTTTCCTATGTGTTTTTTCCTTTGCTAGACTTTTCCCTGAGACTGCAAGGGGAACTCGTTGTCTTCAAATCTGCCAAGAAGCCACATATTTTGTTGTCATCAGTGGCATAGTTCCTTGGTATTTCCAAGTAACGGCAAGTCCTTTCATCTCTGACCATACTACAAGTGTGGAAAATTGTCTATTACATACAAATTTTTCAAACATAGGTGCCTAAAATTAGGCTATTAAATCTATATTTTGGCAACAAAATAAAAGTGACTTATTTTTCAAAAATGCTAGTCCTCTGTATTTCCTACTGATGTAGATGAGATTTGCTTGTAGTGAGCATATCTGAAAACAAAACTGTTTTCACTGAGCTTATAAATATAGATTTCAGAGTTAAATTTTAACCATTTAAGTTTGAAAATACGGCCATTTAAGATTAGCGCTTAATCACACCTTTGCTTTTCTATTCACATTTTCAGTGGTAATCTGAAGAAGTTTCCAAATGCTTAGAAAAACTTGGAAGGGTAAGAGAATCCCAGTAAAATATATACAGTAAACTCTCTGGTAGCCAGAACCTTACAAGCCGGCATGCTCTGTTAACCGGCATGCTGGTTTGTAAAGAAAAATGAAACAGTAAGTGCCCACCGTGGCTGTGTAGGGCTCGTCTGCCTGTCCCACAGGGCCCGTGGGAGGGGTAACAATGTGACCAGAGGGCTGAGGGATGCCCCAGACATAGCCAGAGAAGTGGTGGCTGGAGAAGCAGCAGCCCAGGCCGCTCAAATAACCGGCATATTTTGTTATCTGGAGTCCCCCATTTCCGGGGATGCCAGATAACAAAGCTTTTACTGTATATGTATTAGTTAATTGGACAGAGCACAGAAAAGCAGGAAAGGGGCAGGATTCAAAATAACATTGTGCTAGCTAAAGGATATTTAGGGGCAAAGAACATAAATATATTATTGGCGTTTCTATTCAAAACCCACGTGCCAGAAACCTCCCACTTGAATTCTCCCTGCTTCTCTTGTATATTTCCATCTGTTTCTCACTGAATCTGTTATATAGTTCCATAGAACAAATATGCAGGGGGTGATGGTGATGATGATGATGTATTTGTATAATTTGGGGAGTGGATATAAAAATCAAAGAGAGCATCCTGAATCAAAGGACATACAGCCCTCTTCATCAGTGCATTCAAGAAAAGAAGACGCCCATTTGGTCATCATTGAAAACCAAATGGCAATCAGTGGCAATAAAGGCACTCATGGAAAACAATAAAGGCACCCCTGGAAAATGTTGCTGAGTCATGTGGGAAATGGAAAAACTTTATCCTAAAATATAGCCACTTTCTCTTCCTGTAATCCAAAAGCATACATTCATCAGTTGAGTGGACCAGCAGTTCCACTGACAGATAATGTTGATTCCAAGAGAACATGGGTTTCAGCTATGTTTAGACCTGTTAATGACTAGAAATCATAGTGACAATACCACACTTCATAGAAATAATGGAAAAAATTCTGAAAAAAATCAGCCATTTTTTTGTAATAACCAATTATCTTTGCAGAACTGCCACACTGCCAGCAGTCCCATCAGGCCTCCTGACCCTGGCAGAGTGCAGTTTTAGTGATCATGCCCAGGACCTGGGGCCTCCTCCTTCCCCATAGCCCCAGCTCATACTTCCAAGTTCATCCTGGCACAGGAGCTCAGCAGGGACATGCTCTTCCCCTGCTGGCTGGTGATGCAATGAGTGCCCCCTCCAGCTCTGAGAGCAGAGTATCAAATGGCTTTTAAAAATGAAAAAAGGAAATAGGTGCAGACCGAGTGAGAAGGGTCTGTACTTGGAGCTTGGGGAACCCCAGCAGTGGGAGGTTCACCTGCAGGAACAGCAGCTGCTCCACCAAACCAGGATCCAAGGAGTTGGCGTGGGATGTCACTACATCACCAGCAATGCCGAACACCCTCTCGCTTGGAATACTGGCTGGTGGACAGAACAGGTGTTCCCGGGCAACCATGGCCAGATCCAGCCACATCTGGCTGTGGCTTGCCCAGTAGGTCAAAGGATCACACTGTAACAGTTCCATGTCCTCGGCAAGATAGACAGCCACCAAGGCCTGAGCGCTACCTGCCTGATGGTGGGGTCTGGTGCTTGTGGACCCCACCATGGAAGCCAGGCCTTTGGCCCACATTGGCAGCACCTGTGGCTGGTACATGGCATGCTGGCATGGGACAGTGAATCCCCCTTTTCCATGTCCCCCCACCTCTGCCGTTCTGCCTCCCTGACTCTCTTGACCAGCACCTCTATCCACTGATTCAGACTTTGGCTGCTGTGTACCGTCCCTTTCACCCTCAGGTCACACATGGCGGCCAGCACGTGAACCATACAGGGTCGTAAGGGATCTAGCTGTTTCCTGATGCCCTTCTTCAGCCATCTCACCATTGCTTGGATGTCTAGTCACAGTGGCTTGCCCCAGCCAGGAACACTGATCCCCTGGAAGCTCTCTATTTGGCTCTGAAGTTCCCTCACTACGGGGATCACCTGGCTAAGGAGTGCATCACCAGCACTGAGGGTCTCAGTGGCTTCGAGGAAGGGCTTGATGACCACCAAAATTTAGGAGGTGGTATCCTACTCAGCTCAGGAGGCCACAGATCCCAATTTCCCCGAGCAAGACCATCTAATGGATGGCCTTTTGTTGCTCCACCAGCCTCTAAAGCATCAGGTATGTGGAGTTCTACTGAGTCTCCACATCCTGCATGATTTTGTGCTGCAGGATGTTCAGCTCTGCCTGTTTGTCCTGCAGCATCTTTCCCCCCTTGATGCTCCAGTGGAAGTAGCCTGCCACCTTCCTGCATGTGGAAATGAGCTTGCTGGTGGTGCTGGTACTGTCACTGGCAGCCCTGTCCCCCTCCAAGGTGTCCCTGACAATGAAGTGGAATTTGCCTCACAACTTGCCTCACAGCGGATGCCAACAAAGTTGGCATCATGGACTGGCTTGACCATATTGGCCCCATTGTTGGTGACCACGAACCCATGGGCTAGCTCACCGTGCCCAGTGAGCCACCCCTGCACCAAGTGGTTCATGGCCCCCATGATCTCCATTGTTATGTGGGACTCATCCATCACCTCAGCTTGAAGTGCCCTGTGAGAAAGAGGTAGGCATGATCTCCACCCCGGCTGCTCTAGATGTTTGAGGTGAGGTGTACGGTCACCTGCAGACCTGCCTTGTGCAGCTCCTTCCGCAAGTACCCCCTGGATGCCTCATACAGGGAGGGCACCACCGTCCTCCTGAAGGTGCTGCGTGGGGGCACTTGGTAGGATGGGGCCACAAATGCCATGAGCCACCTGAACCCTGGCTGCTCAACTAAGGAGAAGGGCTGGCCATCAACAGCAAGTATCTCCCCAGTGGTCTGGGTGATCCTGCTTGCCTTTGCAACGTGCCCCGCTTTCTGTCTACCGTTCCCCCACTGTTCCAGGGTGGTCTGCCTCTGCTTCAGACGGGGGCTTTGGAGTGAGAGGAGGCCTTCTTTTTGGACACACTCCCACTGGTGCCAGGCTGAGGAGCAAGGGCAAAGGGGTAGTGCCTGTGGAGATGCATCAGAATCCTCGTGGTTCTCATGTGTTTTGTTCCCTTGCCCTGGCTGGTTTTGGCTTGGCGGTGTGGGCAAATAGCATATGTGGGATCGTCTGCCAGCTCAAAATGTTTCCAGACCACACACTGGCTTCTGGGGTGTGGGTGCATATGCAGATGCTGCCTTTTCCCCCTCCTCAGCAGGCAGAGGCACAGCAACAGGAGGAGTAGACTCAGCTGAGCCACTTGCCTCTGCACTCTCTACCTCAACCTCCTCCAAAGTGCCCTCTGGGGAAGGAGACCTGGCTCTAGGGGAAACTTGAGAAGTATGGAACACAAACTCAGATGATTCCCTCTCCTTCCCTGGAATTTCCCTTGCTATGGAACTCAGATCCAGATCCAGATTCAGCTCCAGCTCTTCCTCTGGCACTGGAAGGCTCAGCATGGGAAGTGAAATGGGGGTGGAGGAGACTGTCATACTGGTGCTGCTGCTTGTCATGGTGGTGGGCAGGGGTTATAGCTGGTGCTCTTGGAGCAGATGCAGACTCAGGCACAGGCAGTGGCACTGGCACTTCTCCCCTCTCCTTACTGCCTGCAGAACTAGTGAAAGCCTCATGTCTGCTTGTTGTAGCAAAGAGGCTGCATCTCAGTTTGCGGAGGGGGGGGGGGACTTACAGCTCTCCCTCTACCCCCTCTTCTGCCCCTCCCTGAAGGCTTGCCAGCTGCCTTTCCAGCATGCTTTGTAATGTGTTTAATAGTGTCTTGTCTTTGCCTTGGTGCATTGGAAAATCTGTGTCTTCTTTTGTAATGTTATCTGATTTACGTAATATATGTAGACAAGATCATTGTATGTATATTTATGTAATATGTGTATGTGTGTATGTGTTTATGTAATAAATAAAATAAAATATATAAAAGTCTGTATGTGTTCCTATATACATTCTATATTACAATACACAATATAATTATGCTGTGCTTGCCTGCACAGTGAATTGAATGCACACTGTGAGAGAAAGCATAGATTTAAAAAGAATCAAAATAGATTAACAAAAACAAAAAGAGGATTTTGGGACAGCAATAAATTGAAAGGAATCAATGAATATAATAATAAAAGTGTATAGAAAGTAAAAGGTATTGATGAATCCCACTTGCTAGGCTAGCAAGTAGGAAATGAATGGTAGCCTTTGTTGTCTGATGCTGCTGAGCTGCTGGAAGACAGCTCAGTAACTGACCCTAAGGCAAAAAGCAGCTCAGTTCAAACAATGCTGCTTTTTATACTGTTTTTCCATCCCTCCCTCAGAGCACTGGGATTGGAAGGGACCTCAGGGAAGAATCACAGTCACTGGCCAGCTACACAGTCAATGTAAAAGCAGTCCTTCCCCACTGTTCCCTCTCCCCCTCCTCACTCTCTGTTTCCCTGCAGGTAAGCCCAGCTTCAGCTTTGAAACTCAAAACATTTCAAAACTTTCAAAATGTTTTCACTGCCTTGTTTTGTTCTGAGGCTGTTTCAAAGCCCTTCATTTCATTTCGATGTTGCTGTTTTGAGCTTGAAATGAGTTGAAACAGCATCAAAAGGAAACAGCTGGCAAAATTTCGCACAGCCCTATTGTGAAGTGCTTAGAAAATGATGAAAAGGAGCCTGAATATTAATGCAGGTAAAGAGGGAACCAGTGTATACATTCAGGAAGGAGTCACTAAAAGAAGGTGATCTTGGCAGTAGCGTTCAGGTTCTTTTCAGTTTATATTTAAATGCTGAACAAAATTGTACTATGACTTTTCTGTTCACTTCTTCCTCCACTGATCTTGTTACCTATTCACCCACCAGTAAAAACTGCCAGATATCGAAAGACTTTGGTAGACTTTTAAATAATTTAAAAACCATGGAATGAAAGACTAGCACTACCTTTCAGTAATATTCACTGCCTAAGTTTCTTTCTATCAATGACCCCCAAAGATATAGAAAGGCTATTTACATACAATATACATTAGGGAGAAGACAGATCTTATCTAACATTAATCTATCCATGTGAAACTTGTATTAGTAATTTTATGGGGTGCTGATAGCATGGGTTTTGAAACAAGTCCTTTAGGAGCCCTGGGATTGATCATGCCTGCCTCCCCCCCGGGGGCCCCTGCCAGCCAGGACTGCAGCACATTGAGCCAGGGTAGTGCAGCCCTGGCTGGCTAGGGCTCCTGGAGGGTCAGCCTACTAGCCAGAGCTGCTCTGACCCAGCTCAAAGTACTGCGGAGGGGCTGGTTGGGGCACATTGGTGCTGGCAGGCAGCCCCCAAAGTAAGATACCCTTGTGCCACAGCCTGTCCTGTCAGTATCTACATGTGTATTGCAGCAGGGGCAATGTGTAGGGGGTGCATGTGGGTACACATGCACCCCCTGAGCATTGCTGTGCACCCCCTACAAAAAGGCACCACCAACACTCGCTGCTTGCCACCCCACCACCGACACTGCTGGTGGCATCTGTGGGTGGTTGCTGACCCCTAGTCAGTGCTTGCCACCTCCCTCCCTTCCCCCCCACCCCCACTGCTGACATCCAGTATCATCTGTGGGAGCTCCTTCACTTACTGCCACTGCCAGTGCAGCTGTGCCCCCCCACCTGCAGGGGGCATGCATCATTCAAACATTGCAGTGCACTAGATAACACTACTGTAGGTTAGTACTTGTATCTAGCAGTATTAATGTACAGCTGCATTTATTAGTTTATTACAGCATAATAGGGCCGCATGTGTAGACACTGACATCTTGCTGTGGAGCTATTTAGGCAACTCCACAGTAAACATCACGTTTAGATGCACCTCTTCACTCTGTTCTACCAGTGCCCTTATCCTTCATGACATTGCTGCAATCTGGAGGAAGCCTTAAGGGTGGAAGAGAGACTTTGGTAAATGTGTGGCAAGGGAAGTTTGAGATTTTAAAGCATATAATTTTGTATTTGCTAATTATGTTGATTCCTGGGGTTAAATTCATATGCTGAGCTAGCTATGTCTGGTGAATTTTTTTGTTATTTTCCCAAACCCAAATGTTTTATTATTCTCAGTCACACAGAGGACTAGAAACATGCATATAGCAATATGAATGGCTGCAGGCTCAGTAAGGGTATAAATCCAAAGAACTCAATTCAGCTTTGACATAAACCATATGCAACTTCATTCAAGTTGATGGATTTCCATAGGACAGAATTTGATCAAACATGCTGTACACAGTATACAGCTAACATAAACTGTGCTGTACATGAAGTGACCAATTGTTCTAGATTTTCTGCAACATTCTTGAGTTTCAGGGCTGTCTTGAGGTCACCAAGTACTCTCTGAAATGGGAGTTTCATTTCACATTTAAAAACATAGCGATCAGGGCCTGAATGAACAAACAATGCATTTTCACAAATCCCAAAACTAATTAGCCCCAAAATTAATTTCACAGTTGCTGATGGCTGTAGGTGGAGTATACAGGATTATGTCTGGGATGTTATATTGCTTCCTTAGAGTTGGCTGATTTAGCTACACTTTAGTATGGGACAGGTTGTGACATAGTGTTTATTTTATATATCTTGTTATCTTTTTTCTGAATAATTAACAAACAGATCCAAAAGGGCCAAGTGCATCACATTCTTTCACTGAGTTGGAGCCAGACTTTCTCACTGAGTACTTGGGAACTTTGGGTTATGACTCTCTCTTCAGATCTCTGTCAAATGGTCCTGACTCTCATCACAAGCATTATCATTCAGGTAATTAAAAAAAAAAAAGAAAAGAAAAAAAGAGAAGGGAAGCTAGAGCTTGGGCAGAAATATAAGGGAGAAATTATAAGGCCCAGAATTTTAAAATTATTTGTTTAATTTGTACATGCAGATAAACTGGGTGTGAACGCAAATGTTATAATCACACATGCAAATATCGAGTAATGCTTTTAATTAACTTTTGTCCATGTAGTTTTATAATTTACATGTATAACATTGCAGTAGTTTGAGCAGAGTAGAAACATTCACATTTCTGAACATAGTTTTAAAATATTGATCTCAAATTTCTTGCCAAAGGTCACAGAATAAGCCAGTACTGTATTAAAGCTCTGGCCTTTCTAGCACCTGGCTCTTTGCTCATGCCAGTACATAATTGCTCTGTACTAAAACACTGCTTCATTAATGCCCAAATGAGCAAAAGCAATTGCTGTCCCTTATAACCAGAGATCCTGGTTTTCTCTGATTTTAAAAAAATGCTCAATTTTTGGTTTAAAAAAAGTCACTCCAAATCCACATTTTTCCATGATTTAAATGAAACACCACTTATCTCTCTCTCTCTCTCTCTATATATATATATATAGAGAGAGAGAGAGAGAGATCTATATAGATATATAGCTATCTATATCTATATAACTATATCTATCTATCTACAGAACTATATAGATATCTATCTATAGATAGATAGATGAGTGGTGTTTCATTTAAATAAGTGGGCTTTTTTTTAAATCAGAGAAAAACAGGATCCCTGCTTATAACACTTTTTCTTACAGGATTCACAAGAAGCCAGAGGTTTCATCTGTTACAGGGGTTGTTTTTCTCTCATATCTTCAAGACTGAATTTATTAGAAGAATAGGTTGGGGCAAGACAGGCATAAGGAAGAGCTACAGCAAGTAATTTTGAGCTACATGAATGTCAAGGCCTAATAAAGTTGCATATACTTTAAGAAAAATATGCATGGTTTGAAAAGTATTCAAGATTTTTTTTTCTGTAACTTCAGGGTAGGAATGTTATGTCCAAGATGTAAAACTTTAATGAGGGGTGTTTTTATTTTAAATAACTTACCCAAGACTTCCAGCATTCCTGCTGCATTTAACATGCTCTCTAACTCAGTAAGCACTGCTGTCGTCAGACAAAAGAAACAAGCAGGTCTGGCATCCTTCACAGCAACTGCTGATGTACTGTACGAAGGTCACTCAGCCTATAAACACAAGCATGTGGGAGATGTTTTATTCAGAAATCAGCATTCTGAGAGCTAGAAATACATTAATCTATATAGCACCATGGTTTAGATTTTCATTTTCAAGTCTAGCTGCTGGCTAGGAATTAGTTTATATTCCCCCCTCCTATTGATTTAAGTTTTTTAGAGCCACTCATCACTGTGATATCTGAGCATTTTAATTCAAGCATTTTCCAGTTTGAAAGGTGCGGACATAATGAGATGAATGGATAAATCCACAGAAGTCAGTAGAAACAAACTCTACTGTTTTCATTTTAAACTTCAAGTTATCCAAGTTTGCAGTTGCTCACTAATGGGAAAGGCAAGAGAGGCTGTGTTCACTTTTTTAAATCAACTAATATCATGGTGCATAGAGCCATGAAACAATTTGGCTCTCTGTGGGCACGTCTACACAAGATGTTTACTGTGAAGCTGCCTAATTAACTACACAGTAAAGTCTCAACATCTACACATGTGGCCTATTAGGCCTCAGGAAGCTAATTAACACTGACACAGGTTAGTACTTGTAAACAGAATACTACCTTATAGCAGTATTCTTTGGTAACCAGCAAGGCATGTGTAGATGCTGATGGGGCTGGCTGGAGCACGAGGGTGCTTCAGTGTGCTGGCTAGCCCCATACTATAGCATCCTTGTGTTCCAGGCAGCCCCTCTACAGCACATTACCTTGTGTCTCCTCTTTGGCTGCTGGCAGAACTCCTGACATTTTCATTGCTAAGATGCACATAAAAGATACATGTGTAATAGATGACAGTAGATTTGCAAACCAAAAGATACCTGCTAGTTATCAACAGCTAGGCAATGGGTCAGTCAGGAAGCCTGTGCAAGTCAAGAAAGAAAAGAGTAGCAAAAATGAGAAGGGGAGACTGTTGTAAATGTGGGTTATATTTGGTGGCGAAAGAATGTGCTTCTGTTTCATCAGAAGTGCTGTTTCTGGTTTTATCAGGTCTATGAGGAACTTGATTACAACAGACAGTTGTTAGGGTGGTAAATTATCTGTTTTTTCTCCCCCCCTAAAAAAGGCTTACCACACCTCTAAGAGGAAGCATTTCAAGAATGCACATATTTACTGCTTTCAGTTGGGAGTAAGATATGTCTTTTGCTTCTCTTAGGCCATTAATACATAGACAGAAAAATAAATCCACATTCATTATAAAAACTACTGTTTTCATTTTAAACACCAAGTTATCCAAGTTTGCAGTTGCTTACAAATGTGGGGGGGGGGGCAAAAGGGGCTGTGTTACTTTTTAAAATCAGCTAATGTCATGGTGCAGGGGGGGAGTGTTGGCAAGGAAGGGGCCAGGCCTGTTTCCAAGCTGGGCACAAGCCAGAGAAGATTCCAGGCCGACAAGAACCACCTGTTACAACAGAAAAGGACATAGAAGGGGGTGGGGACACATTGAAAAGATGATTTGAAAAAGAGGTGACCTTAAGGATCACTTTACCCAGCATAATGGAAATGCCAAAGAAAAATGCAGGAAGAACTGCCCCAGTTAAATAAGTAAATAACTGCATCCTCATTAGGTGAATGAAGGAGTTACAAGAGTTGCAGGCCTACATCCTCAGCCAGGGTGAGATTTGTCTCCACTGAATCTAATGAAGTGACACAGATTTACACTAGCAGAAGATCTATCCCATAGGCCTTTGTGGACAGTTCTTCTACAGCTTTTACCCAATGAATTTGCATCATAAAAGTAACAAGAGTGACAAACTCAAATGTTTTATTAAGAAGTTAGTTTCAACAGCTTGAAATCCTAGGGAAGGCCTGGTTAAGGCTGGACAATTGCAGTTAAAACTGATGACAAACAAAGTAGAAACAGATCCTGAATGATCTTTGTATTAACTAGCCTTCAGAGAAAGCAAAAATCTTTCTGATTTTACTAACACTACTGGTTTAAATGGTATGAACTCCAGAGAAGGCAATTCTATTACACTTGTATAAAACCACTCTGAGAGAGGAAAAAAAGAGAAAGATCTGTCTGTCTAGAAAATGGCTCTTTTCACACCACACAGCTTACCTTTGCTGATTCACTGCACCAAACTATTAAAATAGAACTGACACACCATTCTGACGTTGCTTTAAAAAACTCTTTTTTAGTGACTGGTGATACATTATTAGAGCAAGCTTGTTATTTTAAAAGGAAATTTTCTCTCTCTCTTTCTAAAGGACATGCTTCATTTGCAGAAATGTAAAAAAAAAATGCCCAAAGTGTAAGCAAGTAAGGTGAACAATAAACTAGCTGGTGAGGTAACATTTCATCATCAAAATAACTCCCTAAAAAAGGTCTTTTGTGAAATTACCGGGCCAGATTCCCTGCCCTGAGACATCCAGTTCCATGTCCTTACTCTAACAAAATAGCTGGGATTGCAAGGCCAAACATAGCCAGGTCTATACCAACCTTCTCTCCTCACAGACATAAGCAACACCTCTGGAAGTGAGGGGGCATAGGGAGAATGCTGTTAAGCCTCAGTCTCCAAGAGCTGCAAGGGATCGTTACTGAACATGCCTAAGTTAGTGTAAACCTCAGGTTTCTTTTGCACTGGGATCAAATCAGCCTCTAGCTACCTCAGAATGGAGAGGGCAAAGAGTGCCTATGAGAGCCATCTTTGGCCCTCTTTGGTCTTGCACTGGAGGCTGGTTGGACAGAGGGATGTGGCATTCATTGGAAAATTGCTTTAAAAAGCAAGGACACCACAGACACAACATTGAGCTCCTTTGCTATTTTTTCCCAGAACAGTCCCATGGGATGGACCCCCCAAGTTCTACTGATGAATGACCTCATGTGAGTAACACTGCTGATGCATGTGGATAGTAGCAAACACAGGCCCCGAAGAAAGCCCAGTTACCCACACATCCACCCTCAATAAAGGCTGTGTTCTCCTGCTGGTTCTGCCTGGGGATGCAGGGTGGCAGAAGTGTCACTAAAACACTGTTAGGCTGCAATACCATTGGACATGAGCCAATCTGGCAGCAGCAAAGTCAGCACTTCAGCACTGGGGAAGCAACAGAAGACATGTCTTTGAGAAACCCAGCTAGAGATGCACAGGGAGGTGACTGCTTGGGCAGCACACAATGCTACCTGCCCACTTGGGTGCCAGGCTGCAGCTCCCACACCATCTCCTCCAGAACCCCTTGCTGAGGTTCTGGCTGCACTATTTCCCTCGCCTCTTCTTTTCTGCACTCCCTGTCTGTGGCTTCACCAAGTCCTGGGACCTATTGATCAACCTTCTCCTGGGCCTGGCTAAGCTGGCTATATACCTGACCAAGAAGGAGGCTCTGGCTGAGAGAATCCCCAGGGATGGCAGGGGTGCTTTCCTTGCCCTATGTCATTCCCATCTCCAGGAAGAGTATCACTGGGCAGTGTCTGCTGGCTCCTTGGACTCGCTCAAGGGCCAGTGGCTGCTGTCCAGTGTGCTCTGCTCATTATCCCCCCCACCACTTGGCACCCTTGTTATGAACCTTTGACCAACTCTCCCATCCTTGTTTTTTTATTATTTGTCCTATGTAATCTGTAGCATGTAGGTAGTGGCCCCCAGTACTCAAGGGGACTTATAGTTTCCTTAGCTAGCCTAGCCCCGTGTTTTTCCCCGATATGCTAAAAGTCCTGTCTACTTGGGCTAACATGGACAGTAGAAAAGTCCATGCCTGCTGCACAGAGAAAAAGGCTGGGCTTTGTTAGGCCTTAGTGCCTTGGGCTCCCTGTCTGGGAGAACTTTGGAGGAAGGACCTAGTGGTGCACATGGAGTTACCCACCCATGAATAAGGGTGGTGTGGACCATGCCTGTGTCATACAGGCCCCATGGCAGGCAGGTGATGGGGAGGAAGAAAGGGGGACAAAGCCTGGCTCCTGAAAACTGCGGGCAGGCTCAGAGCTGACAGCCCTGCCTCTAGGGCAGTGTTCCCCAACGGTAGGTCGCTACCCCACACAGGGTCGCGACATCGGCAGATGGGGTGTGGGTTGGGAGCAAGAGGCCACAAATGGGGAGCAAAAGCTTGGGAAGCGCCACTCAGGGGCAGCGGGTTTCACTCTTTTTTTGTATCAGGACCCATTTGTAAACATGGGTGGCCAGGCCCCAACCAGCGCCTGTCTCCCCCCGACCCACAGCCCCCAGTGTGTGGAGCACAGGGGCTGGGTGTGTGGGGCAGGGGAGGCCCCTTGCAGGGTGTAACTCTGCCAGTGGTTGCCCATGCTTTTCTCCTTGAGAGGAGAATCCATGTTTAAAGCCGGCTGCCACCCTTGCACATACTCTTGCCCCCCACGGGTTGGGAAACACTGCTCTCGGTGGAGGGGAGGTGGGGGGCAAATAATGCGAGGCGGGCTGGCCGCACAGGCAGCAGCCTGGGCCCTGCGGAGGGGGACGGGGGGGCCGGACTAGACAGCCCCGACGCGCGGGGGAGGCGAGCCGGGCTGCCCGGCCGTGAGGGGCAGCACCCCCGCAAGGAGCCATCCCGCACCCCACTCCGCTCCACAGCTTGAGGGCGGCCGCTCCCAGCCAGCCTTTGTGTGCATGCGTGTGTGTGTGTGTGTGTG
>NW_017728912.1:22882445-22920988 GCF_001723895.1 Crocodylus porosus | reverse complement strand
AAAGCCAGCTCCCAAACATACAGGCTGGGCTTTGGGGCTAGTTTTGGAGAGTATCTGGGAGAGAATGCGTGTGTGAAAGTCTGTGTGCTGGCTTTGTGCTTCTCATGAATCAGCTTTCATTTGGTTTACCGGTGAGTGACAGGCAGACACAAAGGCAGGCGCAGTCAAAGGGGGGGAAGACAGAGAGAGAGAGGGGTTGGGGGGGTAGGTGGGGAAGAGGATTGTGGAGTTGGAGGACTACAAGTTCAGGGGCACTGAAGGAAATGAAACCCAATCCTAAGGGAGCAAGACAGAAGTGGCAAGGCAATTTGTAGCAAGACATTCCTTTTTTTAAAATCTTTTCTCATTGCCATCTGCAGCATGCTTTTTGTCATTGTTGCTAAATCTGGTGATCTGGGCCACTTGCACAAAGGGCTCAAGGGAGGGGAAAAAACACTTTTCTTATGTATGGGGGGGAGGCTTTTGACCAGGTAAGGTAAATTCCCCATAACCTGCCACAAAACAACCCTCAGCCTTTCCTGGATTTTGGAATGGGAGTTAAAGTAGTTCTTGGGTTCTGTTGGCACCAAGTTATTCTCCTAGCCACTAGCAGTCATTTTTTTTTTTTCATACCCTTGGGTGAAAGGAGGATTTTCTGCTTGCTGCTTGATTCTTGGAAATGTTGCAAGACTTTTTTTATGCTAAGTATTTTTCCTCTTCAGAGTGTGAGGTGGGGGGAAGAAAGCTGGTGTGGTCTAGTAGGCTTCCATTGACATGTTTCAACCAAAAGTCTCATTATGAGATTTTTCTTTTCCGTGATGAAAAGTATGCAAATGCACATACTGATTACACAATGTGATGAGGAGGAGAGAAAAGGAGCAGTGTATACCTGTGTGTGTGTGTGTGTGTGTGTGTACGTGCACATACACACTTCTTAAAACTAGAAATTTACAAATTCAAAGCTGAGGAGATGATGTCCTCAGAACAAGCAGGTCAGTGGGTGTTGTTAACTAGCTAACGAGGCAATTACATTTGCATTTTAATGGTAGGTTGACTTACTGCAGGGGGTGGTGGTAGCTTGTATATTGATTTGTGTATTTGCATGTGTATTCCATGATGACACTTTCCTTGGAGGATGTGAATTGCAAAATAGGACATGTTTGTAAAAGAAATTCAACAAAGAGGTGTTAATGGTGAAGAGCCATGAATAAACTTCAGTTAGAAGGTGTTGAAGATGATCAAAGGTGAAGAAAACCACACTGTAATGCATACCTAACCCCCTTAAATTACACTCCCAAAACTATTTGTTGAGTATTTCACTTGTAAATCATTCTTCTACTTATCTCTGAGAAGTTAAGTAAATTTGTTTAAACAATGACACATGAGTTTCTTTTGAAGAGTAAATGTATCTTTTGTATCTCCAGAAGAGCACAGTTCCTTCACTAATCCTTATGGCTGGTTATGCTTTTTTTCCTTGCTTTTTAAAATAAAACTTAAGAATATAATGTTTAGGATAAACATCTGTCCTCTTGGCTGTTTTTTATAGCCCTGTTGGTCTAAGGACATAGGCAGATGAGGTTCTTTGGGTAAATGTAGTAGTATGTCTTATTAGCTTGGAATAACAACCTTAGCAAGCTTGCAGAGAACATTTCTTCCAACTATTTAGTTGGCCTAATAAAAGATACTACTTTCTTGCCTCTCAACACTTAAAGAGATCATGTGCTTCTCTGTGTTCCCCCCCCCACCCCATTATTCTTATTGTTAACTTACTGTGTCCGTAAATTGTTGTGGCTAATAATGAGCACTTAATAGTTTAACACATCATCTAATTATAAAAAGAAATGCTCCTTCTTTCAGCTGTTCATCTTAGGCCTGTAGCCTTTTAATGTAGTGGCTCCTGTCTTTGAAAACTTTCCATCATTGTGGATTACCTTCCTAAGAACAAATCTAAACACTTAATATCCTCAGAGTCTTCACGCATTTGCTTTAAGGCAGATGGATTTACTTTATCCCCCGAACAAGTGTAAATTTTACCATTATTTTATGCAGTCCATTATATTTTGAAGATAACTTTATGTACACATACTATTTTCTGTGCATCAGATTGTTTGTTGTCATTGTTGTTTGTTTGTTTTTAATGAAGATACACATACCTTTTTATTTCCTGTATAGAAACAATAACATAATTAGTTCATTGATGGGTAGCACATAGCCTCTTTCCTTTTGCTGCTTAGCAAATGTAGTGCTACATAGAAGAAACCTTTGTAGGGAAATTATAGAGGGTTACATCTAAAAAAAAAAAGTAGGCTTGGGGGAGAATACAAAAAGTAAAAGTCAGTGGTTGTTAGGTGGTGCAAACTGATTTCTCTCCTCTATTTATTGCACGTGAACATCCGCTCAATTGAAATGACTGGTCTTGAGGAGTGACACCAGTGAGCAATCAGAATAGTTCCAAGGACTGCAGACCATGTGTGCATATGTTACCACTTCAGATCATATTTTTAATAAATATTCAGAAGAAGGTGGGGAGAAAGGAGACGGATTCATAAATTTGCCAAATGACTGTTGTTAATTATAAGGCTATTTAACTAGAACTTAGGTATTGTGTTGGTTCTTGGCAAAGAGCCAGGAGAACTGGTATTGTTTTGATAATAGTGTGCATGGTCCTAGACTTTTGGCATATCAACATTGTTTAAAGAACAAGAAGCATGTACCCATTGAAGAGTTGTTTTGACGGACAGATTTCCAAGGTCTCTCATTGGCACCAGTGCTGTGCTGGGTAATAGAAACAGTTGGTTGTAAATGTTTTGATTTCAGCATGCATAACCAGGGAACTTCAGAGTTATCCCCAGAACTGGTATTTTAGCAGCCGGAACTAGAGAGGCTGCATTTCTCGGTTACTCTGAGCTGTCATAGTCAGAAGGCACTGCATCCCCTTTTTGAACTTTTGAGACTTGTCCCCTATCATATTAATGGAATTCAGATAACCTTAAAAACTGTTTTAGAATAGAATATGCTCAGATTTTCAGTGCATGGATTGCAGATGGTGTACCAGCACATTTTGGGAGCTGTTGGGAGTGTTTCATATTTGATTTCTTCTAAATCACTTCTGTTTAAATGGGAGTGGAGTGGTTTCTGTATAGGGTGTGTAAATAGGCACTTTAAATCATTTGCTCCATTAAACTGTTAAGTAGTATACTTTTTGTTTTTACAAGAGAAATGAGGGCCTTTTTAAGACATCTATTTTTCAAGCTAAAACTTTGAGTGGAAATTGACAGCTCTTCCAAAGTAACCCTTTCCTTCCCCCACCCTCTGCCATTTGGCTGTTAAGTGAGGTAGCAGTAGTGAAACTTCTTGCAAGCCAGCTTTACAACTGAAGTCTTAAAGTGTTAGAATAAAAGTGCCAAGTTTCAGATAGTCAGTGGTTATCTTGGAAACTGTGCTAGAGAACACAACCACACATGATTTCATCAAATAATATACAGTATTTACTTAGTCCAACTCTCTGATTGCTGTTAAGGCATTCTGCCACCAGTGAGTGTTGTGACATCACTTAGGAAAGCTATGTGCTGGTTCTGAAATGGAGTGGGATGTACTGTGATTCAGAGAGAAAAAAGAAGACTGTAGTCTGAACCGGAGTGAAAGCATATGACTGCATCATGGCTGGAAGCCAAAAAAGGAATTATGTGAATCAATCATATTTCTAGTGTTTCTCTGATCCTATGCTGTATGTTGCAGTAAACATCCACCTACCCACTTAATTCCAGTTTGAAAGATATCTGTTTTTACACACACAGTGGGTTTGGGGACAGTGGGACCAACTATCATGGTTTGGTTTGGTGTGTCTCAAATTATCATTGAGTGCATTTGTAACTTATGTAGTATGTTCCAGACAAAACAGTAGAAGAAATGGAAAGTATCTCTGTAAGTAATGGTTCCCTCGGTGGCCCATTGAAAAATGAGAGCGAGAGAGAGAGTAATTTCTGCTGCATTTGGGCTTCCAGACACCCTGAATGCCTTTTGTTAATTACTGTAGTCCCTAGGACAGTTTAATACATACAGACATCTGAGGTTAAGTAATGAAACAGAACCTGTGATATAAATTGGACTAATCCTAGTTGATGATGTATAGAAAAGGGCTGTTTGTTATAAAATTGTGAAAGTATGTATCCTGATGTATAGGGGTGGGCAAGGTGAAAGAGAGTGGAAGAAGTTAATGTTAATTAACATTTCAAGTGATGTTTCCAAACCTTCAGGAGTAGAAGCACCAAAGCAAATTGTGGTAATGTTGAAGTGATATTGTTGCCATGGTGATTTAAGAGAGATGCTAAAGGCAAGAAGTCTTGTGGGTGATGTATTTTATTGGACTGATTATACGGTTGGTATAGATCTAGGCAAGCTTTTGGGTATCATAGTACCTTTCCTCGGGCCTAAGATGAAATAACTAGGGTTATATAGCCTGGAGAAGAGACGACTAGGGGGAAATTAGGTAAGTCTTCAAGTGCCTTGAAGGGTTACTAAAGAGAGGATGGAAATGGGCATTTCTCTGTGGCTACAGGAAACAGAACTAGGAGTGACAGACTCAACGTGCAGCAGGGGAAATTTAGGCTGGAGATTAGGAGGAACTTTCTCACTTTGAGGGTTGTGGGGCATTGGAACAGGCTGCCTAGAGAAATTGTAGAATCTCCACCCTGGGAAACTTTCAGAAGCTGGTTACACAGACACTTGGCTGAGATGCTTTAGTCATGGATGATTCTGCCTAGAGCAAGGGGGCTGAACTAGATGACCTTGTGAGGTCCCATCTAGCCCTACTTTCCTACAATCCTATTAAAATAGTCTCAGTACAGTGAGTAAGAAATTGGAAGAGTGAGTGGGGCTTATGTTGGGTCTTAATTCTTTTTCTTAAAAGTTTTTGTTTCAAGTGGTATGAGCCATGTAATAGACCTGTCATACACTCAAGTTTATCAGGAAATGAAAAATCAGCACTTCTGAGATTTCACATCTATATTTCAGTGCTTCCTTTAAGAGAATGCCTCTATATATCTTTACCAAAAGAAGTGTTACATGAAAGGTGCATTGCTTCATAGGAACTCTTGAAGAGATAAGTACATATCCATGATGAAATGCATGAGAATACTTCCCATACTCCTTAAGTTATTGAAAAATGTCTGGATTTTACTATTAAAAGCATTCTTAGCACCCTGGCTCTGAGGAAATCATCCAATACTGAAGTAAGAGTCACCTAACTTAAAAGAGTAAACCAAGTTGTATGTGAATGGTGAAAAAGGAGGCTGAATTCACAGAAAGCCTGCAGTACAAAGAAAAATCATTTGCACTCTTTCTACATGACAAGATGAAGAAGTGAGTAGTTAGATAAGCTTACAAAGTGGACCTTAAAAAGCACCACAAGAAAGCTTACAACACATGTGGGTGAACAATCTTAGTTTTTTCTAATTAGGATGATGATATCTACAAGTGTAACGTGAAAAGCGTCTACCTCCTTATTTGCCCACTACTACCTTGCACAGATTATACAAACCAATGCAGGTGTCTGACCTCTTGTTTTACTAGAGGGAGAATCTAGAGTATATAGTTCATATTTAAGCACAAGTTTTTCATTTAAAACCAGTATTTTATATCTCATTCGTTAAGGTTAGAATGATCTATTTTCTGATAATGCATAAACAATTGGAGTTCTGTTCTCCAAATATTCTGGCATGTGATGCCACAAGTAAAATAATGCCAGAAATGGCTTTGGCATGATTGCAATAACACCCAGGCTTACCAAGTGGGTAAATGTTTTAGGTTTGGGTGATGGTTCACCACGTGGCTGCATGCACGTGGTTATAATGTTTACAAACAGTATCCCAGAATTCCTAGTGGCTGCCCTGATACAGTCAATGAATGCAGAGTCGAAGGAATGTCCTCGCTCCTTGCAGGAGAATAAGGATTGTAAATGTTGGAATCTGCAGAGAAAAACCTACTATAATTTAGATTTGGCTGAACTTTCTGCATCTGTATTACATATTAGACTATGGAGTCGTTTGTCAGATAATGTTGTTTTCCTTTCCTTGAATACAACCAGAACAGTGAAAGCCTGGTTTGGAATTGTCTGACCTAAAACATGAGTCAGGTTTCAGAAAAGGTGCTCAGTTGAGGGTTGTGGGGGAGGGTTTGTCTCTGAAAATTCATAAAAATTCCATAATCAGAAGCTTTCCATACAAAGAGCCTACAATACAAGGATTCCACTGTAATTTTTCTCACTTAATTGGGAATGACTCATTGCCTCTGAATAGTAGAGCGATCGTAACTTTAAAAAACAACCCTCCTCCCCCCAAAAAAAGAAATGTTGATTTTTTTTATATTTTTAAAAAAAAAAAAAAAGTCCACCTGATTCAAGTATTTGAAAGTACTTATTTAATGAGACATGTCAACACGCACACAGGAGTTTTTATTGCGAAAGATTGTGAAGCGAGTTTCTCTCCTTTAAGAAGCAGCAACTCTATAGCAACTTCTGGATTTGCTCAACAAAAAGAACAATGCTGTCAATCTGTTGTAGAAAGAGGTGGTAATTATTTTGTTGGCTTGTCAGGATGGTTTCAGGAAGCACAGATGGAAATAAATCGGTTGGTTGGAAGTATCCCAGCAGACCAGTATAGTTCATACCTCACTATGGATTTGGCAAAAAGTTGCCAAACAGGTTTTGGTGTAAGGAAAACTAGAAGGAGGCTTTAAGTCTTTACCAGGCATATTGTTAGACCTTACTGGCAGAAGTTCCTAAAGCATTATTCGTCCTGCAAACATTAGTTCCAGCTCCAAGTAGGTTTTCAGTCGTTACTTTCTCAGACGGTTCTAAAGGCTTTGCAGCTATTTTTTTGCAGACAAGTACTCGGGAAGGTATGTATTGCATATTGCATGCTTCAGACAACTGAATCCAGAGAACTTGGTTTTTGTTTTTTCCAATGGACAGGAGAACGGTTGGTGTTTGAATCTACAGATATGGAATCCTAAGTATATTTTGATTTTTATCAAGATGAGTGTGGGTATCACTGTCATAAATCAGCATAAGGACCATCTTACCTAGTCTGTTGTATGCATTTCTGCTGCTGTTTAGTTGTATGTCCTCATTTGTTTCATGTTGCTTCCATCTTGCATTAATTTAATACTTTACTATTTTATATTCTGCATTCTGGATGGGTTCTTTTTGACATTTCATTACCTTGAGGCACTTGTTTAGTATTCAGATCCTGTTCCATTAAAACTCTTCACCTGGCCCTTAAATGGGTTGTCTTGTTTTCTTTTTGAGTATTTCTTGAGCTCAGGTTCTTATTAGGCTCATAGGAGTTGAATAGAAAAAGAAGGCAGGCAAAATAAAGACCATGGGAGAGGATGGGTAAGATAAAATGGGATGTCTGGGCTTGTGTTACCTTTTCATTCTTGCTTTTGGGCCTTCACTTCAGAAAGAGAGGCAAAAGTACTGATTAGCTATAATATTAGGCCTCATCCTGATTTCATAGACATTAGGGCTGGAAGGAACCTCAGAAGATCGAGTCCAGCCCTCTGCCCCAGGGGCAGGAAGTCAGCAGAGTCCCAGCAAGATAAACATCCAAATTTCTCTTGAAAGCATTCAAAGTAGGTGTGTGAACCATCTCCAGTGGTAGGCTATTCCAGACTTTGGAGGCTCAGACAGTAAAGAAGTTCTTCCTTATGTCCAGCTTGAAACAGTCTTGGAGGAGCTTATGACTGTTTGACCTTGTCATCCTTTGGGGCGCTCCGGTGAAGAAACGTTCCCCCAGATCCTGCTGAGCACCCGTGATAAACTTATAGGCAGCTTGCGCTTTTCCATGCTGAAGAATCCCATAGCTCTCAGCCTCTCATCATAAGGTGTGTTTTCCTGACCTCTGATCATGTGTGTGGCTCTCTTCTGGACTCTCTCAAGCTTCTCCGTATCCTTTTTGAATTTTGGAGCCCAAAAATGGACACAGTACTCCAGCTGTGGCCTCACCAAGGCTGAGTACAGTGGGAGAATGACATCCTGGGATTTGCTTGAAAAGCATCTATGGATGCAAGGCAGCATTTTGCTTGCTTTACTAGCAGCAGCATCACATTGCAGGCTCACGTTCATCTTGTAGTCAATCATGACCCCCAAGGCCCTTTCATCCGTAGTGTTAGCCAGTGTAGCACTGCCGAGCCTATAAGCATGGTGTGGGTTTTTCTTCCCAAGGTGGAGAACCTTGCATTTTTCAGTGTTAAACACCATCGGGTTCTTGTCTACCCATTTCCTGAGCCGGTCAAGGTCAGCCTGGATCACCTTCCTGTCATCAAGTGTGAATGCTATACCCCAAAGTTTGGTGTCATTGGCAAACTTGGCCAGTCCACTTCTGACTCGAATGTTCACGTCATTAATGGGGATGTTGAATAATATAGGTCCAAGGACAGAGCCTTGAGGCACCCCACTGGTCACAGGGCACCACAACAATTGACTTCCGTGAACCCCCACCCTCTGGGACTTACCACAGAGCCAATTCCCCAGCCAGCGGATCGTGGTGAAGCCGAAGCTGCCATTGGCCAGTTTTGCCAAGAGGTGATCATGGGATACCAGATTGAAGGCTTTTTTAAAGTCAAGATATACAACATCAATATCTGCTCCCTTGTCCAGGTGATAAGTCACCTGGTCATAAAAGGAAATAAGATTGATCAAGCAAGACCTACCTGCAACAAACCCGTGCTGGCTATCCCTTGGCCAGTCTGTTAAGAATGGCCTCTTTGACAATCTTTTCTAAGACCTTCCCTGGGATAGAGGTATGATATGAGAAGGAATTTCATCCTGGACTTTAAAGGTCCTAAATTACCACACTTCTTTTGTTCCTGCTCCTATTTTTCACTTCATTGTTTATTTGGTGTTTGCCCTTCCTATTTTACTTTTGTTTGAAGTCTTAGGTTTTAAACAAATCTAGATGTTACATAAGCAGTTGATTGCATATTTCTTCTTGAATGGGGGGGCACCCCTATGACCTACTGTTCTGAAGAAAAGGAATTGTCTCAGTAAAACAAAAGTTGCTCCCCCACAGAAGTTGTTGAGGCTTATGAAACCATGAAACTACTCAGAGGTTTAAAATACACACAGAATTTATAGAGGGAAGGCACTGTACTCTTGTAAAGGAACCTGCAAGAGTTTAAAATACATAAGAGTTTGTCCTTTGTGGTATGTTAAAAAGACTCAATAGTTGTTTGGTTTTGTTTTCTTTAAACAAGATATTTCTTGCCCTGGTTTTTTAACATCTGAAATTCCAAACATGTTTTCTTAGAAACATGGCAGAGTTACTGAAATGGTAGCATATGAAAAAAAATCAAGCAAGTGAAAGATATGGGGAAGAGCTTATAAACTTATTTGGTTTTTCACACTTACTTAACTTGCATAACTTTTTGAAGAAAGTAAGTCTCTGCTAAAGATTCAGCACATAGTTCATGTGTGAAAGCACACAGGACAGTTTCCCAGTAAGGAATATAAGACTTTTTTATGTGGGGGGAAGAAGTCCTTTTAGGCTTCTATACATCATAAAGTGAAAAACTGTACTCACTTGTGCCTTTTTATGTACATGTCGTCTTTAATGTACTGATAACAATTCTGGGAGAGTGGGAAAGAAGGGCAAATAAGCATTAGAAATGAAGACATCCATAAATTGTGAAATAGTTTAATTCCACTTCTGTGTGAATTTTTCCCCCATTATTTTTGAGTAACACTTGAGAAAACTGAAAGATCAGAGAAATTTAAAAGTGTGTTTTTTCTAATGTATTTACTTTGTGCCTCTGTCAGCACCTTAAATGTAAAGGCAGTTCTCCGGTGTCTTCCATATTGTCAGTTAGATAGACTGTGATCTTGCAAACTGCTCCGTGCTGCCATGCCCTGGTATTTGCCCAGAGCAACATTGATTTCAATGGTGCTCTGTAAGGAAGTAAGGGTCTACTTACACAGAGCAGCTTGTAGGAATGAGGTATGAACTGGCTGGTGTTCCATTCTCTAGCAGGGAGGGCGGTGGTGTGGGGGCGAAAGAACATCGTTGTTGCTTTTTTAAAAGAAAAAAAGGGAAAAAATGCGCTTAGAGATCATACAGGAGAGCAAAAGGACTCGGGGTAGAACCTTAAATCTAGTTGTTATTTTTAAAAAAAGTTCCAAGTAGTATTTGGTTAATGATTTCCATTTGAAATACAAGCCCTGTAACAAATGGATTGCACAAACATTTTGTCTATGGACAAGTGGATCTATCACTGCTCACTCTAGTGTGTGGGGGGGTTTTTTGTTTTTCCTTTTGAGACAGCAAGTGCCAGATAGTGCTGGTTGGAGACCAGTTTATTGGATTAAATGGACCACAGTTCTGATTAAGCATTCCTGAAGTTCTTAAATATAAGCAGTGAATTTGTGGGACACTTCATGCCAAATGAGAGACCAGAGTTCCACTCTGTTGGGACTTTACAAACATAAAATAAGTCGTTTTGTTTCACTCTGACACTTTCTTTTGCAGTATGAAATTGGAAAGTGAGAGAGTTGTGGTGACAGTGGGTAAGAATGTTAATAGCTCACATTTAAGTGGAGACGGTCTATGGGGGGGACAAAGACCAATGCCCTTTGTAGAACTAAATGTTTTTAGGAAATAAAAATTATTGCTGTTATGTGATGCATGCTTTACAAAAATGCCTTTTAGGCACAAACTCATGTAGATCAGGACTTAAAGACCATAATATTAGAAAAGACAGGAAAGAAAAAGAAAGCAATGAAGAAACAATAGCTAGGAGCTAAGGCACAGGAAGATTAAGGAACTGATGCAGAGCCCTTTGAAGCCATGAGGAATCTTTTGATTCACTTTAGTGCTTGTCAGACCCTACATGGCTTTGCCAAGAACACACAGGAAGCTTGTGGTAAGGGTGGGAACTGAACCCAGATCTTGTGAGTCCCAGCATGCTAACTATGTTACCCTTCTTCCTGCCCAGGCAGACTCTTTTAGATAATGCTCTCTGCTTACTGAGATAACAGAAGTATCAGTTTTAAGAAATGGAAACCAGAAGAAGGAACAAATAGCTTTTCCCCTTATTTCAGAGGCAAATTTTCATTAGCATTTCTGTCCATGAATGAGTATGCCTCCCCTTGCTCAACATATCCTGTGGGTTGTTTTTTTGGTGTTTTTTTCCTTTTTTTTTTTTTTTTAATCTGGCACCACTCTGAAACAAAATGATACAGCAAATCATTCACCATGAATCATTCCCCCTTCCCTCTCCCCCACTGAGTGAAATAGATATGGAAAAGTAAATATCTCCCATTTTACTGGAGAAACATATGCCTCTGTGCCCCTCTAATGCCTGCACAGCTAATTTGGGTTAAAAATAGTATGTTGTATCAGCTAATTACAGTGTGTGGGTTAGGGGTGCTGCTTCTTGAGTATCATCTCAACGAGCAAGGTACTCAGATAGCTCCCATTAACCTTTACTACCCTAAATCCTTTCATGCATCCTGATGAGTTCTCCCACAGTCTGCGAACTGTTCCCATATGTTACCTCTCATTTGGCATGTGAATTATATTATGACTTGGATTATCATTTTAAGGCTAGTCAGAGTTCATGAACCCTCATGCCAGTATCATAGCTAGTAGTGGAGCTCATCAAAAGAACAAGTTTCTTTTGTTGCATAAACTGTTCCACCACCTACATCAGGGAACATACAAACTGGGATTGGTGCTGGCAGGAGGGGTCTGTAACAGAATCCAAATAGAGCTAATAGCCTTTAAATGTCATCTGTTATCTCCTGAAACCTGAATCATAGAAAGTAAATTTATCTCTCTCTTCCTTCCACCACTCCTTTACACTGACGCTTGGCTTTTTCTTTAGTCTTTTTTTGGGCAATCTTAGGTAATCTCTAAACTTTAGTTTGCAGTGTGTTTGCGGAGATGATATATCTGGTAATTATGATGTATGCAGTCATTCATTGCATGGTCCATTTTTAAATGGTGTTCTAAACTCTAGCAAAATAATGAAATTCAGTCTAAAGAGTTTTTCTTCCATTATTTAGGGATCCATTTCTGTGTCTACCTCTTCAGAAAAAATTGAGAGACATGCATGAAGCTTTTTCTCTTCCTTATTGGCACAGCATATCTTTCTTATTCAAGAGTTCTCAGATCCAGCCAGAGTTGAACCACCACGTGGGTGTTGCGCACATGGCTGCACTGTTTACAAACACTGTCCCAGAGTTCTCCAGGGCTGTTACGTAAGAGTTGGGAGAGTGCCGTATTTCAGGAATCAGCTGTGTTAACCGAGATTCCGAAAGTCCATATTTTGGACAGGTTTATGATTATTGATAGGCACCACTGCAAGTCATAGGATTGACCAGTCAGCATATTCTATGAGTAAATTCAGATTTAATCTCTTTTGTTTTACATTTAAGCGATATTCAGCACTGGGATTTAGAGCGAGGTCATCTGTGGAGAGCCAAAAATAGAAACTTTATTGCTTGACAAACTAGTGCTGGATAGCGCTAGCTAGACTTGTGTGTGATAGTAAGGAAGGTTCTTTTCCGCTTGCCATAAAGCTGACTAGGAACTCTGATAATATGTAACATTGGGCAATATCTCAAAACATGCTAAAACCAGTGAACATTTTTTCCCCCATGTTTTCCCCATTTATTTCCACTAGGAACTTGGGGGAAATTTTCCATTTGAATTCAAGTGACCAGTGTCACCAGAACAGGTTGGAGTCACTAATATTTAAAGTCCCAGTGCCATTATCACCACGAGAGAATTGCCATATTTTTTGTTTGTTTTAGTTGGCCCTTGGAATACAGCACACAAGGTATGAACAGCTGTGTGTTGCCATATTAAATTGCCCCTGATAGCCTAGGCAAAAAAGACAAAGTACATTTATTCTCAGCTAAAATTGTATTGACTTTCTCAGCTCTCCTTTAGAAGTTCACAGTTCCAGGACGCATTCATCTACTGTACTTTGTGCTAAGATAACAAGATATAATTACTGAAGAAGAAAACAAACAAAAAAGATTGTGTTCTTCAAAAGACTTAACATTTTTGTACTTTTTTTCCCCTTGTTTTGATTTGGGGTGTGATATATTTATCTTTCTTCCTTCAGTCCCCCTCCTGTTCTGGCTTAAATGGCTTAATAAGTGCAAACTCAGCAGGGATTGGTAACAGTTTAACTCTTTGTCCTATTCTCATCTCTCACAGCAAAGGTCAAAAGCAATGAGATTCACAGCTGCACTTGAAACAGAATAAATATAGACTGATAGGGACACCACTTACTATATTCCCTCCTCTCCATTCCTGCATTACTTACTAAAACAGATAAACCACATGGTCAGGTCCAGAAGAAACTTTCCATGAAGCTTTTAGTAGCTGTAATAGCTAACTTTGCATTAAGAGGAAATGAAAGACTTGTGACTTCTGTTTGCTGGCCATATCTAGCTTCTTGCAACTTCTACTGATAAACAGAAATAATTGTAGGAGCCACTTCCTCAAATGCCTGAAACGTGGTCTTAATTTCAGTAGTGTAAAGCCAGCAAAATACTACAGATGTGATGTCCATGTTATCTGTTTTTAAGGTCAACTCAGAAACTGGCAGTGAGCCCTTTCAATACCAGGTTGGATATTTTTTAAAAAAAAAACTCCTAGTAGGTCCCCCACAGTACAAATTTCAGCAACTTTTTTTTTTTTAGCAGAAATAAATCATTTAAAGAAACATTGCTAGATATTTTATTATTTTCATAATAAAAATGGGAAGTGTCGACACAAATACATATATAATGTATATAATAGATATGAACAAGCAAAAGATTTGCTTTGCCTTTCAAATACCCTGTCACTCTGCTTTGCACGGCTGCACCAGAGTATGCGAAAGAGAGAGTAAGTTGGCGTAGTTTCATTAATGTTGGCACCAGGGTTTACTGCTCAAGTCAGAGTTCCAGGTCATTCTGATGTCTTGCCACGTGGTTGCATGCACATGATTGTAGTGTTTACAAACATAATCCCAGAATGCCAATGGGTAGTTATGAAATAGCTAGCGAGTACCGTATCGTGAGCTTTGACCTGGATTGTGAATGTTTGTAGAGAATAATAAGCCAGTTGTACGAAACGCAAACTTGGAGAGTATGTTAGACAGTAAAGGAGATAATTTTGTTACTAGCTTGTTTTGAAATATTATTGCCATCAGATGAGAATTTTTCTATCATTGACTTAAAATAGCAGCTATTAACTAGCAAGAGTGAGTAAGTGTTTTAACAACTCGCTAGGATAAAAGCGATGATGTTCTTCAGCAGTGTAACTGTGGTTCTTCAGTGAGCTGACTCAGAAAATATGTATTTAAAGGGACAAAGAAATACTAAGTTATGACTACAGTTTCATTGGGTAAGAGAAATTAATACTATGTGTTCTGGTAAATCCAGTGTCATGGTTCCTTTTTCATTCCTTTATTAGACTACTTCCTTGGACAATAATGAATGTTTTAACATCAGTTTGTCTACCAAAATTATTTAAAAAACATGAAATGCCTTAGTGTTCTGAAAATATCCTGTGAGACCTGCAAAATATGAATACTAGTCAGGGAGTGTCAGTTGTCTTTGCCAAAAGCCTTAGAAGTGTATTGCATTGTTGACCGGCATCACAAGCAAATCAGAAATTAGATGTAATCTCCCAAATGCCCATATTCTGTTTCAAATAAATATTTGGTTGTGTTTAACATAATGTCTAGAATGTTTAATGTGCCCGGATGCTGATATTTTTCAATGTGTTGTCTTTTAACCTTAGAACTTAAAAAAGGACTTAAGTTACAATCCTCAGTGGATATAGTACAAGATTCCCACTGCCACCCTTGCAGTATACCTTTCTGCTTCTGGAAGAACTGCCAGTAAGCATGAGGGGAGTTCATTTTCTGCATCTTTCCCATCCGTATTTGTTTCTGGCCATTTTTGCTAATCTCTGTGCCAGCCATTATGACTTTTTATGTTGATATTTGCTCACTCAGATCTATTCACTAATTCATTTCTTAGAGCCACCAGATAGCTGTAACCACAGCAGAACATGAAATGCTTTGTCACCAAAGGCTTCATCCAACACTAGTCTTCCAAAGTAGCTAATTTTTAATATTGTATTCAACATACAATACATAGACTGGTTACTCATACCTTTTCACTGATGATGTTTGTTAGCATTCCTCAAATTGAAAGTGTTCACTAAACTGGAAATAGCAGACCAAGAAATACAAGTAGCCTTCTTAAAAGCAGTGTAATTGACCATGGATACCTCCTTTCTTTTTATTCAAAGATTTTTTTTATGGGCACCTCATAACATTGTTGCAAGTGGATCAAATCACAATGCACTTCATTGGGAATCACTACAGTGATAGGCAAACATGGTGAGAGCTCTGAAACCTCTCTAAAATGCACATAGCTTTTCTCACCAGGCATTTTCTTGTGAAGAGGAGTAATGGATCCTTTCTACAGAAAAGCTGAAAGAATTTATAAAGTGTTCTGAAGTTTAAAGACTTGCTCGACTTGTAGGAAATCTGCATCTGTGTGCACATGGGCATACGTGGACTTGCAAACTTAATTGTAAGGTCTGCATAGGCACAGGTAAAGTAAAAACTATGTAGAGTGTAAACTGCAGAACACAACTTTTAATCTTTTTTTTAAAAAAAACAGATTTGAGGAAAATTTTCCATTGACATTTTTTCTCCTAGAAATTATTGTGAAAAAACTTCTTGCAGTTGCCCCATGAAGAAAGTATAATCAAAGAGCTGTTATTGTGGGTAACAATTAGCTACTTTATTGAATGCATAAGAGGTGAGGTGGGAAGTAAGGGGAAGAGTAATAAGAGATTAGTATTGCATGTTCAAAAGCAAATACTGCTATTGTGTCAGTTTAGATGAATATCTCAAAATAAATACAGACTCTATCCAAGTGTTTCCCATCTAGATAGAAAGGTAAAGGAAATCTTGTTTAACAAGTTCAGCAAAGCCACACCTAAAGTCCAATTATGTTCTCTGATACTTTGGCACAATTCCCATTGGCAAGTTTCACTCCAGCATCTGAGAGAAGATTTGGGGCCCAGCTCTAATTTCTGTTGCACTCAGAAAACATGCACAATCAAAGTTGCAAAAGAATCTGATATGGAGAAACAGCTAACATGTTGGTGAGTCATATCCAGAAAGATATGGACATATTCCCTTTGCAGTATGTCAGAACGTAAGATACCACTGACCAAAGGGAAATCAGCCACTTGCCAAAAAAAAAAAAAAAAAAACTTGCAGGAAGATGAAGACCATGCAAGAAAGTATGCTATTTACTTTATGGAGCTTCTACTAAATTCTCCTGTTGAGTTTGATGCTTCACAAAAGGAAGATGCTTTCTGTTTGTCTCCTGGAGAAGCCCTTCCTGCTCATATTGGTCTTCTGTCATCTCTGCCTATTTCCTTAGCAGAATTTGGCTTTGTACATGTCTTCAGATACTTCTCTCAGTGTACAAACCCAAGGAGAAAAATATAGAATCTAGCCTAATTGAAAGCCTGCTAAAATATGTGGAAAGGGTCTTAGGGAATTTAGAAGGCTTTAAAATCATACTAGACAACATTTATTTTCTTTTATTAATTTTTCATAAACTAGTTTCTCTAGTTTCATAGAGAAGGATACCCTGATCCTGCCAAATCCTACAAGAACCCATATAAAAAGTATACAACGCCACTTAGTTAGAATCTTCCCTACATATATTTATATTACAATTTGGCCATGGGAAAATGGAGTTCAAAATTACATTTTTCATTTAAACAAACTTCAGGACCTGTGACCCAAGCAGCCACAGATTTGATTAGTTCATGCAGGAAAATGATGATGTTTGGTGCTCCAAACTTTGACAAGTGATAACGCAGAAGAAGCTGCGAGTATTGAGTGAGGTGGCAATATCTGTTTATGAGACACAGCATTTGAATTAAATTCTTCTGAAGTTTTTTGTTTTAAAGCTTAAAGTGACCATGCTGAGTTCTGAATTAATTGTAAACTGCTCTGCCTGACTAAAGTAGATTGACTTTCTTGGAGCAAGGATTGTGTACTTAGGTCTGTATGTAGCTGAGCATACTTGGTACTTCATCCATAATACAAAAACACTTCTCAAGAAAAAAGTGTAGACAATATTAAAGACAGCTTAATGAAGGCATCTGTTAAATGTCTGAGCACAGTGGAAAAAAACCATAACCCTTCCTCAAAAAGCAGACATGAGACTGAAATAACTGGAATTTAGAATACAATGCAGAATTCGATATCAATCCATTGAGCTGTCTTTGTATTGTTGACCTCTGCTAATGGAATTAGAACACAAAACACCTAAAGGAGATTTACCTTAACTCAAATAGCAGATGCCTATCCTTCTGAAATCGGAGGATCTGAATTCTGTCCCTCATATTGCCCTGCATTCCGAGTGATCATCAGGAAGTCTGAAAAGGCTGTGTACCTTAGATACAGTACCTTAGATACTGGACTTGGATTTTGTGTTGCACAATCTCTCTCTTGCTTTCAAAAAAACTCCCAAAACAAACCACCCAAACACAACAAAATAGAAGTAAATGATAATGTATGCCATCTCTGTAAGAGTACATCTACTATGCTAGAGCTATATATGGTAGGTCAGGAGCCTGCATTTACTCATTCCCATAATGCAAAATGAAGGGGAAAAGGGCATCTGATGAAATTAAAAGGCAACAAATTTCAAATGTTAAAAAGAAATATATACAAACTAGTGTAATTAATCGAATAATCTAGCTGTCACAGAATATTGCTGACACAAGTTGCCAAATAAGATTTTTCTTTTAATCCAGTAGACAGATTATGTAAATAAGAACAGCATCTGTAGTTAATTTCATTTGGATAAAATTTACAGTAGCCTTCAGTTCGCATGCTCTGGGATATAATCTGGTCACTGAATACTTTATTTCTGATTACTGTAGTACTCTGTTCGTTGCACACATTACTCAAGCTTTATCCCTTACTCTGAAGCATCCCTCAACTACCTGGTGGTTGACCAAAATGTAAATGGACAGTTGTTATTTTTCAGAATGAATTAACTTTTATAACTAGTTTTGTCTCACCACTGAAAAGCTCTTCACTTCAGTGTGCAGGAGGCTACTGCTTTCAATGCATTGTAGAGAAAACCAATTATTGAATTGAATAACTGAATTCAGTTTATTCAGCTGAATAAATGGGTGACCACCTCACCCTCAAAACTCTTTTCATTTGGTTTGGGAGTGCCTAAAAATTATACTTCAGCATTAGAGACAGGGATATGGTCATCTAAACACCTATTTCTAAATGAGTAGAACAAACTAACATTATCTAACATTTAAAGCTAACATAGCTTATTTATTCAAGGGAAAGGGAAAAAAGCTCTCTCCTGTAGCCCTTTGTTTCTAGTTTTAATATTTAATGAACATGTGATATTGTTTTAAAGCTAGTCCTGATGGTCTTGTGAAGTTAATATTTAAAGCAGATGGCTGCAGTGCTTTAATAAGATGGTTACTATAGAAACACAGCACTGTGAAAGCAGTAGTTTCTGCAATGCATGGTTTCCTCACCAAACAATTTAAATGCTCTTGATCTACATTTACTGAGCACACACAGAGGACAAAACCAGAAGGGAACAGAAAGGTAGTATGACCAAATCAAATGTTTATTTAAACTGGGACCCACTTATGCTGAACTGGCTGGTTAGCATTTTTGTGGTTCGTTGAGGAGTGGCTTGAAATGACAGCAAATCTGAAGGGATGGTGTGGAGTGGGGGGAAGGGTTTGTTTTTGGGGTGCTTTGTTGTCATTGTTCCAGTCTCTTTCTTATTAAGATAGTCTTAAGCTGTCCATGCCTAGTCTGGATTTTTCAAAAAAAGCACATAATAGAACTTAAGCAAAGATATTACAGCACCCATTAACTTTTAGCATGCATGTTTGTATCAGTACAGAATGTATATATGTTTGCATCTGTATATAGCTTTCAAACTGTAATGCCAAATATTTTTGTTTTTTGTATGCCTGCATATCTAAGAACCTTCCCTATCATGAGAGACTGCAGTTAGTGTTTTCAGAGTTTTTGCAGCCTGTTGTGTACAGTGAAGCACAGACTGTACTCTCTCTTCAAGATTTTGGTGTTGGTATTCCTACTTCTCTTTAATATAGAAAAAAGTAATGTTAGAAATCAGCTATATTTGTGAAGAACTATACTAGCACACCAATAATGGTGCTTTCTCCCATTTTTGGTAATGTTTTATGCAGACTGGTTTGACTTCTGTGTAGAAAACAAAAAAACCCCCAGTAGCTGAGATGTGCAAGTGTTGCTTTAAATTACAAAACTGAAGAGGGATACAGATTAGCTTCTTATCAGTTTATTAATGATAGAAACAAAGTATTTTGGTGGGGAGGATGCTACTCTTGTGCACAGCTACACAGAAAAGGTATGACTGCATCTGGACTGCATCCAACTGCTCTGGCTCTTTACTGAATTGAAAACTGTTTGCTGTCTCACTAAAGTTGTAGCGTGGGAATTAAGGTTTGTAAGATTGCTGAAATGGTGAAGAAAGGAGAAACAGAAGTTGGGAGTCCATTGGAACTATTATAAATTATTCTAGTTTCAGGATTCCTCTAAAACTACATCCATCTGACTTAAAAAGTTCAAGCAGCAACAAGTATAAGAAATAGACATCCTTTCTTAAAATCTGGACATGTTTCTGAAACCTGTAACTGTAACAGGGTAAGTAATAAATCCTGACCTGGACTCAACCAGACTGGTGACCAGATCAGCAAACTTTTTGTTCCACCTCTTGTGAGGGTTGAACCAGTTGTCCTCTTCCATCTTTCCTTTCCATGTTCCACTTCCCACCATATAACACACTCTTTGCTTCCCATATGGAGTTCAGTGTCTTTTTAGAAAGTTGGGCAGGCTATTATTTAAAAGGAAACTGAGTGATATCTGACTGACTTCAAATTCAGTCTTGTTTCATGAGTTATTATTCCTGTATCACCATATTTGATTCATTTGTAACCTAAACTTTAAGAGGAAAAAACATAATCCAAATTCTCTCTCTCTCTCTCACATGGCTCCAAATGCCGCCTTTTTTCCTTTGTAATCATTGTATTCCACAAAATGTCTTTTTGGCTACATTCTTGCTTTTAATTGCTTTCTATGCTAATTTTTATATATGCAGTTCTGAAAGTGCTTGATTTTACTGTCTAGTTACGCTGAATTTCAGACCTTAACTTCTAACTTTTTTTTTTTTTAATATTCCTCATCAGTGCAGTAAGAATCCTTGTGCGATACAGTAGGCAATGTATTGTATAGCTTTTCCAGATGAAGTTTTAAAAATGCCATATAAAATAATGTTATTCCTATTCCCATTTTATATTCTATACCTCTGTAAAACTACCAATTTGCTTCTCTTTAATTTATTTATCCTATAGCCATACAGCTGATATTATGAAATCATCACTGAAACAAACTTCAAATCCTTATCCTGCTGATTGCAGCGGTCAGTTGTCCAGTATAACATGCACATTCTGTGGACTAGTTAACTTGCCATGAGACTGGGATCACTGCAAAAAAAAAAAAAAAAAAAAGTAGCACTGGGTCTCTATTTTCATAACACGAATATTTTTATCCATGACTGATAGGATGAAGGAACTTTTCCCAGCTGTGCTCCCCATAGATGGTGAGGCTATTTTAGGTAATTACATGTCAACTCTCAAGAAAGAAAGTTTCAGAAAGGGCAAAGCTCAACAGAAGAAATCTGTTCCTGGTATCCCAACATGTGTAGCAAGGGATGGTGAGGTCTCTGGTATAAGGCACTGCATTGTATTAGAAGCTCTGTCCCAGAACCTCTTTGTGACCTTGGGCAGGTTGCTTGATCTCTCCATGCTTTTTTTCCTGTCCTTTGCCTGTCTTGTCTGCTTAGAATTGTAGTTCCTCCCTTGAAGGAGTTCTCTCATTTCCTGCATTAATTAGGAGCCTGCTTGTGAGCCTGTATGCATGCTACTGATCAACTAGTCTCACAAAAAGTTCCATTGACTACAGTCAGATCACGTGCGCTTATAACTGTCCAGTGCTATCACAGGCTCTCTTTGGGAGAAACACTGGCTTCTCAGATAGCAGTACCAGAGAATCAAAACATCATTATACATTTTTACGATTTCTAATGCATTAGGCACCAACTGAAATAGGGCCTCATAAGTACTACTGTAATAAACATAAAAAATAGTAGTTCTGTTAATATTTGTATTACAGATGGCATCTAGGAGGCTTAAACAGAATCAGGCATTATGCAATTTAGTAAAAAAAGACAGTCCCTGCTCCAGCAAGTTTAAAACACTGATTTTGTGGGAAGAGACGACAGGTAGAGAAAACAACAAGATGACGAGAGAATGAGGGAACAAGAAGCAAGGTTGGCATGGTAAGAAGTCCTCACACATTGCCACCTTTTCTTTATATTACAGATTGCTGGTTATGTTACTGTGAATGATAGAGTGACCATACAGTGATCATAACTGGCAAATGTTGACTTTTAGATGATATTGCATTGCTGTCTGAGACACCAAAATTCTTCCTGAAGGGCTACAGTATTAATGCCTCACAGTGAGGCAGTTATGAGGTGTTCCCATCGTACCCAGTGGAATTATTTGTGGGATTATGTGATCACCAGTGTGAGTAAGGGGCTTAAAACCTGGTTTCTAGTTACTATGGGAAATGACTGTGGTATTTCCAGTACCTTTGTGGGTGAAATGGAAAATAGCTGCACAACAGATACTGATTAAATGGCGACCCCCTAACTCAGGAACCTGGTGGAACAAATGCTCTTTGCCTCCAGTATTTCCTGGCAATTCTGACAAACCGTATATGAAGACTTCTCCAAACAGATCCCTTGAAAGCTGAGGAATTTATGAATGGCTTTAATGAGGCCAAGTTGCAGATGGAAATGCTTCCATTTGAGAGATCCCTTTAGCGCACCTCATTGAAATAAAGCAGGAAGAGTAACCCTTCTCCCTCCTCTTTTTTAAGTATGCCAGTGAATACTGCATAAGGTGCGATGGTGGGGGGGGGTGTGCGTGCATGCATGCATGCATACAGAATTTTTAGGGTAACATTTTACTAAACTAGAAGGTAGCATCTAGAATTATTATTGATGGATACAGTAAAATAGAAGAAGCAACTGCTGTGTACCAGATATATCCAACATGGATTCAATACAAGTGGAATTATAGTTTCGTAGTTTTTAGGATCGGAAGGGACCTGAGCAGATCATCAAGTCCAACCCCCTGCCATGGCAGGAAAGAGTACTGGGGTCAAACGACCCCAGCAGGGTGTTCATCTAGCCTCCTCTTAAAGACCCCCAGGGTAGGAGCCAGCACCACTTCTCTTGGAAGTTGGTTCCAGATCTTAGCCGCCCTGACTGTGAAGTAGCACCTCCTGATATCTATCCTGAATCTACCCTCTGCCAGCTTGTGACTGTTATTCCTATTATTAACTTAATACAAAAAATAGTTCTCAGCATACCAGTCAATGTAAGTATGGCTAATGGATTAACCACAAAACTGCCATGATACTGTTACTGGTATTCTATGACAATAAGTGATATAACACAGGGGTTGGTAGCAGGCTACAGCCCACAGGCTGGATCCTGGCCCATAAAGAGACTGGATTCAGCCTGTGGCAGTTCAGGGAATCAGCAGCATGCTCAGACCAGAGCAGCAGAGCATGCATTTCCAGGGTCCTATTCCTTGCCTTTTTTCTGTACGTCCTCTGCAGCAAGTGCTGATAGATGGGGCATGCAGAGATACGTAGCCTGCAGCAGGGGTGTGCAGCAACAGCAGCCCATGACAGCAAAAAGTTGCAACCCCCTGGTATAAATCCAGTATAGTTTCTGATACAGATTAACACAGGGTAAAGTATTAATCTTTGCTTGGAAGCCTAGCATAAACCTTATCCACTGGTGAAGTCCAGTTAACTGGTGCTTCATTTTGTTTCAGTTCTTTATGGACTATGATTCAGCTTTTTTGCACGGTTTCTGTGTGAAAGTAAACCGTATTCTTAAAATAGATTTTGGAATAGGGAGTAGTCTCATTGAAAGTGCATAGTTGCACATTAAAAGCTAATTGGACTACTTATAAGAGCAAGGCAGGCAGGATTTAGCCTTGTCTGTAGGGTTGCAGAAACTGACTACCATGTCTGCAAATATGAATTGTCATATTGTGTGCAATACTTGATATGTTTGCTAAAATTGTTAGCTACTTGGTGTGCTATTTGCATGATCTTGCAAATACAGAAAAATATTTTTGTGAGGGGAATGGTATCACAGAAGTTACAAAGCTCTTTTTTCCAGGATAGAAACAAAGACTTGAAGGGATAGTTGAGAATTCATGGCATCATAGGAAGACCATGTAGCTGTACCTTGATTCATCCTAGACACGTTTGAGAATGTATCTTCTCTGAGCAATGCTTGAAATTATAGCTTGACGTATTCGCACACTCCTTCTCATATGTGATATATTTTTTTAAATTTTATAACATCAGACTTATTTAACCACATGAAAGACTTAAAAATAATCCTGAAGACTCAAAGAGACAAAAAGCTGGAGCATTTAGAGCTTGAACCTAAACCCACTGAAGTGAATGGAAAAACTCCTTGGATGAAGAATCAGTTCAGCAGATATATGCCTCACTTTAAGCATATGAACAGTCCTGATGATTTTAGTTACACTACTCACATTTTTAAAGTTGGGCACATGTTTAAGTGCCAGACTGAACTGGGGCCTTATAAGGAAAGTCAACCTGCCAGCCATGTTACTGTATGGATGAGCTTCTGAGGATATGTATTTTGGCAGATGGACTGATTTTGATCCTTTTTTTTAATGCTCCCCTTATTTTGCTCCTGTTTTGTTTTAGCAGTGTGAGCTACTGTACTATATATTTCGCAATAATATTAGCATTTATCTGACAGCTGAAAGCCTAGCTGTTTCCGTATAGCTTTTGTGAGCCAAACTTTAAAAGCTTCTTCATCTCCTTCCCTTCCCAAATCCCTTCAGGGAACAAGCAATATGAACAAGAATACTTGCAGTTCTCCTACGAATACAAATCTTGTCCTGAATGGAAAGTTGGCTTATTCATGTCAATTTTTTGTTATAAAGATTAAATGTTCACCTATGTTTAACCTTCAGAAGGAATTAAAAAATATATAATAATCACTTGCTATGCACCTTTAAGTAAAGAGGGAACTAGCAGAATGAACCTTTTAAAGGAAAATTAGAGAAACTTGCCTGAATAGGGCTATAGGAAAGGGAGAGGAAGCTTTCTTTTTGCTGAAGATAAATTTGCTGCTGTTGTGCACAGCACATGGGGGAGGGACTTGTTCCATTGCTGTGTTTTTAATTTTCCTCTTCACTCAGTGCATTGATTGTAGTAATGGAACACCTCCAGTCCTGACTTAGCCTCCAACAGAAGTTACAGTAATTAACTACCTCTTGAAATGGTGCCCTGCCATCATAACCCCTCTGCTCTTTTTTAAATTGGATTTTAGAATGCTCAGTAAATTATTGTACAACATTTTGAAAGAAAAAAATGGAAGGGAAAGGTACAGACTTAATTATAGGCTTTAATATGCAGATGCACAACTATTCAGAAATGTACAGAAAATAAAAACCTGTTGCTGACAGCCTATGACCATTTTGTGCTCATGTGATGTCCTATTAGTCTTGACTAACTCTGGAATCAGTGAAATCAGAATCATGCTCACCATCTTTACACATTGTACAATGCACCTTTATAAATATGGTGAAACCCCTTATGTCAACTACAGTCTACCCACTGTGGTAGGGTACAGACTAAAATTAATCTAGGTTACCCTCATGTAGCTGGGGATTTTTAGAGCATGCTTGATAGAAATGTGTTTTTTCAGGGTATCCTTCATTTACATGTATAAAAGAAGAGTGAATATTAGAAATGGGAATCCCTTCCACCCATGATTTACATACAAATAGACAGCCAATATACATGTTTGTTTCTGCTGTGGCGTAGGTACTGACCAAATGATACCTTTCTCCATAGGAGGGAGTAGTTCAGTCTGACACTAACTCATTCATGATCATCATCTCGGTAGAAATGGACACGGGTGTCAGACCACAAAACTGTATGCGGTTGTAGTGTGTGTGGTGTTGGGAACAAAGCTAGTATCCCCAAAGGTGTTTCTTTTAAGATTTTAAAGCACTTTATCTAGTAATCCAAGTAGACCAACTGTGGAAGGATATAGGAATTGTGATAAGCCCTTCCTGATTTGCGTATGGTGTGGAAGGTGTTAAAATAAGGGCATTTCCTTCGTCAGGAAATGGGTGCTTATACTAGAAAGTTATTTTTAGCCACAGTACTCTCTAAGAGTTGATAAATGCAGCTTCTGACCTGCCTGCTGATAACAAGTTTACCTCATTTGCAGTTCTAGTGCTGACGTGCACTCCCCTCTGTCCTTGCTTGAACCTGCCGGGCACAATCTTTTACTGTCCTCATGGTGTTGTTTGAAGAATTAAACAGCGGCAAGGATGTTTTTATGTATTGTAACCTACTAAAAAAACAAACCAAAAAACTGAGCACCCAGTGCTTTGTCACTAACAAAGGCAAGGAGGGGTCAGATCTTAATATATAATTGCTTAACTTGGAATAAAATCATAGACAACCATGAGTTGCTCCACACTGCTTAGTGATATAAGAAGAGTTCAGATTCTGGTGGAATTTTGCAGCAACAGTGGGCTAGATTTCAACTGAAATAAAGCAGTATAGCTCTGTGAAAATCATTTGAGGTCTTTATTCATACCAGCTGAAGATCTATACCAGTGTTACTCATTTCCAACCAAAATTACAAGAAATTTTGGGCTAACGCAAACAGGATATTTACTGCGAGCAATCTCTGTCGTCTTAGAAAGCTAGATATAAGCAGCACATGACTATCAATTAGTGCTAGGTTGGGTGTTTTTCCCTCCCCCCCTCAGTTATTTTAATCACTGCCAGGACAGCTCTTCATCCATCTGGATGGTCAGACAAATAGCTCTCTTTAGAGGCAGTACAATTGCTTCTCTCTGAGTTAGTTAGCATTATGTAGGCACTGTATAAAATTGATTGGTTGGATTTTTCTGTCGCGAATTTATGCATCATCTCTGCCATGCTCAGCATCTGTTGGCGGTAGGCCCAAATCTGTAATCCTGAGTCAACTCTTGACAAGGTTTGTCACTCAGCTGACAGTGCAGTGACCTTATACAGTGGCATAGATTCAATTCCATTGGGGTAGGAGGGGTTTACATTTGCTTATTTTGAATGGGAAAGTCACATATAAATGCTCCATACCTCAGCCTATTTGGTTAGGAAACTTTTTGTTCTTTATTACAGCCATTTGTAGCATAGCTGTCGTCATAGCATCTGGTCACGCTATACTAAGTTTATAATGAATAATCATGTGTAGGAAGCCAATACTTCACAGTTTTCTTAAGTGTAACAGCCTTAAAGGGTGGAGATGAGAAGTCCGTTACTTTTTTAATATAGTTTCCTTTCTTGACAGTAAACTTGGTTTCACCTTCTACTTGCTCTGCTTGTTTCCCACAGGCTGCAAAGCACCACTGCTTTATTTCAAAACTTGCCTACAGAGGCTTTTGCCTCTGCTGTATCCATAACCTCTTTCTTTCAAATCTAACCTTCCTAGTTTCGCATTCTCATTCATCCATTCTTGCTCCCTTTCAGATCCCTTCGTTTGATCTTTCCTCTTTTTCTATGCCCAAAGAAGGCCTTGCATCTGATTTCTCTAATCTAATTAAACTGTGCATTTATATCTGGAATTGTCCAAGTCCCTCCCTGCTTAATTCTTTACAGTCTGCTTGCTCCTTAGCACAGCACGCATTTTGTGCTACAAGTATCTGTTCAGTTGTTTCCCATTGCATCCTTCCAACTCTTCAGGTCATATTGCCAAACTCTGCAACCACCCACAATGTCCTGTCCCCCTCCTGCCTCCTCCCCCCCCCAAGCTAAATTTAAAAATTATGATGGGACTTGCTCTCACATACTCCCAGCTTCATTTCCCCTTTGGCTCTGGCCACCTCAAGTCTCGTTCTATAGCTTTTTAAATGGTTCCCTGGGATGCCTTCTTATCAGTCAGAAAATTCTTACTAAAACATTTCTGTGCAAATGAAACCACATCCACCCAGAGTGTATTTCTAAAATGCACCAACCACTCCATGCCTGCATTATTCCTTTCAGTACTGCTGCTGTTACAGAACCAAATAATTTTCATAAAACATTAAAGATGCCAAGTTTCTCTCCTTACATCTGAACAACTCAATGCATTATTCCAGACTCTACACAAAACAGCTTCCTTGTCTCCAATTTTTTTTTGACTCGTCAGTAAGTAACAAAGGATAAGACCTTCCTGGTTTAAAAAGCCTGACTTATTTTGATGCGTCTTTTCTGACTCCCACGCCTCTCACCTCAGACCCACCACCACGATTGGACCGGAAAACTAGGGCCTTACTTTGCCATGCTATTATTATAACATTTGCAGAAATGATGGTGAAATTACACTGCAGAAAATTTTCCACAAAGGAAGTCCTGACAGCTTTAATCCACCTCTGCCTCTCAAAGTCAAGGGGTCTTGGGAAGGAAGTACCTACTGGATTTGCATTTAGTTATGATCTTCTGTGTACTACTCTTTTCTTCCACTCCCTTAACCCTTCCCCCATAAAAGTGTTCTCTGGTCTCTTCCTCTCTCACTTGAGATGATGTCTGTAAATTTGTTTTCTATTCTTGGCATGTACAATATCTTCTTTACCATTTAATTCCAGTACTGTATTCTAATAGTTCATCATTCATAGCATTACCACTGACACATGCTTGTTTTAACTGGAAAACTGGTTTTAAGAGCGTGAATTGGTGGCTGATTTATTGAACGTTATCAGTTTTATGTTTTAACTCATCTGGCATTTCTGAAAACAACAGGTGAAAAATCACATACAGTGTAGCTCCTGTGCATCCAGTGTTCATAAGGATGTTCATAAGGATTTCTGGCACTCAGACTGCTTGTGCTATTTGTTAGATTGCATTGGCTTTGAGAGAGATATTGTGTCTCTTGGTTCAGTGATTCAGAAGCTAAGATATTCTCTAAGCCATCCTTAATGCAATAAAATTGTAGCAGCTCTGAACCAATGAATACAGTGTACTGGTTTATTGATCCTTCAGTCCTTTAAATGGACCTCGATATAAACATATCACGCTGGTTCCATTCTGTTGAGAAGCTATTTTTTTTTTTATAACAACCTACTAATTGCAGAATTACCTGGACAAGGGAATAGAGTTGCCACCTAGAAAGAGCCTGACAAAGTATTTGCTCAGAGGGAACTACAAGAATAATTGGGAAATTGAGGAAGTCTCAAAATTACTTATCTGTAGAGCATACACCAGCGTAAAAGGCAATAGAATTTCCTCTTGGATAAATCATAGTGATTAAAACTGCTAAACTAAAAACATCAGTCATTCATGACAATCCAAGAAATTATCTTGGCTTTAAACATACAATATTGTACATTAATAAAACTGTTCACACTCCTATAGCACCACCATGTATACCAAAAAAATTCTGCATTTTACACAGTTTTAAATAAACAAAAAACACAACTTAAATGCCATTCTTCCCAACCCTGGAACAGAAATGGAGTCAACTCTTGTTTGGAAATGATAGTTCTTTGGCTCATGGGAAAAGACAAGCGCTTAAAGTTACCTTCCCTTATTCAGACATGGAAGGAAGGATCATCACAAGCAGGCCTACTAACTGAAACACTTGGCCTGTCTTACAGGTCTTCTAAATTAGTCTATTTCTGGTTAGCCTGTAAGATACCGTATTGCCACTCAAGACAGTAGTGCTGCTGTCCTTTCTGTGTGACTTAGTGTTTTGACCAGACAGTCAGTGTTCCTGATGGTGTTACCAAGTAGTTGCAGGATCTTATGGAGATGAATAGGGGCTTCACCGGCAAGAGTGGATCATATCAAAATCTAAAGATGGGGAAATGCAAAAAACCCCCCCAAAAACAAGGGGATACAGAGCTAGATACAAAATGTACAATATCCAGACATTGGCTAGGCATTTGTGTTGGTATATGCCTGATTTGCGTGTGCAGTGGTGGTCATTGTGTACCTTTTTTTTTAGTTTCTGCTTAAAACCCATTGACTTTAATGGGAGTTAGACAGCTAACCTCTTTAGGAATTTATGTAAATCCCACTAAATGCCTGCTTGCATTTAAACACCTTTGCAAATCTGGCCCTAAGTTTCTAGCTCAAATCTTCACCATTGCAGTAGGCTTATAATGGGTATCATTCTTGAGTGTTAGAAAAGAAAAATCCATGTTGAGCCTAGGGGTAAGCTATGACACAATGCTGCTTTCCTATTGCAACTACAAGTCCAGCCCATAACCTGAAGTAAAGGCTGCTACCCCCCTCAGTGGCCTGTATGTAGGAGTTCTTGCATGTGTGCATCCAGTGGTTCCTTCTTTGGCTTATTGTTTGGTGAGTTGCTGGGATGAGAAGCTACTTAGCGTGAGAGTCTGCAGAAGCCTCCTCCCCTAGTAAAGTAAGTCTTGTCCTCTCTCACTTTTCAGATTGAGCATATTTATGATCTTGCACACTATGTAAGCTATCCTTATTAAACACTTTCTGTTATAGGGCTACAGAGCAGGCACAAAGTCTGATCACACAACAGTTTTATATCAGTGGTTCCATATTTTACACCAGAGCAAAAAAAATCAGTTCTGGAGCTCTTACTGCATAGGACAAATATGTACACACTCCTGTGTAAATATATAGATAAAAGAAAGATATATAGGTAAAAAGATTGAAGAACCTTTTTATTGCTCCCATGATCTCAGATTAATGAGGATATTATATCTGCAGCCATCTCAGTGTTGCTTGCTTCTGTGTTTGGTTTTCCCCATTACACAGTCTGATTCTTTTTTTTGAATTTAAAGTGTTCCCACATTCCTTCCATGTTTCTGTGGTTGCAACATGATTATCTTTGATGTAATTAAGAAGTCTACCCATTTGGCAGAGCAGTGTCCTTTGAGAAGCATCACAGCATGCTTTCCACTCGGCTTGTATAGTGCATTCTGATTCCTAAGCCATGATTTGAGGGCACAGACTCTCGAGTTGAACCAAGGAATTCAGAGAATCTACCCAAACAGTACTCGGGCTTGCTTGGCAGCTCTAATGTGACTCTCAAAGTCACTTTCTTTTACCACTGAATGAGAGAGCGTGCTCATATAGTGCAGCAGAACAGTGACCAGGCTTTAAGCTACACCCTTCTCCTTCTGTTAAAGCCTCTTGTCTAGTATCTACCAATCTGCACCACCACCCTCTTGGCTGGCTTCTTGTTACAGTTTTAAAAGGGCCATTACGCCCTTTAAAAGACTGCAGCTGGGATAAACCTACTACTTCTTTCAGATGAAACACTCATGTGTTTCCTTCTTAATCCCTGTTCCATTTTATTCACAAAATAAACCAAAGGGAGGAAAAAACTCTGTATTCAGCAGTCGTAATTTTCCTAAGGAAGGGAAGAAGGGCTGAAAGAGGTTTTGTTGGGGGTTTTTTTTCAATATTACATACTGTTTGGGTCATTTTGTGAACATTTGTGCAAAGACGGTCTCTGCTGCCAAAGCAGCATTCTCAATTAACATTTCCCTGTGGGCAGACCTAGGTCAGTCTGGATCTCTGGTTGCCAGGGTTGTTCCCCACCCTCCTTGGTAGGAGGGGATATGTACAGTGAGTGTATCCAACGGCGGGCAGCAGTGTGCCATTCAATAAACTCTGGCATGGCCTCTTTAGGACTGGAATGGGATTGTGTTGTAACCTGTGGACCAGCAAGTTGAGAGCACTCTGCACTGAGCGAGAAGCTTCTTTTAGTGCTGCATTACTGAAGCAGGATGAGAGGTGGACAAATAAGAATAGGAGGAAGAAGGAAGGAGTCAAGCCAGCAGATAATGTAAATACAACCCAGCACACTCAGCAGTTTTTTGTCAGTGACTGATGCATCTTTGCAGAACCTGGTGCATCTACCAAGGCCTCCAAGGATTTCTTTCTCCCCCTGCCCTCTCAGACTATTTTTTTTGTTTGTTTCTTCTAGTAAAAACAATCTAGCTTGTAGGCTTCAAAACACAAGTTATTTTGATGTTAACAGGTTTCAGCTTTGTTCCCCACCATGCAATGATCTTTTTCATCACTGAAACTCCTGAAAGACCACAAGGTAAGTTTAAGCATGGTAACTATAAAATAAGGCAGAAATTGGGTTCTGCTGGATCGCTCTGTCTTGATCACACGTTATGGCAAAGGCTAGCACCAGTACTATCCCTTGTTCCTGGAAATTCTTTAAGTAACAGTCCAGGTAATCTGTGACAGTATTCATTTTCATTTCTCTACCCCCTCTTCTCTGATGCTGCAAAACCATTTACAAAGTAAGTAATTATTGCTTCCTAATATCCGGGGGGGGAGTTGTACACTGGTGTCCCTATTGTATAGATTAATGGATTAATTTGTTGTCTGTACTACACATATTCCTGGGTATTGACAACAGAAGTTGCATACAGTTTAATTGCTAATTTAGCAAGTTTGAACAAGCTAACCTTGTTCAGCACTGGCTCCAGTTGCCCCTGTTGCAGACACCTGTTTTCAACAAGTACTTTTCCTGGTGTAAAAAAATAAAGTAGAAACAAACTAATTGCTGTGCTGCCCACAAGGGGAAAAAAGAAATAAACTCTGAGTACCCTGGGCACTTTGAAATGCATGTAATATTTAGATAGTAATAAATAAAAAATGTATGCAAAATAACTTCTGGTGCAACTATAATATCTGCAGAATTAGTCGAGATTTGAATTTAAGCCCTTATTTCTAAGAAAAATGGAACAACAAAGGACTTGAACAGCTCAGTTAAATTGAAAAAAGTCTGTTGATCAAGTACTGTAAGAAGGTAACTTTGTCTGAGAAGTTGGATATATTCTGGCATATAATAATTACTAAAAATAAAATTCTTCCTATAGAAGAAGAGGAGGAGAGAAAGAAATGTTATTATGGAAATAAGGAAGTTTTAAGAAACAGGTTGATCAGAAAATTGAATTATATCATCTTATAAATTAATAAAACTGCAAAGCATGCTTTCAAGTAGAATGTATCTTTTAACTTGAATAAAATTTCTAGATTTTGAGGTGGTTCTTATACTTGTCTATCAAAGCATGTACATTGTATTACCTGCCCCTTTTTGCTTCATTTCTTGCTAATATTTGGAGTTAAGATCTGGATTCAAAGCAACTGGATGTTTCTTTGTTAATGAACATATAACAGGAACATACAAAACCTGAGAAGGCTTCTTAAAAATCAATATCACAAGCTTACAAATACTGTCGTTATTTATACCATCAAATTACCTAGTGAGTAAAGATCTGTATTGATTTACTAATCATCAGAGCTTTGGGGAAATGATAAAAGAATCCGTAAGCTAACAGGAAAGTTGCATGTGGCTTTGCTAGTACAAAAGCAGTAAAATGCCCTTGATTCCCTGGATTTTATTTTACGTATGAATAAGGGAGAAAACAAAACCAGTGAAACAGCAAATGTCTTCCTAAATGGCCGATACCCACAAGCAGTTCAGTCTAACCTGTTCTTTAGGAAACCAGTGCAGCAAAGCAGTCCTCTTAGGTTAGACAGCTGCTCTCACTCTGATTGTCTCTCCCACATTGACCTTGCATGGGGAATCCCTCCCCTTCTATCCTCAGATAAACTCCCATCATTCCTGGTATTGGAGAAACTGTATCATCTCACAGTCACATTGCGATTGCATCTGTCACGCTTCATTGTGAATCACCTCTGTTTTCATCGGGGAATTTCAAGTCACTGCCTGCCTAGAAGCAGAATTCATTCAGTGGAGTAGTGCCTCTTCCAGATTTGTTTAAGTAAACAACAAGAAACTTCCCTGTTTTTACCCCAATCCCTCTCTCTATTTTAGTTTGTTTAAACATAACTTTAGTTCGATGATGATAAATGTCATCTTTTTTTCCTTCTTTCTCTGAAAGCTCAAAAAGATACTCTCAATGAATGATGATGTGTATTTTTCCAATCCATTTCGTGGATTAAATCAAATCTTTGGTTCCTCCCTTCTTGCCCTCTACTTTTCTTAGACTTCTATCAGCATTAGTGTCCTTAATTTGAATACTGTGCCCTTTCTTCCTTCCTTGGGAAAATTATCTTCCAAGCCAGTTTGTTCTTTGAAGCAGATTCTCTACTCTTTGGGAAATATTCCCCCCCCCCCCAAACCAACAAAAAACTCAAAGAGAAACCATGTCAGCTATGCTCAAGATTCCTCATTCATGCAGGGTATTTTTTCACCTAAAGCAATAGAAGTCATCATTGGAACTCTAGTTACTATTATTGCTTTCAAAGCAAGGTGCCCCTATTTCTGGGATTTCTGAAATAGCCTTTAATGTTTAAACTACAAGCCTAAAAAATGTCTTTTTTCTTTTCCATTATAGTATGTTTAAAGCCTTCAAGCACTTTCCTACAGCCAAATTCCATCCTGAGAGTTGAATTGAACTAGGAGTCTGGTCTCTCTCATCCATAGAGGCAAACATTTCATATAAGTAGGCATATTTCCCTTTTACAAACGCTCCTTCATAGCAACTTTTAAAATATAAGAATATATTTTTGTTAGTCTTCCTCTGCATTTTTTCTAAAACTCCCTTTCTCAGCATCATTTATCTCTAATTATTCCCCATATGCTTAACTGACAAGTTAAACTGTCTACCCTATTTTTAAAAGCCATCCAGAAGTGGCTCACCTTCTTTCAGCTTTCCTTCTTTCTGCTCTGCAGTCACTGTTCATAATTTAACTATTTCTGAGTGCAAACTTTTTTTGCCTTCTTTTTATTTCTGTGCATCTCCCTGTCCAGGCTGGGACTTTCCAGCAAAGCAGCTCCTTATTTGTATGTACAAATTTAAGTGAAAATATATCTTTTTTTTCCCTTATGGTATATAAAGTCTTCAGCTGTTAAGTGTCTTGAAATTCAGTTTGCAACAAAGATGCCAAACAAAAAATAAAGCCACATGTGTGCTACAAGTACATATCCTGTGAACGTTTTCTGAAAGGGCATTACATTTATCTTCCTCCTCATCTTTTCTTTGGAGAGACTTTGGACCTTTCCACTGACTTAACTGGGGTTTGATTCAGGTCCTTAGATCTTAAATTGGGTAAGAACATATGATGCAATAAGATAGCAATAATTCCCAATGGGATTTTGAACATGTAGGCAGAAGCTCCATGTTGGGGTAGAGTGACTAGCTTGACTACCACATGTATTTTAAATTTCTAAGGTTCTTTTAAGTAAAAGAAAATATGAAGTCTCTAATATGTCAAATCTTGGTATTATTATTTTCTATTGAAATTTAATTATAACATAATGAAATGAATAATGAAAGACAGAACCATCTGAAAGGGTCCAAAGGCTAGCATTTACCTGTCATTTTTTGTTCATTTTTCTGAATTGGAAAAGTAAAACAAGAGTATATCAGATCTAAATAGTGTCTAAAATGTAACATTAAAGCAAAACAAAACCTAATATTTTTTTGCACAAGCATTTCCTTCCAAAGTAGTCAAATGAAAATAGTCAATGAAAGGAAAAGACTTGAATGTTTCAAATTTGTAACACTGACAACTAAAGGGATGCCACCAACTCAAAACAAAACCTCCATACTGCTGCCTGAGTGGTTTTCCTGCTATTGTAACAAAGTGACATATAAGACTAAGTCCCTGGGTGAAATCCTGGCTCTGTTCCAATGAGTGGGAGTATTTGCTGTCAAGTTCAGCGGTGGCCAGGACTTCATTATTTTGCTTTTCATTTCTGGTTCATTCATTTGGCAGTACTCTGTATATTTTCAGTTTCCCTGTTTTGTACATGATTTTCATACTGCTTGTAGACACTAACACAAGAAAGGGAAAAAATCCAATCATAAAACTGCAAATCAGTAGAAAGCCACATGGACAAAACCTGAAGCTATTTTAAATGTGCTTTGAGAAATCTAATAGATCATAAATTGACAGGCTTCATTTAAGATGTACCTGAATATGAGTTTCCATTCCTTTTACCAGGCCTATTGTAATTTTGTTTTATCTTTGCAATCCTAGACATTAATAGCCACAGTTGAGCCATTTTCTTTAATTTTGCCCCTGGAAAAATATGCAGGTCTACATGGGGCCCTAAGTATGCACATGTGTGCATATATATATGGTGTTAGTTGTATAGTGAGTTGTACATGTGTCTATGTGCAATACTAGCACAAGCTGCTACTTGCATGTTTGAATTCAGATCTTATGCATATAAATGTTGGCACATGCACAATCTGTGCACCCTAACCTTTGAGTTGTCTGACTGAAAATTTAAGTAGGGTATAATAATTTGTAACCAAGGAATAGAGGAGGTGATATGGTTCCCTGCATAATAGGTTTGGGATCTAGGTTCTGTATGACGAGCAGGGATCCTTGAAACAAACTTTTACAAGCATGAATTGTGCAGTACTTGTGCACCTAGTTTCCTCATGTAAACTGCAAAATGTTATGGAAGGAATTGAGTAAACTTGGCATGTCTTCTTGCAGACTATCAAATAACATAACCAAGTCTGCTTAAAAAAAAATATAACCCTAAAGGGTCAGATAATTAGTGAAGATTCCTGCAAAATGAGAGGTATCTGACCTTTGTATACATAGTCTTCCATTAGCCTTTGATACCAACATACATTTGTATTAATAACTGTGATATACATCCTACTTCAGGTAAAAGGTGACATCCTGGCCAGTGACAATACATGCAGTAATACACAAAGCCATTCAGTAATTCCTTCTGGCTGTAGGAAGATGGTTTTCCAGATGCAATTAGGGTCACTGTAGTGTCTTTATACAGCCTGCAATTGGTGTTTCAGGAAGGAATAGGTCAAGTTAGACTGTCTCCAAAGCTAAAGGAGTAGTTAAAACTGATACACCTTGATATTTGGTGTATAAAGAGTAAAAGCTATTGAAAATGAAATGTGTGACTGTACTTTGCTATCAAAATTATAGAGGGTTACTCTATTCAAATGTAAAAACAATTAAGTTTATATAAAAATCAAAATGCTTTTTAATTTAAGGATCAGTTTAAGAAAACTTAATTCGAAAAAATGCAGTGTTCCTCACATAAGCCTCAATTTTGAAATAAAGGGACTCGCACATTAAGGTGAAGGTTTCCTGTCAAGTACTTGTGAAATCATCATGTTAAGTGTTAACACTATGCTCCTTTTAAATCCTGGCCCAGTTTCACAGAGGGTTTCTTCCAGGGATACCTTCACTGGGAAAGCAGGCTGCAGTGACAAAACAGTTCCAGCTCTTCATTCCTGGGGTCACGAGAGGTTGGCTTGGTGCTTTAGCTAGAAAAAAGGTGAAGCCAGGGAAGTGGGGGAGTTGAGTTTTTCCAACAAAAGAACTGCTGGCAGAGATCCTATGGTGGTTGGTTGAAGTTGGTCATATTCTTGCATACATGTTGGCAGGGGAGAAGACCGAAGGAAGCAGAAGTGGAAACACTTGTAGGAGTGATTTCCCCCCCCCCCCCAAATGCAGGAAGCTTTGGCACAAGGAGGTGTCATTTTCCAGAATATTTAATTTGAGTTTTTGTTCTTCTAAAAGACTTGTGCATGCAGGACACTATTTGCTCAAGAGAGTGTTGTTTTATATCGTGGTGATATATGAAAGGGGTTGGCAAGGGAAAGAAATATTCAAACAGGTATAGCTAATGTAGAGTGATTTATTCCTGAACTGTGTACTTTTGGCGTTGCTTGTAAATGATGTAGCATAAATTTACAGTACTTTCTCAAAGTGCAATTGTTCCTGCAGACTTGGTACTTTTTTCTCCTTCAGTCTGACCTTCTGTCTTTCCCGGTTATCTGAGGTAATTTGGATGAAAGAACGAGCTACAGTGTTTGCCATAATGCAGCAGGAGCCTTCTTTTAACATCTGGAGTCCAAAACTGAGGTATGACTAGGTTCAGTTCTCAGCTCTGCAGTTCCACTGTCATCATCCCATAAGGAGCTCAGATATAAGTCTGTGTTTTATAGCACTGAAAAAGTGACATACTAGAAATCCAGTTCATTGCTGCCTTTACAGCCCACTTCAGTCTGGATGCTGAAGAATTCTCTGGCATTTCCTAGAACTGCCAGAGAAATTATATGCCACCCATTTCATAGTCTTCTAATAACTTAGGGAGTGTTGCGCTCTGGCTATTAATGGCTGTTGCAATGGTGTCAGGGCACTAGACTGCTAAGTACTGCTCACACTAAGCTGTGCCAAGCCACATTAAGACTGAACCAATCTCAGCTGCCCTTAGAATAGGGGAAGTACAAAAGTAATGGGAAAAGCACCTTTGCCACATCCTTGGGTCCTGTACCAAGCAAATCTCAGCCATGCTCAAGAGCAGGGCTGTGTAAGAAGCTTCTTTACAAAAATAGTGGGGGGGTTTCTTGAGGGAGGAAGAGGTATCAATTTGATTTTGTTCTTCTTCCTGAAGATGATTACTTGTGGACAACATCATCTAGCCTTTTAGGACCCAAAAAATGTTGTTAAATTAATTTTAAAATTTATTAACATTCTTACCAAGAGTCTGATTAGAAGATGATGATAATAATAATATTCTGTAATTTAACATAATCACTCTATATTTGACTCAGTGATATACACCATTGTAATTATGGGTTTTTGCTCTATGAGTAAAAATAGTATATTTTTAAATTGTTTGTGTTTAATTTTATTAATTGCAAACCACATAACTTATCCATTGAATTTTCCATATAGGTCATAGATATGTCAAAATAAGCAGCAATATGATAGCCTTAGCTATGAGAGAGAATGAAGGGATATCTTCTGTTTATAAAAGGTGAGTGTAGCTGCTTGTCTTTCCTTGAGGATTACTCATCTAATTGTGAGCATACTATAAGAGTATCCCCTTCAGGGGAAATCTGAAGTCCAGGCTATTTGATGATCCTCAGCAGTTTTAGCTCTGAAGGCTTATTGCCAGGATTTATCATCTTCTTATCACAATTCATTATCCTTAGTTATTTCTAGCTATTGTACTCTGCCTTGCTTAACTCCAACTACATGGAACACAATTGGCATACTTGACCCATGTCACTTTTTTCCATTAATTTACCTTGTCATTTTAAATCTCAAAACTGGTCTGCTTTCTTCTTCCCTGGTGCTTCCTGCGGCACTACATGCAATGATATTCCTTCTCATTTTCTTTGTAGTCCTATATTGCTTTTGAATTGGTGGGGTTACTATTGAACAGATCTTTTAATTTTTTGTAACTTTCCTTTTTAATCCTAACAAAGCATTTTGGAATTCATAGATTCATAGATGCTAGGGTCAGAAGGGACCTCAATAGATCATCGAGTCCGACCCCCTGCATAAGCAGGAAAGAGTGC
>NW_017728912.1:22879910-22881557 GCF_001723895.1 Crocodylus porosus | reverse complement strand
ACCTGCCCACGAGATGGTAGCTGGCACAGCAACAGTTAACTATGGTATGTCAGGCACCTGCCATTTTACTTCATGATCATGTTTTACTACGTGAACTGAAGCATTAAAGTGTAGGGCAGGATTTGATCTATGTATACTGAGAGGAATCGGTAGTTACTAAATGATTTTTAAGTGCTAGCAGTTAATCTAAGGAATATTTAAAGTTTTGTTCTAATGCATTTTTTTTAAATAAAGGCAAGCCAGAAGTCCAGTACAGGATTTTGTATTGCCCAGTTACCTTTTTAGGTTGTAAGAGAGAAGAAGAGCATAACTAAATGGAAAATATGGCTTTGTTTGCCCTGGCCATCAAGATGTTAACAATTAAAAAGTGAGAAACACAATTTATCACACTGGATCTGGCAGAAACCAAGTCCCAAAATATGAATCAGAGTGGCCGGTGCAAATTTCCATTGGCAGACTCCATATGAACACTGTGAAGATAAAGATACGGGACCAGGGCCCAGATTTTGTACCTGCAGCAACTTTGAAAACATTTAAGTGGAGGAAGGAAAGTACTTGCTTATTTCAGATTTTGCCTCTCCTTTACGTTCTCTATTCCAGTGGTCCTCAACCTTTTAGACTGCAAGCACCACTCCATAACTTTTTGGAATTCAGCTGTACCCTACTTCGAAAACTAATGATTTTATTACAGTGCTTGCTACCTCACACAGGGGCCAGGCAGGGGAAGAGGAGCAAGTACTAACATCCTCATACTCTGTGGCACCCTTAAAAGGATGTTGCAATCGCCTCCTCTCCTCACCCTCCACCGGCCCTGGTTTCTTCTGAAAAATGAGTAGTATCCTCTTTTTATTTTCTCCTTCCTAATCCAAGCAAAACTTGGTTACTTGTGTACGCATGTTGGCTGACGAAATGAATTTTCCCTTGTTTCATGAAGACCGGCACAAAGTATTTTTACCAAAAATTAGAACATACATAGAATTGAATTTATTCCTTTTAGGGTGGGATTTTTTTCCGTGTTAATCTTATCCTTTTATTCAATAGCGAGGAAATAATTTTTAAAAACTTCTAATTGGACATTTACTCCCTTAGTAAGGTCTTCCACCATAGTTTTCACATACAGTTCATTCCTGTATAAGGTACACAGCTTGTTTTTGAAAGGCAGAGTGAAGAAAAGATCTTTCCTTAAAAATACTGGTAAGCAACAGTAAGTAACTGAGTAGTAGCAGCTAGGGAGCACAGCATGCTTACTGTGCTGTTCCCTGTAAAGTACATGCACTGTCACTTCACTTCCCCGCCCCCCCCCCCAATAGAGGCGGAGCTGCAGAAACTGCTAGTACCATATTTCCTTGCTTATAACACACACCCTGATTTCCAGCATCTGATTGGTGGTGTGTATGTTGTATGTGAGAAAATATGGTAGTTCTTCATCCCAAAAGGCCATAGGACATTATTGGCTCATCTTGGTAATGGTTGTTGTACCCATGTTAAGTCTGTCACTTATGATTAATTCATGGCAAATCAAAACAAAGCAATAATGTGATCTCACTTCAGCTAAAACTTAGCCCATCTGGGCAGTGATTTTTCTCTTTGGTCCATCTGTAAAGGGCCATGCAAGCCAATAGTTTATACATTTAAGGTACATTTCCC
>NW_017728912.1:22873017-22879851 GCF_001723895.1 Crocodylus porosus | reverse complement strand
AAAAAAAAAATACCAGTGGACTCTTGGCAGTCATTGTAACTTGCAACTGTGCTGCTTCAGTGTTGTTGTTTTGTTTTTTTTACCATAACTGTATTTTTTATATTGAGAACACCAGCACAAAATACTTAGGGGTTCTACTTTGATATAAAAGCACGATTCTGTCAGGCATATGATCTCCATGCCAGAATTCAGAGCTTTCCTGTATAAGTGCAGTGTTTTCATGGAAGTAGATATCATATTTTGAACTTTGGAGATGTATGTTGGGCTGCAACTATGTAAATATTCATTAAGACCCTAACTAAAGTGTGTGCTTAAGTAACTTGCTGATTTTGGGTCTTATGTTGAGGAGCAGCTCTGGCTGATGTACCATGGTTCTAGAGAGAATTAGCTGATCATATTACCTTCCTGTTCTGTCCCCCTGTGTTTTATCATTTTTCTTTTGCAACACGTCCCTTCATTATGGCGTGTTCTCCATTTTAAGGTAAAGAACAGAGATCTACAACATAATCTTATTATGACTTTTCAAATTAGGGAATTTGATGCTGAAAGTTTCAAATACTTTATAGGAGGGGCTGACAATTCTCAATGCGTAATAACCTTACAGAATCATAGAAATCATTTAAAAAAAAAATTAGGATTGGAAGGGACTTCAGAAGGTCACTTAGTCCAACCCCCTGCTCAAAGCAGGACTATCCCCAACTGTATCATGCCAGCCAAGGCTTTTTCTACCCAGGTCTTAAAAACCTCTAAAGCTGGAGGTTCCACAACCTCTCTGGGTAACCTGTTCCAGGGTTTACTATCCTCCTAATGAGAGGTTTTTCCTAATATCTAACCTTAACTTCCCTGGCTGCAACTTGAAACCCTTACTCCTCTTTTTATATTATCTGCCACCACTGAAAACTGTCTAGCTTCATCCTCATTAGAACTAGTCTTCAGGTAGTTGAAGGCTGTTATTAAATTCCCCCTTGGTCTTCTCTTCTCCAGACTAAACAAGCTGAGTTCCTTCAGCCTCTCTCTCCTCAAAAGTCATGTGCCCCAGCCCCCTAACCACTTTCACTGTCCTGTTCTGAACTTTCTCCAGTTTGTCCACATCCTTTCTGTAGTGAGGAGCTCAAAACTGAACACAGTATTCCAGATGTAGCCTCACCAGTACCAAAAAGAGGAAAATAATCACTTCCTTCTGCTGGCAACACTCCTACTAATGCAGCCCAGTATGCTGTTAGCTTTCTTCACAAGAGCACACTGTTGGCTCATATTACTGTCCACTGTAACCCCTAGGTCCTTCTCTGCAGAGCTGCCACTTAACCCATCAGCCCCAAGCCTATACTGGTACATGGGATAGTTCCATCAAATCCATCGTAAGTGCATATCTTTGCACTTGTCCTTCTTGAACTTTATGAGATTTCTTTTGGTTCAGTCCTACAGTTTGTCTAGGTCTCTCTGAATCCTAGCCCTACCCTCTTAAATTCAGTGAGAGTGGACGGTATTCCACACAGTCTGGGAATCACCCTGTCACTTAACTATATGTGTCTGACAACAACCCTTTAAAGCACATAGTTGTACAAGTTTGGGGGATTTGTTACCATTTGTAGATTTTGTTATAGCTTTTAGACTTGTAAATTTTAACAGCAAGATTGGTCTGACTTTGTTTTTGTTTCTCTGCAAACAGCTTCATTTTATGTTAATTGTATGTGACCTAAGGTAGATCTTTCAGTCTCCCTCTCTTCTCATGTGTGTGTGGGTGCACACACGTGCACATGCGCCAATTTTAGGTGTAGCTAGCTTTCCAGAACATTTGCTTAGTCATCAGTACCTATCATGAAACTTTAAGATCATGTTGGTTTGAGGAACTGAAACATGTTTCTGATTTATTACCCATCAATTAGGTACAAACATTTGAGACCTAGATGGGGTTTTTATGGAGGGTTATTTACTGGGGTGTAGATTAGCTCTTGTTGTTAATCATGCCCCCCCTGCCCCCCCACACACCCAGTGAGATTATAACAAAATGAGATAATTAATCTGGCAGGTCTTCAGACTGTTAGCAAACCCAAAATCAAATGTCCCTATATGCATTTGACAGTAATATGCATTTGGGTATAAATGACTACATAAAACATTTAGTATCCTGATAGCTGTCTCATCTCTTCCCATTCTTTCTATTTTTACCTTTTTTTTCCAAGAAAGCAGCTATTCATTTTCCCCAAAGGCCGTATAGAAGTTGTAAGTGCAGATCGGGGATTTTTTTGTTTTTTTGTTTGGGGGTTTTTTGAGCAAAGCCAGTTGTATATCTCAGAGGTTAAAGCTTGACTGCCCTCTACCTCATTCTGCTCCTCCTTCCCCCCACACTTTGAAAAAAAATGTAAAAGCCCTCAAGATTTCTGAGGAGCAGCTTTGCTGTGGGATTGGATCTCAACAACTTTAAAGTCATGCACGCACACACACTCTCTCCCCTTCTGTGGAATTGGATCAATATATGCAAGACATTCCTTTAACTTCATATTGTAGCTCAAGAAGACCATTTTTATCAGGCTTCAGGATTAAGGCCCAGTACTACAAACACTTCTGATAGCACTTAAAACTCTGAGTAGCTCTAAGATTTGAAGGATCAGGTTCTTAAGCTGGATTTTTATATTTTTCTTTCTTAAATAATCTCCTTGCCCTTTCATGGAAGAATGAAGAGGGGTACATTAAGTTTTTAGCTATTTTTATTTTTCTTGTGACTGTAGGCCAGAGGTGGGCAAAATACGGCCCACAGGCCACATCCGGCCCACCAGGCCATTCTATATGGCCCGCGGGTCCCCTAAAAGATTTAGAAAATATCTGCTCCTGGCTGCCTGTTAAAGATGACAGGGCCCAGGGGCAGCAGGACCCAGAGGGAGCTGGCAGCAGGAGGCAGGAGCCCAGCCCTACCCTACCCCAGCCATTTCCCTGCTTCCTGCTCCCGGCTGCATGGCCCAACTGGGGAGCACAGGGCCTCACTGGTACGGGGGGCTTGCACACACGGAGACAGGGGCAAAGTGTGCGTGCCTGTGAGCACGTGTGGGCAGGGGCAGTGTGTGAGGCTGTGTGTATGTAGGCAGGGGCAGTGTGTGTGTGTGGGGGGGGGATGTAGGCAGGGGCAGTGTGTGTGGGGGTGTTCATAGGGCATGTCCCACATGCACACCCTGCCATACACGTGCACCCACCCCCCTCACATTGCCAGACATGCAGACCCTCACACCCCGCAGTCACCCTCCTTCACACAGAGCCCCCACAAACCACATACCCACCTGCACTCCACATTCACATGCTCCCTCACCCCACATACACACACACACACACGCACAGCCGCCCCACAAACCTATACCCACCCCCCCACAATATACAAGCATAAGATGTCATTTTAAACTATTGTGCAATCACCTCAGTGTACACTACACAAACATGTAAACCGGGGCAAAACTATTTTTTAATCAAATTAATGTTGTAGATGTTTGCTTTTTAGAATATAATTTGGTATTTTTCTGGTTCCAAAACCCCTTGTGGAAGAAGTACTTCTGGGGGTAAGGGAAGGGACTTCTGGTGGCAAAGGTTAGGGGGTGGGACTTCCAATCCCAAAATGTTGACCAGGGAGTGGGGCACCTGTCAAGGGGCAGGGCTACCCATGTGGCCCTTGAAAGCTTGCCAAAACTTGGTAAGCAGCCCTCCACCCAAAATAATTGCCCGGCCTTGCTATAAGCTCAAGACATTTTTCTCAAGATAAGAACTTTCATTTACACAAATCATACATTTTGTTTAAAATACAAAACCCAAACTTATGCTAAAGACTTCTATCATTGGTTCTCAACCTTGTTAAGCTCAAGGCATCCCTCAGGAAATGCCAGCTCTTAACTTTCAGTCCTTGTTTGACTGGAAAAATAGAAAATTATTCTGTTACAAGGAACCCAGAAAGACCATAATAGGTTAGAAAGTTTTTGACTCTGTGAATTCCTATTTGCAATCTCCTGGTTTATCTTGTGAATCGTGGTGTTTGTACACCTAACTGTGATAATACTGTGCAGCACCCCACAGCACCCAATGATGCCACTGCACCCTGGTTGAGATTTGCTGATTTATATATTAGAATCACAGGGCTGGAAGGTACCTCAAGGTAGTCTGTAGCCCAAATGCAGGAAAATTGATTTCAGATTCCTAATCCAAGTAGAATTGGTCTTTAAAATAGGGAGGTTTTTTAGTCCACACTTTTTTTTTTTGTGCACCAGAAGTATCTCCACATCAGGTGCAGAAAATAATGAATTAGTGAAATGGCATCTTGTGACTGGAAGAATATGAAGCAGACTTTGTGGGGGAAAAACAATAGAAGCTCTTTTAATTTTACCACTTGGTGTTAGGCTTTTTTAAACACCATGAAAATATCTGGAGTGCTTTAACAATTTAAAACTCTCTAAAAACCACTTGGGCTACTCATGCCCTGGAAGATTTTTGAGAAAAATTGAGTTGAGTTGGCAGTGGATGGCAGGCTGCCAGAGAGAAGAATGGAGAACCAGTTTCAAAGCTTTGAAAATATTTAAAAGGAATAACAGAAAAGAGAGTACTGAAGTTCCCTTTAGGACTGTTTAAAATATGACTGTTCAAAATATGACTGTTCCAAGCATCAGCCATTGGAGTCTAAAAGCCTTAACTAGAGTTAAAATACAATCTGCCAATTTTCTCCTCTTTTAGTCTGGCTGCAGTGAGTTCCATCTCTCCATGCTGCATCTTTGCCATAAAGAGAACATTTTACGTGGGAAAGAATGTGCTTTGAATCTTAGAAAACTGAAGGAAGGCTGGAATGCCAGCTCCTTCTGGGACTCTAACCCATGACCTTTTTCAGTGAAGTAGTACTGACTTTTTATGTAGTTCTGTAAATTGGTGGCTTTAGTGAAGCTTAATTTTAAGAGAATACTTTTTAAAAAACAGACTTCCTATCTCAAAAGGCTAATTCAGTGGCTCTCAGCCTTTTTGAACTTGTGGCACCTGTCATTAGACTCATGACATCCCTCCATAACGTTTGTGATTTGAGTAGAATCTCATTTAAAAAATGTATGTTACCTCCTTGCAGAAAGCCTTGACAGGATGTTGGATTGGCCAAGCAGGGACAAGCCTATGCTTATCTCCTGACACCTTGCTTATCTCTTCACACCATGGACACCTTTCAATGGATCTCGCCCCTGTTGAGAATCGTTAAGCTTATTTCTGTGGTTTATCACTGCGATGAAGCCTTCATAAGAAGGCCAGCCAGACATCTGTCTCCCTCTACCTCTTTCCCCCAACAGCATTCTAAGCAAATGTTTTGTGCAGTTTTATACATTCATTTGCTTTCATAGTGTCTTATTAATAGTCACAATTTTAAAAAGCAGTGAAGCTAAAACAAGTTGAATGCATTGCAATTCAGAGAACTTGGAAGCATTAGCCAGAAATAGGAGTCAATGGCTTTATCCTGAGATTTGGCTTCATACAATGTCTTAGTTAGCAGCCTTCCAGAGGGAGGTGGGGGTGGGGAGGCAGAATAGACACAGCCTTCTGCATAATAATGCTCCTGCCAGAATGTTAACCACAGAAAGCAAGCTTTTCCTATTCCTTTAGTCCTGAGGGAGTCCTGCTGTGGCTCCCTGTTAAATATTGACATGATTTGAAAATTACTACTTTTGACTTACAATTAGAGCACAATTTGGGACTTAGTCCATTTTCTCTGAGATTAGTTGATGTCTGAGATCTCTGGCTAGGACACTAGCTATTCTGTGTGTGTGTGTGTGTGTGTGTGTGTGTCTCTCTCTCTTTCTTTCTCTCTCCCGCCCCCCCATCCCCCGAGTCTCTTCTCCGATCCACATCCTCTAGTTTCTTAGCTGCACGCTTCCTCTTTGCGTCAGATGGCAGATATCCAAGAGGAAACATTTTTTTTTTCCTTTTTAAGGGTGTAGAGGCAGTTTTTAACAAGCATCAATTACAGTCCACTCCGGAAGAAATAAATTAGTCCTTAGTGCTTCCTGGGATATGTAGTCAATAGGGAGCTTTGTATCTGTATTACCTTTCAGCAAAAGGTAGTGAAGATGTAGGGGAAAGTTTAACATGAGGAAATTGGGTAAAAGCTAGTATTTCATGAGTTATTGAGAGGTCCCAAAGCCATAAATTACAATGAGCAGTAAATGTGTTTGTTTACATATATATACTCTGGATGTGGACAAATGTTCATTTTAGCTTCTTTAAAAGGGGAAGGAGAGCAGGCTGCAGCTGTTGCAGTCCAGCTGTAATGTCTGCATGAGGCAATAGCGATAAAAGTGAGCAAAAATGCCCTGACTTTTATTGCTACCATATCATGAAGACTTAAAACTTGTATTGTAATACCTTTTATCAGCGTCCATTGATATCTGTACAATTGTTACATCTGTCTCTACCTGCTGGTAGAAATACTGATATCTTTAATTGCTTTGGATCCGAACCCCATTAAAATCTAAAAGGCTAGATCAGGTGTTCATGCCAGCAGTTTTGAACACACACAAGTCTGAATGCCCTGTACTAGGGAATATTCTGCCTTGTAGTCTATGAACTCATCTGTTAACTTTACAGTGTGTTCTTATGGAAGAAGTTGAGGCTAGTGTTATCAAGTCAGTTTGTAGTAGAGATGCAAATTGAACACTTTACATCAATCAAAATGATTTGCACCTATTTATCTGCTAATCAAATTAATTCACATCTACACAAGCACACCATGCTGATGTTTCCCCGTTTATAATCTCAGCTCAGTAAAGTTTCATAGTTTCTAGGGTCGGAAGGGACCTGAATAGATCATCTAGTCCGACCCCCGTGCGCCCC
>NW_017728912.1:22837779-22872917 GCF_001723895.1 Crocodylus porosus | reverse complement strand
GTGAAGTAGCGCTTCCTGATATCTAGCCTAAACCTTCCCTCTGCCAGCTTGTGACCGTTATTCCTGGTTACTCCTGGCAGTGCACGGGGGAACAGTGGCTCCCCCAATGCCCGCTGATCCCCCCTGACTAATTTATAACAAGCCACTAGATCCCCCCTCAGCCTTCTTTTTTGGAGGCTGAACGGGTTCAGGTCCCGTAGCCTCTCCTCATAGGGCCTGCCTTGCTGTCCCCTGATCATGTGAGTGGCCCTCCTCTGGACCCTCTTGATGCTGACCACATCCCTCTTGAAGTGCGGTGCCCAGAACTGGATGCAGTACTCCAGTTGGGGCCTGACCAGTGCTGCATACAGGCGGAGGATCACCTCTTTGGACCTGCTTGAGATGGCCCCCCCATGGATGTGTGCCAGCATAATTTTCTCAAACAGCTTGCCTAGGATTGAGTAAGACTAACTGGCCTATAGTTTCCTGGGTCCTCCTGCCTCCCCTTTTTGAAGATTGGAACCATGTTGGCCCTCTTCCAGTCCTCTGGGACCATACCAGAGCACCACGAGTGCTCATAGAGCCGTGCCAGGGGTCCTGCAATGACCTCAGCCAATTTCTTAAAGACTCTAGGATGGACATCGTCCGGGCCAGCTGACTTAAACACGTCCAGCCCCTCCAGAAGCCCCCTAACTAGTCTACAACAGTGTACATTTTATGTTTGCCAGTTCTATAATTTTCCATGGTTGTGTTGGTTTGCATTTGCTTTACTTGTTCCAAAGTATTTGGATAGATTACCTATTGGTGAGTGAGTCTATAGGACTCCTTACAGTATAAGATAAAATCATATATTTTCTCCACTTTTTTTTTTTCGCTGAGCAGTATTTGTACTTGTACCTTTTATTCATAAAAAAGGCTGGGTATATATTGGAATAAAATGTATCAGGCCCTCAGTTTCTTTGGGACAAAATAATTGTACAGTAATTGTAGCAGGAGTGAATCGGTCTTAACATTCATCACGCAAGTAATAAGGGACCTGCCTATCTGTGATTAGATGAAATGAAAAAATCTAATTTCTACATTGGTTAAATAGTATAGTTCTTACCACCAACATGTACCCTTTGACTTGCACCAACACCTGCCTTAATCTCACCATTCTTGCAAAGGCTGTGTACACACATTCAAATAATCTGGAAGACATCTCCCAGTTTGTTTTCCTGCTAGAAAACACTCAGAGCCATGAGTACAAACATTCAAAAGCTGAGGCCCTGAAGAGTGGAGAGCTTGCAGTGTCAACACTGCAGCCAGCAGGTGGGGCAGGGACTGCGTACACATCAGCGTGCTCTCCAAGCTTCCTTAATCTTCCTGGCAACAGATGGCAGCAGTGCACTGGATCGCTGTGATTGGCTCACTCAGCCTGCCATGGTTATAGCCTGTGTGTCCCTAAAGCACACTGCAGGGATTATGAAGGGGGCATGTTCTGCTTTCTCCTGGAGTAGCAGTGACCATTTTTACTCTAGGAGAAGAAGCCTTAATAGTGACTCTCATTTATGAGAAACTGAATGTCTGTATAAGGTGTAAGTAAGTGGCAGTGAATCCTGTGTTGAGCCAAGATGCTAAGCTGAAGCTGCAGTGTTGAACACCTTTTAGAAAATAAAGTTCTTCCATTAAGATTGCCTTACTACCTACCCTTTGGAACGCCTCAAGCAAAACAGCTCATTGCTTATATTCAACAACATCACTGTGTACTAGCTGTCCTTTATCACTGATCCACAAGATTAGACAGAAATATAGTTCATTAAAATCCTGCAGCCTTAAAGTGATATATGTATTGGGGACTGACTGATTCAGCCCCCAAACAAGTAAAAAGAATGAAAGCAATGATCCAGAGAAGAGTTTCATCACCCGTGCATCTCAGCATTGCTATGCATCTCTGACTGTTGAGAGTAGTCAGAATCCTGTAACATTCTCTATATGCTCCACAGTCTCCCCGCTCCTTCCACCTTCACCTCCATCTTTGTGTACACTTCTTTCATCTAAAATCCAATTTTGCTTAGGCACTTGGAAAGTTTAAAGTTAAAAAAGGGATCAGAGCTGTATAAATTTGCCTTCTAAAGAAAAGCCCAGAGTAGCCCTCCTCTGGCTGCTGCTTCCTGCCTCTGCTTCAGGACAGTGGCATGCGGCATGGGATGTGGGGTGCAGCAGCAGGGTGGGGAGGGGGTGGGATATGCAGATGCATGGTAAAGTGGGGGAGTGAGAGAGGAGTGTCCAGGCACATGCACAGTGCAGCAGTGGGCCCATGACTCCCTTGTGACCTGAATGGCATTCAACCCTCACTGGTGCCATCTCTGAGGTGTGTAGCCCTGGGCTACTTGAACGCTGGACAGCCTTTCTCTAGACCTCCGTCCCCACAGCTTCATCTGTCACAGTTGCCTGTAGACCATGATGATGTTCAAGAATGGCAACAATATACCAGTTAAAAGTATCTGAAGTCAGTTGGTCTGTGATTTTAGAAATTACCAGCTCCTCAATGCAGGGATATTGTCACTCAGGTCCAGACAGCCCAGTGCAGTAACATCCAGAGAGATCTGGATACTAGAAGAAGCATATTAGCCCAGTATTCCCTCTCGGCTAAGCAACCCTGCTTAGAATAAGGGTTTACTATGATGGAGTTTCAGAATGAAAAAAAGGTAAGATGTGGAGATACACCAGCAACTGAAGAAGATTTCTCCAAAGGACTTAGGAAGGTGAGCATGGAGCTGTTGAGCAATACCTCAGAAGCACTAAGTCCTTTACTTTACTTACTATAAAGAGTTACAATCCATGAGCTAAATCCTGAACTCCTTCCTCGGCAAAAAAACTCCTTTAGTCAAAGGCAGGCCTTTGCTCCCTTACAGAGGAGTGAGTGAAAGTTTGACTAAAGGGTTGTCTACATATGGACTTTTTCCGATTTACGTCACGTGGGCATTTATTTTTGGAATAAGAGTATTTACACAGAGTTAGCCAGGAATAACTCCATGTGCATGCAAGCCTGAAAGACTTCAGGTTTAAGCACTGAAGCTGTTGTAGTGAACTGTCTGCAGTTGGAAAATTCCACTTAACCTGCTGGAAAGGAATTAGATCAGCAAAGGGGTCAGCAACATTTTTGATCAGTGTGCCAAAAACATACACAACTTTGACTTGTAAAGTGTTGGGGTGCCAGGGGTGAATGGCAGGAGAGCTGTGAGGTGCCCAATCCTTGTTGAGGCAGCACAGCCCTGTTACCTCCCTGCCATCTGGCCCTGGGTGTGTGTGCCAATGAAAATACCTCCACATGCCACACTATGGCATCCATGCCAAGGGTCACCTACTCCTGCATTAGCCCATAACCCTCCCTGAGCTAAAAAAATAACTATATTGGCTACAGGATCTATATGAACTTGGGAACCTCCACATTGCTCTGTGTTATAGACATACCCTAAGACTTCTAAAACCTTCTTGGATCCGGTTACCTGCAATAAGACTACAAAATCAGGATCATAACCTTATCTTAGATGATCTGATCATATGCAGAAGGGCAAGTCCTAAATCTAGTCTGATCCTGAATATTAGTTTTTCATACAATTTCCAGGCTGTTAGTCCATGCCATTAGAAAATACTCTGCTTTGTGTTCTTTTGTTTGAAAACTGGGTACATATTAGACCTGCTTTATGTGTTTACTTTTCTTGCTGAACACTTGTTTGCCCTCACCTCCTATTTCTAAACTCATTCCTTTCATAGTGTCATTATCTAACTTGCCTGTGTTTCACACTTTTAATTTTGGTGTTCCTTATTACACAACTTCATACGTAGTTCCATCTCGTATGCCTGCATAAATCTTACCTGATACAGGGAAGCCAGTCAGTGCCGTTGCTGTGTTCCTACAAGCCTAAAGTTAAATTTACATAATCAGGAGGTCATCTAGTCTAATCACCTGCTCAAAACAGGACCATTCCCAACTAGATCATCCCAGCCAAGGCTTTGTGTAGCTGTAGTTAGTTCTTGAAAATCTCCAAGGATGGAGATTCCACAACCTCACTGGGTAACCTGTTCTGGTGCTTTATTACCCTTCTAGTGAGAGAGTTTTTCCTAGGACATCATACATGTAAAGCATGCACTCTACCACAGGGCTGTGTGGTCTTGATAACATAGGAAAGAAATATTGAAACATCTTACATACTGTATGGACCACAGTCCTGTTTTGCTTTTTTATACCTCTGTCTTGGTAGCTAAAGTGGAACTAGTTAAAGTGTTCACAATTAAAATAATTTAATAAAAATAATATCACTTGCAATGTAACAGGGTTGTCAATAAATCAAGTTTCATTTAGTGTTGGTTAAATTACAGAGATTTATAATTTATCAAGTTTGGATAAAATTTAATAACTTATCCTCAAAAATCACGGTTTATATGCTCCTCTTTCTGTCTTCATTGCTTCATCTTTATTTATATATGTTCACTATTTTCTCTTCTAGAAATGAAGTAACAAATTGTAGCCATCACACATATTTAGCCTCTCCTTGTAGATTCATAGACCCAGAGACCAGATGAAACTATTATAATGTATAACAAAGGCCATAGAGCTTCCACCCTGTAATTTCTAAGTAACCACATAACTTCTGTTTATGGTAAAGTATATATTTTAAAAGTGTATTTCATCTTAACTTAAAGACTTCAAGTCAGAGAGAATCCAAGTTTTCCATGCCATTTGTGGCACACTGAATAAATATACTACCTATAAGTTGAGGGCACGTGAATTAAATTACACGTGCAAAAAGAGCATCTGCCTGGCCTTGTTCTTCTGGAACCTGCTTCAAATCTGTATGGATATCTCATAATATTTTCATCAGCCACAGCAACTGTGTGGAAGGTGGAGGACATCAGAGGAGTCAATAAGGAGAAAGCTGCAGCTATGTCAGAGAGGTTTTGAGACCTCATCAGTTCAGGGCTCAAGTCCAATACTTGTTTTGTATGATAGACCAATTTTGAATTGTAGGCCTAAAATTCTACCTCATAGGTGCACTGATTTAAGATAACTTGTCATATCCATATTTATGTAAGCAGCACAGAAGTTACCAATGATAGTTCTAGGATGTGGATTTCCTGATCCCTCAGACAGGGTTGTTTGCCTTTCTTATTATAGTGACTGTCAGTGGAAGCAGGTAAGACTACATGCTTCAGAGTGTAAATTCCTGCCAGTCCTGATATGCCTAGAAGGAAAGTGCTTTTGTAGGCAGATCACAGGAGGGCAATTGTATTGCATTTCTTTGGATCCACTCAACTTACGGTCTGTTGAGAAATTGCTTTGCAGTCTCCATGCCTGGCTGCCTGCAAATGGATTCCTACCCTTTGCACCCCTCACTATGTTTCTTATAAAAATTTGATTCATCCCAGGATGCATAAATGCATTTGATTCATCCCAGGCTGCATAAATGCATTACTCAGTTCTTCTGTGCTTCACATTTAACCGGAAGGCAACGTTCAAAGAATTTTTCTCTGGACAGAATTCTTGCAATCAAGTTTGGCAGGTGAGGATTGGTGCACTTGGCTAGACTGGAAATACAAATGGCTCACTAATGACAGCGTTGGATATGCTGAATTGCCCATTATTGAGCTGAAGTTAAATATACATCTAGAGGTACTGAAGAGGTGATAGTTGCAGCTTGCTCATAGGTGTTATCCCAGAGGCACTATAATCAGCATTTGCTTCAAAATAGGCAGGAGAAAAATTATATACCATGGCAAATGTGCAGCTACATAATGTGATTGTAGTTGCATAAAAACAATCTGAAAATTCTCTCTGTCCTGGAGGACACAGTCTACTGAATCATATCGAATTCATTTCCAGCAGGTCAAGTGGAATTTTCCAACTGCAGACAGTCCACTACAGCAGCCTCAGTGCTTAAAACCAAAGTCTTTAAGGCTTGCATGCACATGGAGTTATTACTGGCTAACTCTGTGCAAACACTCTTATTCCAAAAATAAATGCCTACATGTGAAGTAATCAGGAAAAAGTCCATATGTAGACAAACCTTTAGTCAAATTTTCACTCACTCCTCTGTAAGGGAGTAAAGGCCTCCCTTTGACTTCAGGATTTTTTTTGCCTGAGGAAAGAGTTCAGGATTTAGCTCATGGATTGTAACCCTTTATGATAAGTAAAGTAAGGCCTTATTGTTTCTGAGATATTCAAAAGCAACTACGTGGCTTGGTATCCTTACCTTCCTACGAGCTTTGGAGAACTCTTCTTCAGTTGCTGGTGTATCTCCATATCTTACCTTTTTTCATTCTAAAATTCCATCATAGTAATACCAGCCATCAGTCTTAGTAAGTTTGTGGAAACATACCATATGGTTGCCGGTATTATGACCCCAACGTCTTTGTACCTGCACGGAGAAAACCTTTTAACCCAGCAAGACTGAGAGGGGGACACTGGTGTGTGGACAGCTCACTGTCTCTCCATATACACTGCCCAGGCTTTTGCGCCATAGAGAGGTCACTCCAGCTTCACTTTATTTTCAAGCAAGGATTATGTTCAGAGAACTGATGTCTCACTCAGAATAATTCTACTGTCATGTGAGACAGACATATACCTACTACAATTAGGGCCTGTTTAAGAGTTTTCATTTTTTTTCTATGAAACATATACTCATCTTTCATTCAGAAGACCCTTAAAACACCTGCAGTGAGAACCTTTTAAACCAGCAAAGCCAAGAGGGGGACACTTTGCAAACTGCTCTCTTGTTCATATTGTCAACCTTTTCTTTTCTCTTTACAAAAGAGCCGTAAAAAACTACACCTGGTTTCTACGTGGGAGCTGATCTATAATCAGGCCTCCAAGAGTCATGACTTTCATACTTGTAGTATTTTGCGCATGCAATAAAAACACTACCGTATTTAGTTGAATACAAGATGAAATTGGGGGAATCCCCCATCTTACACTTACATACAAGGAACTCTTACTCGATACATTGTCTGTCATTAAACTGGTGCCAAATGCAGCATGAGCTCAGTAAAGGAAACCAAGAAATGCAGCATGAGCTCAGTAGAGGAAACCAACTATGAAGTTGTTTAAACACAGCTAACACTGAGCATGACTAAAAGACACATGGCCCATGTGGGTCATCCATACTGATAGGAACTTTTTTTGGCCCTTAAAAAAATGGGCGGGTGTTCTTTCCACAGGGAACTTACACTAGGCCTGGTATGGGACTGTAGTACCAGGCCAGCATCAGGAGAGCCAGAGCCAGCCCTGATCCCTTCCTCTTGGTGCCAAGAAAAAAGGCTGAGATAAGGATGGGAGTATACCACAAGAATGAATTAGTGTAGCCCATCTGAAAAAGATAGGTAGTAGTGGCCATTGAGCAGAGTCCCCCTCAGTGCCAACTCTATTTGAGTGACGGTGAGCCACTATGTTGCATATATTTTGACAACTTCTTCGCTCCCAGAGTTGAGCTGTGCCTTTCTTTCCCAATTCCAAAGATTCTTATTTTTTTACCAACTGTAAAATGTCTGGCAAACATCACAAAATGGGGCCCCAAACAGTTCACTCTGTTGTTCCCTCTCTCAGCCTGTTGCACAAAGTGCATTTTTTATGGGCCTGTGTTGTACTTCTTAAGGAAACGGAGGGATCAATATACTTGAGAGCAAATTCACAACAGTTGTTCTCTTAAGCAAAAATTACATCTATCTAAACACTAAAGAAGTCAAGTCAGGAAATGAAACCCACAGTTGTATTTAACTGATACTAGCAGAATGCAAATTACCCATGCTAGAATTTAGCAAGGGTATCTAGATCAGTGGTCACCGAACAGTGGATCTCGATTCACCGGTAAATCTCGGAGCTTCTTAGAGTCGTTCTGAGGCTGGGGTAGGGGGCTGAGTGCCCACATGCATACATGCGCGCACCCCAGCCCAGCAGATCAGTCCATGTGGGAGGGAAGAGGTGGGGACTAAATCGAAGCCCCTGCAGTGAGGGACAGTGCCACAAAGGTAGGAGCAGGGGTAAGTTGTGTGGGGCCCCCAGCTAGGTGGGACTTACCTGATGGGGAGGCATATCCCCAAATAATTTTTCCTCCCTTTGCCTTGATCTGGCTGACCCTTCCCTCACCACAGACTTATCTGCTGGATGGGGGGAGATGGTGATGGTGCATGGTAGATCTTGGGTTGCTTTTAAATGCCAAAGGTGATCTCCTACTCAAAAAGATTGGAGACCACTGATCTAGATGAACACTCTCCTTGGAGAAAGTGTCATGGGAATTTAATGACTGCAAGTGACAACCTGTTTCATCATACAAAAGTGATGATTTGTAGCATCCCAGCATCCCCTAAATCTCAGGTTGGGGCAGCAGTTCAGTAATAAAGAATTGACCACAATATTTGCTAAAACAATGAAGTCATCTTCTATAGAACCTTGAATTTTCTTCTGATATCACCCATTTTACTTCTAACCAGAACAACTGCATTGAGATCACAGCCCAAGGAGGTACAGCTGAAGAAATAAACCATCAACAGTCATACTATTAGCAAGTAACTTTAGAGAGGGTACGGTTTGTCCCATTCTGTTTCTACTCAGCTGTACTGGTTGACAGAGTAGAGACTATTATAATTATTCTTCAGTTCACTCAGAGTGCCTATGAGCACCCTAACAGAGAACACATCTCACTTTTTAAATGGGATCCTGGCTAACTGTTGCAGAAATACACAGGGCAGAGTGAACCTACATTATTTTTTCTTCTCACTGCACTGCACTAGATGCATGTATGGGGCCAGATAAAATATGACTAGGGGCTTTTACTTAACTACTGACACTATACAGTTAATCAAAGTATAAGCCCCAGGAATGGCTTGAAGTACAGGAGGAAGAGAAGAAAAGAACAAAATTCAGATTACATGTTCCAAAAAAGCATTTATATGTTTTCTATATTTATAAAGATTGCAAGAGCATTCTAAAAAGGCATTCATGCTTCTTTAAAAATCCAAAACCATACTTTAACTCCTTTTCTCCAAATTGTGCCTCATATGTAGCAAGAAATACATATACATTGCTTGGTGTTTCAAAAACTCAAATGACAGTAGGCTGAATTACAACTTAAATGCATATTGGTAGAATGAGATGCTGATCCATTTGCACAGTAATGTGCTATTTTTAAGTCACGCATCATGGCATCTTCAAAGAGGCCAGTCATAATTATGATGGATTAGACTGCAGAGTCAGTCCTAGATGCAGTAATTGTTTCACAGATGCTGCTGATGCGACTTGAATTTCTAATAAATTATAGCTGGGAAAAAGTATGTGGAGCTACTAAGTGCTTTGGCTAAAATACGATTATTACCAGAAGATAGAAAAAACAAATGGTTATGTTTGAGAAAAGAGGCAGATTTCTTTTAAAGAAGTATGCTTCACCCCACAACAGTAGCGAAAAGACAACAGAGTGCACAGACCTTGTGGTGCCAACCAATTCTGTTTTGCAGAAGCACCTAAACTGTGCACATGATATACATTTGAGCTAGTATCATAAAGGTTATTACTGACTTCATATTACAAATACTTATAATGATTTCTAGCGTGGTTAAGCATCTTTTTTGATTTGTAATAAGATGAGACTTAGGGATATTGTGAACAACTGAGTTTAGACACAGAGAATCAAGACTTACGCAAAGTAACTCCCAATCGTACATGTATCTTAAAGAAAGGAAGTGTGGGACTTTTTAAATCAGTAAGCTAACACTAGACTACAAAGTACTGGATGATTAAATCCAGTTTTGGAATGTCTGTCACTATCTCCTTTTATGCTGAAGCTAATCAGAATCCAAAGGATTGGTTGACTTGTACTGTAAGGCTTTTGGGAAGCCTCTGAAGAAGGCATGTCTTTTTTGTCTTTACTAACGAAGAAATTGAATGGTTTTCAGGCCACACGATTATGAGATTCACTCCCAATGCATAGTCATGCTTTGTGAAGAGGTTTGCATGCACAGTTTGGAGACCGGACATGCTTTGCAAATAGTAAGGCTCTTGAAACATCAACGAGATGAGCAAGAGTTGTTAGAAAATTCTTAGATTTTTGGAAAACACTTTACTTTGTGTGATGAACCACAGTTCAGCCAACTATTGCTGATAAGCTTTCATGGCCATGGAGTGGGCTCCATCAGACAGATGCATTGTTTACATAAAAATTTTAAAAAGTAGTTTGACAACACAATGTTAATTGCTGTGTTTCATTTCATTTTATGTGAGGTTGGGAAACTGATTTAGAAGGTCACACATTCACCTTTTCTCTCTGTGAGCAGTGGGAAGCCAAGGTATCAAAAGTATGAGGTAACAGAATGGAAAGGGAGGGATTTCTGGTTAGAGTCAAATTCTGTTTCTTGACTCCTTTTAGAAAGAAAAGTAATTCTGTAGCATCCTGACTTCTAAATCAGAGTTCTGAACAGAAAGGGATTCCAAGTAATCTTGCATAGCACTAGCACTTCTGCCTACAGTAATTTTACATGACCCTGGGACTTATTTAAAGAGTGTTTCTGAATTCCATTACTTACTTGAGCTTAGTAAGACAGTAATATCCTGGCATGGAGTGCACCTAGAATAAATTAGGTATTCCTTGGTATCATATAAAAAATAGGGAAGGATAAATAACCCTGTTCTGTGCTATTGGAGGCAAATCTAGTGTGATATAAGAAATGTTCATGTATAATAGTGCCCTCTGTAGAGTGGTAATTTAACCACTTGTGATACTGAAACTTAGTAGTCCAAGCAGGTCTGAGCTGACAAGGAGAGCCCGTCATGCTCCCTTTCTGTGCAAATTAAAAGAAAAGATTGCAAAAGTCTGCATGAATTGAAACTGCACCTTTTTACCTCATACTTATGTGGTTCATTATCATTTGAGTTATTTACCTTCATTTCCCTGTGAGATACTCTCTCAGTCAGTCTCTCTTCTGTCACTTTCACTGTTTGTTAAGAACCATAAAAGCAAGAAAGAGAAAGTTATGGAAAAGATACTGGGGCTAGATCTTCTACAGATCTCTGTGAAAAGGATCAGATAGTTATTGAATGGAGTTAGCTTACCATACCTGTGCAATGTGTTTATGCAATAAGAAACCTTTTCATAAATAAAGATTATACAAGTGACAAGAATTTCCAAAGCATCTAGCTAGAATTGAAAATAAAGGGTACAGAAATTTGGGGCTTTTCTGCCCAATTAAAAATTATCGTTCTAAGGCAAATACATTGACTGCATATTTAAAAAATATTGTTTCAAAACAATTGGTGCCCTACAAATATATAGCATGGTTTTAATTTTTTTACCTTAAATAAATATATTATGGCAAATTCAGTACATGAAAGAGTGGCAATTTCAGTGGTTTATAGTGAGCTACTGTTTTGTTTTACATATGTGTATTGTGCTGAAAGTAAAATCTTTGAAACACTAACTTTGAATTACTTTTGTTGGACAGCTGAAGACTTAGAAAAGAAGGGGGTTTTCTTCTCTAATTGGGAAGCTTGGTGGCAATAATCCTTCAAGTCAGACAAGAGAGGCTTGGCACAGTATAATGAAACAACAGGATTAGCTCTAAGTCTGGGAACTAAAGTTTCTGCATGATTTTCTACCTTACCTGGAAGAACAATCATGACAGAAGCATTTAGACATACCACTCACAAGCAGCAATACTCTTTTAATAGATAAAAAGGGTTGTTAATGTTACGAAAGATTTATTGTTAAGATAAGCATCATTCTGTTTGATTGCTAAACTGGGAATGAGAAAATACTGTTTATTTTCGCATGCTCTTTTCACCCCATGTTTCTCTGAAATATGCCGTAGCAATCCATGAAAAGAGATGTTTTGGTTCTATACAGCCCAACACTAATGAACACTCAGAAATCCCTGGCTTTCTTTAAACAGCCAGAGACCCCTGTGAACCTCACATGCTGTATGTAAACAGGTTAGGATAGCAGATGGTGGAATACTGTATGTACTGTCAGTGATTTAACAATAGTAAACAAAAGTAAACTTAGATTCTTTTCCATCCTTTTTCCTCTTTCAGATACGCACAGAGGGCAGCCTTGTGGATGGCCCCGGAGCAGGCCAGATGGAACAGGATAGAACCAGCAATGTTGATGGCAGTAGATTGAGTCCATATCTAATACCACATCCTTCTCAAGTTTGCCAAGTGGAGCCTTTGTCAGTGAAGTTTCAGAATGGAAGTCCATTAGCAGAAAAGCCACATCTTGAAGTAAATGGGGACCATAAGTGGCTACTTTTTAAGAGCAGCTGTGGAATACCACATGTGAAGGGAAATCCAAATAATCGAGTCAGCCCTGACCTTCTACAGGAAAAGAGAATATATTCCAAGTATATGCAAAATGGTGGGATAAAACGCACTTTTAGTGAGCCTTCTCTTTATGGACTTCATCAGAGCAAGAAAATTAAACAGGATGAAGAAGTAAACGGAGAAAAAGATGAGCCAGGAGAAAACAATGAAAAACCAAGTGTCTCTGAATCCTGCAGTGAGAAGGAATCTTTGAGTTTTACAGAAAAAGAAAACGCAGCTTCAGATTTTATACAGTCTTCAAGATACAGCTATGGTGGTTCAGAAAATCCTTATGATCTTCAGCAGAATGAAAAGGAGAGGGAAAACATTAATTGCCACAACAGGGACATTGTCTTACTACTTAAGAACAAGGCAGTGCCAATGCCTAATGGTGCTACAGTTTCTGCCTCTTCCATGGAAAGCATGCATGATGAACTCCTGGAGAAAACACTGTCACAATATTGTCCAGATCATGTTTCCATTGCAATGCAGAAAAATACATCTCAAATAAATGCCATTACCAGTCAGGCTACTAATGAGTTGTCCTATGAGACGACACGTTCATCCCATACCTCAGGGCAGATCACCTCCCCACAGACCTCAAATTCTGAGCTGCCTCAAGTGCCAGCTGTAGTGGTTGCTGAGGTCTACAATACAGAAGACTCCAGTAAACCACGTGTATTGCCAGGTAGCTATTCATTTCAGAAACCAGAAGTACAGCTACAGCAACAAAATCCAGTCTGTGATACAGCCCAGGTTCCTGTACGGAACAGGACTGTTCATGGAAATATGGGGCAGGTACCCAGCCAGGATCTCTCTCCAAGTTCCAGCAGTAATCTGCAAGCTCAGGACAACACCCTGGAGGGGTTCCCAGAGCAAGCAGAAAAAAATGGTGCTTTGTTTAAACAAAACTCAATGTTTAATAATGATTCTTTCACTCCTCCTCCTGCTCCTATTCCTCCTCTTCCTTTTCCTGTTCCTCCTCCTCCTGATCCAGAAATGAAGAGAGCACTACCCACTGGGGTTACAGAAGGGTATAATCCCTATGACAATAGAAAGGCTGAAGCTCTTCCTAGGGAAGAGAAGTGCGAAGGGCAGCAGGAAGGACCGATGTCAGAAAGTCCTGGCCTTGCCCAGCAACAACCTAACCCTCAACAGAGGCTTCCTCAGAAGCCTCAGGTGACACAGCAGGATAGTAGTGAAAGCAATCTGGCAACTGCTATGATGGTATCATTCCAACAGTGCCCAGAAGACATGAACCCAACATCTGAATCTTGTGTCCAAGATTTGCAAGTGCGTGGAAGTGATGGAGAGTTGCAGCAACACTATCAGCGTTTCCTGGGACAAAGAGAACTTGAACCCTCTTCTCAGAAAGAAAAGGGCCAGGTGAAAGATCTTGTGCAACAGACAAAACATTATCCCAAACCAGGTTGGATAGAATTGATTTCCACCCATTTTCGCCATGGAGAGTCTCTACAGAAGCCCAGTGAGGCACTATTGAGGTCAGTTCTTCAGTTACGGTCAAATCCACCTGAATCAGCACACTCAAAGCAGTATACTGGGAGTCCTGATGCATTAAAAGTACCTTCAAGACAGTCCCACAGCCAGAAAATAATCCAACCTGAACAAATGCCTCTTCCATACAAAAGCGAGACAGCACAACTGCAACTTCTCCCTATGGCTGACCAGCGGCTTCAGTTCCAAAAGCGCTCGTCCCAACCACAGCTCACAAAGATGGATCCTCTGCCAAAATCCCACATGCAGCACCACCAGTCACAACAGCTTCATTTTCAGCCAAGACCAGAAGAAACTGAGCAGCCTTTGGGGTCTCACTTAAAACAGCAGCACTTGAATCCCCAGACATTGGAGAATGAGCAGTTCTTACATTCACATATTTTAAAGCAGATGCTGCAAAAACAGACGCAGCGCACACAACTGTCACGGAGTCCACAGCTAACTCCAAACCAGCAGCAGCAGCAAGCCTTGCAAATGAAGAATAAAGAACTGTCTCAAACTATTTCCCATTCCCAAAGCAACAGTGAACAGCAAATTGTTGGAACATCCTTTAGCCAGATTAAACTGGAAGAATGTTTTCATGCTGAGAATAAATATATGAAATCAACTGAGTTCCCACATACTAACTCCCAGCTGGGATTAGAGCAGGTACAAAATGTGAACAGTAAATCTTCCCTTTGTGATCAGATTTTAAAAACAAATGTTAATCCGCAGCATCCTTGCCCAAACAATGTGCACTTGACCTCAAAAAAGGAAGACACCATAAATGTTGAACACTTCGGTATAAGCAAAATGCAGGACTTGCAACATATGCAGTATTTTCCAAATAGTCTGACCCCAAAACAAGATGTGAATCATTGCTTTCAAGAACAAGAGCAACAGACTCAGCAGGCTTCAGTTAGACAACTACCACTCCAACACATACCAGGATATGGTGCTGGCCTGAATCAAGGTATGTCTAGCCAGCAAGCTACACAGATTCAGCAAAGGTACTTACCACATAGTCAGCAAACTCCCTCACACTCACAAGAGCAGAAAGGTTGTCACCTTCAGCCTCAACCCCATAAAGATTTTCAGAAGCATGCTGCTCTTCGGTGGCTTCTCTTACAAAAGCAGGAACAGCAAGGACAACAGCCACCCAAAACTGAATTAGGTCTCAGTGTGGTACGCAAGCCTATAAAAGTTGAGGCTGGCTCAAAGTCTAACATGGGCATGCGTCCATTAACTGGACAGCTGGAAAACAAAACATGGAAGAAAACAATTAAACAAGAGAATCAGCACTTTGGTTGTGAGAATGTGCAACAAAAGAGTATCATTGAGACAATGGAGCAGCAGGTAAAACAGTTTCAGGTCAAATCACTGTTCGATCACAAAGCTCTTACTATCAAATCACCTAAGCATGTGAAGGTTGAAACAGCAGGCCCTGTCACTATCCTATCAAGAACTACTAGTGCTGCAGAATTTGACAGTCAGACTCCAACCTTTGATCATCAAGCAAATCCTTCTGCTGAAAGAACCCCAACCAAAAGAACAGCTGGTACTGTTCTCAACAATTTTTTAGACTCACCTTCCAAGTTATTGGATACTCCTGTAAAAAATTTATTGGACACACCTGCCAAAACCCAATATGATTTCCCATCATGCAGTTGTGTTGGTAAGTGGTAAAAAATGTGCTAGAAGCACATTGTTAAATCAAGCTTACTATGTTTTCCTTTAAAGTTTTTTTTTTTTTTTTTTGAAAATGCCAGGAGTTAGTAAGAGTGTAAAACTGGGTTTTTCTTTCCAGCTAAACTAGTCCTGGCATTACAAATAGACCCCCTCTTCTCTGCATTGTTTATAAAGTGGTTATATATCTGGTTTTACATGTTACAGCCACTGTGGATAGCATATAAATATAATATTGGAGAATCCAGTGTATCCCTTTTTATCCATTCTCCTTGAGCTGTAGACATAAAATGAAAACATCTGATAAAGAGCAGGCAATGTCCTCATAATCTAATTTGATAAAATAGCATTTAAGTCAAGGTTGGCTATACTGTTGTTATGAAATGTGCCTGTGGGCCAAAACAGGATATCCTTACTTCATTTTTTCCTCAAATACCCAGTAAATTTACTAGGAGGTGAAGTAAAAGCTGGGTTAGAATGGATATTCCGATTTTGCCTGACTTGCACTGGAACTTTCTTCCTTTCCTACCTTCTATTAGCCTGTAATGGCTATGGTCAGGGGCAGCAGAATTGCAGTCCCTGTGCTACAGGAAGTGCAGATGCTGGCTCTTTACTACCCAAACAGTGCTGCAAAAGGAATATTCTGGAGGCAGACCAGTGGTTCACTCAGAGCAGGATTAGGCAGGGGTGGAATGGAGGAATGCAAGGGCCTTTTACACATTACACTGTGAGCCACACAAATGTTAATTGGCTTAGTGCTAGCTTGCAAGTCACACATGCAATTTGAGCAGCACATCTGTGGGGAGTGGCCACACCTTAATAAAACAGAAGCTCAGTTATATGGATTAAAAAATAATCCTGTCCTGGAGTGGCATAATGTTGAGACACATAACTAGTGCAGTAAGTGCCTTAAAGGTGGTAATGTGCAGACAATCCAGAAGTTAAGAGCTCCAGGAGCCACACAAAATTAACATATAACAAGGCCCTAAGAGTTGTGCCCATGTGTTATTCTGTGTGGTCTGCTGTACATTGTTTCCATTGAAACTGTGACTTCCCATGTTGCTCTTACAGTGGACTGGGCTAAGTTACCAGGCACATTTTGATCTCTTAGTTCTGGGGAAGCAACTCCCTACTACATTGGGTTGAGGCACAATGTTCAGTTCTTCAGTCTGCAGAAAACTCATGACTTTACTTGATTAAAGCCCAATGAGAATCTTGGTTTTCTTACTTAAAGTGGTTCTCCATAAATCTTTTTGTCTTTCTGAAATGTTTTAAGTCACCCCAGGACTAAACAGAGGAGGTGGTGCTTTACAAATAGTTCTTGAAGATTAGAAAACTGGAAGCTTCTTTCTTAATCCTCCTCCCTATTTGCTGAGAAACCAAGAGAAATGGAATTGAAAAAGCAAAACTTTGTATCTTCATTTTTAACTTGGATCACTAGCACTTGCAGAGTAGATATGCTTACCTTGCATATTCACACATGGATTTTTATAACCATTTCTTCAATGCATTTGGCACAGATAAGCTTTCCCTCAACATCTGGCATTCCTATCATGTTTCCCACTCTGATTTGTTGCCAATACAGCAACTGTGGAGACTGCTCTCCACTTATTGTTTCAATTCCTCAGTATTCACCCATGCAAAAGTAATGGAGCATGGTATCCATCTTCTTTTTTTCAGAGCAAACCCAGTGCTATAGCATAACATGGTAATATTTGTTGTTTTCCCCCACACCCATAATTGTTTGAAGGCATTTTTATGTTAATTTCCTGCGCCTTTATTTGTGCAGGTCCAAAGCATGTCTTTGTCCTATTTCCCAAAGCTACACAGACACCACCATCTGCTTACTCAGTTCATGATGCTACAGTAACAGAATGCACAGAATCAGCTTGCAGCCCCTGCCCAACTAGTTCATGTTGCCCATTTTTCTTGAACCCAACTCTTTTTAGTCACTAATGGAGTCAACTTCTTGTAAAATGTATTGTGTGTTGTGAATTAAGGTTTGGCTTTACTGATTAAAAGGCTAAATTGCTTACACCCAAATGTATAAGCAACTACTCTCAAGATACAAAGGTATTTAGAACAGCTATTTTGCAGAATATTGCCCAGCTACCTGTTCCTAATCAATCATGAAAAGCCTTGGGAAAAAATGTGTGTTGGGGGAGGAGACTGGGAGGCTATGTATAACTAGGAGCCATATTTTCAAGCCTGAGGTGCCTAAATTACATGTCTGTGCAAAAAAAAAAAAAAAATACTGTACGGCCCACTGGTACCAATATTGACCAGTGTTGTCAAGGAGGTCCTCCTCTTCTCTAAACATTAACAAGGAGTGGTAAATACTATTCAGTAACTTTTAAGATAATGCTGATATTAATTGCAGTATAGCTGCAAATATAACATTTGTGTTTGCGGAAGTACTACTGTTTGCAACAATTGTTTGCAAGAATGTAACCTAGTTTGGCATATATACTTATGCAAATACATACATCATTTTTTAGCATACATGTGCATATTTTGCCAGGATACCTTACACATTTGTGTGGGGAAATTTGACCTCACAAAGTCTAAATGTCTAATGTCTAGTTATGAGTAAGCTTTGCAATGTCATTTCTTAAATGAAATAATTAAAATTTAGAGGTTGTAACCTGCATTTTATTTTAAACAGAACAAATTATTGAAAAAGATGAAGGTCCTTTCTATACTCATCTAGGAGCCGGTCCTAATGTGGCAGCTATTAGAGAGATCATGGAAGAAAGGTAATTAGCACAAAGGCACAGGGCAGATTAACATTTATCCTTTTGTGTATGTCAGAATTTTTCCAGCCTTTGCACATAAAGAAGTAAACAATTGCAAATCAAGTAATTACTTGTAGGCTTAGCTACTCCAGTGTTGCCAACATTACGCGCTGTGCTATTCACCAGAGAGTCACAATATTTGACAAGGCTAATAGTCTGCTGGCTGGCACAGGCTGCCCACTTTGAGGCAGATGCCAGCAAACCCAAGCAGAAACAAGTATTCACCAGCCTGCCAAGCAAGAGTATTGGCAATGGCTACAAACCAGGCACAGACCTGGTGTTCCCAAGAGGTGTAAGTGTGCCAACATAGGAAAAAATGGAGTGGTAAGAGCACCAAAACCAAAACTGGGGTTTTTCATACATATGTATGAAAAAATGAATCCTGAGAGGAGTGTAGTGACATTAATAGGCAGCTTTGAACCTAAGAAAAAAATAAAATAAAAAATCAACAGACAATTCTGTAACAAAACATCTCCCTTCCACAAAGCATTGAACAAAGACAGAGTAATTCTACTTGGTAAAATAAATTACTGATCACAAAATACTACATGTTACTTGCATTTTCCAGATTACCAGCTAAGTGCTGACAAGATGCATATAATAATTCTATACAGATCTGTGCCATGTATATGATGAACGTATGATGGGAAAAACCTGTTTGCATCAGTACAATATTAAAGCTAAAGAACTCCATCGAACACATAGAAGTGTCCCCTTTAATGTGACTACTGCCATAGCACACATTACATAGCATGCATACATACTAAAACAGAAACTTTTAAAGGTATTTCTATACCAAATTCCCACTAAGATCAAGAACCACCCAAAAAGTTAGTAGGCAATAAAAATTGATTGCTTAAATATCTTTAAAAACATGGGCCTCCATGTCGCATCTGAGGTCCTTATTCTCCTCTCTCTCAGCTTTTAGTTAGCTCCTATTTGCGCAATTTGAAGTTTGCTTGAGTAAAAGACTTCTTGATTTGAACTTGAACTGTTGGGCCAGGTTGTGGCTGGCAGGTGCATGAGAGAGTGGCATAGTAGAAGACGCTTCTTCCTATATAGGGCTGGTCCCTTGCACCCCTGGGCAGTCCTAACAGGCATAGGTCACAAGGCTTACTCTTCACTGTGCAAGGAAGTACACGTTGAACCCCTTCACACACTCTTCACTGCGTCATTCCGGAGCTTTAATCCTACAATTCAGTCCTAGATACTTACACTTAATAGCTATGTCCAGGCAAGCACGCACGTGCAAGGGCGTGCATTTCCCATGGCACAGATAGCAGCAGTACATACTTGTTCCACTGCTTTTTGTCCCAGGGCATGCCTCTGCACATGTGCTCTGGCATGCAGCACATTGACCCAGGCTCCATTTATGGCAGCACACTGCTGCGTTCACACGCCGCTTTTAACAGCAGGGTTTTTTGACAAATTAAGTGCATGTGCACCACACATGGTTTGTGATGTCTCAAACAACTTTGAGGTGCCACAAACCACACGTGCATGCTCATCTGGATGCACCCATTGAGTTAATAAGTCATACATATGTGACTCACAGCATTTGAGGAAAAACTTTTAATTGTTTATTTATACACCTGTCCCGTCCCATCCCATCCTCCCCCCCACACACACACACACAGAGTTATAAATAAAGTGTGTTTGTGTGTGCTTTTGGGAACTTGATTTCAAGCTCTTAAAATTACAATCACTGACATGCAGGAGATTACTGACTTTAGATCCACCACTTTAAAATAGCTAAACTGGCTTTCAACAAACTTGGCTTGCTTTTTTATTTTTATTTAAGTTGAGGCTTTAAGATCTACAAAGCAAGCCAAGATTTACATTTCTAGCATAAGTCATATGTAAGCCACAACAAATTTCTTATGTGGAATTTCTTATAGGGAAAGTATATATTTTACTTCTATATTTGCTTACTTACTATACCATGCTCCAGGAATTTTGTTGACACTTTGCAAAGAAAATTGCCTTTAGGCTGAAAGCATGAAAAATACTAGCCCTTATTTGTAACTGTAGGAAAGAACTGAAAACTTATTGTATACGATATGCATAGTAAAGATGAAATGTGTTTCTGTAAAAAGTATACAAAAATTTGATTGCAATTCAGTTGAATAATTGATAGGAAAATTGTTATTTTTTTTAAGAATAAAAACCGCTTTGTACTTTGCTATTAAAGAACAGGTTTTATCTAGGCAAAAGTTACTTAATTTCCTTTAGCACATGTGTAGTACAGTGCAATTTTGATTTTAGTTGCACAATTTCCTGTAGTGTTATATGGTTGCACAGCTCCAAAGTACCACATCTAGAAATTGTTCTGTTCCCCTCTCCCATCCCATTCCATTGTAGATCAAAAAAATTGAATACAGACATTTGCACCTATTTGTATTGACTAAGATTTGAATGTATGAATAAGAGATAAAACAAGGTACTGGCAGCAGTGTTAACTTAGGTATACAGACCATGTGAACATTTTTGTTTACTGGTTGGACTATTACACATATAGTAGACTGTGTGACTGCTGCTCATTTACATCAAGATAAATGAAAATCAAACCAGCCTGTGTTCAGTCTCCAAAAACATATCATCAAAGACATCATTTCAGTGGTTTCTGTTATTCTGTTCTAGTAGAGAAATTGGGCATGATTCATGTTTAATTACAAAATGCAATAGGTAACAGCTCAGGAAGAGATGATATTCTAGACCAAAATTGCAGTTATCAGTATGTTTTTGGACTATGTTTAAGCCAGAGAGAAGTATAGAAAATGAATATAAAGCAACTTTTACAGGCCAACTATTCCATAACAACTTCACATTTATAAAATTATTACCCTACAATAAAAAAGTTTTAAGATGATTCAGAGATAGTTCAAATGCATTTTTTCAAAATGTAAAATGCAGCAAATTCATAACAGGAGATATCTGTAAGGTCTGAGAAATTTAGCACAACATGGATCTTTTTTGACCAATTAAATATATTTGCCCCTTTCATCTCATAGACACCTTATTGCACCAGTTTCAGATAAAAGCACTGCACTATGCATCCTTCTTGCTTAGAACTAATTGATTTACTACTTAAGAAATCACAAGTATGTTCAAAGTTTAAGTGGTCATGGAGAAGGCCACTCAGATTAATCTGATTATTGCATGTGTTTTCATTTGTTTAAGATTTGGACAGAAAGGTAAAGCTATAAGGATTGAGAGGGTCATCTATACTGGGAAAGAAGGCAAAAGTTCTCAGGGATGTCCTATTGCTAAATGGGTAAGAATAATGTCCTTTTAACCATTATAACCATTTAACCTTAATAATGATCTAGTTCAGTTTGATTATACATGGCATGTGTATTCATTTGAATTGAATTAGGAGAATTAAAATGGCAAAATACTGACAATACTTCAAGCTGCCTAGTTGCCCAGCTTCAGCTGATCTCTGTGAAATTCCACCTGCTTCAGCTCAGTTAGACGGCTATTAGAAGGTGTAAAATTTGGCCTAGCAGTATTGAAAACATGAGAAGGAAACTACTTTCTCTTATATTTAAGATTGGTAATATCAGACAATATCCATACTGCTTAAATATAGCATACAAGTATATAAATAGGTGCAATGGAACCACTGCAGTGTTTTGAAAATGCAGTCTGATTAACAACCACTAAAGTGCATCCTCTTAGTGAATGTTATTTGCCTTTGGTATGACCATTACTGAAAACTGTGAGTTGGATGGTAGAAGATAAGATAAGGATAAGTGGATATGTTGTTAATGAGAAACTTTTTTTGTGCCAGGGTCTTATGTTTTGCAGAAATGTCCGTAGTATTACGGGCACTGGGAAGCAGGTTCTTACTGCTTTGGGCAGCACTTATGACATCGTGGGTGGTGCCATAAAATTTACACACAATAAATAATAGAGACAAATACTGTCAGCAAACTAAGAGTCTGACCTCAGGCTTCTGGTTTTATCATCTCACTGACACAGTGAGAGTCAGGATTAGTAGTGAAATAGAGGGTTTGCTCCTCTGTAAAACTTTTCTAGTCTCTTGTACAAGAAAAAGGTTTAAGTTATACATAGAAATCCTAAAAGGGGCTTTTATTTAAGCACAGAAATCTACCGCCTGGACAGAAATAGTGTGTCCATCATCGTTCTCCTCCAGTCCCCTCCCCCAGCAATGCTTAGTTCTGCAATAAAACCTTAGGGAGACAGTTGTGCTGGGTCACAAAATGATCACATTATTCTGCAAATGTAGCATTGCATCTGGCCTGGTTTTTCCATGCCCTGTAGTCAAAATGGGTGCCTATAGACGTGCTTGTTAATGTTCTAATTGGAATACTCCAGCGTCACCTCAGCATCGCTTGTAGTAAACCATCCACGTTTAAAAACGGCTTCAGGGGCGCTTTCACTAAAGCTTGTTAAATGAATTTCATAAATAAAGCACTCCCATGGCCATTTTGAAATGTGGGGGGCTTAATACGTGTGACAGTGAGCCATTTAAATTAAAGTGGCTGTCTGGGAACTGCTCTAGTTAAATTGACACGCCCCACCCCACCCCCATCCCTGAGCACATGTGTAGGTAGTGTGCCTAATCAGAGTTCCCTCTGCTTTCAGGAAGCAGACAGAATTATCTTTGTCTATCAATGTATTACTCAATGGAAGCAAGAACCTGTGTGTCAGAAGTATCAAGCATGGTTGAGGAAAGGACAAATGGGCATTCATAACTTGTTACCATTAATGCTTAAATTTCACAGTCTCTTGCTCTTCACTAAGAAATACTTTGTTTGCTTTCTGGGGATTGCTATGCATGCAGGTAGTTCGTAGAAGTAGTGATGAAGAAAAGCTGCTTTGTTTGGTGCGGGAACGAGCTGGCCATACCTGTGAAACAGCAGTGATAGTGATCCTCATCCTGGTATGGGAGGGGATTCCTGTGAGCCTAGCAGATAAGTTGTATTCCGAACTCACCGACACTCTGCGGAAATATGGCACACTTACAAATCGGCGGTGTGCTCTCAACGAAGAGTAAGTAAAGCGAATCATATTATCTTTTCCTTTGGGGGTATTATTGAGCTGTAGCCAAACAAATGCCAGTCCCACTTATAGCTTGGATCTGATTGTGAACTCACTGGTTTTACACTGGTGTCAATCTTAACTCTCTGTGGTTTTGCTTTTGATTTAGACTGATGAAATTAGAACAGTGCTCATAAAATCATAAGAAAATAATAAGTGCAACACTGGATCAGACCCGTGGTCAATCTAGCCCAGTATTCTGCCTCCAACAGTGGCAGAAATAGATGCTATACTGGGAGAGCATTGAACTAGATCTGTCCACTATTCAGTACCCTCCGTGGGATGCACCGTTTATTGTTTGAGATGTCAGTGAAAATATCTCCCAACCTTCTGTTCAACAGCCATTAACAGATCTATCATCTGTTAATTTATCCTATCCCTTTTTGAACCTGGCTATGCTATCTGCCTCCACCACCTCCTTTTGTAACGATCCCATAAATTAACTATGTTGCATAAGAAAGTGTTAGTTTTATAATTGTCACCTACTGATTTCAGCAGTGCCCCCTAATTCTAGTATTCTGGAACTTGGCGAACAACAATTCCCTTGGTCCACACCCTTCATGGTTTTATAGACCTTTATCATATTCCCCACCCCACCCCACCTTCCTGGCCACCTTTTCCTTTTCAGATGGAAGAGTCCTAGCCTTTTTAGTCTCTTCTGGTATGGCAACTGTTCCAGGCCACTGATCAATTTGGTTGCCTTTCTCTGTACCTTTTCTAATTCTACTACATCTTTTTGATATGTGGGGAGCAGAACTGCACGTGGTATACCATGGACATGTATAATGGCATGATGATGTTCTCTGTTTTATTTTCATTTCCCTTCTTAATGATGCCCAACATTGTATTGACTTTTTGGTCACTGCTGCACATTGAGCTGACATTTTTATAGAATTGTCTACAATGACTCCAAGGTTTCTGTCCCAAATCATAACAGCTAGTTCAGAACCTGGCGTTGTCTGCAATTGTGTACAATTCAGAGGGGATTGTAGCTGCCTCTGTGTAACAGAGATCAGAATTTGACTTGTGAGTATCTAGCTGTGTATAGTGTGTCAAATTCTGTTTGAGTCGCATCCTGTTTATCCAAAAGAACTGGATCAAATGTTTGTTAGGGGAGATAGACATAAAAGCAGAATTCTTGTCCAGGAGCTGCAAAATGTTGTGAATGTGCATCATTCATAAAAATAACCAATTGAGGTTACGCGTCAAGGCTGGGAAAAACTTCTGTGAAGAACACACTATTTCTGAAAGCTTGGAAGCACACTGAGCTTGGCAAATTAAGCTTCAGTAAAGTCAATCACACCATCTTCCTATACTCATTATTACGAAGTATTCCACAATAAAAGGTATTTAAAATATAAGCTGTCAGATCTAGGCTGATGGAAGTGGATGCTACTGCCCTGAAAACAGAATTAGCAGTGTGATTCCTATGTAACATTAAACTGTGTGACTACAGCTCTATATATCCATTGGTCATTTGCATATTAGCACTGCCCTGCCAGCTCCATCTTAATCAACATTCATTTAAAAAAAAAATTCTTCTCCCCACTCCACATAAAGAAAAACATTAGCAACTTGAGCACAAAGTCTCTCAACATCTCTTTGCACTTTGCAGCCAACAGAACTTTTGATAGTCTTCACTATTAAAATATGTAATGATTTTTAGAACTTTTTATTTAATAAAACTAGTTTACATCTAAGGAAATTGCATCACTCACAATCCTTCCCTCTGTGATGACAAAATAAGAACTCCATTCAAAACACAATGGACTGTATTGTGTGTTATCTATTCCTAGTAACCCAGGGATGGCTTTGTTTCATAAAATAACCACTGAAGCCCTAGCCCAGGGAGCAAAGAGCAGTGTCTTGTTTTGTTTTTTTTAATATTATTTTCCCAGGAAAATGTAGAGGGTATTTGCTCTACAAAGCTTCATCCTTACAGAGTTATATCCTAGGCCAGGGTATTCAGACACAAAGACAAAAGGTAGCAGAATTTATGCACTGATGATGGGCAAACAAGAAGTGTCTGTTAAGGAGAACTCTTTGTCCCCTTTCACAGGCACATGCACACCACACACAACCATAGGGACCATAGAAGACTGATGAATTAACTTGTCAAATAGAAACAGAATGGCACGTGCATTTACAGCTTACACAACTCCACAACAACGCGGCCAACAAGAGTCAAGTGGTGACTCAGTTCCATTAATTTACCACAGAGGTGCTCAGTCTCTGGCCCTCAACCTCTAGGCTCCCCCACAGGTTGGAAAATTTGAAGGCAGAGGAGCAGTGGCAGTTAGTACTGCCACCCTTCCCCACTGCCAAGTCCTGTAGGGCTGGGCCATCTCCCCTCTCTCCCATGGATCTGGATAAGGGCCAAGTCACACCCCCTCCCCCAATGCAATTGGGGCCAGGTTGACCCCCACACTCCTTAAACAACTGGATTGGGTCCCGCCACTAGCCGGACCTGGCTTATGGACAGCACTACCCTTCTTTTGCACGACGGACTGATAATACATACCTGATATTTTTTCCCCAAAACCTGCTATTCGTAACAATCATTTCCCTCAACAACTGCCCTTCTACTTTGGCCCTTCTAGCTTATTCAGGACATGACCTGATATGTGGACAGAAAGTCACTGCTCCACTTATTTGGGGAGGGAGGATGGGACTGAAGCCCATATTTTCAGAAAAGCTACATTTCCCATTTAAACATCCTCCAAGTTCCTGTTTACTTTGGAGCTGGAATCTTTCCTAGTGGGAAAAAAGTCCACTGATTTTCCAAAAACTATCATCTGCACATTCTAAAGATAAAAACTATATTTAGGCATGGTTTGTTCAATTTAATTTTTTTCTAGCATTGATTTTACTTGAAATAACCATTTTGTGGAGCTACAGTAAGTGAATTTAATTATATTTCTGGAAACTACAGAATTTGGGACAGTTCCTATTCTGCATAAACATAAACTTTACAAGTACTAAATAGAACTTCTGGTAGCATTTTTGTCTCTACACCAAATTTTGATGCATTTTGCACTAGTAATGGATTTGGATTCATACCCAATACTGATGCTGAGAAAAAATACTAAGGTAATTTCCACAACCAGATCAAAGTTGTCACAATATCCAGTATCTTATACACTAATCCCAGTGTCCTGGCCAACAATTTCTCTCTCAGTAATAGGCTTCAGCATCAAGTCTGCATATAAACACTTGTCAAGTGCTTATATGGCTGCTCTGTTTTTCCTGGCAAATAGCTTTTCAGTATCTAACTTGTCACTTGATAAAATACTTGAGATAACACCTTTTTTGGTAGTTTTTTATATGAAGGTGTGAGCAAAGCTAAGATTTTACACTTTTGTAAGAAAATCTACAGTTCTTATTTTGTATTCATGAAATACAGGATTATACATTTTGATGAATGTATCTGCTTTTAAATGTATAGCTTTCCTTTGAGTGTCAATTTTTATTGACACAGTAGGTCTTGGTTTGATGACTCTTGACAAAATTTGGGCAGAAGTTTGATATGTGTTGCAATATTTTCATATGCACTGACTGCTACCAAGAGACAACCCACGTGCTGTTGATAGCTATATAAACGGTTCTCTTATTTCCTAGACGGACGTGTGCATGTCAAGGGCTGGACCCTGAATCTTGTGGTGCTTCTTTTTCCTTTGGTTGCTCCTGGAGTATGTATTACAATGGATGTAAATTTGCCAGAAGCAAGATTCCAAGAAAGTTTAAACTTATAGGGGATGATCCAAAAGAGGTTGGTGTTTGTTTTAAAATGAAGTTTGCCTCATTTTATGAAATATTCTTTGGCTTAAAATTTATTGACTGCCAAAACACTGGTAACTATAAGGCATGAAACCATTTTTGCAGGCTTCCAAAAGGAATGAGTAGTGTGAACAGCTGTGGTTATATTAAGCACACAGGCAAGCATTCTACATGCAGGTACTCCAGGGGCAGTTCAGGGGGTTTACCAAGTAAAGATATAAGATATCTTGCAGCTCAGAGCTTCAGTAAACTGCACAAAAATACTATGACCAAGCTTTGAGGTACAGTAAGAGGGAGAGGAGGACTGGTAGGGTCATTTTCTTCACAATGATGCCTCACTGCCAGCTTCCAGCATGACTTCCAAGCTGCAATATGTTTTTGACCCCAGAATTACACGCAAACTGCAAAGATCATATTAGAAAGGACAGCAGCCACACCTGTAGGTGAGGCACAAGCTGTTCTTGAGGTTCTGACTTTGGTGCTCCAGTACTCATGCACTGCCTTTTTATGGAAGGTTCTGCTTGCCTGATGTCATTTTTGGCATGCAGGAGAGCAGATCAGGACCCTAGATTCCTGCATGTCTACTGGCAGTGGGTCAGAATATGCCAAAAGTTGAGAATGTATTTAGCATGTCATGTAGTCAGTGAATTATGCAATCGGAGACCTGGTTAAATATTTTTTAGTTTTTATAATTTGGTGAAAAAGGCAAAGATCTTGGTAACATTTTTGATGGGGAACCGATTTTTTTATACCAGCTCTTTAAAGGCATAAACCATTTTACCATACAGTATATCTAGTATGCCTCATATGGACTGGAGTTATACTAATACATTTAATATTAAAAAATCAGACATTATAATATTTTTCCCTTTTTTTCCTATCAATTATAAAATATCTGTGCTTGATAACACTGCAACATAGGCATAGCACAATGCACATCTCTGCCAAGATATTCATGAACAAGGGTTTAAAGTAGCAGCATTTTATGAGTTGCAATTCAGACTGAAAATGAAAGCAATAGGATGGTTCTGGGTTCTGACAGCAACCAGAGAAGGGACACAGTAAAATGTTTTTGGCATAGTTTCACACTTTAATCCTGGGTTCCTGTGAACCCCTAGAACTTGTGACTAGAAAATGAAAAATGTTAACAAAACTTGTGCCTACCAAGATTGGGTTTTTAATTATATTTCATATTTTGACATGAGGATATGAACTCCTAAAGATTATTATATTTTTGTTACATCACCAATGCTGCAGTTTTTGATACATTTGAAATGAAGCCCTTATTTTTAATTTAAGAAACAAGGTTCTAAAATTAAGATTCTGAGCATGAAGAAATAGTGGAGCAACTTTAAAATGACTAAAGCACTTCATGTTTTTAAGAGCCTTTAATTTTGAAAGATTGTACCTCTACCTAAAAAAACCAAAAGAACCATAAGTAGTCATCCATAATCCCCAATTGCTTTGCATTAGACACACCCACACATCTCAGTTGCTTAAAAACTGGTGACTTTTCAAAATCTTGAGTATTCTAATAATTTAAAATTACTGCATAGAGAGATAATTGAAATATGTTGAAGTGTTATAATCTCAGTATGTAAAACTCTCAAATTAGATTATTTTCCTCTTTTTTCTACAGGTTTTCAAAGGGTGCGTCTACACATATGCTTTGAAGCGCAGTAGCCTGTTTTACTGTGCATTCGAGTGTCATGGCAAGAACCATGCTAATATGCTGGTGTGCAGTAAAATTAGGATACTGTGCATTAAGCCTAATTTTGCTCCTGTGCGCTTTTGCTACTGCGCATTAGGGCAATCTACTGTGCATTTAGTTAGTACCTCACATTAGAAGTACTAAATGTAATGCGCTGTAGCAAAAGCACATTAAATGTTATGTGTAGATGCACCCAAAGAAGACTTTCAAGGGTATCCCCCCCATTTCCACCCCCATAGTTGTAATAGCTAGATTTATCAAGATTGGATTCAACTTGTCCCATACTAGGACACATGATTTATCTAAATATTAATTGAATCATGGTTATAGTATACGATGCCTTCTTCTAAGGATCATGGGCCTATGACACGTATTACTTTTATAGCACTATATACACCCTTGTAGCGCTACCAGAAAACTAGCACCCGTATGTTCAGGTTGTTTGTAGTGCAGTAATAATGGATCCACCACAAAAAAAAAAAGTAGTGACATTTTGTAGCAGTGCATGTAACCTGTGGATAGTCTATATGTGGCACTACAGGAGGCCTCTTGGACCCCCAGCATGCCATATTACTCCATTCTTTCTCTTGCCTATCCTTGAGCAGTTGATCCTCCCACAGGTGGCACAGCTCTTTACTACAGTGGCTCTGCAGTTGATGTACTTGTAGCATTTCAAATGAATGCGTTTGTTCAGGGCCTTACAGAAGTGCATTTTTTCTGGAGTTGTGTTGTACTTTTTAAGGAAATGGAGGGATCAATATGCTTGAGAGCAAATTCACAATGGTTGTTCTCAAGCAAAAGTTGCATCTATCTAAACATTTACACTTACATTTAAAATAATTTCTATGGTATCTTAGATCTTACTAGCCTTTAAAAACTGTAGCTGTCATGCATATTAATATAGACAGTTAGTTGTTAATACTTAAATTATTTCATCTGATAACAGGAAGAAAAACTGGAGTCCAATTTACAAAACCTGTCAACACTGATGGCACCTACCTATAAGAAACTCGCACCTGATGCATACAACAACCAGGTAGGTTGAAAAGAGTTGATAGTCACTAGAATAATCCAGTCTTCACTTCACTTTACCAATGTGTTATCTTTATTACCAGAAATTGTATGTAGTTTATCCTCTGGTATTGCATTAAATTTTGCTCACTCAAAAAACCTGGAACTATGGATTTAATTGAAAAAGCTTCCATGAATAACACCAATGGAATTCAACCTTCCAGGAAAGCTAAATGTTGCACCTGTCTAAATACAAGGCTGAGCAGTTAACACGAACAAAGTCTGTGCTAACTGGTCTGCACTGTGTTTATACATCACACTCTCCAGTTACCTCTGCCTCCAGCAGGTTGGAGAGTGCAGGGGAGAGGCATGCTCCAGTGCCTGGACATTTTCTCTGCCTCTATGACTGAAAGTTTCTTTAAAGCTCTTGAATTTAGCATTATTCACTGGTTAAACCAGTAGGTCTTTATGTTAATGATTGCTGCAGTGACTGCTAGGGGAGGCCAAATTAGTGGCACATCTCTGAAGAATGAGAAATAGAAAGCAACAACTGTATTCTTGTGGTAGAATCCCAAAATAGCACCAGGTTTCTGCTTAATACTTGAAATGACAAGTGAATTTAATATTCATGAAAGTAACCATTCCAGAGAAGTTTTCAAGAGAGAGCCTGTTGTTTAAGCACTTTTATGCACAAATTGTGCATTGACGTTTTTATATCATCTTTAATTTAATTTGCACAACTGCTAGTACATGTAAAGCTAATTTTGCCATGTGACTGTGAGTAGGCATCTTTTGACCTACAAATACTTTATTATTCCATTACAACATCTCTTCAGATATATGCATCAAGTTTTCATGCAATACCACTTCTAAATGTATCTGGTCTCCCAAATCTATTAACATCACTTCAGACTAAAGACCAGATCTTATTCCACCTATTAGGCATGTATGTGGAATGAGGCATCTAAATGAAATTTTATTCCAACGTGTTTAAGTCCCTGAAAATCCATTAGTTCATCTACTTTTGTAATACAGTCATCCCATCCTTAAGACTGTGGTACAGAAGAGCAGTGAGGAGGAGGAGAAACCACCTACTTTACGTATTAAGTGTTTTCAGGGACTTGAGCAGGGAGGAGTAAGATCTCACCCACTTTTTGTAGTGTTACAGTGGTTTACATAGCACTACAAATATAATATCTGTTCATAGCTTTAATCAGCTAATATTTGAAGGGCTATTATAAAGGAACTTATGACTCTGGACTCACTAATGGTGGTCTTCTCTCCAAGTAGCTGAAGGCTGAAGGCATTCTTCAAAAGAAGAAAAAGAAAGAATGGTTTTGACAGAACAATACAAATAATTATTTTTGTGCTGTTTTTCTTTTCTAACGGATGATTTCATAAGGACCATTATTCATTGTTTATATAAGATACTGGCATTTTACAAATTTCAATTCTTTATATAACTAATAAAAAGTTCAAGCTCATTCACTTTCAAGCATTTTATGTAAATTTAAGTCTCATTCCTCCTTGTTTTCTCCAGACAGGTTTTCTAAACAGGGAACTCAATTCTAAATGCCTTTGAATCTTGAAAATACTTTCAGTTTTCTAGTTCTGCTCTAATACAGAACTTCCATTGCATTTTTGGTACTAAATCAATACCAGGAAGTCCTGTTTTCCAGCTTGGATTCAGCAGAAATTCTGCAAGAACATATTCTGGAACTTCAGCATCGTTGTATATGACTCTGGCCCCTTGCTCCTAACCTAACTGTAATGAGGATTTGAATCTAAACACTCTCTCTTATTTCATTTTGTACAAGTTCAAATCTCTCAAATTTTGCATTGATTTTAAGGTCTGATTGAAATAAATACTTCAAATTTTAAAAGAAGTCAAGGTTTTCATGGCATTGAAACAAAACCTATAAACCCTCTAATTTCACAATATTTTAATGGACCCAGTTGTGAGTAAACTTAGTTTCCTCGCATTATAGTTGAAAGGTTTAGAGGGCTTGGTAAAATGTATAAATACAGTTCCATTTCTGACTTTCTAATAAGACATAAAACCAAAAATGGCATATAGTTGCAGAGTAAACCTATCATAAAGCTCCATAGTGAGTAGACAGAAAAATACTGTGCTGATTGTCAGTTACCTATTTTTTTTAATACAAATATGTCTAAAGCCAGGAGTAAGCCCAGAAACTGCTTTCAAAGAGTCAGATAACACCAACATTTTCCATGCAGCTCCTTTAACATCAGTTCTCCAAAGAACTGCAATCTTCCTAAATAACCGATGTTTCAGTTTTAGAACTTTTAGCATGACAGATACTGTATTTTACTATAAAAAAAAAAGACACTGGCCAATGTAAAAAAAAAAGCAAAATGAATCTTTAAGGAGAAATATTATCAGCTAAATACACAGTGCAGAATTATGGAACAGTAACAATGAAAGACAATATGGAACTGAGTAAAAAGGAACACAATGAGAGCAGATATTTTGCCAACACTTCTATTGCCATAAAGTACCAGTAATTGCTTAGTTTTGTTCACTTTAAAATCTATACTCTGCCAAGGCTAGACGTGTTAGAAAACTAACACGCTCCTTATCAATAAACTATTCAGCCTTAATTCCGTGTAATGGGATATTCAGATAAGTTTCGACATCTGTTTCCAGATTGAGTATGAACACAGAGCACCAGAGTGCCGTCTGGGTTTAAAAGAAGGTCGTCCATTCTCAGGGGTCACTGCCTGCCTGGATTTTTGTGCTCATGCTCACAGAGATTTGCACAATATGCAGAATGGAAGTACACTGGTAAGTCAGCAACACATATGGCCACCTTCGTTTCAGTGGTAATTTTTTACAGAAGTGGAATGAAATCTGTTTATCTTAAGATTGCGTATAATAAGGACTGCTAAGAGGAAAAACCATTTAGCAGTAGCTGGATTTGGAACTTGCAACCCCCTGCACTAGGACTGTCCAACTGGCAACCCGTGAAGTATTAATGGGTAGTCCCTAGGCTCCTATCTTCCTGCTGCCTCCATTATTGCTCCAGCTGCCATTACAGCTGGTATCTCTTGGCTTCTCCTTCCTCGCTCAGCTTTTCCTTTCTGCTTCTACCTAAGGTGGCAGGCTGGCAAAGCCCATGGAGCCAGGGGAGCCTGTGGTGTGCTGCTGTGTAGTGCAGGGAAGCTGATGGGGGCTGCCTGTGTGCATGGTGTAGAGAGGGGCACTGCCAGCATGCACAGTGCAGTGCTGCCCACGCAGTTCAACAGTGCATGTGGGGAGTGCAGCCCCAGGAGCCCATGGTTATACTCATGCAGCAGCTGGGGCCTGTAGCCTCCATGGCCTGCAACCCTCTGGTGCAGCCCACCCAGCTCTCAGTCCCTAGCCACTCAGAAGTTGGACAGCCCTGCCCTGCTCGATTATTCATGAGACTTTCATGAAAGGTTTTATAAGAACTGGTCAGAAAACTTCATTTTGGCTAATGAAGAGGGGGTTTCGTGGGTTCTCTCTGCTGCAGACTGTCAGTCTAAATATAATTGAAAAGAAAAAAAAGCTCTGCTTTTCTGTAATTTAAAGTGACTACACTAGCAACTGCCAGTAAACACAGTACTCACTGTTATCCAAATAGAATATCCAGCTAATTTATATTGTCCAAATGTAATATTTTTATGGATAATAGAACGAATACCAATAGTCTGACTTATCTCCTTTCCATTGTACCTCCAAACCAAAGATTTGCTAATTAAGTCATATTCCTATAGTACTTGGTTTTTATTAGCCCTTCGTATCTTCCCCCCAAAAAAGATAATGCCAACACCTCTTATAGTTTAGATAAAGATAACAAGGTGGGTGTATTATGATGGCCAGTGGTCATTTCCTTGAATCTTTACACTGTTTTAGCATCTCACAGAAGAATGATTCATTCCTGAACAAGATCCTACAATTTGCTATACTGTTATTCTCCTCTTAGAATTTTTTGATTCTTTGGGAAAGGATATGGAATATCATGGAAATGCTTTTTATCCTACACTTCCACTGTGAAGTTGCCCTAAGAACCTTCTGCCAGCTGAAGGGTTCCAGGGATTCTAGCGTTTCAGGTCCCTATCAGTGGATCTGTTGGTCATATGATTTAATTTACTTCTGGAAACACTTGGCTATCCAGCTTTCTTGGAAGAGAATGGAATGTGAGGAAAATACACGTTTTATACTTATATTGTGTATTAATGTTACCAAATATGAAATAGGAAAAACAGAAGTTGCAGACTTGAAGTTGAAAAGAAGTTTAAAGTTTACAACCAACTTGGAAAAAGAGAACTAAAATTCCATTTAAACATACACTGGATGCTCCATTTGGCATTACATCTGTTACATTGCGAGCATTAGATCTTACCAGCCAGCACATGCCATTATACAGCTATCTGTGCAGACAGTATGAAGTGAAACATGAAGTACAGAGTTCATGTTCTCTTTCCTTACTTTGATGCTGCTTCTAATAGTTTTTCTGTCCTACCTTCCTGACAGGTATGCACACTAACTAGAGAAGACAATCGTGTAATTGGCCAAACTCCAGAAGATGAGCAGCTGCATGTACTCCCATTATACAAAGTCTCTGATATAGACGAGTTTGGAAGCACCGAGGGCCAGGAGGAAAAAAAGAGGAATGGCAGCATCCAAGTCCTCAACTCCTTTCGGAGGAAAGTGAGGATGCTGGCAGAGCCTGTTAAGACATGCCGGCAGAAGAAGCTAGAAGCCAAGAAAGCAGCAGCAGAAAAGCTTTCCTCGTTGGAAAATGGCTCTAACAAAACTGAAAGAGACAAGTCTTCTGCTGCACGCCACAAACAAGCCAATTTGGAGGCTGCTAGTCAAGCAAAACAGCTAGCAGGTAAATTAAATAAATCGTATATTAGTATACCAATTATTAATATTTGTCATCGTCTATAGAAATGAAAAGTATTTATGAAATAAACCTTGAAAAAACCTGGAAGTCTTAGTACATGGAGCATTTTCATGGGAAAAACAAACATAGTTATTGAATTTTAAATGATTACTGTCTATTTTAGTGTATTAGAAAGCCAAGTTATGGTGCTTGAATCACAAAGAAACTATTTGTAAATACATAGAAAACTGGAGCTGATTCAAAAAATCTAGCTTTCATCCTGCAGAAAATTTTAAGGTTTTAGAAAGTGGGTCACCCAAATTGGGGCAAAGAGTATTTAAAAAAAGGCTTGAAATTTTTCATAAGTCTAAAAAGATTACCTTCAAATGAACTAACTAAGGGTTTGGGGGGGGGGGGGG
>NW_017728912.1:22789266-22837478 GCF_001723895.1 Crocodylus porosus | reverse complement strand
ATTAGTAATTAGTATTAGACATCCTTTGTTACCCAAGAAACATCTGAGATATTATATTTTGCGTTCTAAGATTACAGGAGTGTGGCATATCAGACAGCATTGCATGAAAATAAATACTGAGAAGGTTGTTGTTGTTGATGGGGTTTTGTTTGTTTTATTTTGTTTTGAATAAGAACCATAGTATTATAGGATCATAGAAGAGCAGGGCCAGAAGGAACCTCAGTCCAGCTCTCTACTCAAGGCAGGATTGTCCCTGACTAGACGGTCTCAGCCAAGTGTCTGTCCCTGTTGAAATCTTCCAGGGACGGAGATTCCACAGTTTCTCTAGGTAACCTATTCCAATGCTTGAGCACCCTTGTAGTCAGAAAGTTCCTCCTAATCTCCAACCTTATTTTCCTTTGATATTTTATTTGTCTTAACACCATTGCTCCCACTACTGCCCCCTACAGCCACAAAGAAAAAGCCCATCCCCCATCCTCTCTATAATCACCCTTCAGTTGTTTGAAGACTTTTATCAAATCCCACCATAGTCTTCTCTTCTTCAGACTAAATAACCCTACCTCCTTCAGCCTTTCCTCATATCTTGCCTCCCAACCCCTTAATCATTGCCGTTGCTCTGCGATGGACTGTTTCCAGTCTGTCCACGTCCTTCTTGAAGTATAGGGCCCAAAACTGGACACAGTACTCCAGGTAAGGCCTCACCAGTGCTGACTACAGTAAAAGAATCGCTTCCCTTGATTTGCAAGTGACACTTCTGTTAATACAACCCAGTGTTGGCTATTTTTTTTTTGGTTGCAATAATAGCATAACGTTGACTCATTTTTAGCTTATAGTCCAATGTAACTCACAGGTCTCTCTCCCTGCGGTACTGCAGCCTAGCCAGTCATTCCCTAGTCTGTGTTTGTGCATGTGACTTTTCTGTCCCACGTGCAGGACTTTTGTACTTGTCCCCATGTAATTTCATCTGATTGACTGCAGGCCATTTTCCTGATCTATCCAGGTCATTCTGGATCCTAGCCTTAGTGTCTGCCACACAACCCAATTTGGTGTCATTTGCAAATTACTAAACATGCACTTCATTAATGACACAGATGATGGGATTAAGTACCAGACCCGGGACATACTCCTACTGAACCTCACTTGATACCTCCTTGCAAATAGATGTTGAGGTATTTAATGACTACTTTTGAGCACAGTGATCCAACCAGTTATATATCCATGTTACCATACTTTCACCTAGCCTTATTTCCTTAGTTTATGCAGTCATTATTTCCAGCTTGGTCTACGTTGGTTATGACCACAAACTACCACCATTCAGTAGATTTTTGGACCTACATTAATTAAGTTTTTTGGTCCCATCACCATTGCCAAAACAACAACACAAAAAAACATCAGCAAAAATAGCCTTAATTGATTCTTGCTGGCAGCCTCAGGGAAGCCAAGAATTAAATAGTCATTTGTTACTTTCCTGTTTTTAAGGTATTCTGTTCTCCTGTTGTAAGGCACCCTGAGCCTTTGTTGGGAAGGGCAGCATATAAATCAAATAAATATTGGTTCTGAGAGTGCACAGTGAGCTTGATGTAAACCACTATCACCCTGGACCAGCCTGCACACCACACATTGCCCATTACTGTCCAAGTTAGAAGAGATGGAAGGCTGAAGATTTTTTGGAGAAGCCCCGAATTTCAGAGGAACCCAGTCCAGTAAAGCTTTAGAATACCTTTGCATTATTACCTAAATTTGCTGCTTCAGGACCAAGAATAGATACGACTTCTCTGTAGTCAGAAATGTCTAAAAGTCCAATTATGTAGATCTTCCATTAACAGCTCAAAGCTGTATATAAAGGAAATCATTAACTCCATTTTACTGTTAGGAAAACTGAGGCAGAAAGCAGTAAAGTGACTTGCCAATGATCATCCAGTATAGGGCTATCCAGAAGGCCACAGCTGAGACACAGTGCAGGACTTTAACTATTAGTCATTCTGCCTTATTCCTTTTACTGTAATTGTACTAGTCTTAATCATTCCTGAATTCTTATTTCAAGCAACGGGGTTTTTTTCTCTAGACTTTTACATAGTCAGGATTACAGTTATAGGCAAGTTTTCAGACAGGTCTGCCAACATGGATATGCATGGACCTTTGACCATTACTGAAAAAGCAGTTGTCCAATCCACATAGCATTCTATTTGGATACAGTTTGGGGGTTCATTTTGGAAAATGCTTATGCAAATTTAACTCTTCCCTTGAACAGATTCCATTATGACTTCTCAGCGTTTACTTCAAGAGCCTAAGTCTAATGTTTGGTTTAAAAATAAAATGCTTTTATTTTTCTCTTTCTTTTTATGTCTGCAGATCTTTTACGTCTTTCAGGACCAGCCATGCAACAACAGCAGCAGCAGCATCTACAACATACTGTCTCTAACAACCCCCAGTCAAATCCTATTAACTCTTACTCGGGTTCAGGTCCGGCAAATCTTTATATGAGGCTGCCTAACCCAGCTAATGTTTATCCAAGTTCAACATATATGTCAGATCCTTACGGAGGGTCTAACCCCATGAACCTTTATACAGCCTCATCACAGCCTGCAGGGTCTTATTTGAATTCTTCCAACCCCATGAACCCTTATTCAGGATCACTAAATCAAAATAACCAATATCCATCTTACCAATGCAATGGAAACATGCCTGTGGACAATTGCCCCTCTTACTTGGGTTCCTATCCACCACAACCTCAGCACATGGACTTGTATAGGTATCAGAGCCAAGATCCTCTATCTAAACTAAGTCTACCACCTATTCATACACTATACCAGCATAGGTTTGGGAATAACCAGAATTTTGGTCCCAAATACTTGAATTATGGAAACCAAAATATGCAGGTAGACTCTTTCAATAATTGCGCCATTAGACCAAAGGTGCATCATGTAGGGTCTTTTTCCCCTTATCCCACCCATGAGGCTGATAGCCATTTTATGGATGTTGCCTCAAGATTAAAATCTAATCTCAGTAATCCAAGCGTGGATTATGCTTCCATGAATAAAAATGGTGAACATCAAGTACAGCCACCTTCACATTTAGCACATGACTACCATTCTGCTTCAAATATGTTTAATGGTCCTCCTAATTCACTGCATCTCCAAAATAAGGATAGTGAAATGACTTCACACACAGCTAATGGCATGTCTAACATGCTTCCAGGTCAAAATCATGATAGGACTACTCCCCAAGGTGGTTTAGATAAAACTGATGTGCTGATTCCAGAAAAAGCAGAGGACCCTGATGACATCTGGTCAGATAATGAGCAGAGCTTTCTGGACCCAGATATTGGAGGAGTGGCAGTTGCTCCATCTCATGGTTCAATTCTCATTGAATGCGCAAAACGTGAGCTCCATGCAACGACCCCCTTGAAAAATCCCAACAGGAACCATCCTACTAGGATATCACTTGTCTTCTACCAGCATAAGAGCATGAATGAGCCAAAACATGGTCTGGCTCTGTGGGAGGCAAAGATGGCCGAGAAGGCAAGAGAAAAAGAAGAGGAGTGTGAGAAATATGGTCCAGACTATGTGCCTCAGAAATCTTACGGCAAAAAAGCAAAGCGGGAGCCTACTGAATCACATGAACCCTCAGAACCAACATACGTGCGTTTTATCCAGTCTCTCGCACAAAGGACTATGTCAGTCACCACAGACTCCACAGTAACTACATCTCCATATGCCTTTACACGGGTTACAGGGCCTTACAACAGATATATATAACTTCACACCTATGTTGGTTACCTCATTTTAAAAAGCAGCTTGTCAGTAGGGTAGTTCTTGTTTAGGTTGTGGGGTGGGTGGGGGGGGAAAGAAGCAGTATTTTTGTTAAAGTTGTCAGTGGAGAAACCTCAGCACACCAGCAAAAAGAGGTAGTCTTACCACCGCACTTATTTTCCACTGACTTTTAAGTGGTCACAGATGGCATGAGGGAAATAAGACCAAAGCATCCTATGCAAAAAAAAAAGTGTTTCATGATTTACATTTGAAAACACTGGCTTCATTATTGGAAGGGATAATCAGCTGACCTAATTTTTCCTTACATTTTTGCACATCTGTGACCACTTTTAATAATAATAAAGTTTGCATAGTCATGGAACAGGAGCAAAAAAAAATAATACTGTAGTATTACAACAGCAGGAATCTTAAAATACCATCTGGTGCTGAATCTATGATGTACTGAAATACTGGAATTATGGCTTTTTAACATGCAGTTTTTACTGTAATCTTAATATTCTCTTGATTTTATTTAACAAAGTAGATACATATAGAACATAATGAATAGACAGCAAAACACTGAATTTGTTTGGATATTCTAAAACATGGTGCTATCTATGAGAATGGTGTCTTTATTATAACAGTTGAACAGTTGATGCCTTTATAATAGTTAAAATGTCAATGGTGTACTGAAATGTTCTTCAACAATAGGGTGGACCTTTTCATTTGTGTGCGTATCAGATTTACCTGTTGTTACAACAAGCTTACTTTTTAACATATGGGAATTGTAAAGACCTCTGGATTTTGTTCATCCAGTCAAGTCCTTGGTAAAGGACAATAAAGTATAAAGAGAGATATTTTTTTTAACTAGTGTTTCAAAAGCACTTTGTCTACCTAAGCTTGGCAACTTGAACAATGCTAAGGTACTGAGACATTAAAAAAAAGAGTTTACTTTGATTTTAAAATACAAAGAGATTTTTTAAAAAAGAAAATAAAGCGTTTAAATACTTTTGGTTTCAGCCATACATCTGCTGGTGAGCTACATATTCATTTTTAATACAGTCAGTTACAGTAGAAATGTGGCTTACTGGCAACAAGGGAATAATTTAGTACACAAAACACATGTTTTTCTGGTGCTCATCTCACACAGCTATACTGTAAACTGTTTTCTACAATTATTATGACAAGTTCATTGCTCAAATGTGTACAGTTTTAAGACGAGAATTTTATATTAACCACAGGTAATAATTAGCAGCATGTGACAGAATCTACAACTAGTTAGCTTAGGCTTCTGCTGTTTTTAAAGATCTGTGTGTTCTTCAAATATTGAATGGCAGATTGCTTTTGTGTTGGTAATTATGTACATTGTGGCGTATGTCATTTCTCGATGTAAATGTCCTCTTTTCCAGGAAGATTGAGCAGGCTGATGCCTACACAAGATGAATGAAACAGGGTTAGTTCTGTGTGATTCCGTTGATTAAATAGAAAAACAATAGGCAGCTGGCTTGCTGTGGTGGTTTTAAATCATTAATTTGTATAAGAAAAAGTAAAAATTGTATAGTAAATTAAATTGTAAACAAAACTTTTTTAATGCAATGCTTTAGTATTTTAGTACTGTAAAATATTAAATATATATATATATATATATATATATAAATATATATATTTGGGTTTGGAGCTGAATTCACATCATGGTGCTACTCAGCCTGCTACAAATATATCATAATGTGAGCTAAAAGTACATTAAAAGGTTTGAGTGATGTTCCTACTTGTCATATACCTCAACACTAGTTTGGCAATAGGATATTGAACTGAGAGTGAAAGTTTATAATATTGTATACCATCTTTTCCCCCCAATAGCCTTTGAAAAAAAAACTTTTTTTCTCAGTACTTGATATTTTAGCAAGTATAACTTGAACTTCAATTTTTTTTGTTCTAAAAATTCAGGGATATTTCAGCTCATGTTCTCCTTATGCCAACATGTCACCTGTGTGTATGTAAAGCTGTTGTAGGTTAATAAATATATTATTCTTGGGGTTTTTATGTTTTTTTCAGGGATTTAACTCTTCTCTTATGAATCCCTCCTCTAATTTTACTTGTATATGTATTGGTGTAACTAAAACTAATTTTGTAAATTTGTTAGCTCTTTTTATTGTAATGAAAGTGTTTAAAAGTTTTAGAATGTTTTGCCTGTTTCAAACAAACAAAAAAAAGAAAGTAGAATGCACTGAGCTGATTAAAGGGAAAATTGTAAGGCAGGGGTTTGGCAAGTGACCATTTGCTAGAGTTTTTCAAGTCACTCTCTAAACAAGGCTTCTCAGATTATGTAATTAATAAAATGAAAAAGGTACAGTCTGTATGAGGGCTTCCCTAAACACATAAACCTCCATCACTTAGACATATGTTGTGCAATATACTGTAAGATATTAAGTTTGAGCTAAAGAAATTTTGTTTAGCAGAATTAAAACATAATTCTATTAAATCAAAGGAGGCCTTTTGGTTTTATTGGTTAAATATTTATTATGGCAATTTCAGAAATTCTTAGTCTGTGACTTTACCCACTGTAAAGACAAACGTTCTTTTAAAAAATGTTTGTTTGCCTTGAAACAAAAGTTTCAAGTTTTTAAAACCTTAATTATAGTTACCTTACATATTAGGTTAATTAAATAATTTTAAAATGTAATCCTCTAATTTTTTTGAGTCATACATGCATCATGCCATCCATTGTAGATGTTTGGTTAATATACCATACACTGTCATTTGCCAAACTGCTGGCAAACAATAGCAGGAAGTTAAGTTGGCAATTCTGTTGTGTATTGTAAATATCTGAACTGTAATTCTGGTGTACAGACCCTGCCTCAGTTTGAGTGAATGAATAAAGCAGACCTAAAATCGCTTGTATAGGATTATCAGGTTGACTATAGCCATACTTGAAGATGCTTCTGAGTGGTGTCAACTTTACTTGAATGAATTTTTCATCTTGATTGACGCACAGTGGTGTAAAGTTCACTTCTAAAGCTAGTGGTTAACTTGTGTAGGAAACTTTAGCAGTTTGACACTAAGGTAATGAACTTCTGTGTGCATTTTCTATGCTTATGTTCTACCTTTTTTTTTTTACTTTAGTTTCACTCATTTTCATGAAATGTTTGGTATGTCTATAAAATCTGAGGATGGTTATAAATACTGTAAGTATTGTAATGTAATGCAGGTTATTTGAAAGCTGTTTATTATTATATCATTCCTGATAATGCTGAGATGTGGGTGTTTTTAATAAAATTTATATTTATTTAATGCACTCTAAGTCTGTCTTGGAGAAACTTGTCTTTCATGATAAATATTTATTGCCTTCATACAACTCATACAGCATACAGTTGTGGTCTCCTTGAGACAAGCAAAAGTAAAACTGGAGATCAGGGGTAATAAAAAACAGAAAACATTAAAAGGCTGGAGGAGTGTCTAACATGAAGGAATTGAGAGTTAAATATATATTGCTTCATTAGAGGGCTACATGGGAAGCAGGACTGTGGGCAAGTACTTAAAGTTTCTAACCACCAAAGGAAAAGAAGGATTACTTGAAGTGTAGCTTGAAAAGGGTGATATAAAAAGCATGCTACAAGTCAGTACAAGAAACATCAGCTCAGGCAATACAAATAAAATTTAATAAGTTTCCATTGCACTGTGACAGCATCTGCTAATAGAACCAGTAATCCTCAACTAGGACCCTTTGGGTGCTATGCAAAAACAACACCATGGGGTGTGCAAACACCTACACATATTTTACAAGGTAAACCCTGAGATTTCAAGTAGGAATTGTAGCATCTTAGAAAATTAGTTTGGGAAGGGACCTCCAGAAATCTAATCCAACACTTGGCTAAAGGCAAGATCATCCCTATTCAAAGACCCTATACAAATCCATTGTCCAACCTAATAGTAAAACTAGACTGTGAATCCTGACATAAGCACAAGACATAGCACCATAACCTGCCACCAGTAAAGCGGGAGGACTGCAGCACCCATATGTCCTGCTGTGATGGTTAAAATACACTGAAGAACCAAGGAAGAAGGCCATGCCCCTCTTTGCAGAGGAAGACAAAAACCTTCACAGTCTACATCAATCTGACCATGGGGTAAAATTCCTCCTGACCCCAAATATGGAGATAATTCTGACCCTGAGTGGAAGGGGAAGACCTTCTAGCCAGGAAGCTCCAGGTTTAAGTCAGGAGAATTGCCATACCTCAGCCAAGTCTCAGCCCCAGGTGCAGCCAACCCCCAATGCTTGTGAGGAGGGCAGCCTCCCCACCCCTCTCAATACATACAGAAGCAGGAGTGGAATACATTTCTTCCGAGCCCCACATGGCAACCAGCAAAGTCCAAAAACCTGGGAAATAGCCATGGGAGAGTATAGGTATAGCTACTCCTAGATCATCCCTGAGCAACGTCTGTCCAAATTTCCACAGAATTCAATGTAGCAGAAGCAAGCCCATCATTGGCTTCAAAAGAGTATATAAGAGTATATAACTTCACAACTGTTAAAACTGGAAGGAGATGGACGTTCATTAGATCACCCTTGTGCAATCATATATATTTACCAGTTGAGCTCAGAATATTCCAAAAACAAGAGGGTCTAAATTAAAAAAAAACCCTCACAAAAGGTAGGAGTCACATTATCTTGGTATGCATCTAATTCTAGACAGAGCAGGACCTATCTTTTGAGCCCCTGCCCTAGGAGGGAAATCCCTATAGAAGCAATGGAGAAACTTGAGAAACAAGAGCAATTTAGGTGTATGAGTTGAGGTCTTCTGCAGAAAACAAGGAGGGGGAAACCCAGAGGCACTTCAAGGTGGTGGATGGGAAACACTAAGGGTTCCAGCCATCCATTATGCATCTCAGTTCCTTTCAGATTCATAATACCTAGTCACATTTTCAGATTGTGACCCACAGAATTTCTGAAGATAAGCAAATTAAAACAGGGAGGTTGGGGAGGTGGTGATGCCTGTTTATTACCCAGTGATTTGAGCATTCACCCAGGACGTGGCAGACCTGATGTGTAGGCTTCTCTCTCTCACAATGAGGGGTTATGAGCCAAGCACTCACTTAGGACAATGCTTTAACCACCAGACTATTGAATGAGCTGGGCAAGGGCACCCTCAACCCCTTCCTTTGACCCTGGGCTACTAGACAGACAGGAATACAAGAATCGTAAAACCAAAGGACAACAAACAAGGGAGAGTGACCGTGTGTCCTAATGGTTAAGGCATTCCCCAGGGCAGAAGCATCTCAAGTTCTAATGTAAAATTAATAAACCACGCTAGGAAACAGGGACCAGAAACCACAACTCCCATTTCTTAGGAGTACCCTAACCCCTAGGCCAGGGGTCGGCAACCCCTGGCACGTGTATCATGGCATGTGAGGGCATTTTCCTCAGCACGTGTTGGGGCTGGGGAGGCAGCAGCTGTTTGCAGCCTCCTGCCTCTGGGGAGCTGCTGCCAGCCAGGAGCCCAGGCTGCTCCCAGCAGGCAGCTGGGATGCTGCAAGCCCTGCTGGGAAAAGCCTGGGCTCCCAGATGGCAGCAGGCACCAAGAGCTGGGGCTGGCTGCAGCCAGGAGGCTGCAAACAGCTGCTGCCTCCCTGCCCCACAGGCACAGTGCTGGCACCTGCTGCCTTCCCAGAGCCGGGGGCTGGGACCAGGGCCAGGGCTGGGAGGCAGCAGCTGTTTATAGCCTCCCAGCTGGAGTTGAGTCCAGCTCTGAGTAGCTGCTGATAGCCGTGGAGCCTGGGCTGCTCCCATGGAAGCCCTGTTGCAAGCAGCCCAGACTCCGTGGCCATCCGCCACTACCCAGAACTCAGGCCAGCTGCAACCATCCGCTGCCTCTCCACCCCATCCCCGGCCCCAGCTGTCTCCCAGCCCCAGACCTGGGTCTAGGCTCTGGGGAGGCAGCACAGACTGACAATGCTCCCCGCTGTGCTGCTCTCACCGCTTCTGCAAAGCAGCATTGGAACCCACCACGGCAGGGCACATCATGGGGCTTAGAAAGCTCCCTGCTGTCCTGCCACACATATTCAGTGGTAGTATGCATCTTTCATGTACAGTGGTTAGAGCATGCAGGAAGTGGAAAACCTGGGCTGTAGGACCTTTTTAGCTAAGAGGATTCAAACCCTTATCTTCCCACCTCTCAGAAGAGTGCCATACCCACCAAATTATAGCCAAAGATGGAGGGGATACCCCCCCACCAACCACCCCTTCTTCCACTGCACAGAAAAGAACATGTTACATCAAGGAGAGAGAACAAGATGAGGCCTGAGTCTATAAACTAGTGGTTAGGGCACTCGGCAGACTCAGAAAGAAGCCCTGGTTTCTGCCGCCCACTGCTCGGACTGTTTATGTATGTTACATTAACTAGCTATTGAATAAAGCCAGAAATAACCTTTAAAAGCTGAATTACTTGGAATAGTACATGTAGATACCAACAGAGGATTCCAGGCTCTGGACAAAGGCACCTGCCTGTACCTCAGACTCAGGTGCATATTTTCTCTGGAGGAGGCAAACTGCGGATACGCTCCTATGGTAATAGTTCATATTGACTAGCTCTAGCCAGCTGCCTGTTCAGTAAGTGAGTCTGTAGGATTGCCCTTCTGGGCTTTCAGTCCCATTAGACTGCAGCCTCACTCTTGGAGACACCAAAGTCCTTTACTGAATCTAGTTAACCATATCAGTGCACAGCCTTGCAATTGTAGACACCTGCCAAAGGCTAAAATTTACAATCCAGTCCATTAAACAAGGAAAGCTCTCCTTTTACTTTCAGCGTTTCCCAAAGGAGGACAGAGACCCAAAATAGTATCTCTAGCAGGGTAGTACAGTACAATATTTTTCTTTCAATGATTAAAAAATGTTGCTGTTATAATGCAACCAACTATATAGAGGCAGACACAGGCTGATTTAAATAACAGGTTTTCTCCCTGCTATTTAATTTACCCTGTCTGCCTCTTTCTTAGACCTGAAGAAAGGCATTTGATAGCTGTTGGACAAATTTTCAGGTTTCTCAGTTACACAGTTGATCCAATAAAAGATATCTCATACACTTCCTGGACCATCACAGTTGCAATAAAATTCCAGCCCTGCTGCTACAATCATTACTTCGCAGGTTTTTTGCTTTTTTTAAGATCACAAGTTTGTTCTCAATGCTGGTTACTCCACCCATCAGTTCTGTGCACCTTGGGAAAACTTTCTCACTCTTCAGTTTTATACGGCTAAGCAGCTCAAGGATCAGTGATTTAAAACACTAAAATATCTGTAGTATTTGCTGCTGGCCCTCAGCACATTCCCGCATGAGAACAACATGAGACAGGCTTACAGGCTGAAGTAGTGAAGCTGTGCGACATTCAAGATTTTAGGCACACTTTAATGCATTAGACAGCTGGAACTGACAGCTGCACTAGTATTAACAAAGGTTTATCACCCCCTTAGCCTTCCAAGGGAAACTGCCAATAATTAATGTCTCCAGCAACCTTCTCTTTTCACATAAACCTCTTATTCCTCACTGTAGATTTTGCTTCAAATACTTTGATGACCCTGTGACCAAGGATAACCTTCCCTTGGATTTTGCTAGAGCCGTATAAAGTAGCTCACATCAGAAAGTCAAATGATAACCACTGAGAGTCCTATCCTCATGTGGAGGAAGTGGTGCAAAGAGGCAAACTGGTCTTTGTGTTCCAGTAGAATCATGCACGTGCACACGTGTGTACACACTTGCACTGTTTAACTAACCTTGATATAGCCAGCAAAAAAATCCAGATTACAAGTGAAATCTCCTCCATCTCCTGAGCATTGGTTCATTTTCTACAGCTTTGCCATTGTATAGGCATAACATAAATGGTTTCTGGCAAAGACACTGGGACTGGTTCTTCTGGAGAAGGCCAGGAAGCCTGAGGTGATGGCTTAAGAAAGTGAACAAAATTGGGGGTTGGAGCATTTTCGTGCACACAAATGGAATTCAAACATGATTTTGCTCAACTTTTGAAAAAACACCTCCAAGATGAGGCCCAAATTTCAATCAAAGTTGTGACTAGTGAAAACGAACTCAGAAGTGGAAGCTGGAGCCTTGTCTTCTTAAGAGAAAGAGTCATGCACTATTACCGTAAAAGACATTCCCCTCCATGTCAGCGGCACTGTTGAAGGTAGAGGGAGGTGGGCAGGGGTGCAGGGCACAGTCTGGCAGGGAGGTGGAGCCCCTGCACTGCCCAGCCTGCACTCCCACATCTAGCTGCTGCTCAGGAGGAGACAGGCTGGGCAGCACGGGCAGCTCCACGTCCCTGCCAGACTGCACCCCACACCTCTGCCCACCTGCCTCTGCTTTCAGCAGTGCTGCTGACTTAGAGGGGGAGCTGGAAAGGGAAGCAACCAAAATACAAGTTTGCCCAGGGCACCATTTTCCCCGAGGCCAGCTCTGACATCACGCTGAAGTTCACTTTAATTCAATCAGTGAGGAAGATAAAAATGGCAAATTTCATAGTCTAGTGGGGAGTTAATACTCTGCTATTTAACTGACATGGCTAACAACTTGGTATGGAACTTTTGCCGACTTTTGCCTGCCCCACAGTGATGTTCATCTTCCACAGATGCAACTACTAAGTTTGTTGTTTGAGACATGCTGTAGTTGACAGTTTGTCTCAGAGGCAGGGGACTGACAATCTTTTTACCAAGAAATACAACTGAGAGTTTTCCCCATCGCTTGCCAGAAGATATTTTATTTTCTGGCTGAGCTGATACTATATATTGAACGGGCCCTTCAGCTTTGCTCTGTGACTACATATTATATATTGGTCTGGGACTATACAGTATATATTGAACAAGCCCTACACACTGAACAATATATTGTACTGCTATATATTGAACAAGCCCTTCAGCTTTGGTCTTTTCTCCAGCTATGTGTTGGTAGGTAAATACTGTAAAAGCAAGTTTTTTTTATGACCATGTCAACAGAATTAATTAAATAGTATGTTTATCTTTGTAGGCTAATAAAGCCAAATAGAAATGTTTTTTTATGAAGGCAGCCTGGGAAGTTTTTGCTTCTGAGGATAATTCCCCGCCCCCCCTTTTTTTTGATTAGGCTTTCCTTTTTAAAAAATACCTGTTATAAAAATATTTGAGGTAAAGGTGGCTTTGTTAAAGATTCACCATTGCCATTTTACATTACCTATCTATGAAGGGTGAAGACCCCAGGATTAACTCTGCAAAGGAGCCTAGGCTTTCTAATGCTGAACTGGGGTGTTTTGTTCAGGTTCCTGGCAGCCTAGTGGAGTCCTTGACTTTGAAGCAAAGAGCCAGCTGCTCCTCAATTTTTGAAAGAAAAGGCTTTGGGACCTAGGTCCGTGATGGAATTCACAGCCCTGAGTGCAAGGAGGTTAAATGCCTGTGTTTCCTAGCACCACAACATTTACAGACCGCCCCTAACCTCAGCTCTCCACGTTCAGTTGGGTAGAGCCAACTCAGGGAGCTGGCTTTTGCAGATCCCATTCTTAGATGCCAAACTCTTCCCATGCCCTCTAGAAGAGACTTAGACTTGTTCATGTTTTAGGTGGAGTCTGATCTGTTAGGTAGGCTCTGAAAAAGCCTACTGAAGCAAACCACTTAGACAAGATGGGAGGAAGAACACTTATGTATTGAATCCCAAGGAGGCTTAAATGTGAAAAATGGGCTGTGCTGCTCAGCGCCGTCAGGACGGAGGTGCTTCTGCACATGGCCATAGATGGACTTGTAGGCCCCAGGGGACCGGTCATGTCCATGCCCTTCAGCACATCCTGAGCTAAGTGATAGCTGAGCAGGCTTTGTAAATCCAGATTTGGACTTCAGTTTAAGTCCCTTTTGTGGATCTGGTCCTCAGATCATATTATGAGAGTCCTCCAGCAAAACCAGGGAGCGCCAGGCATGACACTGCTGCTATTAAAGTGTAACAAGCAAGCAGGAAATATATGTACATGAAAAAAATACCACTTCAGGCCTTGTTTATATCTCATAGTGAACCAAAGTGTGTGCGTGCGTGGGGGGAAGGTTTACAAACTTCTTGAACTCCTTACACCTTTCTTTGAAAAATATGCCTCTTTTCTATTTAAGCAGAATCAGAGTCAAACCAAAAGTGCTTGAGTTTATTTTTTTTGTCACTTTTATAACTTTTAAATTTAAAATACCAAGAGTGTTTTTCTTAAGGCTCCAGTTTCTAATAGACTCAGTCTCCCACCAAGGGATGCAATAGATGCTATTAAAAATGCCTTGTGCCTACACTTAACGCAAAAACAATAAACTCCACTTAAAAATACCCATAGAACTTCTGTGATTCCTATAGTAACCTGCAGGTCCAAGAGGTTAACAGCCTTTTGTGCAAAGACTGGGAGATATCAGCTCTGTGCATGATGAAAACAGACACGGATCGTTAACCAATGGGGCATAAGTTTCTTTCTAGGGAGATGGGGTAAACATCTAAAAAATGCCCAAGTAACTTAGCTCTTCCAAAAGTAGCTGAGGCATTTAGGAATCTAAGGCTTCTTAGAAGTCAGTGAAACTTAGGTGCAAAGGGCTAAATCTAGAAGAAAAAAACAAAACAAAACAAAACACTTTGGTGCCATATTGCTGAGCACTGAAATACCACATTTTGAGGCACCTGGTACCTGCCCCTGGTGGAATTCACTCCCCGAGTTAGGTACTTAGGCTCTGTACAATGCACAGGCAGGGTGAAGTGAAGTGTGAATGGCAAATCCCAATTCACAAGTGCCAGCAAAATAAGTGGGGAGTCACGTTTGCTGGCCAAGGGCAAGAATTCTGAGCATCTAGATTTTGGACTTCGGGCTTGTCTACATGGGGAAAATTAGTGAAGGGTAAGCAAGCTTTCAATAAATTACCTACCCACACTACCTGTTCAAACAGACACTTTATGTGCCCTGAGCACAAGGTAGCATTTTCGAAGTGCATAAGCCACCTTGCCCTTTGAAGATTCACTAAGAGTGCCTGCACAAAGCTACCAATTCCTACCCTTGCTTTGCTCACACTGACTTCCTTCTTCACCTATAGGTGCCCAAAGGACAGTTTAGAAAGCACTGTAGCACTTGCAGGTGAAGCTGCAAGCACTAGATTTTAAAAAGATATTTAGGCACCTCATACCCATTAATTTTAATGAGACCAAAGCCCCCAAACACTTCTGAAAATCTGACCCTAAATCTTTTTTGAAAATGAGATTGAGGCCATACCTTCACAGCAAAAACAGGCCAGGCATATTCATACTTCAAGAGAGCACCCATGGTATGCCATCCTAGTGCAGAAAAAGTGCAAATAGTTTTTACCTCAGCCTAACTAGTCAAGGTCAATCCAATACTACTTATTCAGGGTTGACCGTGACAAAAAGGTAAAAAGTACCTGTCTTGCTCATACTAGAACTTTACAGCCAAGCAACACTCAGTGAACATGCTCCCATAGCCTTAAGCTTCTAAATCACTTAAAAGCTTCTGAAAATGTTATCCAGTGTTTGACAGGCATCAGCTGTTTTGCATTTTATTATAGCAGTCTTTAAGTTGCCATCTTATCAGTAACTCAACCCTCACTAGTTGAATAATTGCCCTCCTTTGTTTTTGTACTCCTGTTGTGATTATTTGTAAAAATGACAACACTGCTATCTTCTTCTCTGTAAGCTTCAGTACAACTCATTTCAATAAAGAGATTTAGCTGGAGGGGATTATATAAAGTGCAGCTCCACTCTGAAAAATGGCTATAAAATTGGCAACATGGAGTTCCCAGCTTGCCTCTCAATGATTTCTGTATCTACTGTACAGATTTCTAATTTACAAATGAAACCATTTTTCCTTCCTTACCTGAATCAGGCTAGGTGCCTTCCCTCTAGTCTCCCATGGCTTCTAATATATAGAGTCCATTGGCTAAATTAGGCCTTTGGGGCACCTAGGCAGCCCGTAGGGCCCCCAGTGGGTTTGCTCAGGTGTAACTGGTTACAACTTACTAACCAGTGCTGTTGCTGCAAAGGATGAAACCGAGCAGCTGATCCCTTTCTGTTCTAGTATCTCTTCAGTCCTATCAACATAGAAACTTAGTTTTGCTCCTTACTGGCAACAAAAGTGACTGGTAGCCACACATAGGGATTGTACCCATTAGGTGAGGTGACATTACTTTTTTTCCATATGCATTTTTTTCAGCTTGGAATTTTTAAATGTGTCCCAGGTTTAAAGTACTCAGACTCCTTGCAAGTGTGACTTCAAATCCTACTCTGGTAGGTCAACCTTACTCCCAGTACGAGAACTGATTTCACAGGGGGCACGGGGAGGCTAACCCACGTGAGCTTCAGAGCTCAAGTCCTAGCTGCTCTGGAAATTAATGATTGTGTAGTCCTTGTAATTAGCCAGGATTTGTCCTTATATCTGCTGCCAGATGTTATCTCCCCACTGTTGTGCTGCATCCTGATTGATCACCACCCTCCATGCCAGGAGAGAGTCAATTTTAGTGGTGCTTTTATGTGTATACTTTGTAGTAATTGAAAGAGCTGTATTGTTATTCTCCCGTTAATTTTCCCGTTTGCAGTAATGAAGAAATTGCGTTGAGAGACAGACCCCCATCAGCAGATGCAGGCACTAGTGGGGATTTGGGATGTTTCTGAGTTCTAGTCTTTACCTATGCTGCCACACAGTGGTGACTAGAGCTGAAGTCATTTAATTTCTCTGCCTCAGTTTCCTCAGCTGTTATGGCAATAACCATGAACTGCTGAGTGCTGAAAAGGATGCTAAATAGTATTTTTCTTCCAAAACCATGCAGAACCTGGGCTGCTGTGCAGATTCAAGTGCAAGATTTGTGGGGCCAAAGTAGAGCAAACAAGATGGAGTCTGATGCTACAGCCAAGTGGTTAGGAATCTCCACTGAGTGGAGAGTATTTTAATAGCTGAACTTCAAAAGAAAGGCTGAAGAGTGGCCCCCAACAGCCTTGCTATGTTTCGGTAACTAGGCAATGTCCTGGGACATGTGAGATTAAATCCCTTCAGGTTAAGCAGGACCTATAACTCAAACCCCCCACTTCTAGGGGAAGAGTGCTCCAGCCAGTAGGCTAGTGTATGACAGGAGACACCATGGTAGCAGAACCACCTCCACCTCCTAAATCAGCCAGTAGCCTGCTTCAGGTGCCTAAGTCTTTAATGAGATCTGGTCCTTAGGCAACTAAAACTGACCTGGCCAAAAGCCCTTAGAGAGAGGGACCCCATTTCACTGAGGCTTCAGTTTTACTAGTAAAAGGGGAAAAGAGCAGTGAAACTGTTTAAGATGAGCATAAATACCTTTAATTCTATTGTGTGGCTTCAGTCTGATGGCAAATTAATTGAAAAGGGCAGACAGTGAAGAAAGGAAAGCTGTGGATACAACCTACCATACAGATATTGGGTACTGCTACCATCACCACTTCCTCCAGTTGCTCTGCTTTTGAATGAAAGTGGCTGTGATTTGTGTTGAACTCAGTGCTTGAGGTATGCATTAAATGTGCTCAGAGTACATCTATAGGTTCAGGCCACTCACGGGACTCAGGTGCTGCTTTGCCTAGATGCTGGATCCTAACTGGAGTTATGTTTGATGGCTGTTTAGACCAGGAAAGGTCTGCCATGTGCAAAATGCAGAACTCCAGGCACTTAGCTTTCAAGTCAGAAAAGGAAGTGGCTACAAAGTTTAGGTGCCTCCAGCTGACTGCTGAGCAGGGTGTTTTTGGATTGCAATTTTGGATTTAGGCCTGCCTCAATCCTGTTTGACTCATTTGCTTTGAATTTGGCAACCTACATAACCACTCCTCGCAGATGCAGCCTCTGGCCCAGCAGGGGAAATGCAATGGAGGGGCAGAGAGCAGGGACCTGCCTGCTGAGCCTGTCACCCTGTGCAGCCACTCCCACAGTCCCCAGCTGCAATGGGACAGCAGCGGCTCTGGGGTTCCCTCTGCCCCTGGGTCAGAGGGGATCCAGGTCCTCCCTTCCTCTGCTATTCCCTGTTCGGTCCCTCAAGGTATTCCCCACTACCAGCCCAAGGCTCCAGTGATGTCTTGAACTCTGCAGGCAACCTAGGCATCTGGGGTGCAGAAAACTAAGCCACTAGCATAAGACTTACACTGTGGGAGGGAGATACAACCACACCACTGAACCCCTCCTCCTGCATCCACCCCAGGTTCTGCCTTTCTAAATGATTTACAGGTAGAGCAGTCATGGTTGCCGATTTCCTATTCTAAATAAAATTCAAATCAAAGCCTGAAAATTTGAACGTGCTTAAGAAAGGGAAGTTCTTCAAAACTGGCCAAAAGTGGTTAGTACTCTTCTTCTCTGTCAGCTGCAATTTCCTACAGTGCATGCAAATGGACTGCATTCACTGCCACTTTATCTTTGCTCTTTACAAAATGCCACTATACTGACACTATCACTCAAACAGGGTACCTTGTCACCCTGGGGTGCCTCAAGATCCTTTCAAGGGTGCTACTTAGTGCTATACAATGGAAGCACTGTTAGGTGTTCTAAACATGATTCACAAAATAAACCCAAGGACTTCAAATAGGAATCCATAGTGATAAAAAAACAAATCAGTGTGACTTTCTGACTTTCATTGTGGGCTTTCTGACTTCTTTGTAATGGAAGAATTGCTTGATTTCTCTTTAGGGGTTATGCACCTCATGAGCTGCCCCAGCATGAGTCCTGGGCATCCCCAGCCTCATGCCATGAAGACATCTCTCTGCTACAGTACACATGATGGGGGCTGGGTGTCCCAGCCTCACCCTCAGCTATCTGGCCATGTGTTCCCCATTGCACCACGCTGTGCAAGTGCCCTGGGATGTGGACTCCTCTGGCAAGGTGGGCCGTGCTGCACTGCACCACATGGTCCTCTGAGGAAGGCATAGGAAGTAGAAGCAGGGAGGTGGAGCCCAGAGACCCTGGCTTCTCCTGAAGTTGAAATGATGGCAGAAGCAGAGGCAAGGTGGGAATCTGGGGAATCATGGGCCACGTGCAACCTACCGGCCACCAGTTGAACAGTCCTGTCCTAGATAAACAGTCTTTGCACATCTCAGTAAATGAGTGGAAATGTCTGACATACATTTTTTAGGAATTCGAGTGCACTTCCTTTTCTTAAAAAAGTCAGACTTTTAATTAGCTGCATTGTTAATGAAAGTGAGGAGGGTTTGGAGTCGCCAGAGGACCCTGGTAGATGTTAATTTGTCATGGGCTATATGTGAGTTTTGTGCAACAAATAGTAACATGTTCGATGCTATAGGAATTTATCCTGAGATGAAAACAGTAAATCCATCAGAAAAAAATAGCAATTCTGCCACAAGGAAGTTTCTGGATGAAACAGCAATTTCTTCGTGGCATGAAGCATCCCATGATAATTTTAAAGTTTGGCCAGTAGCAGAGAGAATGACAGGGCATGGCCAGGTCCTGCTCTCCTTCCCCCAAGAGCAGTCCATAGAGACAGTGGTACATCATAGCTCTCATCCTAGAGGATAAAAGCCTCTGCTGGAATGAGGGTTGTGGGGTGTGGGACCAATCTAGATCCATTCCAGGTCTGGAGGCAGGTTGCGGGTTTGCAGTCCCAGCACGATGGTGGGAGCAGCGAGGGGGAGTTTCTGGCTGAATAGCCAATTGGTACTGTGCTTTGTGCTCATCTGTCCTCAGGAACTTCCAGGGGCAAGGGGCATCACAGGGCATATTGAGACATTAGCTTCCCCAGCTGGCAGGCACCAGCTACACAAGCTCCCACACTGCTTTTCATACATCTGGGGAAGCAGATCCCTGATCAGCTGGCACAATGCTCAGTGCTTTTATCCCATGACAAAATTCCACAGTTCCCACTGCACATCCATCATTTGCCAGTACCCCGAACGTCCCTTATACTTTTCATGTAAAGATTACACAGTCTATTAATTCTGGTGACAATGCCTGCTAAGAAACTTTGCACAAAGAAATCTGAGGAAGCAGAGAAAACTGAAGGAAGCTTGTTAAACAATGGGCTTTTAGGGCACTTTTACGTACGCTCTGGCGGGGGGCATAAATGTCTAACACCATGTGTGCTTAACTTCATACACATGAAGAGCTCTACTGGCTTTACTGGGAACTACTCACATGAATAAGGATAAACATCAGAGTAAATGATCACTATCTGATATCTGAAATATGAATGTTAGCTGGGTTTTTTTCCTGAAGAAATCTCCTGCTAACTCTTCGACCAACAACTGGAACAGTTGATACATGTGCTTTCTGGGTGGCACTAATTGCCTTTTTACATAAATCCCGCTGTATAATCTATTGGTTTTGTCTCTAGAGAGAACATTGAAAACATTTAGATTTTTTATCAATACAAATGACTGAAAATAATATAAACCAACGATCCCTAAAGGTATAATTGCTGTCTATATGATCACATCCGCTCATGTGCTTCTGGAATGTATGACTCAACAAAGCCAGTAGATGTTATATCTGCTGCAAGGACTGTATTGATTTTAGCTCCCCAGAAATAGTAAAAGCCTTGCTGGATCAGCTGAATGTGATCAGTTTCTTTTATAAGGTATAAATATCAGAAAATTAACATACACTCTTTTCTTGACGCAGAAGTGACAACTTGCTCAAGCAAAAGCTGTAGAGGCCCTGGACATGAAACAGTGACTTCTCAAAGATCTTCTCATTCTTCTGCACTGCTGAGTTCTATCATCTTGAATCCAGAACCATAGGCAGGCACCTAGGTGTTTCTAAAATCCTGATTCTCTTGGGCTTATGCGGTCGAATGCATTCCTCAGAGTTGGGACCAAAACCTAGGTCTTTTCCCACCCCAGCCATTAGGTTACCTCCTCTAGGTATACAATTTGCCATACCTATATTTTGTAAGAAGCCTGATCCTGTTGTTATGTTAGCATTTAAGAGGGGGAACATCTAGTTTCTAGATCCCAATCAGGCACAAGCACGATCTAGATCAGTGGTCACCAACCAGTGGATCTCAATCCACCAGTAGATCTCGGAGCCCCCTGGAGTCGATCCAAGGCTGGGGTGGGGGGCTGAGTGCCACATGCATGCACGCACCCCAGCCCAGCAGGTCAGTCTGTGGGAGAGGGAAAGAAAGGGGGCTAGATTGAGGGACAGTGCTGCACAGGCAGGAGCAGGGGTAAGTTGAGTGGGGCCCCAGCTGGGTGGGACTTACCTGCTGGGGAGGTGCACCACCAAATAATTTTTTCTCCCTCTGCCTCGATCTGGCCCCTCCCCCTGCCTTCCCTCCCCAAAGACTTACCTGCTGGGTGGGGACTGGGGGGAAGCTGGTGGCAGTGCATGGTAGATCTTGGGTTGCTTTTAAATGCCAAAGGTGATCTCCTACTTAAAAAGGTTGGAGACCGCTGATCTAGATGCTGAGTTGCTCCAACAGGGCAGTTCTAGGTGTGCTATCTCATAGCTCAGGAAAAGGCAAGGAGATTTCTTGCTCTCAGAAGGGCTTTATTGCAACTGCTAACACACAAAAATGGTTGACAACTTCCTGTTGATCTCCTCCTGTCAGCCCTCAGGAACGGAGTTAATCCTTACTACTACATCCCCTTTTGTCAGCAGAAATTTGAAAGATTTCCAAAGAACTGCAAAATCATCCTTAGTGGAGAGGTTACAAACACACCATTCTCTTATGAGTCCTTCCCACTCACTTCCCTACAAAAAGAGAATAATAATAAAAAAAGAAATGTCAGTAAGCCTTTTCATTTAAAGCAGATAGATTCACAAGTCTGGTCTATTTGGTGGAACTGACACCTGTCCTAACCTAGTGTAGTAAGCAGGTGGAATATGACGGAGAGTCTCTTGATTCCTATGGAGACAATCTCTAGATGTCTTCATGCAATATGAACAAGGGGTATCCACCTTTGCCTGGACAGTGCCTTGTACTCCTAGATTCTGGAATCCAAACTTTCTGCTGTGGGGAAAGAGCAGGCACATTTCTGGAGGCATGCCTGGTGTTATAATTCTGTCTCTGATGGTCCTTTATCAGTTTATCTTTCTCATGAAATTCCTGTGCATTGACAAGTTTTTGGAACCAAGTCATCTATCATAGTTGGTAGCATTGTACGGAGTCCGTGCCTCACAAGCAGCTCAGCTGGACTCCGTCCACATTCTAATGGTGTTGAATGGTATATCAGGAGAGCCTTCATATATCAGAGATCTTTGTTCTTCTGACACAAATTCTTCACAGTCCGCACTGCATGTTCTGCTTCCCTGTTACTACATGGGAAATGTGGCCTGGTGGTGATATGCTGAAAGTCATACAGGGCTGAAAACTATTTAAATGCAGCTCCAGAAAACTGTGGACCATTATTTATTCTTAAAACTGAAGGTATGCCACGGCACACGTGTATACTTTTCAACACCATTATAACTCTCTCAGTTGTGGTGTTCTGTAGCTGTGCCATCTCCAAGGAACAGGAGCAATAGTTTATAAAAATGATGTAAACAGAAGCCTTCCAGTAAGTCAGCTCCCAGCATCTGCCATGGATAATCCAATAATTCAATCAAAAGACATGACTCTAAAGGGACTGGTTGGTGTTGAGTACAAGCCTTACAACTAGTCACCTAGTTCTGTATTTCATCACTGACAGAGGGTCACACAAGCTGCCTGGCCAGCCCTGGCTTGATATCTTGTAGCACCCTGATGAACTTCATGAATCTTCTCTGATGTCCCCTGGTGAAGAGCAGAAGGCATCAGTACTCCATTGTGGAATGTGGCTAAATCCCTGACAACATGGAGACTGAGATTCTCTTGTTGGGATGTCACCAGCTCATAGTCTTTGAATCTTAATTGAGGCCATCCTTCGAGGCAATACATCTTATCTTTTAACAGAAAGGATTGGCTTCTTGAGCTTCCTGGATCCTCATCTGTAATGAAGCAGATATGGGTATCCCTTCCACAATAAGGTTCACAAAAACAGACATCTCACTCTTGGAAGAGTTCTTCCAGAGATAGTGGTGCTTGTAGCAATACCCTAGAAAGAGTATTGGCTGTTTGTAACTCTTTTCCATGAATGTGTACAATATTGTAGGTGAACTTCAGCATCCTGAAGCAAAATCTCTGGATTCTTGGTGGGAGTCCATAGAGAGGTTTGTCTCCTAACAGGGACATGAGTCGCTTATGATCCACTTAGAACTTTCCTCATTGACCTGACTTTTACCTTACAAGTTGCTCACATGTCCATGTAACTGCTTGTGCTTCTTTTTCTAATTATACACATCAAGTTTCAGGTAGAGCAAGTGATCTTGACACAAAGGCAATAGGGGCCCAATGGCCAGCTTCTTAACATTGTTGTAACATTCCTCCAAGTCAATAGGATGAAGTGTCTGTTGCAATGCGTGTTTCTTATGCCAGATTGTATTGGGCTAGTATCAGGGTGAGTCTTAACTTGATCTCACTGAAGGCTAGTTGTTGCAGCAGATCCAAGAGACATATGCTCTTGTCACTTAACAGGTCTCTTAGAGGTTTTGTTATTGTTGCCAGGTTTGGCATAAAATGGCCCAAATATGCAGCCATTCCGAAAAGTCTATATAATTCTGAGAAATCTTTGGGTTCTGGTGACTCCTTAATAGCTATAACTTTTGCTGGATCTGGTTGGATCCTTTGTGGTATGATCGAATGTCCCACAAACATGAGTTAAGAGGTAGCAAAAGTGCACTTTTCATTAAGTGTAACTCCAGCTTCTTGGAGTTTTCTGAGTGTTGCATCAAATCTTGTATCATGTTGTGCCTTGGTGGCAAAAAGCCAAAATGTCATCAGCATGACAAAGAACACCTTCTATGCCATCCAGTATCTGTAACAGCAAAGGTGAAAGAATTCAGGAGCTGATGGGATCCCAGAAGGTAACTGTTTAAATTTGTATCAATCACATGGAGTAATAAAAGCTGTTAGCTTGAATGATTCAACAGCCCTAGCATCAAATTTTGTGACAATCTTGGCTCCTGCAAGTTGAGCCAAGGTGTGTTCCACTGAAGGAAGACTATGTCTTTCTTAACACATGGAAGAATATGTCTTTCTTTTCAACTGTGCGAATTCAATATCTTAATCTTACCACTGGGTTTTGGTACAACCACCATCTCAGAAAATAAGAAGCAGGTTCTCAGTCTTTGCAATTACTCCCATTTCTTCCATTCATGCTAGTTCTTCTTTGACTTTGTCCATTAGCAGCAAGGGTACTTGTCTTGGTGTAGTTAAATGCATATGGAACTGCATCAGCTTTTAGGCATGTCTTATAGTCACCTGACATTTTTCCACAACCTGAAAAGATGGATGTGTATTTGGTTCTGCAGTACTGCTCCAAGAATTTTTGGTCCACTGTTTCATCCAGTCAATGGACAAGTTGTAGTGACTGTATGGCCAGTAAACCATGCAAAGGCACAGCAAGATTACAGATAACATGGACTTCCTGGTCTATAGTTCTCAGCTTCAATGTCATTTTTGTGTTGGATCCCAGTACTTTGAGGGTAATGTCACCTGGTTCTTGTAACCTTTTATTAGGAGGAAGGAGGATCCTAACCCTATGTAGGCTGTAGTAAGTATCAGGTATAGCTGAAACTGTTGCTCCTGTGTCAATTTTAAATACAATTGAGTGTTCATTGAGCTCTATTTCTGTCATCCAGACTCCTGGGTCTGATGAAGACCTCTGTAAGTTCCTCTAATAATAGTCCAGTCTTGCAATCCCCTGAGTCAGGTTTTGTGACTTCAGACATTTTGTCCAGACCTGATGCTTCCCTGAAATAGTTAAAACATCTGATCCATCTAGGCCACATTCCAGGGGACTGGAAATCAAACTCTTCTGGTGGTATAATGTTAACTGTCTGCATTGTCTCTGTAGCCAGCCTCTGCCCCGAGCAAGACTCAGCTGCTGCAGGAACTTGGTCTGTCATTTGGGCATTACCTAATTGCTGACTGGCATTTGTGTTCCTGTTGGTGGCAGGATGCATCTACTTCTGACACAGTGTGCTATTTCAGCTCAGGAAAAGGCAGGCAGACTTCCTGGTCTCAGAAGGGCTTTACTGCAACAGTAAACGCAGAAAGATCGATGACAACTTCCTGTTAATGTCATCCTGTCAGCCCTTAGGAAGGAAGATAACCCTTACTACTACACTAGGTGTGTGCAGGCACAGGATTTCATGCACATCAAGAGCTCTGAAGTCTAGAAACAAGGCCCTTCGGCCCTCTCTATGTTACAGGTATCACAGAGTTAACTGGTTAATTGAGCAATTATCTTGAGACCAGCTAAACGTGCAAAGTAGCTATTATGCCATAAAAAGCTCCAACCAGCTATCAGGCTAGACCCTGAAAATGTGTACTAACTTTATTCCTAGTTGCTATTAAGCTTAAATTTGCATGTGTAGTAGGGGTCTCCCTACTCCCGGGAGGACTCCCAGCTGACGGGGTGCACCATTCCTACCCAAGGCTGGAGTCCCGCAACTAAGGGGGTATCATGCACCCCCCAGGGCTGGAAGATCACAGCAGTTGGGAGTCTGCACCAGCAATAAGGTGCAGTAGGATCTAATGTGATCCCACAGTCATGCCTCTTGCCATGCATATGTTGCGTGGCAGGAGGTATGATTGTATGGATCATACATTAGATCCCATTACACCTTTACATGCAAGTGTAGAGCGGCCTTTAGTGAAATCAGGCAGCAGAAGTAGGGGAAGTTAAAATGTTAGTGTTGGAGATCTACCTTCCACCTAAATTCTGCTCTAGGCAATGAAGTTATTCATTGCATCTGGCTCTTTATCTATAAGCCTCAATCATCCACCTGTAAAGTGCCAATAAGTGCATTTCCCGATCTGAGAGGATTGTTGTGAGGTTAAATAGATTAAAAAGAGCAAGGTTCTCAGATCTATGGATCCAAATTACCACAGTATTTATCTTAGTCTTGGAAGAGTTTGATTTTCTTTACCATTTATATTAACTGTTTTCTTTTTCTTGTTTGAAAGCACTGGACACTTGGAAAATGCAAATCACTATAACAGAGTTTTATATGCTAGAAAAAAATATGGGTATCGTCAGCCATGTCTTTTCCTTCAAGATAAAGTGATCTGCTTTTTCAGTCACTGCTGCTTTCTCATGATGCTCCAAACTTCTCAAAGAACCATTCTGTTGACAATCTGTAGCTTATGAAAAGAAAGAGAGGGAGAAAGCTGTCTGTAAAATCTTCCAGTTCATCTAGCCTATCTCAAAGCACGTACAGACAAGAATAGCTGCTCAGCATGTGTGGAAAATTGTTTTACTAAATGTGGAGGGAAAAGCATTGATTCAATCTCGTGGACATGAGAAGTCAAAATTGCACAGAGTTGCCATTAGTGCTCTTGCTGCTGTGAAATCTGAAAGGAGTGGAGCCGCTGCTCATTTGGAGGCCAACATAAAGGCAATGAAGGAAGCCAAAATTACTCTCCTGAATTTCCTCTCACTGCAGCTATAATTGGGCACCCCAAGGTATTCTGTTCTCAGCCACAATGGTGAGCAGTCAAACCTGTCATTGCATATACTGAAGGTAGCATGGAACTGACGGCCTGGGCAACTTTTGAATTGATTTCTCATAATGTGATCAATAAAATATTTCATTATGGTCCATAAAATCCAGTGTGCATCACTGAGAAAAAGGAAAGATGCTGTCATCTGTCTGCAAAAGAATAAATGTAGATCTGCTGACTTGTTGCCAATAAAAATCTATTGCAAATTATTTCTTTCCTGGGTTCTAATGATACCATATCTAGTCCCTTCCTGGACAGCTTGAAAGAAGCACTGACCAGAATTAACTTCTCACTGGAAAAGTGCCACACTGTACTACAACAGTTTTGTTTGTTATCTGAGATAGTAAAGTTTAATGCAAAATAATAGACACTTGCATTGCGCACAAGTATGTCTCTTTTGAAGTGAGTTGTAAAATTATATTGAACAAAATATCTAATTGTGCTAAACTCTTCCAAACCTCCTTTATGAGCTCATTTTCTTGATTATAAAGCTCAGAGGTGCATCTAAGATCTCTTTGCCAACCCAACATGCATTAAGGCATCACCATTACAAACCAGTGGTGCTGAACTACAAAGAACTATTTGAACGCTTTTTTTAGATGGGGATGCTGTAGTCAACGGAAAAAATGTTTTCCATTCTTATAGCAGACTTAAAAGTGCTTTTGCCTCTATCTTAAACTGAAGAATTAAACTTTCTTCACTGTCACATAACACTGAATATTCAGAAGGCAGCCATCATTTTTCTCGGAACAGAGGAAAGTGTCAAGCAATTTTGTATAACATCTAGAATTTGAGAAAGAGCGAGTGAGCCTGGTCATAACAAAAGCAAAGTGATTTGGTTTTATTTTCTCTGAATAATCAACCTGACAAATGCTAAAGGCACCAAATTTTTAGAATATAGGTACTTAGTCCATTTCAGGCCCCTGTAAGGTATGTTAAAAATAGTGTTAGGAAGTCACTAAACACCTTTTTCAAAGAAATATAATATCAGAAGTATTTATGCAATGGCCTAAAAAAGGTCAGAGTAAAAAAATTCATTTTAACACTGGCTTTAAATCCTCATCCTTATTCTTATCTTGTTGAACCTGAGAAGTAAACTTGCTGTAGGGTTTTTGATCATTCCTAAAATAGTGCATGATTCAGTATTATAATAAAGTGCTAAAGCTCTTGAGTCCTTGTGTTCAAGGGAAATTTACAAAATATCTTCAGAAGACAGGCCTGGGGGGAATAAACCATTAGCCTCCTGGACAGTAAGAACCAGGAACTTAACACAGACATTAACTACATGGCCCATTCTAATCTTCTTGATCTCTGCTAAGGACCCTCTTGAATGGGCTTGCTTTTTCAACTTGTGGTGGGGCACTTTTGAGCGCCTACCACTTTAAGGCTGGGAGCAGGCAGCCTGCATGTGCAGGCCAGCCCAGATCAGGTGGCCATTTTCAAGTCTAGGCTCACAGGGCAGAAGCAGCAGTTTGCTGTCAGCAGCCAAGGGAGTAACAACACCTGGCTGCACTGCCGCTCAGAGACCATCTTGGAGGCAAGCGCAGGAGCTATGGAGATGGCAGAATGCTCCTGGTCCTGGGTATGACTTGAAACTGCACCCTGCTGGGGGTGGGTGGCCTGGTGAGACTGTCTGTGGTGGGACAGTCCCCCAGAAATGCCAGGCCAGTTACATCCCCAGTGAAAGGCAAGGAGGGGCCCCTTAAAACCCCAGCCCCCTGATGGATTACCTGGACTCAGGGCCAGGCATGTCTTTGGACACCTGAGCCCCCACAGGGGTGTAAGACCCTGGAGGCCCCAGTGTGAGGGGGCAGTAGTAAGGCCTGGAGTAAGAGGGCAGGAAAGTGGCCCCAGACTGGGGGCAGGAAGGCATGTTGGGCCCACACAGAGTAGGGGGCATCGTTATGACATGAAGGACTGTGCATAAACACAGTGTAGAGTAGAACTAAAGGCCAGTCTGAAGGGCTGCACCAAGGGGGGTGTTGAGTAGGTCTGAAGGACGGCCTGAAGGGCAGCACACGGGCCAACCCACCTGAGTAATAACATCAGTGGTACCGTGAAGGCCCTAGTGAGAAGACATAGTTGAAAAGCCCCAGTTGTAGGGCACAAGTTAAAGCCCCAGGTAGGGGGTGGACAGGCCGAGGTTAGTCTACAGATGCCTGAGGCCACAGCTGGGCCGGAGGCTGAATGTGTCGCTCAGCCTAGGATCCAGGGCAAGTCATGATCTCAATAAGTCCTCACACATGTTGAGGCTGCATGATTGGGTGAGAGGGAGACCCCAGTAAGACTTCAGGAGCTGAGAGGCAGAGTTAGGGCCAAAGTGTACGAACTTGTTCAGATGCCATCTGCAAGGCATAGGCCATGGTGTAGGGGTGATACAGAGCTACGGAGAGCACCCCCTGGCATCAGGGCATTATAATGGGCAGCCTCCCATTTAGAACACCAGTTTCTTAAACCAGCAAGTCATGGCAGGAAAGACTGGATGGACTGCCTCATATAGACAGGTGGGCAGGCTGAGGCCCTGAGTTTGCCCCTTGTAACACAACTTTTCAGGTTATCCTTTCCACTGTATTTTTCATGTCTGTTAGCAACCTGAGAATGCCTCTTATATCCTGTTTTTATTTACCTTAGAGTTTCCCACAGGCCTTTGTTCTATCTGCTACATAGTTCATGAGGTGTCTTCTTTTTTTTCTCAGACACCTGAGGAAGGGTACTTCACACTTGAAAACTTTTCTGTATTTCTACCAACTAGAGTTGGTCCAATAAAAGGTATCACCCACAAAAATCCTTGCTCCTCACACTTTTACTTGACCATCACGGCTACAGTAAAACCCCAACTCTGTCAAAGCTAAAAGATAAATTCTGGGAGGTAACATAGTTTGTAGATTATTATAAAAAGGTAAGGCTGGACTCTAACATGTAAATATTTTGTAAAAATGTTTTCTTGCCATTGTGAAATAGCATTATAGTCACTTACCAACTTCTCAAGATGCAGTGAGCCTTCACAGCAAGAGGCAACAGCAGTTCTTCCAGATATAAAACTATACCTAAAGGACCATTCTTAACACTCAGGATCATTAAGAACTCATTTGCTTTGGTCCATAGAGTACATGGGATTCTGGCATATCTTCCATTCTACCTAACAAGATGAAGTAACTAGAAATGTTTAGGAAATTGTATGAGACAATACTGCAGGCAGGCAGAAAGCAAGACAATGAACACTCTGTTATTACATCAGCTCCAACAAGACACAAAGGTCTGTGGCATAACACTTTAACCTCCCTGGACATTTCATTGCTGACCTGAGGATAGCTGTCTTTAGGCAGCAAATCTTTAAGAATCAACTTGAACTGGAAATTATGGAACAAGAAATCATCAACAGACTGCATTGTGTTAAGTATGGTTTAAACAGGGACTCCAGATTCCTATCCCATTATCTGGATTACCTTTTGTATGATCCCTTTGTTCCTATGGGTGTTTTGTCTGTTCTTTGCCCAGCACTGCCCTCCTCTCTCTTCTTCCCCTTCCTTTCTGCCTTTTGTATTCAAATTACTCTCTCTACTCCATACAGTACTTTGTGTATGTCCTTTTACAGCATCTGATAAAGTGAGCTCATGCTCACTAAAGCTTCTGTTATCTCAAAGTTAGTTAGTCTATACAATACAGATCTACCTGCCTTTTTATTTGCCTGGATTCAGATCCACACAAAAGAAAGGCCACTTCCAGTCCTAAGGTGCTTGTAATCTGAATTATACATATCCATGGTGCAAGCAATTTCACGTAGATGTTCTGAGAGAGAGAAGTAGTAGGATCTCTCTGGAGCCCAGGATGCGTGGAAGAAGAAAGAGTGGAAGGTTAGAACTGTAACCCGGGTGCACCCAACTATGTGCTCTCCCATCCAAATAAAAGAGATAGGTAGGTAGGCAGAAGTGCTATGAGAGGGATCTGTAAAATACTGGCCAATTCCCTACTCCCTATAGAGTCAGGCCAGGACTAGGAATAGCTTACCTATATACAAATTTATTAATGTTTACAGGGGATGGCTATTAATATACAACTGATATAGATATTTACCAATTGAAAAGAAAGTATTGGTAAATATGTGAAACAACAGACAGGTAAATATAGGTAGGCAGATAAACACAGGTATCAACAGGTAAATTCAGGCAAGAATAATAAACCTCAAATTGCTGACATAACCCAGGCCAGATTGGAGGATAACAGTATGTGTATGTGTACATACAACAATTTACAAAATGGGAGGCGCAAGTCTTTCCCCCTCTCCAGGTACCCATGTGGCCAAGATTATTGGGCGTTCCCCTTGGGTGCCAAACCCTGGCACCCGCCAAGGGGGAGGAGGGTCCCAGTGCCTCCTTAGCCCCAGATGGACCCACCTGGTCCCTGATCCCTTGGGACCCCCTTTCAAGGCTTCCTCCCCTGTGGGGACCCATTCCCTGGCTACTCACGGATCCAGGGAGCAGGCTGGGAGGGCTTCTGGAGCCATGGGGGCCTTGTCAGGGCTGCCCAGGACCCTGCCTTCTGTCCACCTTTGGGGCTTGGGACACCTCTTGCAGGTCCCAACACCCAGGCCTTACCTTCTGCCTTCTGTTGGGGCTTGGGCTGCCTCATGCAGGCCCTGAAACCCAGACTGCCAGATCTCCATCACACCCTGCTAGTGCCTCCTGGGTGCCTGGCCTCATGCCAGGGAGGAATTGCAAACCTGAGTGGCCTGGTGCTGTTCCAGGGTTTGGGACGCTGTGTAGTGTCACATGCACTGAGTCCTCGGCTGCACACTGAGGGTAGCAGACCCGAGCCACCACGTGCAGCTCCCAGGGTCTGGTGGCTCCATGCACTGCCATGTGCACCGGGTGTCCAGGAACCCACAGCTCCCAGGGTCTGCCCTGTGCACTACTTTGTGTACCGCTGAGGCTGTAGTCAAAGAGGTTGCTGCTCTGGTCCTGCCAAGTGGGTCTTCCAGGGCTCTTCTGAGCTACCACTTCCGCCTGCTAGGCAGCGCTTCCTAGCTCTTCTTAGCCCTGCCTGCTTCTTTGTCCCTTGATGCATCTGCTGCCTGCTAGGCATGCAGCTCCTTTTATTCACTCTGGAGTCTTTGCCTCTGAAGGCTTGCCAGGCCCAGAAAATGCAGGCTTCAATCAGGTCCAGGATGCTCTTTGCCCCACCGCTGTGTGAGGGGTGGGCCAGACCCGCCCAGCCCTTACCCAATTGGTGGATGGGCTCCACCAATCAAAAAGATTTTCCGTGCCCATTTGAGCTGTCCTGCGTTTCTAAGTCCACCACAGAAGTAAAGAATGGAACAGGGACTTACTGTTCATTATGGTATCAATTTTCTTCTTAAAAAATATTAGCAAGATTCTGCCATAAGAATGATGGGAAGGAGAGAGTTTGAGGAGGGAGGTTGTACCACTTTCCTGCCACAGATATGATTTCAAAGTTATCTGTAGCAAGCAGCTGTCTGAAGCCAAGCTGAAGTGAAAGTAGGTGGCTTATTTATAAAACTATTTTTTCTTCATGATAATTAAAAGATAATCTACTTTACTGAATGATAAATTATTCATTTAAATTATAACATCTTTTACTGTACAGCCTTCTCAAGCAAATAAACTATCCCAAATTATTAATAGATATCAATACCTTACTGACAAAATGCAGCCACTTTTGGGATGAAACAAAATAGTTTAGCATGGAAAGTGTATTTGCTAATTGAAACAGGAGGGGGATTCATTTAGATAGGTAGAATATAATTTTTCATGTAGCTGAACTGCTACATGACTCCTAATGGCCATGTCAGCCTAATGCAGTGACATTCACTTGTGCTTTGCACTGGCTTCTGAAGTGAGAATCCTTGGTGGTAGAAAGCCACCTTAAAGAAGGTGGCACTAGAACAAGACAATCACTACTGCCTATACATCAGGAGCCACTAGAACCTAAGAAATGGGTGACAAAGATGGGGAGAAGGTGTGGATAAAGTAATCAGGGGATATATCAGTGTGCTGTGTCATGAGTACTAAAATGGCCATACGAAAATAGACTCATAATCCATTTAGACACTACCAAAATACAAAACATCATTATCATCATCATCACTGTCACCATCATCCCAGTTTGGGGTCCCCAGATACTTCTATAATCTACATATGTAATAATGGAAATGCTCCCTCTCCGCTTCAGGGAATAATTGCTTTCTCCCCATCCCCAACAACTTCAATAGTTAATTAGCCAATCTTGATTGCAGTTTCCTATACATGAGGGAACAGGCCAATGCGGAGGTCTATGAAAGCTCCTAATGCGTTTATAAACTTCCCCTTTCCTAGCCACATTGTCCTGATTAGTGTATCAGGGAAAGCCTGCTGAAAAACTTCAAATGAAAAAAGGCTCCCAGACTATTTTTAGAAGTTTTTATTCTTCATTATGCGATTTCTGTTAAAAGCTGATTATTTAAGTAAATTGTTTTGCAGTCCCACTCCCCTGCATGCTTGTCTGCTGCTTCCTATCAATCAAGAACAACACCTACTGTTAGCTCTGGACCCAACGCATCAGGAACATGCATTACCATGATCACGTGCATTAATTCAGGAAAGCTAAGAAAAACCTCCTGTTTTTAGTTTGCGCTTGCTTGTGAAGGTAGGGGAGAGTTGGAAGAATGCATATGAGCTAAGGATCGCTACACGGAAACTTTAACATCATTGTAGAAACAGTAACTGAGAGGCTAGCGACTAGGACACTGCTAAAGAATCAGAAGTGCTATTGACCTTTCTCAGTGTATTTTTTTTTCCATTTACTGAACCACCACCTCAGTACAAACTCAGTAACTCATGTTTATAACTATATTTAGCTCAAACTGCAACTCCATATTAGTGAAAATAAATAATCTCAACATGTAGAGAAATTCCCACAAAGTCATTCTTCAAAGGGTACTTTTTTGTTGTCCTTTAGGTTTTTTTCCCCTCTTTATAGACCTAGGTTATACATGGAGGTCAACATGGAGTTGTCAGGAAGAATGCTCCTTTCAAACATTCTTTCTGACAACTTTTGATAGTCCATTATCACAAAAACCATAAAAATGGGAACTTTGAGGGCACTACGGGTGATAGTTTAGTTAGGGGAAGGTTAATAACCAATAAATCAAATAGTCTTCAAAGCCATTATTAAACATGGCACATGCAGCCCTCAAATTGTTATACTTCACCTAAGTATAAAAAATAATTAAGCAAATGAGAAAAAGAAGGCTACATCCATCTCCACTGGCAGATTTTATGACTACTGTATGTCTAGTATAAAGATGACATTGAGAGAGCCAACAGACTGGAAAATAATGGAGGGACGAATGTATCATTAGCTAGACACTTTAAAAACAAGTGTGTGTTTAACCTGTTTAATTTCAATTTTATACAGTTTTTGAGAATGGAAGGTTTTTCTGCAGATTCCATAATATTTCATCTTCAGTCCAGGTGGTCTGATTTATAAAAACATCCCTAAGACTATCCAGAGACCATGTTGTAGGACCTGAGAAGAACAGATGTGTTACTCCTGTTATTTTGAAGCTATCAAAATAGTAAGATGATAGTGGGAACCTAAAAAAAGAGATATAGGCCTTCTTTACGTGTCAAAGGAAGAAAGAACTCCACACTTTCTTAAAAAGAAAATTTGTGAACAAGAAATGATTATATAACAGAAAAGCCTTCCAGTAAACATGACTGAAATCTGCACTAAGACTATTTTGGAATTTCTGACCTGGTTGTAACACAGGAGACAATCTAATGAGGATAGTATAAATTTTACTTTATGTTCTCCCTGGGTTACATTCTGCAAGCCTTACTTATACTAGGTTTGCCTGCACTAGGATATTTGACTCTCTTTTAACCTGTGTTTTAACACCGCTAACAAGCTGACACAATTAACTCATTGGGTACATCTACATGTGCATTTAATGCAACACAATAAGCTCCAGAGCAGTTCAAGCTAGATTTAGCTGCTGCCAGGTACAGCATCTACACATGTGCCTGGGACAGCAGCAATTTGAGCTGGGGCAGAGTAGGCCTCTAGCTGACTAGGCTGACCAGGCACAATGTATTCCTGCAGTCATCATCTGCACATGTGTTTCAGTGAAGTAAAATACTCCATTAATTTACCGAGCCCTAATATCAGCACATGTGCAGACTGTGAAGCTTTACTGCGGAGCTAATTAGTCTACTCCGCAGTAAAGTGCACATGTAGATGCACTCATTACGTAGCATCTTACTTTCTGAGAAGTCACACTGAATGCATCTATATGTGCAATTATTGCAAAGCAATAAACCCCAGAGCAGTTTGAGCTAAAGTAAACTACTCCCAGGCACAGTGTCTACATGTGTGCCAGGGACAGCAGCAATTTGAGCCAGGGCAAAGCAGGTCAAAGCTGCCAGGGGGTACATGGGGTGGAGGAGGTCAACCCTGGGCTCTTGGTCGCAGTTTTGGGCAGTGGAGGAGCTCACTGGGCCTGAGGGTGCTGAAACTGAGGAGCTGCATGGCTAGGTGGCAGGCAGGAGTCTGGGCTCTGGCTGGCTGGGCTGACCAGGTGCAATTTACACCCATGGTCAGCATCTACACATGCATTTAACCACAGTAAATTAACACGGCATAAGATAGTACTATCCCTGACAGTAAAGTTCATGTGTAGATGCAGCCACTGGCATCTGACGCTGGTCTTATAAAGCTAAACACAACATTAACTGAATGAAAACGCTTCCTACTCCAGCAAATTTTACAAAAAAGATTTGTGTACAAGTACCCAGTTGCAAAAGAGAACTGAAAGGACAACTCCTTGCTTATATAAATAGTAAACATAGAATAAAAGTCAGTGGTGGTAAGTTGACAAATTGATTTATGCTCTTTGCTGAAGCAGAACTGAATCTCTCAAAAACAGAAATTATCTAGCTGTCTCCAGTCAGAAGCTGTCCAACTACTCCTTTTCCCTTTGCTCAGTGTTTCAAAGTTAACCTTGCTGCAAAACAAGCTACAATTAAAAATTACCAAGACTCATAATCCTCCTGACACAAGCTGTTTGTTTTGTTGTTTTTTGTTTTTTTGGGGGGAGCTGGCTCTGCCTGCTGATCTACAAGTATGAATTTTAGTTTTTATATGAAATCCTAGTGAAGTCAACTCCTGGTTTGCATCCACATGAACACAGACATTTTGTTTCCCAGGGACAACTAGTGGCAGCACTTCTTGTGCTGCTGTTAGTTGTTCCCAGGGAACACCTGTGCCACACGCCCCGGTGTGCAGGCAGGTTATACTGGATGGACTAGGGGAGGCTGGGGCCAGCACTGCAGACTTTGCAGGGCTGCAGCAGCAGTGATCCTGCTGCTCTATGCCTGGTCAGCAGCCAAAGCCTGGCTCCAGCCAGCTAGGCTCCGGTTTTGAGCAGCACATGCTGCCCCTGGATGCGCCACTCCACTTTTCTTGCAGTTTTTTTTTACCCTAGTGTACCCAGAGGTCAACCCCCCGGCGCTGCTCCCTTGCAGTACAGAGAACAGCTGAATGTGCAGTATGTGGCACCTCAGACATGACATGCCGCATGGCCACACGCCTCTGGAAGTGGCCCTGGGTTGTCTGTGGGCTCAAGGATCCAGTACATGGATTAATTTCCAGGATTAGGAAGAGAATCCTCTCAAGGTACAGTACTACACATTACAACGAAAGGCACCAAGAAGCTAGGGGCTCTCTTTTAGCTGTGCCCTGAAGCCAACACAGCATGTTTCCACTGACAGTGACAGATTTTGCCTCATCACAGGGAAGTTCCTTCTGTCTCCAGCTGATAAGGAAATGCTTTACACACAACACATTAACCTTCCTCACAGCGTATCACAAGCCTTAATCGTAACCTCATGCTTCCCCCATAAAAACATAACATACCACCCACATAGCTTCTACATCTGTGTCACATTCCCCCAGCTTTAAACCCTTTCCAATGAAGTTTAGTGACGTAATTTCTTTAGGTTGGGGTCATGGAAAAGTGATGATAGATCCCCACCACCTTCGTTCTTTTATGATGTGTGGGAGAGCAGAAAGAGTAAACATATTTGAAGAGGGAAAACAATAGAAACTCCAGATTGTTTTTAATTAGTTTATTTAATTTGGTAACATAAGAGATGTTGTAGCTGTGATGGTTTAGAAATTACAAGGGGCAAAGATTTCTTAGAGTGATATCTATTATTGGACTATGTATTTGGCATAAATGAGACAATCTTTAATGCAAAACAGTCTTCCTTAGAGGAAAAATATTCTCAGAGGAAGAATGTCTTGCACTCAAAAGCTTGTCTTTATGCTAACTATATAGTTGGTCCAATAAAAAGTATCACCCTAAGAAATCCTCGCCTTTATTATTTAATTCATCATGTGATAAAGTATCCGTAAAACATTTTTATAGGGATGAGGAAACGCATTATAGTCTATCATATTTGTTTTGTATTTTGCTCATTTTCCACTCATTCCAGTGGGTAGTGACATGCACTGCCAGGCTTAAAGGTTGAGAGCAAAGAGTTAGACCCACAAAGGGACTGGGGCACAACAGTACCGTGCACAGAGATGCCTAATTCTTAGGCACTTTCTTCCACAGCAAAATCTACAGGATGGAGTTAGATGAATAAGATCCTTGTAAAATGCACGGAAAGAGTTAAGTGCTTCACAATGGCATTTACAGAAAACAGTAAGTTGGAAAGGGAACTCCTTAAACTATTCAATGGAAAATGGTGAGTACAGGGTGGGCGCATGTACACGTATGCTTTACTGCACATTAGACTAATCTAATATACAGTAAGGCATCACCATCTACACATGCACACCAATTACTGCGATTAAAGTGCTGTTTGCTAGTACCAACAGATATGGGTACTAGCCTACAGCGCTTTACATTAATGTGCCTGAATGCACGTGTAGATGCTGACCCGGGAGCAAATTGCTCTTGGTCAGCCCAGGCAGCAGGGGGCCTGTTTGGTTGCTGCTTGACTTAACCCCAAGCTTGGCAGGTGCAGGGGAGGAGCAGTTCCCTGCAATGGGTGCAGCTCTGAGCAGCAGGAAGCTCAGGGCCAGGTGTGGAAAGCAGTGACAGCCTGGTGTCCCAGGATAGTAGCAGAAAGCTGTTTCCCCTGCTCTGTGTCTCTGCGGGTCTTGTCCTCATGCTGCCCCAGGTGTCTTAGAGCATTGCAGCAGGGGAAGGGAGTGTGTTGCAGGTGGCCAGTGCAAAGAGAGGGCAAAGTTTGCCTGGCTTTCCTTGCTCAATCCTGGGGAGCTGGGCAGCCGCAGCTGCTAGAGGCCTGCCTCCACCTCTGCCCAGCTATTTTCTTTTGCTCTGCACCCCAAAGGGGTGAGGGGGTCCCTGCTGGGGGTTCTTCTTGTCCCACAGCTGGAGGAGGAGGGAGGGGAGGTGAGGAAGGCAAGAAGATCCTGGCAGAAGTGTGGCTAGTGAAGGCAGTCATGGTTCCTGACAGGCAGGGGTAGAAGATGCATTCCCATGCAATAGAGCTTCCTTACGCAAGATGCACCCATGCAGTAGAGCTGCCTGGGGTGGGATGCAGGTTGGGGGGTGCACCCCAGGAGGTAGAGGCACCCTGACCCACATGCTGTGCAGGCACTGGCTGCTGCAACACCACACATGGGTCAGAGTGCCTCTACCTGTTGGGGAAAGTGGGGTGCACCCCCCTGGCAGAGGTGCATTAAGACTCATTGGGGCCCAGGGCCCCTGCCATGGCCTGGCTTTCCCCCTGACCCAGAACCTGCCCCAGAGCTGTGGGCTCCATCCCCAGCTGGCACAGTAGGAGCAGTGGCCAGAGTGAGATGCACTTCCACACAGGCCTGGGGCAGGAGCTGCAGTTTCCCCCACCCACAAGCCCATGCTGGAGCTGGAGCCCAGGGACAGTGGTGCAGGACCCTGCACAACATTGCCTCTCAGCCAGACAGCGCTGGGGCATATGGAGCCATGGCTTGCTGGGCACGTGCAACACAGAACAAGCCCCAGGGGTGGCCCCGCACCTTGCTGCAGTTCAGTCTGGCTGCAGTGGCCCCTGGAAAACATGCAGGATTGCAGCTGAGCTGGGCTGCAACCTGGCTATGTGCTGGGACTGCCCTGCCACTGGCAGGTCCTGGCCACGCATCACACCCAGCTCTGCTCCGTTGCTGGCAGCTTCAGCGGCTCCCAGGGCTCCAGCCCAGTCACACCCTATGCCATACCCAGTACTTGGGAGCCGCAGCCCACCACATTATACATGCCCAGCCTGACTGCTGGTTTTATCCATGCCAAGCTGCCTCCCAGGCATCCAGCGGCCCCTGTTTGGCAGGGATCCCTGGGCATAGACCCAGCTGGCCCATGTGCTAATCTGCCTATGCCCCATAGAGGCATAGATGTTAGGGTCAGAAGGGACTTCAATAGATCATCAAGTCCGATCCCCTGCATAGGCAGGAAAGAGTGCTGAGTTCAGATGACCCCAGCCAGATGCCCATCCAACCTCCTCTTGAAGACCCCCAGTGTAGGAGAGAGCACCACCTCCATTGAGAGCCTATTCCAGATTTTGGCCACTCTAACTATGAAGACATTCCTCCTAATGTCCAGTCTAAATCTGCAATCTGCTAGCTTATGGCCATTATTTCTTGTGACCCCCAGGGGCACCTTGGTGAGTAGAGCCTCACCAATTCCCTTCTGCACCCCCATGATGAATTTATAGGCAACCACAAGGTCACCTCTCAACCATCTCTTGTGGAGGCTGAAGAGGTCCAGGTGCACTAGTCTCTCCTTATAGGGTGTGGCCTGCAAGCCCTTAACCACACAAGTGGCCCTTCTTTGGACCCTCTCCAGGTTATCCACATCCCTCTTGAAGTGTAGCTCCCAAAACTGCACACAGCACTCCAACTGCGGTCTGACCAGTGTCCGATAAGAGGGGAAGTATCACCTCCTTGATTCTGTTTGTTATGCATCTGCTGATGCATGATAAAGTGCAGTTAGCTTTGCTGATGACTTCGTCACACTGACGACTCATGTTCATCTTGGAGTCCACTAGGACTCCGAGATCCCTTCCCACTTCCATGCTACCAAGCAGGTCACTTCCTAGGCAGCACTTTGCATTTCTCCTTGTTAAATCGCATTCTATTGTTTTCTGCCCATTTGTCCAACTTGTCCAGGTCTGCCTGTAGTTGTTCCCTGCCCTCTGGTGTGTCCACTTCTCCCCACAGTTTTGTATCATCCACAAGCTTGGACAGAGTAAACTTCACTCCCTCGTCCAAGTCAGTGATGAAGACACTGAAGGTCATTAGTCCTAGGACCAAGCCCTGTGGGACCCTGCTACCCACACCCTTCTAGGTCAATACCGACCCATCCACTACCACTCTCTGGGTATGACCCTCTAGCCAATTTGCCACCCACCGGACTATGTAATCATCCAAGTCACAGGCTCTTAACTTGTTCACCAGTATGGGGTGGGATACCGTATCAAAGACCTTCCTGAAGTCTAAGTAAACAATGTCAACCCCTACTCTTGTGTCAAGGTGTTTTGTAACCTGGTCATAAAAAGAGCCTGGATTAGTCAAGCATGATCTGCCTGCTACGAACCCGTGCTGGTTTCCCCTCAGCATAATTTTTCCTGCTGTGCTCTCACATATATGAGCCTTAATAATCTTTTCAAAGACTTTGCCAAGGATGGAGGTGAAACTGACTGGCCTATAGTTGCCTGGATCCTCCTCCCTCCTCTTCTGGAAAATAGGGACCACACTGGCCATTTTCCAGTCTTCCAGCCTGTGTGCCATGAGTGCTCAAATATTCTTGCCAGTGGCTGTGCAATGACATCAGCCAGTGCCTTCAGTACCCTCAGATGGAGCTCATGGTCTACGCCTTCCCAGGCAGTTCCATTCCATAGGGGTTCCTCCCCCAAAGTCAGCTCTATTGCATGGGAACGCATCCCCTGCCCCACCCTGTCAGGAGCCATGATTGCTTTTACCATGACTGTCAGGCATCATGCCTTCCCTGCCTTCCCTTCCTCCTCCTCCAGCCGTGGGACAAGCAGCACCCCCCCAGCAGGGACCCCCTCACCCCCAGGAGTGCAGAACAGAAGGAAATAGCTGGGCAGAGGTGGAGGCAGCCCCCTAGCAGCTACAGCTGCCCAGCTCCAGGGATTGAGGGAGGAAAGCCAAGCAAACTTTACCCTCCCTTTGCACAGGCTGCCTGCAGCACACTTTCCCCCAATATTCCCTTTCCTTTCCACAATGCTCCAAGGCACCTGGGACATCATGAGGGCAAGCTCCCCAGAGGCATGGAGAAGGGGGCATGGTTCCCCACTGCCATCCTGGGACACCAGGCTGTCACTGCCCTACCCTTCCCACCCAGCCCTGAGCTGTCCCAAAAGCAGGTGAATGCTCCTCCCCTACTCCTCAGAGCTGACCTGTCATGTCCCCTGCCAGTCCAGGACTGCCCTCAGTGCCCCCTGCCAGCCTAGGCCTGGCACCCAGGGTAGCCTGTAGTTTCCCCTGGCTGCTGCAAGGGGGCAGAGAAGCCCTGGATTAAGTTGGTCCCATCAGTCTTAGTTTGCTCCCAACCTGGATGCATATGTAGATGCCCTCCTGGGTGCAGTTTAACGCACCCAAATTTCCAGCACAAAAATTCAGGTGCATTAATTGCACACATGACGTGCCCAGCATGTGTAAATTCTTACATCTCTCCAGGATTTAGATGCTTTATATTCAGGGCTGCAGCAAGGTACTTCCATTCACTTGGAGCTAGCAAAAATAGCTTGACCTTAGCTCAGAAAATGGGAACACACATCCTATGCAAAGCCTGTGCATATAATATACAAAACCTTTAGTATTTTGTCACTGATGATCTATGATTAACTCCCTTCTCATATATTGTATGTACAGGAATATGAAAAATTTTGCTAGCCAGAGTTGGAAAGTTATTTTCTTCCAGTCTCTCCTCTTATGCATATTGCTTAGTCAGGATAACACAGTCTGTTCCTAAATTATGGTATTATCTGGGCAGATAGGACTCTGGTTGCTAGATCACCTTGGGCAACTGTATACATTCTGGTGATATTAGTCTGATTTTTCTTATGCTAACCTTGGATTAGAAATCTTATTTACAAGTTGTGCATCTTGCTTTAAAGTGACAAATCTGAATCTGGGTATTCCTATAATTCTAGTATTCATTTTGGACAGAACAGACATTTGAATGGTAGTTGCTAGCTTTGGTGAAATTTTCCCAGCAGTGGAAGGCATTTGTGTAAACAAATTTTCAGGGACTAACTTCTTTTTGATGTCATGTCATCTAACCATACTAAGATAAGTTAATAAAGGATGGTGGTAAACAATCCAGGGCCACAGAGCACTCTTATCTATGCTACGTTCTTATTGTCTTCATTACTAATGGATTTGAATACGTGGCAGCCAAGTATGAGGAATTTTTCAGACAAAACTCTAATGTAGACATGATCAGGAAGGGTAAGCATTACCACGCTATTATAATATGCATATTCCACGGATGTTCTCAAGATCCCACAATCCTGTTAACTGATGATATTACACTGCTGCATTAATAGCTTTCACCAGACTGTATGACACATACAGCTTCCCTCCATCCTGTCTTCAGTAGCACTACAGTTTTGCTTTACAGTTTTCATTTTCCAGTAAAACTAGGAAACAAAGGGACCATTGAGACAAATATCTCAATTCCCTTCCCTTAAACTGAATTTTCCCGAAGAGGAAAACAAACTCAACTTTCCTCTGCAAAGTACTGTGGTGGCGGTATGAAGCATGGCAGTGGTTCTCTTAGACTCAAGGCTCTCCTCAGATGATGCTAGCTCTTGGTTTTTACTCATTTTTTTGACTATGGAACTCAGAAAGACACAGCAAGGCAAAATATTTTTGAAGCTATGGGTTCCTATTTGAAATCTCTGGGTGCATCCCCATGACTGGGAACATGCATTTCTCCAGGGACAAATAGCAGAGGAACATATTTGTGTCCCTGTTACTTGTCCCTGGGGAGTGACCCTGCATGCACCCTCTGGCCTGCAGCAAGTAGCCCCAGGTCGGGTAGGGGAGACTGTGCTGGCCCCAGCAGCCTGACCGGGGGTCCTGGGGGCTGCAGCACCAGTGATACAAGAGCATGGAACCTGGTTAGTAGCTGGAGCATGGCTCTGGCTAGCCAGGCTCTGGTTTCAGGTGGCTCATGCTGCCGCCACATGCGTCACCCCACTTTTTTCTGGTATGGGTGTTTTTTTTGGTGTGTGTGTGTGGCACCCTGGGTGCCATGAGGCCCTTTTCAAAAGTGCTGTGGCACCCTGGTTAAGACTCACTGATGTACAGTCTTGGACATTAATGGAAGTAGTGTCAGACAACTGATTTAAGTTACACTGGTCTAATGAACTTCTGCCCCAGATCCCCTTCTGACTCAAGTTACTTCAGTCTCCCAGCATCCCAGGATGCCTTGCAGCCCTGAGCTGTGCTGTCTGCTCCAGTGGAGCAGGGCTGGCCCCATCCCCAGCTGTCACAGGGCTGAGGCAGTAAAGCTGCTGCTCCCTAGCCTGTGTCCTGAATGGGGGGGCAGGGGAACAGACCCCCAGGCCCTCCCAGCCCAGGTCTGCAAAACATGAAGGGAGGGAAAGCCCACCCCCCAAATGGGGGCTTGTCCCCCACTAGCCAGGTGAACTGGGCTGGCATCGGTCCCAGCCCTGTCCCCCTCACCAGCCGCCCACCTCTCTGAGGTGGTGCATTATTTTCCTTGTGCCCCCACTTCTCAGACAGGTGGGCAGCTGAAGAAGTGGTGGAGCTGGGGAGACATTACTGCTCTCCCCATCCCTGTAGTCGATAGCAGGATGTGGGGGCTTGGGTCCAGCAGCTGATCCAGCATGGGCTGCCAATCTGCTGAGTTCACTGTATGCATGGGCACCCCCAGGGCCCTGACCTGGGCCACTGCAGGCTTCTGCTCGTCTCAGCCACCCAAATATGGACTATTAGTTCAGTTTGTCATCGGTTCAATCTACACAGCTTAGAAAAACCTGTGAAGACTGAATCAATTTTGCTTTGGGCTTTTTGAACCTCTGTACTTAACCTAAAGCATTAATACCCAGATACACAAAAAAAGATTTAGGCACAATAAAACAAGGAAATGCAATGCCCAGAGTTAGGTGACTAGGTTCCCTGTACAATGCACACATAACACCAACACATGCTTGTGCTGTGTATGGCAGAATGTGTGCCTTTGTTGCTGTGTATCATACGGTGGGGTTTTTTTCTATATTTACCTTTTTTTTTCTATATTTACCTTTTTCTCCTCTGGTATGTTGCTTTAAGGAGAAAATGTGTGGTCTGGCCATGTGGGCAAGATGGCCCCTGTTGTTCTGGCTATGTGCTCTGCACATGGAAGGCTGAGGCCTTGTATTTGGGTAAGATACGTAAAATCCTCTGGCCAGGGGGAGCAGAAGAGTCTCCAGGCAGATTGGTTAAGAGAGACTGAGGAGTGGCACTCCCTAACTGGACAAAGCTAAGGTGATGCCATGTTAAGAGATATAAATTCAGCTAGGCTGGTTGGGAGGGGGAAGAAGTTGCTATTGGCTGCTAAAGAGAGAAGTCACCGTCAAGGGGAGAAGGAATCTACAGCTAGAGAAAGGGAAAACTCAGTCTGTTTCAGCAGGCCATATAATCCAGCCCAGAAGTTTTTTTGGGGGGGTGTATGCTAGCTGGAGCTGCAGTCACCCCCTCATACCGCCTCTACAGAGAAGCAAAGATTGGCACTTCCCCTTGCTCCACAAGCAAATCACCAACCACAAGCAGCTTCCTGATGTGTGGTGAACCCCAATCATAAAATAGCTCTGGCATGGACTCTCAAACTAACCCTTTGGGGAGCCCCAGGTCTCAGACTGGCCTGGGCTGGGGTGACGTCTTTCTAAAAGATGGAACAATCCCATGTACCAGTACAGGCTGGGGGCTGCCTGGCTGGGCAGCAGCTCCGCAGAAAAGGACCTGGGGGTTACAGTGGACAATAAGCTGAATTTGTGCCCTTGTTACAAAAAAGGCTAACAGGCATACTGGGCTGTATTGGTAGGAGTGTTGCCAGAAGATTAAGTTAAGTGATTCATCCCCTCGATTCAGCACTGGTGAGGCCACATCTGGAGTACTGTGTTCAGTTTTGGGCCCCCAACTACAGAAAGGATGTGGACAAATTGGAGAAAGTCCAGCAGAGGGCAACAAAAATGGTGAGGGGGCTGGGGGACATGACTTGTGAGGAAAGACTGAGGGAACTGGGCTTATTTAGTCAAGAGAAGAGGAGACTGAGAGGAGGTTTAAAAGCAGCCTTCAACTACCTGAAGGAGGTTCAAAAGAGGATGGACCTAGACTGTTTTCAGTGATGGCAGATAACAGAACAAGCAGAAATGTTCTCAGATTGCAGCAAGGGAAGCTTAGGTTAGATATTAGGAAAGTTTTCTCACTAGAAGGGTAGCAAAACACTGGAACAGGTTACCCAGAGAGGCTGTGGAAGCTCCATCCTTGGAGTTTTTCAAGACCTGGCTAGACAGAGCTTTGGCTGGGATGATCTAGTTGGGGATGGTCCTGCTTTGAGCAGGGGTTGGACTAGATGACCACCTGGGATCCCTTCCTACCCTCACTTTCTATGATTCCAAAGGAGTTCAACCTATGAACTGTAGTCACAGAGATGTTAATTTTGTGTTTAAGGTTTTGTTGGTCTTGCTTGTTTTTTGTTCATGTTTTGGTAATAAATTTGCATTTGTTGGTTCATACAGTTTGTGAGAGAGGGTGTGTATGTGTGGGATACCCCAGTCAAATTTTGTGCTCCCAGATCTCTGCATGGGGGCACAAACCACTGGGATAACTCATTGTGTACCCCAAAATGTGAACCAGCCCTTCTCACTGCTACCTATCCCTGGCAGAAAGGTTACACATGGAAAGTCCTATGCACCTTGAAATGGGATTCATGGAAACCAGCTTGTGGACATGGGAGCTCTTCAAAGTATCAAATGGGAAATGCTGAGGATGGGGCTGTATTTAAAACCCTGCCTCTCTCCAGGGTTTAGATGCTTTACACAGGCTTGCAAGGAGGTGCTGCCTGCAATTTAAGATTTGAACTGTCTTCTGAACATAGGGACCTAAGCCTCATATGGGAGTACCATCACTATCATGCTACCTTCTGGGCAAGGTGGGAAACAATCTCACTTCCCCCTGCTGAAGTTGTTCCAAAGTGCATAGATAAAATGAAGATTCCCTCAATGAGAGAGACTAAGAGTGAACATGAGTCTTTACCTAAGTGGTCAAAGAAATTACCTGACTTCTAGGGCCTTGCTCAAAGGCTATCCGTGTATTTTACTTTAAAACCACTGCAAAACATGCATCAGTTGCCCTGGAGTGGGGACAGGAACCCAGGATTCTAACCTCCTGGGCCAGGGGTCAGCAGCCTTTTGCCAGTATGGGCCGGAGCTTGTGACCTGGCCATAGCTGTGGGTCCGAGGTCTCCTCTCCCCAACACAGCTGGCCGCCTGCACTCACTATTGCTGCAAATTCCCAGCCCCTCTGCAGCGAGTGAAGCACAGACACAGTGGACAAACAGGCTTCATGGTTTTGGTGGGGGCTACTGTGGAGGGGAAGAGTGGCACGGTACAGCTTCATGTCACGGATCCCCCATCTTGGGTCAGATCTTTACAGGACAGATCTCGTCTGTGGACTCCTATCCCAGATGAATGCCCAAACCCTGTTTTCCCTCTTCGTGGTCCTCCGAGCCAAAGTGGAATGGCTTTAACAGGAGGGGATGAGATTACGCGCAGCCTAGACCAGCCCAATAATTAAGGCACTGACCTACATATGAGGTGATAACTGTGGATTTGATGTACCACACGTGCTGGATGACTACTGTAATCACACTGAGTAAGGAAGGGCTTAAAAAAATACCTACCATATCAAGCCTTCAAGGAAGATAAGCAGATGATATCAATTTTGTGGCTTATTATTATAGAACTTTAGAAGCTTGGGGCACTTTGATGTTGAAAACCTACAGACTAGGTATTTCTAGGTTTAGATACCAGCTGAGCCTGGTTTAAGGGGCCTACATTTTGAATATAGTGACCTAAATCTCACATACCTCCTGTTTTACAAACTTCATATCCCCTGCAGATCTCAGTTTAAGATACCAGAATTCAAAAGTATGAAGAGGGGACAGGAAGTACACCTCCTGGGTACCAGAAGCACTCAAGTCATGAAATCATGAAAGCAGTTCAGATGCTACTGTAGCATCTGAAAAAAATGTACACTTCTAAAGGCAGTGGAAAACAGCCTTTCCAGACAGAGCAACACTCCCATTCTTATATAAAGAAAAGCCTTCCTGTGGTATGTCAAAGGATAAAGAGGTCATTATTGCTGTGTTTACAATCATAATTAAGTGTCCGCTGGGAAATAAGAAAAAGAGCTGCTGTGGAACTATCCAACATCATGAACAAGGAAACCAACATGCATTGGAAGAAGAATAAACCAGCTCACACTAGTTTACAGAAAACATGCCATCTTCCCCAGCTTGATATGCAGAAAGCAGTGACAAATCACTTAACTAATATTGCAATGGGTTAATCAGTGATCTTGCAGGTAGATGTGTACCTATTTTCACAGAAATGGCTTTTATATATTAACTCTGTCTGTCATAAAAGCACAGAAAAACAGGGCTGGAAGTGACCTCAAAAGGTCATCTGCTCAAGGCAGGATTACCTTTCTCTAAACCGTCTTAAACAAATGTTCGTCCAATCTACACTTAAAACTTCAAACAATAGAGATTCCACAGCATTTCATAGTAATCTATCCCAGTACATAATTATTCCTATTGCTAGAGGGCAGTTCTTCCTAATATCCTGCATTTCCCTTGTTTTAATTTAAGCCTATTTCTGCTGTACTGTCCTACAGACACACAGAAGCATTGATCTTTCTAATGGCCCTTTTTATTTTTTAAGATTGTTATCAAATCCACCCTCCCCCCAAGTCATCTCTTCTCAGACTAAATAATCCAAGTTCTTCAAGCCTTTCCTCTTTATGTTGTGTGTTGTAGATCTGTAATCATTTGGTGTTGCTGCTCTCCTCCCAACTCTAATTTATCTACATCTTCCTTGACATGTGATACCCAAAGCTGTACTCCAGCTGAGACCTCAGCAACACTGAACAAAATAGAAAAATCACCTTCTGTGACTTTTGTGCAACACTCCTGTTAATGTCAGATATTTTTTCAACACTACTACACTGTGAACTTACAATGATGCTATACAGAGTGGAGTTTAGCAGCTCACTATTACCCTCAGGCATTTTTGGTGGCCAACTCACCAACTTTGATTGTTCCATCCTGAGTGCACATCATTGCTTTTGTCCTTAGTGAATTCCATCCTATTTTAGATCTTTTTTTCCAATTAATCAAGATAAATTGAATCCATATCCTAACCCTAGCCATCCAGTTTTGGGTCATCTTCAAATTTACTAAGTGTATTTCATAGATTTCATAGACGTTAGGCTGGAAAGGACCTCGGAAGATCGAGTCCAGCCCCCTGCCCCAGGGGCAAGAAGTCAGCTGGGGTCATAGGATCCCAGCAAGATAAGCATCCAAATTTCTCTTGAAGGTGTTCAGTGTAGGTGCTTGAACCACCTCCACTGGCAGGCTAGTCCAGACCTTGGGGCCTCGGACAGTAAAGAAATTCTTCCTTATGTCCAGCCTGAAATGGTCTTGTAGTAGTTTATAACTGTTTGACCTAGTCATCCCTTGGGGCGCTCTGGTGAACAAACGTTCCCCCAGATACTGGTGGTCACTCTTGATAAACTTATAGGTGGCCATCAGATCACCCCTGAGCCTGTGCTTTTCCAGGCTAAAGAGCCCCATTGCTCTTAGCCTGTCGTCATAAGGTCTGTTTTCCTGACCTCTGATCATG